>NC_139153.1:67286736-67886736 GCF_964270905.1 Leucopleurus acutus | reverse complement strand
CTCACCATCTGCCTGCTTTCTTACAAATGTGACACTAGGCAGGAACTTTCTCCCCCCTAGCTCCAGCCCCAGGGGGTTACCCAAGGTGGGCCCAGCTAACGGACATGGCCAAGAAAATAGTAGGAGCTGTTTCCTGCCCTCTCCATCCCTTCAAAGTTACATCGAAGAGGCACACCTGTGTTTTGCTTTTGAGCCACCTTTGTTCTTTGCATCTCAGGTTTTCCCTCCAGATGAGATTGAGCAGGTTGCCAACAAAGATGACATGAAGACTTCTCTGAAGAAAGTGGTGAAGGAGGTGGGTTCCTGGAATTGGAGAGGAGAGCCTGATTATCCCTCACCGCCCAGTTGGGCAGGTCACTGAAGAGTCACAGTTGGGGCCTGCTGTGTGCACAGTGGAGTGGGATGTGGAAGGAGCCCCAGCAGGGCCACTGCAGGGAATCACAGAAAGCCTCTTAGCCGCCACGGGACCTGGCCTGGGACCTGGCAGCAGTCCTGGGCAGAGGGAGTTTTGTGTGGGTGACAAGGGGGGCCATCTGAGGTAGACCGACCCCACATGGGTGCTGCAGGATCCCACTTTTTCCCATGTAAGTGCTTATAGCTCCCAGTGAGCACCACTTCCAGAGACAGGCCAGACCAAGTCCCCGCCCTCTGCTCTCTTGCAGACCTCCTATGAGATGATGATGCAGTGCGTGTCCCGCATGCTGGCCCACCCCCTGCATGGTGAGCCGCCCCATTGGAGACTGCATCTCAGCCGTGGGGTGACCCCTCATGGGCTGTAGACGGGCAGCGGTAGAATTACTGGGAAGTAGTATCACTGGAATTGGCTGGGAGTTCAGTCCAAAGGGAGCTGGGGCTCTTCCCAGCCAGAAGAAATGGGATGCCGTGGTCATGGGGTGTGATGGGGAATCCCAGGGGCCCTCCTCCCCTCCCGCGCTCTGACACGGGCCGTGTTGTGCAGTGGCCACTGTGCCGGGCACCCCACCCATAGCTGGGGAGTCTTGGGCTTTGGCCACCATGTCACCTGTTTGTGTTTTCTCTTTCCTCAGTCATCTCAATGCGCTGCATGGTCCAGTTTGTGGGACGGGAGGCCAAGTACAGGTGGGTAATTCTTAGGGTTGGCAGGAGTGGCCCTGTCACTATTCAGAGTCTGCCAGGACAGGCCATACTGTGGTCAGCTGCTGCCCCTTTTCTGCCCTATTTCTTGTGTGCCAGCTTCAGAGGAATGGGGTAGTGGCTTCCATAGTCTGGGTCCAGGGGTATTTTCTCCCTCTCTTGTCTGGGGCAGCCCTGGATGAGCCTAGATGCCCTGCAGAGGGGTTAGTGGGATAGGAGTCCAGTTGGATTAGGAGTCCTGGCGGGGTTCCCTCCTAGACCCCCTAGGTTATGCCCTAGCCCTTTTTCCAGCTGTCACAGAAGCCAGCTTAGAGTTTGTTTCATCCTCTCCTAAGCGGCCGTCTACCCCATGGCCTTGGGGCTTGGCCATTCCATTGTTTACCAAATATTTACCTAGCGCCTGCCATGCCTGACACTGAGCTGGATCTGTAGGGGCATAGGTGTGTTGACACAGTCCTTCCCTGTGGCACTTGTGCCCTCCCTGCCCCTCTGAGGCTCAGTGCAGGACAGGAGGTGGGTCCTGGAGGCTCGTGGCAGGAGTACATGCATCTGTTATCCTTCCTCGCTCAGATTCTTATTTCCTGGGTTCAGTTGTTTTCTGCTGCTGTCCTTGGGGCCACTGCCCCAGGAAGCTTGGCTGCCATGGTGCCTCATTTTGAGTTCACTAATGGGAAATTGGCCCATTCCCCCAGTGGGCTTAGAACCCAGTGGGCTGAGCCACTGTCCTGAGAGGAAGGGTAGCGGGGCCTGGCAGGGCTCTGGCTCCCACCGTCTTTCTCCTAGGCTACCCTGGCCCTCTTGGCTTCGCAGAGCCTCTATGCAGAACAGGTCACTTGGCATTGTCACAGGTCACAGAGGTTGCACTTGAGCCTCCTTTGCATGTCACACCTAAGACATCCCAGCCTGTCCTGTGACCTCTAACAGGCTGCAGTGGGCAGGGTGCGCATCCCCGAGTTCCCTGCTGGGGAGGGCCAGATGCCTTTTCCCAAGCTGCGTCTGTACAGTCTGATCACAGGGCCTCCTGCTGCAGGGCCCTGTATTCCTTCTCTGCCCTCTGGGAAGGTGCTTCTCTCCACTCGCCACCTCTCCTCCTCTCTCTGTGGGACATGCAGGCTTCTTTGCCAGAAGGTTGTTCAGCCAGAAGTAAGCACTAGAGCCAGGCAGGAGAAGGTCCCGTCGCCTCTGCAGCAGCCCAGGCTAGAAGGTTCATTCCTACATTCCAGATCCATAGAAAAAAGCAGTAGAGAACTGGGGTTCTGCCCCTGTGGGTGGTTGGGTTTCCCCAGTCTCCATAAACTGCGTAGACGCCCTCTCACTCCCCAACAGAGCTGTAATCATCTACACTTGGGTTCTGCCTGGTCACAGAGAATGCCCCCTCCCCATCCCGGCCAGGACTGGATGGCTCTGAGCAAGGGTGGCAGGCTCTGCTCCACACCAGGGCATGGGCTTCTCCAAGGTGCCCGGGTGACGTTGTATCCCTGTGTTCTCCACAGCGGCGTGTTGAGCTCCATTGGGAAGATTTTCAAAGAAGAGGGGCTGCTGGGATTCTTTGTGTACGTGAGTTTATACACCCCGTAACTGGCCACGGAGCATGGCTCTACTAACAGGCGCATTCTCAGCCCTCAGGCCACAGCTGTTGGCCTCAGACTAACCACAGGGCTCTGTCCCTGCCTGAGCAGCTGCTCCTTGGCCCGTAGAGCTCCATGGCCCATGCGCGCTACGGATCATCGGGAACAAAGCTGCCCAGCTCTGTCCACATTGCGGCTTACACAGAAATGGTACTGTTTGTCCAGCACGCTGGGGGTGGGCGTGGCCAAAACCGCACCCCCGACCCCACTGTCCCCGTCCATGTGCTCCAGGGCTGGGGGTGGGCACGAGGCTGGTCTTCAGGTCTTCCATCATCCTTGGTTTCACTGCTGAAAAGTCACTGAAAATCTGTGACATGGGCTGAAGGTCAAGCCCTGGCAGCTCACAGGCTGACTCCAGCTGATGGATCCTGTTTGACATAGCACTTCTGAGAAATTAGTTCTTCATATTCAACATTTAGGATGTTTCACAAAACAATCCCTATTTCTGGCTTCTCTTAAAAAGTCAAGACCTGGCTGTGCTGGGCCTGTGTTTCTGCAGAGCAGATGTCTTCAGGGCACACAATCTCCTGAGGGCCCCGGACCCCCTGCCCTCCTTGGTGCCTCACATCCATCTTACTCCACCTGTAAAGAAAGCTCACACCGAAAAGACTGTAAACTACAAACAGAACCCAAAGTCCAGGCCTGACAAATATTTTTTGTTTTGCTTTTTTAAGGTCTAGGCAGAGACACATGCTGTTAAATACACAGTACACTAGACATGGGGCTCTCTGTTAACTCATCTTGTGGTTTCATCATCGGCCAGGTGTTCTGTGTGTAGGCGTGTGTGTGTGTGTGTGTGTGTGTGTATGTGGTTCTCACTAGGAGGTGATTTTGCTCCAGGGGACATCTGTAATGTCTGGAGACATCTTTTGATGGTCACAGCTGGGATCTAGTGGGTGGAGACCAGGGATGCTGCTAAACATCCTGCAGTGCAGAGGTCAGCCCCCATGACAAAGAATCATCCAGACCTGAAGGTCCATAGTGTCAAGGTCGATAAACCTTGATTTATATACGCACATATTCATATGTATATTCATGTCTATGTATATGTACACATATGTATGGGTGTGCATAAATATGTGTGTGAATAAATATTTGCTTGTGTGACTGGTGCTTCAGACCCTAAAACACTACATATCACCACCTCTGGTGTTTTTCACACATTGTATACATTCTTTTCTGGTGTGTGAGTAGGATTCCCACACAACAGATACCTTACCCATTGGGTTCTTTTTTTTTCTTCACGTGTTTGTAGAACAGGTGATGTACGTACTCAGAAAGCACTGAGTGTACCTATGAAAAGTCAGTCTGAGCACAGGTGGAAGCAACAGGATTGGAAATTGCATTCATGAAGGTTCACTTTATTTATATCTCTCATATCATAGATGTGTTACAGGTATTTTGAACTTTCAAATATTTTGAAATAAGATTTTTGAAAGTTCAAATATCATAATTCTGTGTCCTCTCTCCAAGAGATAGCTGTTTTCCTGGAGATCTTTCCATGTCCTTCTATATCTAAACAAGCAAATAAACACATTCAAAAAAAAAAAAACCCCACAAGGGCTTCCCTGGTGGTGCAGTGGTTAGGAATCCGCCTGCCAATGCAGGGGACATGGGTTCGAGCCCTGCTCCGGGAAGATCCCACATGCCGCGGAGCAACTACGCCCGTGCACCACAACTACTGAAGCCCACGTGCCTAGAGCCCGTGCTCCACAGCAAGAGAAGCCACCACGACGAGAAGCCCACACACTGCAACGAAGAGTAGCCTCCCGCTCGCCGCAACTAGAGAAAAGCTCGCGCAAAGCAACAAAGACCCAATGCAGCCAAAAATAAATAAATAAAAAGAAAAAAAAAACCCAAACCCACAAGTATCACACAGGACCCACTGGTCTCAATCTGGCTTTTTGCCCTCAGCACTGTGTTTTAGGGAAACTTCACATTAGTGTGTAGAGATGCGCATTCTAAAGGCCATCACTTTAAAAGTCAGCCCTCCTTGTAAAAGCTTGTATGGAATGTTTTTAGTGGAACATTCCAGGGTTGAATACAGGTGCACTGAGCAAAGTGTTTTGTGAGAGTGGATTGGGTAAAAAGGCCAGGAGAAGACGGCTAACGTGTAGGTACTCTTTCATAATCTGCATTGGAAAATCCCGGATTTTGCACCATTCACATCTTAAGGCCCAGTTTCTGTGGTTTGAACACCGCTTGTGAGACCATTAACTTGTGCTGTCAGATGTAGCATATAACACACATACCACCCCCCACTCCCTGTGGAGAAAGGAACACTGCTTTCCTGCTGTGGATAGCTGCTGGCCCATGTGGCCCCTGCGGGCTTCCTTCCCGAGGTGGTGCTGGTGGATATGCTGAAGTTTTGAGCTTGGAACATCCTTGTCTGCTTCCTGGGTGTGGAGCCCCCAGGAAATGTTCTCTTCCCTCCCCTGCTCACCTTTGCTCACCTTGTTTTTTAGCGGCTTAATCCCTCACCTCCTGGGAGATGTGGTTTTCTTGTGGGGCTGTAACCTGCTGGCCCACTTCATCAATGCCTACCTGGTGGATGACAGCGTGAGTGACACCCCAGGGGGGCTGGGGAACGACCAGAATCCAGGTTCCCAGGTTGGTTGGAACAAGGACTTGTCCATCTTTCCATGTACTGCTGATGCCCAGGGTCTGGGGCAGACTTGAGGACTCTGGGATTCTGAGTACTGGGCCCCTAGGGCTGGAGAGGGCCTCTGGGGAGGCCTGAGGAGAAGACTCTGGTTGTCCCTGGGTCAGCTTTGCCTCCGAGGAGAACGGCCTCGAGAGAGGAGATCGCTAACAAGACATAGAGGGGTTTTTGGAATGCCCGTCGCTGGGCAGCTTTAGGTCAAACAGACCCTAGCTTATCCACGGCTAGTTTGAGGCAGTGACCCAAACCAAACTAGGGATCCCTGGTAAATCAGGATGTAGACCAGCTAATAATAACCCTTGAACTTCCGCTCAGTGTTTTAGGCTTTTTCAAGCCCTTTAGTGAACATTATGACATTTGATCCTGACAGCACCTCAGTTGTGAAAGGAACAGAGCAGGTATAACATCCTGTTTTACAGACAGATGAGACCCAGAGATTGAAGGGCTCTCCTGGGGCCCTTGCCTGCGAATTGACAGGGCTGGGACTAGGTCTTTCCCTGGGCCAGGCTGAGGGTGCTTCAGTCAGCTAGGAAGTGTCCCATGCAGGTGCACCCCACTCTTGTTAGCAGTGGTCTACACAGCCTGGTATGCAGGGGAGGTCTTGGTCCTTCTAAAAGGCACTTGTTGAGGAAAGGTTTCTGGGGATCTCATAGGTCAGCTGGTTCGGCCTGACCCAAGATAAGAGTTGGGGAGCAGTGATAGGCAGGGGTTCCTGGGAGCCAGACATTCTAACAGCGGGAATCACCCACCATCGGAGGCTGGGTGAGGGATTGGGGACCTGTCTGCCGTAATCACTTTGTTGGGGTGGGTGGGGTTCATAGTCTTCGTGTGTCTGTGTCTGGGCCCCAGAATGGCAGTTCTGGGGTGGGGGCGGTCTGGGAAAGAGTCTGTGGTGAGGGGTGCCTCTGAGAGCTCGCAGCTGGGGCAGAGGGAAACTGGCCATTTGAATTGGGTAGGTGAGTCTTACTGGCCTTTTAATGTGAGCAGATAACAGTTGCTCCATAGAGAGCAGCTCCCACCTGCAATTACAGTAGCACAATGCCCCTTTCTCGAGGGCCTTATGGGTGGGTCAGCTGCTGCCTTCACATACAGAACAAGCCTGGGACAGCTGGGGTGCCTTGAGGGGGAGGGGTGTCCCACAGCTGATTGGTTCCTCCAGTCCAGGTGGGCAGGTGTTTGACCAGGGGTTACTGCACTTACCTCACTGAGAACAGCAGTCGACACTTCACTGAGAGTATTTTTCACGTGCTTTTCTGTGTGTGGCTTAAAGGCTAAGATGAGGCTGCCACTCAGGCAGAGGGCTGAGCAAATCTCCGCCCAGGGTTGCAGGGCATCCATCGGGTGGGATGGCCATGTCACAGGAAGCTGAGGGATAGGTAGTCACCCTTTGTAGTTCGGTGCTGTTTCATGGGCAAAGTTGAATTCAGGAGTTGGGGCCTGAAGGGGGCGAGAGTTTGGTGAGGTAGGGTGGCAGTAAGCCCAGGGTTGCGCTTCACCTTATGCTACAGGACCCAGGATTCTGTGTGCAGTTCAGATGGGTGCCTGACTTTCCATTCAGTAAGCACTTACTGTGCGCTGAGCCCTGGGCAGGCACTGATCAAGGCAAACAAAGGCCCAGCCCTCGCAGCTTACAGCTCGGAGGACGTTACGTAGGCCACAGCCCATGATCCCACCTACCTCGTCTCTTGCACTCACCATCCCTGGCTGGGTCACAGAAGGCCCTCCAGTCTGGATATCCCACTTCTGCCTCCCAGATCTTCTCTTGGCTTTGACTGCCAGGCCACTGAAGCTGCTGGCAGGCCCTGAAAGGGAGCGCAGCGTGTGCCGCGGGCATGTGAGGAGCTGAGTGCAGAGGGGGTGTGAGGCCAGTGCGGAGGGCGAGGTGAAGGGGCTGCAGACCAGGCAGCGCGGGTGGGGCGGGGGCCTGCATGTTTGAAGTCTGCATCCCGAGGTACCTGGGGCAAACCAGTCTCCCTTTTTGTCTTTGCAGTTCAGCCAGGCCCTGGCCATCCGGAGCTACACTAAATTTGTGATGGGGGTAAGTCTGGCCAGCTGCTCTTCCCACTGAGCTGGGGGCCTGGGCGGGGCTTCAGAGGCCAGCTCTGGAGATGGCTGGAGGCAGGCCTCCGTCTAGGGTGTGCCTGCTCCTGGAGCCCGGGTCGGGGGCTGGTGGTAGGTGGGCTCACTGACCCTCAGGTCTCCCTGCAGATTGCAGTGAGCATGCTGACCTACCCCTTCCTGCTGGTCGGTGATCTCATGGCCGTGAATAACTGCGGGTAGGTGTGTGCCCCTCCGCAGGCACCCTGCCAAGGCTGCTGGGGGGACCTGGCTGAGCCCGTCCAGTGCCCTGCCCCCTCCCACCTGCTCTATGTGTGGGCTTGGCCCACCAGGCCCCTGGCTTCCTCTGGGATTCATCACACCCCTTTGGGAGGAACCTGTGGTTTGGTATGGGGGTGGTGGCAGCCCCAAGCCATTTCTTCACGAGGGCTCCTTTTCCTTAGCTGATCTGTCTCCCACTGTTCTCTGGATCTAACATGCTCTCCTTCCCCGCAGGCTGCAGGCCGGGCTACCCCCTTATTCCCCAGTGTTCAAATCCTGGATTCACTGCTGGAAGTACCTGAGTGTGCAGGTAAGCCTGCTCTCCAGGGAGGCTTTTCTCACTTTTCCACATCAGTCAGATGGAAAGGTTTTGTGGACTCTTCATTACATGGAAAGTTAAGGGGTTGTCATGGAATCCGATGTTGTAAGGAGGATAAAGAGGATGTAGACTTTTGGTTTGAGGCATTTAAATTAAATTTTCACTTTATTTTATTGGATTGGCCAAAAAGTTCATTCGGTTTTTTCTGTAACCTGTAGAAGGGGTTTGAGGTGGTCAGATCTGAATTTACTTAAGAATTACACATCAGACAAGGTCTTCTTTTTGTCAACTCTCCAAGACTCTTAGAACAAGTATGAGGGAGCCCACAGGGCAGGTGGTGAAGCCCAAGAACTTCTTATACCTCAAGTAACCTGGGATGAAAACACACCTGGCGTGTTGGAGGCCGGCCCCTCCCTCCACCCGCGCAGGATGCCCCAGGTGCCCAGGAGAGCCTGAGGGTGGAGCTGGGCCATGTGGTGAGCTTGGCAAGCTTTGTGGGGAGTCTCTTATTTTTATGAGCTTAACTGTCTGCAGGGTCTTTCTCAGTCCTTTGTGGTTGTATGAGAAGGGTTGTGTGTAAAGTGACAGGACTGGGGGCAGCCTGGCCTGGGCATGAGAAGTGCCCGGGCTTGGTGTAGATCAGCCAGGCGGCAAGCCAGGGGGGTGTTGGGGCGGGGCAGGGCGAAGGCTCGGGTCATTGGGTGGTTTTCCGAATTAGACAAGCCGAGACTCCAGTTCACAGAGCAACAGCTAGTGCCTAGGCAGCATCTTCTGAGAGGTGAGGCTGCGTCCAGTGGATTGGTCACTGTTAGACTTGGGGAAGGTGGGGTGGGGCTGGGGAATTGGGGCAGAATCCCCTTACTTTGCAGATTTCCTGAGTCTGCCAGTCTTGAAGTCTTTGTGTTCTGTGCCCAAGCACCCTCCTGCTGGCTGGAGCTCTGGGTCAAGGATCCAGGTGGCTGGCCCAGGACAGATCCCTGACTTTTCCTGACCTTGGTTGGCTTCAGAGTAAAATGGGGCAGTGGCCTGGGCAGGAGGAGCTAGCACACTGACTGGCCTCAAGGTTGAGAAAAGGACGGATAGGAGGAAAGCAGGGAGGCCAGAGACAGACGCAGGCCTTCCAGCGAATCCAGTTGGTCCTACATGCATCACATCCTCTAATATTGGAGGAGCCCCGGTCCACTTGGGCTCTGAAGCCAGAGGGCAGTGAGTCTCCTCTGGGGGTTTCCTACTCAGTAGCCCGGTGAATACTGGACACCCAGGACTTCCCTGGTGGCGCAGTGGTTGAGAATCCGCCTGCCAATGCAGGGGACACGGGTTTGAGCCCTGGTCCAGGAAGATCCCACATGCCGCGGAGCAACTAAGCCCGTGCGCCACAACTACTGAGCCCGTGCGCCACAACTACTGAAGCCCATGCGCCTAGAGCCTGTGCTCCGCAACAAGAGGAGCCACCGCAGTGACAAGCCCGCGCACCGCAACGAAGAGTAGCCCCCACTCGCCGCAACCAGAGAAGAGGCCATGCACAGCAACGAAGACACAACACAGCCAAAAATAAATAAATTAAAAAATATATATATTGGGCACCCTGTGGCATGAAGTAAACTGCTCCCTTGTGCTTCAGCACAGAGCAGATTCTGACCTTGCCCTCAGGAATGCAAACCTAGGCCCTCTATCTCCGACTCTGGGGTCTCTGAGCTACTGGACCCTTCTTTGTCTTTTGCTGGCCTGGCTCTGGGGTGGGATGAGAAGCATGGCCTCCCTTTCACTGACCCTACTGCTCCTTCCAATCCAGGGCCAGCTCTTTCGAGGCTCCAGCCTGCTTTTCCGCCGAGTGTCATCAGGATCGTGCTTTGCCCTGGAGTAACCTGAATCACCTAAAAAAAAACACGCTCTCTCAGCCTGGCCACCGTGGGTGAGGCCTGATCATCTCGGGGCACCTGTAAGACAGCCAACCCAGCAGCACCTAGGTGTGCTCCAGCACAGCTGGGCTTCGGTTTCCATATATGCCATGTGTCTGTCCAGAAGTAGGGGTTGGGTGGGGGTGAGGCTGCGTCCAGTGGATTGGTCACTGTTAGACCTGGGGGAGGTGGGGTGGGGCTGGGAAATTGGGGCAGAATCCCCTTACTTTGCAGATTTCCTGAGTCTGTCTTGTGCAGGGGGCCAAAGAATGGCTTGTGGAGGCCCACGTTGGATGGGCAAAGGCTCATGAAGTCAGGTCCCAACCCCCATTCACACCCCTCGAGTCAGCCCCAGCTCTCATCCTGCAGCTCAGCTGGGAGTGTCACTCTCTTGCTTTGTAAATAAGGTGTGATCCCCTTTCACGAGGCCGCTGTCATGTCCAGGCCTTTGCTAGGAGACTGTCTTCGTTTTTCTCAACACTACTTTTCTGATGAGGCAGCACCTTCTGAAAGGGAAATCATGTGACTGCTCAGAACGTGTCCTTCTCGTCAAATGTTCATTGGTTTAATGGTGATGCCTTACGTGCAGGATATGGTTACCTGTGCACTTGTGAACACCCAGATGTTAGGCAGATCAGTGTCTTTTCCGATCCAGTTTAAAGTTCCTAATAAGATTTGACCCTTTCTCCCTCAAATAAATTCATTGGTGGTGGTTTGGAGCTTTGTGGGGAGTCTCTTATTTTTATGAGCTTAACTGTCTGCAGGGTCTTTCTCAGTCCTTTGTGGTTGTGTGAGAAGGGTTGTGTGTAAAGTGACAGGACTAGGGGCAGCCTGGCCTGGGCATGAGAAGTGCCCGGGCTTGGTGTAGATCAGCCGGAAGGCAGGCCGGGGTGGGTGTTGGGGGGGGCAGGGCGAAGGCTCGGGTCATTGGGTGGTTTTCTGAATTAGACAAGCCGAGACTCCAGTTCACAGAGCAACAGCTAGTGCCTAGACCTCTTCCCAGGGAGACAGGAGCTCTAAAGGTCCTCCCAGCTTCAGAAAATGTTCCACCCAAACCCCCAGCTGTCCTCTTAGACTGTTTGCAGATGACATTGTGGGGTTTTACCAAGTCGGTTGGTGTAGCAGTCCCGTGGTTACAGCAGAAGGAGTGGACACAGGCCCAGCTGAAGCACTGAGCTTGGCCTTCTCTGGAAAAGGCAAAGCTCCCTTCATTTGCTTCTGCCCAACATTTGCTTTTGCCTATAAACAGGCAGAACTTACAAATGGAACCTGCTGGCTCCTAGAGACCGTGGGCTTCCAGCTGATGGGGTTTTAATACCAGTTGAGGGCCAGCTTGGTTCCCCAAATGTTTCTCTGCCCTTGCTGTAGGGGAGATGGCTTCAGAGAGCTGGACTTTGGGACTTCGGTCATACTTCCTCACAGGTATGGGCTGGGTCATGCCCAGGGAAGGCCCCGGGATGCTTTTGCAGAACTGGTTTTCCCCATTGGCCTAGTAACAGCTGCCCCAGTTTACCTTATGTATCCTTGTTCCCCAGGAACACAGGAGCATGCCTGTGCAGGTATCCTGTAAATGTACATTGGTGGGGGTTACTAAGATCTCACACTCGCTTCAGACAGCTGAAGTGGCAGGGAGGGAAAGCACACGGCAAGGTGAGCAGGCCAGGCCTCACTGGCACCAGTTCTGTAGAGGAGGAAGGCCCTTTAGAGGTGTGTCTGCCGCACGGCACATGACCTTTCTCTAGCCCAGTGTGGTTTCCCATGGCACTGACCACTGCCCTGGGGTAACTTTTCTTCCCATTGCTCCACCCTCAAGTCCTGTTTTTGCAGCAATTCCTTCCTGTGGTCCCCCAGATTCAGGAGTCTGAGCTGAGCTGGTCCTGAAGAGCCCCTCCCTCTGACAGCCACCTCCTCCTAGGTGTCTGGAGAAGCCACCAAGGTAAAGAGCCAGCCTGGGTGGGCCTTTCGAGTCACTTTGAGGGGAGGTGGTGCCTTTCCCAGGTAATACCCTGGGATTTCTGAATTTCTGAATTTCAGGGTCTTGACTACATTTCCCAGGTTATCTTCCACCCAGAAACAGCAAGAAAATCACCTTTGATGCTGTGTCTCGGTTTTTAGTTGAGCTAAGTACAGGTTTTTATTCCTAACCATTTTCAGTTCAGTATTAAGGTGCGTGTGTTGTGTGTGGTAAGTGCTCCCTTTGTCTCCTGAACCTTTCATTCTTTGAGGGCTGAAGCCTCACCTGCTCCCCTCCCCCAACCCCCCCTAGCACCTGGCATGTTTCCTCTCAGTCCTGGAAACTAGAGTGACAGGGTCCTTATCTGAGAAAGGAGATTGGGTTGAATTGGTGGGGGAGGGGTGTGGGGGGGTGGAGGGTTTGGGGGTAGGTGTGGGGAGCTGAGCTGTCAGCAAAAGGAGGGGTGACAGGAGTGGGAATGTCCCTGTGGGGACCCAGTTACCTCCCTCCCCTCCTGGAAAACCTAATTGCAATGGACAAAGCTGGAATGTCCTCTGACAGGCCTTTTGGGACCCCCCTGTGATGAAGCCCGAGGTGGCAGTGGTGGTCTTTGCAGGGCCCTACTGTAGCCCTTGTTGCCGCGCCAGTGCCCAGATGCCTGGGAGTCATGCAGCAGAGTGTGGGAGCAGACCTGCCCTACTCTGGTCCTCGAGGCCTCAGAGTGCCAGCCCCCTGCCCTCCTTTTGAACATGCCCTCCCATTCTCCTCCTCTCCCTGACTACTATGGGATACCATGTCTTGGCTTCTGTTATTTAACCCAGAAAATTTCCAAAGAGATTCCTGCTGCTGGTCTTAGTAGGTTTTCTCATATGACAGGTTGGGCTGGAACCTGAGTGCTGGAAACAGGTGTTCTTGCTTTGTAGGAGGCTGGTACATCCCACCCCAAAACTGAGAAAGATGGGTTTGGGCCTCCACAGTCTGGCTCTGCCCAGAGGCTACCTCACCTGACCACCTCATAGAACTTGGGACTAGCTTGCAAAGACAGGCCCACAAAGGGAGGGACGCCCTTCCCCCCTCAGGAAGGCAAGCAGGGTCAGCATCTGAAAATCAATTAATGTAATACATTCTGTCCATAGAAGGAACAAAACCACACAATCATCTCAATGGACACAGGAAAAGTGTTTAACAAAATTCAACATCCCTTCATGATGAAAACATTCAAAAACCTAAAAACAGAAGGGAGCTTCCTCAACCTAGTAAATGGCATCTATGAAAAACTCGTAAAAATGGTGAAACACCTAATGTTTTTCCCCCTGAGATCAGGAACTAGACAAGGCTCTGCTCTTGCCGTTGGTCAACATTGTACTGGAGGGTCTAGCCCAGGCAACTGGGAAAGAAAATGAAATATTATCTGTGTTAGAAAGGCAGAAGCAAAACTGTGTCTGCAGATGACATGATCTTGTATTGAAAATCCTAAAGAATTCACTAAAAATACTGTTATAACTAATAAATGAATTCACCAAGGTTGCAGGATATAAAATTGATGTACAAAAATCAATTGTATTTCTATACACTTGCAAAGTGAAAATGAAATTAGTGAAACAATTTCATTTATAATAGCATAAAAATTAATAAAATACAAATTTAATAAAAGAATTACAAAACTTATATTTTGAAAATTATAACACATTGTTGAAAGAAAGTAAAGAAGACCTAAATAAGTGGAAAGACATCCCATGTTCATGGATCAGAAGCCTTAACATTGCTAAAATGGTGGATTACATAATCCCTATCAAAATCTCAGCTGACTTCTTTGCAGAAATTTGACAAGCTGATCCTAAAATTTATATGGAAATTCAAGGGTCTTGAAAAAAGACTGGAAATTCACAGTCTTGAAAAAAAACAAAGTTGGAGGACTTGCACTTCCCAATTTCAAAACTTAACTACAATGCTACAGTAATCAAGATGGTGTGGCATTAGCATAAAGATAGATACATAAATCAATGGAATATGATTGGGAGTCCAGAAAGAAACATTCACACTTTAATTCACACAATTAACGTAAAAATTTTAAAACACAGGTATAAATCTTCATGACCTTGGATTAGGCAATGGTTTCTTAGATGTAACACCAAAAGCACAAGCAGCAAAAGAAAAAAATAAGTCGGAAGTCCTCAAAATTAACAGCTTTTGGGTTTGAAGGATATCAAGAAAAATTGAAAAGACAACCCACAGAATGAGAGAAAATGTTTGCAAATCATATATCTGATAAGGGACTTGTATCTAGAATATGTAAAGAATTCCTACAACTCAATAATAAAAAGACAAATACCCCAATTAAAAAACGGGCAAAAGACTTGAGTAGATATTTCTCCAAAGAAGATATACAGATGGCCACTAAGTACGTGGAGAGATGCTCAACATCATTAGCCATCAGGGAAATGAACGTCAAAACCACAGCAAGATACTACTTCACACTCACCAGAATGACTATAATCGAAAAAGACAGTAACAAGTGTTGGTAGTGTGGAGAAATTGAAACCCTTGTACATTGCTGGTGGGAATGTAAAATAGTGCAGCCACTTTGGAAAGTAGTCTGGCAGTTCCTGAAAAAGTTAAACATAGAGTTACTATATGATCAGAGTAGCCAAATGATACCACTCCTAGTATGTACCCAAGAGAAATGAAGACATTGCCATACAAAAACTTTTACATGAATGTTTGTAGCAGCATTATTTATAATAGCCCAAATGTGGAAACAAGCCAAGTGCCCAACAATTGATGAATGGATAAATAAAATATATTCCATACAAAGGAATATTACTTGGTAGTAAAAAGGAATAAAGTACTATCTCGTGTTACAACATGGATGAACCTGAAAATATGCTAAGTGAAAGAAGCCAGACACAAAAGGCCACATATTGTATGATTCTATTTATATAAAATGTCAGAATAGGGCTTCCCTGGTGCAGTGGTTGAGAGTCCGCCTGCCGATGCAGGGGACACGGGTTTGTGCCCCGGTCCGGGAAGATCCCACATGCCGCGGAGCGGCTGGGCCCGTGAGCCATGGCCACTGAGCCTGCGCATCCGGAGCCTGTGCTCCGCAACGGGAGAGGCCACAACAGTGAGAGGCCCGCGTACCGCAAAAAAAAAAAAAAAAGTCAGAATAGACAAACCCATAGAGACAATAGATTAGTGATTGCTTAGGGCAAGGGCTGGGGGGCGTGGAGGGAAAATGGGAAGTGACTGCTGAGGGGTGTGGGGTTTCTCTTTGGGGTGATAAAAATGTTCCCAAATTGTGGTGATGGTTGCACAACCCTGTGAATATACTAAAAACCACTGAGTGGTACACTTTAAATGAGTGAATCTTAAGTTATATGAGTTATACCTTAATGGAGATACATTCTATCATCTCATACACACACACACAGCCTTAAGCCCTGGACTGATTTGTATGCTTCCTGTTTAGCTGCCCCTCCCCACCAGCCCCAGCTGGGTCCCAGGCTGCCCTCATCACCTACCATGGCTAGCACTACTCACACACTTGTGCTTTCCTGCCCCACAGCACTTCGGGACAATCCTGTGCTTCCCTGGAGGGTGTCTCGGACTCCAGAGCCCTTTCTCAGGACTCCTCTAAGCACCAAGGGTTGGAAAAACCATGCTGAGGTACATTTCAGACCTTGTGTCCTGGGTGGGCGTGGGCAGCAGGACCCCTGTGAAGAGGTCGTATGCCACTCCTTGATCCTGGGTCACGAACCCAGGTAGGCTCCACTAGTGACTCCCAGAGCTGGGAGAGTCAGCCCAGCACCCTTCGCCAACCCTTAGCCCTAGCCCCTTTCTGCCGGCTACCTGAAGATATGGGGTTGGGGGTTAGGAAGGAAAGGAAAAGTGCCTCAAAGAGCTAAATGCAGTGTCTGGGGGAGAGGGCGTGTGAAGAAGGGACGGTTGCCACGAGTCAGTAGGGGAGGAGGTTAGCCTCTCAGGGCCCCGCCCAAGAGCCCTCCCTTGCCCCCTTTGTTGTTCACAAGCACAGCGACTGGTCCTCTTACACAGGCTTTTCTTCAGGAGTCAGGGGCTGCCTCCCTTCCCTGGTCCCTTCCTGCCCCACCCATAGAGCTCCTCTCAGATGGGGCTTGTCCTTCATCTGCCCCTCACGACACCCGCTGCCTGCTAAACAGGAAAGTTAGGGGACCGGATACTCAGGGAGAACCTTTACCTTGCCCAGGCAGACAACCTAAGGCCAGGCAGGCAGGGACCTCCCCAGAGTCCTCACTCACCGCCCCCCCCAGACTGAGATGGGAGGAACAGAAGGGGTCCAGACACATGCAGTCAGTGGGCAGCAACCTGAGCTCGCAGTGGCCAGGCCCCATGCCCCCAAAGATGTCTGTGGATGAGGCACATGCCCTGCAGCCTTTCCCTTCCAGAGGGACTTCAGCCAAGAAACGTCTTGTTTGGCGGGCTGGGGACAGGGTGGGGGAGGTGGCAGGAGGACAGCTGACCTCTTCACCCTGGGAAGGCAGGAAGCACTCCTGGGAACAGCCTTAGACTCCAGTGGCTCAAGGAAGAGGCCAGGGGACTGGAAGGGGCTGAGGGGTTCCTGGGAAGCCCTGCGATCTTCTGTCCCTGGAAGAGCAGGACTGTGGCCACAGGACAGCTGGAGAGTGGGCATAGCCCACAGGAACACTGCTCAGAACAATCTGCAGCTGGCTGAGGGGTGGACCTCCCCAAAGGCAGAGGCATCCTGGGGCAATACCAAGGATTGTCCCTGTCGAGGCCTCCTGAGGGCACAAGGCCTCTGGCCTGGAGTCTGGCTGGGGTGAAGGGGGCTGCTGGGCCACAGAGAGGACCTTCCAGGAAGCTGTGGTCTCTTATTGGAGAAAGACAATCCAGAGTGGGCATGAGGCTAGGGTCCCCCCCCCCATGAGGCCTTGCCTTTGAGTGATGACCCCTTCAGAAGATTCCAGCCAGCACCAGGGGAGGCAGTAGCAGCAGTCCCAGGAGGAGGCCCCAGCCGTGCCCAGGGCTCAAGTTCAACCCTGACTTGATGCCATGCTTTTCAGGGCCCTCTGCACCTGCAGGAAGGGAGAGGCTTTGCCTCAGCCTGGAGACAGCTCTGCCTGACCTCCCACCCACCCTACCAAGGCATGCACGTGGGGCCCAGCAGCCAGGGAGGAAGCTCCTACTCGGAGGTGCATGCCCCGCCGTGCCTATATCATCTATACTAGAGGCAGGGTGCTGACATTCTGGAGCCAGGAGGGAAGGTAGGAGGGGCGCTACAGGCCTTACCTGGCAAGGACTGCAGGGCCAGGGTACGCCCACCCATGGCATTAGCGGTGGCAGAGGCACTGGGGGAGTTGGACAGGGACTTGGAGGAGGTGTGTCCCTTGTGCTCCAGTGTGGCCTGCAGCTCACCTGGCTTGTCCTGCGCTGGAAAAACTGAGGCCAAGTTCTCACTGGAATGAGGCGACTCGGCCTCAGCCTCGCCCTCCTCCTGGGAGTGGGGTAGCGGCTCCCATGTCCCCGTCAAGGACATCTTGGGCTGCAGAGAACTCTGTGGGCTCCTGGAGGGCATTCTTGTACTGCTGGCCTCTTTATCTGCTGATTTGGGGGTAGGATCATGGGTTGATTTGGGGAGGGTAGCCGGTCTCTCATCCAAATAGAGTAGGCTGTGAGTTGCCAAAAAGGAAGGGACCTCAGTTGCTAAGGAAGGTGGAGCTTCTGTTGCCATGGAAGGGGAGTCTTCTGTTACTAAGGAAGATGGGGCCTTGGTTTCTACAGCAGGTAGAGCGTTTGTTGCCAGGGAGCCTGAGACCTCTGTTACCAAGAAGGATGGAGTTTCCGTTGCTAAGGAAGAAGTGATACCCTCTTTCCTAGAGCCTGAGGCTTCTGTTGCCAGGGAAGATGGGGCCTCAGTTACTAGGTAAGGCAAATCCTGAGCCTTTTCCGGGCCTCTGATGAGTTCTGATAAGAGAGAAGGCCTGGCATTAGTGCTGCAAGCAGGGCCCCGCATCCCTCACCCCACCGCAATCAAGGTGAGGTGATCAAATGTCCTACAAAGACACACAAACACACATGCACACACCCTCTCCGGCGAGTATGTCCCTCATTGATAATACATGTTATTTCTTGTGACTGACAGTTGCCCCTCCATCCACCTCCTTGTCCAAGTCTTCCCCTCTCTACACACGCGTTTCCACTTTTTCAGGGGATTTCTCCCGCTGGATTCCTGTTCCTAAAACACCCATCGCATTGCAGGCCTGGCCTTTGGAGTCCCTCTGACCACCCATCTGGCCACGCCCCCCACCTCCACCCCCACACCCCCTGTGCTCAGGAGCCCCCAACTCTCCTCTACCCTCTGCTTGGAGGGTAGAAAGCTGTTCACTTGGAATGCCAGGGCGCCAAAGTGGTGCGCAAGGAGGGCAAAGCAGGTAAAGCGGGCTTGGGAACCCGGATGGGGTGGGGCCGCTGAGGGTTCCTCCCCTGGCCCACGCACCACTCTGGAGTCTTGGAAGACACCAGACCATCCAGTAGGCGTCCCCTGCCTCACCTGCCTCCCCCCACCCCACCCCACCCCACCCCTCCCCACCCCGGACTCACCACACAGGGAGTTTTCACAGTGGTAGCCCAAGGGACATTGGGAGCATGGAGTTCCCTCCTGGTAGGGCCTCTGCCCCTTCACGTTCCCCCTGCAGGAGGTGAGGAGGATGCTGGGGGGAGGGGTGTCCCTGCCAACCCCTGTCCCTATCCCTCATATACACACCTAGTCTGGAAGCGCTCCCTGGGTCTTACTTGCCCTACACTAACTTGCCGGGCCAGTAAGAGCAGACTCCCATGGGTGCCCTCGCAGCTCCTCCAAGGGTATAGGGTATGGACCCCAGATTGGCCCCCTTCCTCCTCCTTAGCCTGTGTCCAGCTCAGCCCTCCCCTTGGCTCTGCCCACCCCCTTCCCCCAGGGCTCCCTCCCCACTCACGGGGGCTCATAGTTGCAAACCAGCAAGTGGATATCGGTCTCCTCAACGCCCTGGAGCTTCTCACAGAAGTGGGCACCACAGCCAATCCTCTCTGTCTTGGCCCAGACCACCTGAAGGAGGGAAAACCCAACAGTTTAGCCTGCGCAAGATGGCTCCTAGCTAGTGTCTCTCTACATCAGCCTTCTATGAGTGAGGAGAGGAGGAACCCTATATGTAAGATCCAAGTCCCTGAGGACACACAGCTTCAGGATAAAACTCTGAACAGGGGGCTTGGGGGGAAATTTGTCCCAAGCAGCCTACTCTCCTCTACCAACCACACACACTATTTCACTAGGACTCTCCCTCTGAAAACCTTCCCCTTTGATAGACCCTCATGAATTCTTCCTGTGGGCTCCTTCTAGAGGCCCTTGCATTTTTTTTTTTTTTTTTTTTTTTGCGGTATGTGGGCCTCTCACTGTTGTGGCCTCTCCCATTGCGGAGCACAGGATCCGGATGCACAGGCTCAGCGGCCATGGCTCACGGGCCCAGCCGCTCCGCGGCATGTGGGATCTTCCCGGACCGGGGCACAAACCCGTGTCCCCTGCATCGGCAGGCGGACTCCCAACCACTGCGCCACCAGGGAAGCCCTAGAGGCCCTTGCATTTTAAACAAGGGATATAACAAAGGAATGAATCTCAAATGGGAGAATCTTAAACATCAGCAACAAGCAAAGGCCAAGGAAGGGAACAGGAGGAGCCATTTTGGAAGTAAAACTTCCCCCCAAATCACAAGTAAGCAGGGACCTGCCCTGCCATTTCTAAGTGCGGGTCTCCTAACTGGTAGAAGGCGTTCTGTCTTAAGTATAAACTTTAAAAAGTCAAAACAAACTTTGTGCCCTGCCATTGGCTGAGACAAGCCAATATAGCCTCCCTTTGCTATTTCTAGGCCCAGTCTGCCCAGGAGTCACTCAAACTGAGGCCCGTTTTTTGTTGTGAGATCTGGCTCTTGCTGTTAATTCTGCACAACTCCCCAGGATTGGGGTCTTGCTGCTTGAATCAGCTGAGAGTTCCCGAGGGACCACTGTCGAGCATCTCCCAGGCAGAAATGACCCCAGAATGCACAAGCACTCAGCCTTAGAGAACACAGGGGTGGAGATGGGGCAGCCCGACTCCTGCTGGGCACTGACAGCAATTCCTGCAGGAGGATGTATGTACGGGGAGTGTGAGAGGTGGCAGGGAAGAGAGAGAAGGGGGCAGGGAGGGCTGGGGCCTCACAACTTCCCGATCTGGGTGGGTGATGTTAGGATTTCCTTCTCTAAAGATCAGCACTAAAAATACCACCCAAAGAAACACTGGAAAATGGAATTGGTGGATATGGGTGGGAAGATGGTTGGTTCATTTCCTTTTTCTTTTTTTAAAATTTGTCATGTTATTGTTTGAACAACAAATAAGCATTGGGAAGAAAAAAAAAAAGAATTCAATAACACTAATGTTAATTCCCCTACACACACCCCTATGCCCCTTGTCTGCAAACTCAAACTTTCAAAATGCAGTAAAACCCTGACATAGCAAGAGGCAGGAAATGCTCTCGGAAGGCTCTCTGAAACGTTCACTTGGTGACAGCTTACTCTCTTATTTCGCATGTAGTTTTTCAAGGCAGAAGAAAAATTGTGTATTTGCTTTATCAGTCCCTGGCAGATTGGAAGCAGCAACTTAGACACTCTGAGAAATGACAAGAGGGACAGTGAGAGAGAGAAGACCGAAGGCAGGGGGAAGCCCTTCACTGCTGGGGCAAACAGCCGTGTGTAACCTCGGCCAGAGGACAAGACTGCTTAGAGCTCGATCAGGATCGCCTGGCACAGTAACTACCTTCCAGGAAAAAAGCTCTGGAACACCTAATTCAGGTCTCTTCAGGACCAGGAGGCCGAGAGGGGCCGCCTAGGTTTTCAGAAGATTGTGGTTTTTAAAGAGACAACTGAAAATGGTTTAGACAGTCTGAGAAGCAGACTTCGTTGGGGGCCTGGACAACACATGCATTCCTGTGGAGAGATGACTTTTATGAAGGATGCAAACGGGGCTTACGGACTCCCGGGCTCTGACTGGAGAGGTGGCCCCGCCCGGCCCTTCCCGGCCCCGCCCATTGCCCTGTGGCCCCGCCCGCCCGTCCAGCTTCGCACCTGCGTGTAGTGGCCGCACATCTGGCCTGTGGCGCAGGTGGCGGCGCTGAGGTTGTAGTGCTCGCGCTCGTGGTGCCACTCCTCCATGGCCAGCGGCACGTCCAGGCCCTCGTCCGTGATGGCGAACAGGTTCTCGCCGCGACGCCCGCGCTCCTTGTTGTGGCCCCACACGCACTGCTGCGCATAGGCCTTGGCGAAGGCGGCCAGCTCCTCGTCCCACCTCTGCGGGTCAGGTTGCGAGGGGGAGGTGAGGACGCCTCGGGCTCAGTGGAAGCGGGAAAGGAGGGTGGGGAGAGGGAGGTAAGGATGTCCAAATTGGGTGAGGATCAGAAAAGAAGGTGGAGGGTGTTCTGGGGGGCCTCTGGAGGCCGAAGACCCTCCCCTCCTTGCAGGGTGACTCGTGGACATGATCTGGAACACAGCTGTGCTGATGGGGCGCTTCTGTGGGGAGGTGGGAGGGTACCATCCCAGGCCATGGAGTTAGGCAAACTTGGGACCATTCACCAGCTGTGTGGTTTTAGACAGATTGCCTAACTTTCTGAACTCTCATAGGACTTTGGGAAGAAAAAATGAGATGATGTTTTTGATAATGGGATTATTAATTAATACTAATATCATTCTATTTGCAAGGTGGGTGGTGATGCCCCTGCCAGGGCTGCCTGAACTGTTCTGAAGCACACACGATGTCCAGTGAGATGTTCCGGGGCTGGGTTGTTTATTCAGCCATTCCACTCCCTCTACCCACCCACCAGAAATCTTACTTGAGGGGCCAGCACCCCCTTTAACCTCCCACTCTCCCCTTGGAATAGCCCAGCTTTACCAGCTCTGGGCTTCCCTTCCAGTTGCTCTCTTGTCAACTGGACAACCTCTTTCCCCAAGAAAATTAAGTGTGTGTGTGTGACCCTCGCTGAGAGGCCTATTTTCAGAGCCTTGGTGGCCCAAAGAGCTGTCAGGTCCCAAAGGCAGTGTTCTCCAGGGAGGACCTCAGGTGAGATGGTGGGAGGGGGCATTTCAGGTTAGAGGGCCTCTGAGGTTCTGTGTCCCAGGCTGGAAGGATGGGCCCAGTGTGGGTGGGAAGACAGATTAACAAGGCATCTGACCAAGAGATTGAGGAAGGAGGCCTGGATCCCATTAAACTGTCCTTGGCCTCTCCTAGAAATGGATGGCCTGGCAGCAACTCTTGCTCCACCCTCTGGGGGCCTGCCAGCTGTGGGAGCCAGACAGCCCATAAAGTACCAAGAGCTTGGGTGACCCTGAGGGGAGGGGGCTGTGTGGCCACACCCACCCCCCCTCCCAGGGTTCTCAGGAGCAGCTGCCTGGGGTACGGATGGGAGCATTGGGCTGGGATAGTAAAATGCTGTAAACTCAGGTGAATCCCTTTCCCTCTGTGGGCATTTTTGTCCCAAGTCACTGGTCCCTGAGGCTCTCTCAAACTGGTAGTAGTGGAGGATAGGGAGCGGGAAAGGGGCAGGGTGCTGGGGACCAGGCTCAGGGTGTCTGGGATGACCTTCGGGGCTCCAGACTAGACTGTAAGCTCCTTCAGCATGTCTGGCCCAGTGCTGGCCCAGAGCAGGTGCTCAACAGACATTTCTCAGCTGTTGATGACTGAGACACAGCCCTGCTTAAAGCAGTCTCTCCTACAGAGCTCGGCTGTAATTTCCATCCTGACTGGATGCCTGGAGTCCCACCATTAGAGAGTCATTCCTGTGAGTCGTAAGGCTTCTCAGTTGTCCAGAGACCCCTGTGGAGGTTCAAGAGTCAAGGTACCCACCCTCCCTGGCCACTTGGTCACCATCTGAAAGCAAGTCCATTCATTCATCCACTCACTCATTCATTCAACAGTCCTGAGCACTATGCCAGCCCTGGGGTGACAGCAAGGACTAAGAAGCCCAAGTTCCCAGTGTCATAAACTGTTAACTGGGCCACCATGTGGTAACTGACAGATATGCGATGGGTAGTATAGGGGCACCAAAAGAGGGCCATTTAGTGCAACCTGAGGATGGAGAAGGAGACATTAAGCTAAGTGTTAAAAGATGAGGCATTGGCCAGGTGGAGAGGGGAAAGGCATCCTGAACAGAGGGCAAACATGAATAAAGGCATGGAGACGGGAAACGTTTTGGTGGGGGAAAGATAAGCTGCTCGGGTTACTCAAGGAGAAAGTGTGAAGGAGAGGAGGCTGGAAAGGTAGACAAGGCCAGACACATAGAGTGGGGCTTCTCAGGAGCTGGGGCTTTATCTGGAGGCAGCAGGGAGCCAATGCAAGCCATGGAAGGGTTTTGAAAAGGGTCAGGCCAGTGTGTTGGATCATTCATCCTGGTAGTAGAAGGCAGAGGCTGAGAAAGCAGGTAGAGGCTGTTCTAGAATTCCGTGGGAAAAGAAAGACTGAACCAGGGTTGTGTCAAAGAGGTGGCAGAGGGGTGGGGGGGAGATAGGATTCAAGAAAAATTGAACCTTCTGAGAGGTAAAAGTGGTGATGATTAGACTTGGAGGCTGAGGGAGAGAGAAGAATCTGTGATAACCCCCACCTGCTTCACCCTGGATCCATTCCCTCTTTTGTTATCAAACACTTATTGCGCACTTACTGTGTGCCAGGCCCTGTTCTAAATGCTTTACATATAGTCACTCGTTTCATCCTTTCAACCACTCTACAAGGGAGTTATTATAGTGTTATCATCCCTAATTTACAGTTGGGGCACAGAGAGGTTAAGTCACTTGGCTGAGGTCACATAGCTAATAAATAGCAAAGTCAAGATTTGAACCCAGGCCATCTGACTCCAGAGTCTCTGTATTTACCACTGCTGAAGCTGAGCCTACGCCTTGTCCCAAATTTATCCTAGTGTCCCAGTCCAGCCTCATCTCCCCCTCCTCAGATCACTTCCTACCAGGCAGCAGCATATCCCATCAATATCTGAACTGCTTCCTAGAATGTTGCCCCACTCCTGAGGTCCATCTCTGTCTACAAAGCAGCTTGCAGCCTGTGTAGCCCCCAGCCTCAGCCAGCAAGACTCTAGGGCATCAGGGACCTACAGATGGGGAAACTGAGGCCCAACAATGTGTTCCAGGCCTCAACTGGGGAACTGTTGGCAGAGCTGGTAACAGAATCAGGAGCTCCTAGTTCGTTGTCTGCAATTCCTGGTTGCCAAGGCCGACAGGGCTGTGAAGGGCGATGCTGTGTGCATCCGTGGAGCCCTTCCTAGATCTTTTTCATAGGTCATCCTGTCTGACCCTCAGGGCAGGGACTGCCCGTACCATGTGATCAGGAAACAGACGCCTTTGAAGGTAAAGGGTCCACCCAGAGTCACTTCAGCTGATTGGACAGAGCTGTTAGAACTCTGGTCTTGGACGCCTGGTGCAACCTTGCTCTCAAGCAACAGCTAGGGGGTCCCTGGACACTGCCCCTCACCTAAGGGTGACTGGAGAATAAGGGCCAGTGTAGCCCTCAGGGAGGGCAGGAAGGGGGTGAATTTCTCACTTTATCTCTTTCATGTAAATATACCCTACTATACTAAAAGTATATGTATGTGTACTTCTTTTAGATTTCATTTTCCCCCATTCAATATTGTATCTGTGAGATTCTGTCCATGTTGATATGTATGTAGCTCTAATGATGACATCATTTTACAGATGGGAAACTGAGGGTCCTTACTAGGTTAAGGGACTCACCCCAAATCACAGGCCTTGTGAGTGGTCGAGACAGATTTTGATCTGTGTGATTCAGAGCCCTGTCTACTTCTGGTTCCTGTTCTCACCCCACCTCCTTAGTACATCCCTCCTACCCTGGGTGCTGGGACTCATCCTGCTGCCCTATTTTTTCTTCTCATCTCCTTGGAAGGTATCTGAAAGATCGTTTCACCAAGGTGTTAGGAACTTCCTGTGTTCCCCCTCCCAGGGGCACATGCATTTTAGGAAGTGCTGGGAAGGGGTCATTGGATGAGGGAGCAGGGCTTTCAGGCCTGGCTCTACCAGCTATGGGACATACAAGCCCCTGAGGGACCAGCAAGTCTCTCTGAGCCTCAGTTTCCTTATCTGTATAATGAGGCTGCTTATGGGGGCCTGTGAATTCTACAATGTCAGGGACTCTGTTCCTGCCGGAGAGATGAATCCCCGAGATAGCTTCCACTCACGCCGTGAAAGGGGTTGGTGGGGGCCCTGGCCACACTTACCATTTGCAGCATGTTGGCGGCCGGTGGGGACACCTGGGATCGGTAGAGATTGTGCAGCTCCACCATCACGTGTTTTTCATCATCACTGAGGGCTCCGGCAGGGCCCATGGCAGCCCCCAGCAGTAGCAGCGGCAGCAGCAGATGGGCCAGGAGGCTGCGGAAGTTGTGCATGTTGGCCAGTCCTCTCTGCCTCTCCCGTTCAGGGGTCTGGCAGCTGGAGTTAAAGTCCTTCCCACACAAGCACCACCCTGGCTGGGGCGGGCGGGAGGGGCTGTGTCTGGTGGCCTGGCCCAGTTCAAACAATGTCTCGGGGAGGGCTGGGTGCTTGGGTCCCGACCAGAGTTGAGTCCACTCCCAGCATTTATCTCCCCTCAGAGTCCTTGGCTAAAGCCTCCTTTCGCTTGGTAACAGGGGCTCAGGCCAAGAGCTGTGTGAGTTCCGCAGTCCCTCCTGAGTTGTGGACAGGTCTCCAGGGGCAAAATCACAGTAACCTCTGCAATGACGGCTTGCACCCCAGGTCACACCCACTGGGTGCTGAGGACAGGTAACAAGAAGGGAGTCACATGGATCCTACCCCCAGAGGACTGGGCAAGGTGAGGAAGCAACAGGCGGCGTGTGGCAGAATGGAGGAAGACAAGATGTATTTGGCAAAGGTTGGGCCAACCTAAGTCTGAATCCTGGTTCTGTTCCTTTTCTAGCTGTGTTTTTGGCAGTTTTCTCAACTGAACCCGTGACAGTAATAGTACCTACCTAACGGAACTGGAAGGAGGATTAAATGAGATCAAATGTATAAAAAGCACCGAGTACAGTAACTGGCACATAGTAGGCTCTCAGTAACAGTAGACAACCACCCAGCCTTGGAATAGGCTTTTCACTATGGATACAATTGTGGCTTGCATGTGCTTGAGGTGCTTATTTGGAAGTGGGATGCTGGGACCCTTCCTGCTCTGAATATGTAGAAAATAGAATGTGTCTGTTTTTGACATCAAGAGAGAGCAGAAAAGCAGAGTGGTGAGTGAGTTGATATAGCAGGAGCTCTGAGGTGGGTGTATTGGAAGGGAAATAGGCCCAGTGGCCAAGCACTTGCATTGTAATGACCATGCAAGGGCAGGGACCAAGGTCTTGGCCTTGGTCCCTGCCCTTGCATGAGGTAGGAAGTGGGAACCAGTACTCTGGAGTTTAGCTGGGATCCTTGAAGCCTGCACTTTCAGTGAACTATACACATAAAACTGGTTAAGATAGCCCAATGAGCAGCATTTATTCACCCATTCATTCATCTGTCCATTCAACAAAGATTTACAGAGCTTCTCCATTGTGCCAGGCACTGAGCTGGGTGACTAAGACAGAACTGGTCCCCACCATCACGAAGCAGGGAAACTGCCAGGAAACGTGTAGAGCATTGCGGTTAAGTGCATGGGGCTTATCATCTGGGTGGCCTTGGGCAAGCTATTTCCCTGCTTGCTGGCCTCAGTTTCTGTAAATTGGGCTTAGAACAGAACCTACCTCATAGGATGGTCATGAGCGTTAAATGAGTTAGTATACTGATAGGGCTTGGGATAATGCCTGGCACATACTAAGTGCTCATTGAGTTAGCCAGTATGAATGTATTAATTATTATTATTATTACAGGTGGGAGAAATTACAGGGCCTCAAGTTGTAGTAGAGAAAAAAATACAGCAGCCTGGCCTGGCTTTTCCTCTGGGGAGGAACCCCCTTGGCCTGGCGGATCTCACAGCTGGACGGGGAGGACATGCACCCTTGGAGGGCAGAGGATGCAGACTGAGGAGGTGGAGAAGGAGCCTGGTTTGCCTGAGAGGGGAGGGTGAGATGGAACAAGACTGGGAGGCCGACCAGAGCTGGCCCGAGTGTTTGCGGACCGCTGCACGCAGCCAGAGGGCCCTACTCTGTACGTGCACATGCCCACACAGTGCTCAGAGTCCTTGCTGTGTGGGTGACGTCATTTACTCCTCATATGACAGCTCTGAGGTGGGTCTCATAATCACCACACACGAGGAAACTGATGCTCAGAGAGGTGAAGTGATTTCCTCAATGTTGGGGGCTGGGGAGGGGTGCACCAGAGCCTGGGACCTGCCACTGGGGAGAGAGGGAGGTTGAGGGCAAGCAGACTGGGGAGAGAGAGGAATGGAGGACAGGAGGCAAAGTTAGGGGAGGAGGAGAGGGAGGGGTGGTGACAGATTTAAGCACATGCAGGATTGGCTGTGGTTTACATCAACTGTGTTTTTCTCTTTAACCAGAACTCGGGGGAAATTTATTTTGTGTTACTATCTATACATGCCTTAAATCGTTTCTTTTTTTTTGGCTGCACCGGGCGGCTTGCAGGATCTTAGTTCTGCGACCAGGGATTGAACCTGGGCCCCCACAGTGAAAGTGGAGTCCTAACCACTGGACTGCCAGGGAATTCCTTAAATTGTTTCATTTTGAATAGCAATATAATTCCACAACAAAAAATTAAGCCAAAGAGGGGAAAAAAAAATTCCACCTCTAGTATTTGCTTCTCGTCTTTGAGCAGGTGCTACTCAAAGTGTGGTCAACAGCCCAGTGCCATTCTGCCAGATGTTCACTACTGCTTCTCAGCACAACAGGTGCAGAAAACAAGAGTGGGCATTGAGGAACTCTTACGGCAATTTGACATAGTTGTTTTATGTCTGCTGAGCATCTTATTCAAAACTTGAGGCTTGCATCTTTTTTTTTTAATTAATTATTTATTGGCTGTGTTGGGTCTTCATTGCTGCACGCAGTCTTTCTCTAGTTGCGGTGAGCAGGGGCTACTCTTTCTCGCTGTGCGCGGGCTTCTCATTGCGGTGGCTTCTTTTGTTGCAGAGCAGGGGCTCTAGGCGCGCAGACCTCAGTAGTTGCGGCACGCAGGCTCAGGAGTTGTGGCTTGCGGGCCCTAGAGCGTGGGCTCAGTAGTTGTGGCGCACGGGCTTAGTTGCTCCGCGGCATGTGGGATCTTCCCGGACCAGGGCTCGAACCCGTGTCTCCTGCACTGGCAGGCGGATTCTTAACCACTGTGCCACCAGGGAAGTCCCCAGCTTGCATCTTGTATATCTAGTTTTCATTTTGCGTTTCTAATAATAATAATAATTTTTTAATGTTTTATGTTGTTGTTTTAAGCTGCCCAGTTTGTGGTAGTTTGTTATGCAGCCCTAGGAAACGGATGTGGTCATTTTAATCGGTGTGCAGTGAGATCTCATTGTGGTTTTACTCTGCATATCCTAGTGGATAATGATAGTGAACATCTTTTCATGTGCTTATTTGCCATCCTCTTTGGTGAAGTGTCTGTTAATGTCTTTTGTTCATTTCGAATTGGATTGTTTTGTGTGTTTTTTGACTGTTTAGTTTTGCAAGTTTTAAAAAAAGTATAATTTTAGGGCTTCCCTGGTGGCGCAGTGGTTGGGAGTCCGCCTGCCGATGCAGGGGACCCGGGTTCGTGCCCCGATCCAGGAAGATCCCACATGCCGTGGAGCGGCTAGGCCTGTGAGCCATGGCTGCTGAGCCTGCGCATCTGGAGCCTGTGCTCCGCAACAGGAGAGACCACAACAGTGAGAGGCCCGCGTACCGCAAAAAAAAAAAAAAGTACAATTTTAGATGCTCGTCCTTTGACGCCTACAGGTTTGTCGTTTATTTTTATGGTATTTTACAAAACTGTTGGTTTGTAATGGACTGGAAATTTTAAAAACACAAACTCATCCTTTACCACTGACAATTTGAGAAGCACAGTCCTAGTATGTTTCCTTTTTCTTTCCTTAATGAAGGAATAGCACATGTACAAAGTTGGGTTGTGACTTTTTTTTTTCTAGGTAGTTATAATTTCTCCAACTTGCTCATATCTTTCTAACTACCACTTTGCAGTGTTCGCAAAATATTCCACAGAGTAGCTGTGGTGTAACTTATCCCGTTCTCAAAGTTAGACATCAGGTGAATCGTTTGCCTTTGGGCGCAAGGCTTTTTCTTATATTGTGGATATTATTTTCTTAGTTCCTATTCTCACCATTGTAGCTCAGCTTGCTCTTTAATTAGAATTTACACGTCAGGCTCAGGTCAGATTGCTGGATGCCACATTCCGTGTTCTCATGGAAACGAAAGGTCACCGGCACTGAATCCAAACCCTGGAAGCCTGGCTTTTGCAGTCCCAGCCGCTTGATGGTACACAATTCACTGTATAGTGAATTATCTTTGTGTTTCTGGGTCAGGGAAGGAGAGGGAGTAGGGGAGATGGGAAATGGGGCAAAGAGAAAGGAGCAGAGGAGGGAGTCACACAGAGGTTCAGAGAAAGGCTGGGGAGGGAGAGACAGACTGAAGGGCAGGGAGGCAGGGTGAGTGCCAGAGGAAGGGAGAGGAAAAGGGGGTCAAGAGAGTTCAGAGGTGAAAACAGGTCAGACACATCCACATTCTAAGCATGACTGTCATACATTAGCTGGGCAAATCATTTACCCCCTCAACCCTCACTTTGTTCATATGTAAAATGGGATAATACCACCTTCCTCAGAGACTTGCAGGGATGATTCAATAAAATTAATGTCAAATACGTAGCACTTGATAAATGGTAGCTGTTTTGAATCAGTGGAAAGAGGCAGCAGGTCCCCAGATGCCTCAACAGGGGTAGAATGGGATCTGCTAACTAATTTCCTGGTCTAGGGTTTCTTGCTTTGGGAATAGGGACTAGGGGCTCTGAGGAGAGAGCATCCCCACCACAGTGGGGGCCACAACAAATGGCTCCAAAAAGGAGAGCCTAGCTGACCCAGCCAGCCCCGAATCATGACCAGGTCCCGGCGCCCAGCCCACTGGGGTCGGAGTCTCCCTCTCTCCCCTGAAACACCAAGCTCAGCTAAGGCCCAAAGCCTGCATCCCGGAGACTCTTGGCCTCAGCAGGGCTGGGCGCCTGGCCCAGACCTCCCCTGGGCCACTGGCTTCCTGGTGCAAATTCCTGACAGAGCACAGCTGTCCCAGGCCTTGCTGGGACACTAATGGGACATGAATGGCCCTCTGTAGGAGTGTGGGCCAGCTTGGTTTTGGAGCTGGGGTGAAGGAGCCTGTGGTCAGAATTGTGGGAGCTAAGTCTGGGCCAGCAGGAGGGCCACCTGGAGGTGTGTGTGTGACCAGCAGGGGGCCAGCCTCTACAGGTGTTTGTGCCTGCCCCCGTCACAGCTGTCTGGAGGCCAGGTAACCAGGGCGACGAGGACCAGAGAAGAGTGTCTATGAGGATGGAGGATGGTGATGGCAACAAGGGAGTGGCTGAATGGTACATGTGGGACGGTGTGGATACCAGAATGAGGAAGGTCAGATATCCCCACAGGCAGCATCACCCCCTTCCTCCTGCCATTTTCCAGGCAAAAAATTCAAGCCATTTTTGTCTCCTGCCTGGCCTGTACACAGTCTTCATCACATTGTCCTTCAGGTCCATTCCAATCTTCTTCTTTTTTCTTTTTTTTGGGCTGCATTGGGTCTTCGTTGCTGCACTCGGGCTTTCTCTAGTTGTGGCAAGCAGTGGCTACTCTTCGTTGCGGTGTGTGGGCTTCTCATTGCGGTGGCTTCTTTTATTTCGGAGCATGGGCTCTTAGGCACGCGAGCTTCAGTAGTTGCAGCACGCGGGCTCTAGAGCACAGGCTCAGTAGTTGTGGCGCACGGGCTTAGTTGGTCCGTGGCATGTGGGTTCTTCCAGGACTAGGGATCGAACCCATGTCCCCTGCATTGGCAGGCGGATTCTTAACCACTGTGCCACCAGGGAAGTCCCAGTCCCTCTTCTTTAAAAATGTATTTATTATGAAATGCTTAAGGCATAGGAAAGTATAGATGATAATATAATGAGCACTCATCTAGCCACCACCTGGCTTCGGAGATAAAACATGGAAGCCCCTAGTGTCCCTTCTCTGATCCTAACACTCACCTTCCCAGGCATACCACTGTCTGAATTTGTTCGACATTTGCATGATCTCCATTGTACTTTTACTATACATTCCTTATCCAGGCACAATATGTAATATTGTTTTGTATGTTTTAAAAGGTCAGCGCTGTCCAAAGGAACTCTCTGTGATGGTGGAAATGTTATCTGCACCATCCAGTATGGTAGCCACTAATTGCATGTGGTTATCAAGCACTTGAAATGTGGCTAGTGGGGCTAAGGAACTGCATTTTTATTTTAATTAATTTAAGCTTAAATAGCCACATGTAGCTTGTGGCTCCTGCATTGGACAGCATGGGTTAGATCCTTCTAAAACTTGTTTTTCCCTTCTTTCCCTCTTCCCTCTTTCCTTCCTAAGATTTCTTGACATCGAGGCATGTAGAGCTCCCTGATCATTTTCCCTGCTGTACAGTATTCTACTGTATGAATACACAGCCATCTACCTACCTGTTTTCCTACTGATGGACACTTGGGTTGTTTCCTTTTTGTTTTGTTTTGTTTTCAATAATACAAATGATGCTGCAGCAGTGCTTTTTGTACATATCCCTGCCGGTCTTTCCCAACTTTATTTCTAGTGCCTGCTGTGGCAAACAGTCCCATGACCCTGATGTGGGTTATTCCACAGCCTCCTAGCTAACTGCCTGGCCCCCGGTCTCTGCCCCCCACATTCCCATTCCTCTCCTGGCACCTGTCAGCAGCCCAGCCAGGCTGATGATACTCAAACACCACTTTCATCCTGTGCCAGTCCTTCTGAGGAACTCAATGGCTCCCACTGCATGGCATCTGATCTCACAACCTGGCCCTACCCTAGGACTCGCTGTGTTTGCCAGCCTCCTTCTGGTCCTCTGCACACATCGTGCTCTCCCTACCTCTGTGCCTTCATTTTCCATGCAAAGCACCCATTCTGGAATATCTATTTTCCTGCCCCTCGTCCACATACCTAAGTCCTTTAACATATTTGAGGGTCCAGCTCAGGCCTCACGTTCTCTGGGGTAGTTTTCATCCTGCAGCATTCATTCAGGAAACGCTCGTGAAGAACAGTGTCCTCATGGAGCTCACAGCCTGGCTTTCACCAGCGACTCCAGTCCACCCCTGCCCCCCACCCCCTGCTCCCAGCTTTCTGCACTCCCCTGGCAGCTTAGCATGGATGAAGCTTTGGAATCCAGGGAGGTGTGGGTAAGGCCAGTTATGCCAACCACCTGGGGGGCATTGTCTCCCAGTCAGATGGGCACCACCAGCCTCTGCCTCCAAGGCTCTCCCTTTTCTGGGCTTCCACCGGTGGCCACTCTCTCCATTTTCTGATGGGCACAATCTTTACATTAATGTTTCTCTGTGTTATACCTCCATTCTGATTTCAGTCAAGTCTGGAAACCGTTCCTTCAGGTGGCTTTGCATCTAATTCATCTTGTATTGATACGGTTTAATTCTCAGAGAGCATCTTACCTCCCAGTATTTAGTTCTTAAAGTGCACTTTACACTTGATCCCCATGTCTCCACAACAAGATTTTTAAACCTCAAGGGGCTGGGACCACGTTCTTTTCTGTAACCCCAAGGATATCTAGACTAAAACATAACACGTACAGCCAGCCCTTGGTGCTCTGCACAGCTCGACTCAAGATGCCTGGAGACTGGCAGAGGACAGACCTGCAGGCACTGGGGGTCGGGTAGGAGTTGGGGAGCCTGAGGGCCAAGAAGTATCTTCTGGGCCAAGACAGTTCTCTCCGAAGCCTCGTAAGTATGCTGTTGGCTGCACATCTGTGTAGAGTTTTGTCCTCAGCCAGGAAGGGATCTGTGTGGGTGGAAGGAGAATGTGGCTGCCTCTGTCCACATGATCCGCCTTAGGGAACCAGAGGGCAGGAGAGCAGCATGGGGCCTCTGACAGAACATTGAAGGACCCAGCCTCTCGAAGGAGCTGGCGATGAATTCAGCTGAAAAGAACGAGCTTTGTCCTTGTTCCACAAACCCGGGCCAGACAGGGTGAAGGAAAGCATTAAATGCTGGGAGCCAGCAAAGAGGATGAAGGCTGAGCTTGGTGGGAGGCTGGGAGGTGATATCTTCAGGTGATTTTTACCGAGGGTTCAGGATGGAACTGGGCTAAGGGGAGCCAAGGAGAGGACTATGCAGGGTACCGGGGAGCAGAAAGACAGTATTTCCATCAACCTAAGAGGATTGGTGGTCGGGAGCACTGGGTGGGTTCTTCCACTCTTGATTCAGCCACCAACTACGGGCCTCAGCTTTACCTATTCATAAAAAGGGAGGGGGTGATTAGAGAACCTTTGGGGTCTGGTCTAGCTCTGCCTGTGATTTCAAGGATGGCTCTTGAGGCTGGAGGAGGGCTGTCCACAGTGGAGGGCAGAAGCTAACTGTGAGAGAGGACACAGGCTGAGGATGAGAGGAAAGTGGGAGAACACACCGAGTCCCTGATCTGTGCAGGGACAGAGCTGGGCCCTTCACATACCTGGTCTCAGGTATCTTTATACTGATGTTCCGAAGACAGGATTAGCTGCATTGATTTAGGGATGAGGAAACCAAAACCAGAGAGGTCAGTGGAACTCCCGAAGGTCAGTGTCCCAGCAAGCCAGAAGTGGGATTCCTACTGAGGCCTTTGGCTCCTGAGTCCCTGGCCCTTCCACCTCAGGGGGAGGCTCCTGAGGGCCAAGGAGGCCCTGTGTGTGGGTATGTGCCTGAGTGGATGAAAAGGAAGGGACTATTGAGTTGGCTTTTACACTAATGCTGTAGTTTCTTAGATTTACAAGGTTTTCATTAACTTAGTTTTCAGTACTTTCACTTTGTGGGGATGGAAAATAAGGATTTTTTTTTTTTTTTAAACAAGAAGATGGAATATGGTAGGAAGTTGAGAAAATATGAGTTCCTGATCAGGACAGAGTGAAGACAGAGAAAGTCGACTCGAGGTCAGGAAGACAGGGAGAGAGAGTCTCAGCTGTCTACCTGGTGAGGAGGATCCTCAGGTAAGAAAGTGCAAAGATGGGGCTTTTGTGGCAAGTGCTAAATGGGTTGCATAAGTCAATACTTCGTTAATATGGTAAAACGTTAGCATTTGTAAAATCTTAGTGGTGGGTACAGACGCTGTTAGAATTGAGAATGTACCCAGATTATACAGAAACAAACAAAAGGTTTGGCCAGAGCTGCCATGTTAAGCATGAGACATTGAAAAGAAATGGCAGGGTAGCTACAGAAATATATGAAAGAAAGGAACATGTATGTGATCGATGAAAACCAAGTCTAGAAAAAAATGTAACCCAAGGAACAGAAAAAAATTTTCCTACAGCATTTTGAACTACAGAAAAATTTAACGGGACTTCCCTGGTGGCGCAGTGGTTGAGAATCCGCCTGCCAATGCAGGAGACATGGGTTCAATCCCTGGGCTGGGAAGATCCCACATGCCAAGGAGCAACTAAGCCCGTGCGCCACAACTACTGAGCCTGCACTCTAGAGCCCGCGAGCCACAACTACTGAGCCCACAAGCCGCAACTACTGAAGCCCTTGCACTCTAGGGCCCACGTGTCGCAACTACTTAGCCCATGTGCTGCAACTACTGAAGCCCACGCGCCTACAGCCTGTACTCCACAACAAGAGAAGCCACCGCAATGAGAAGCCCTCGCACCACAATGAAGAGTAGCCGCTGCTCACCACAATGAAGAGTAGCCACAGCTCGCCACAACTAGAGGAAGCCCGTGCACAGCAATGAAGACCCAACGCAATCAAAAATAATAAAATAAAATTTAAAAAAATTAACAACATGAATTCAAGAAGTAAGCAAAGGTGAAATGACAGAACGAGATAAGAAGGGAACAAACTGATGGCACTTTTATAAAACTAACATATCAGAAGTAACAAGAAACTGAATAGATATGGCTGAAAAATAAACTGATATGGAGGGAAGACTTAAGATAATCATGGTAAATGAGAAAAAAGGTAAGTTTTTCTTTATGGTATTCATAATAAGACTACATTAAAGCCTTTTATTGTATTCCCTAGACCACCAGGTACAACACCCAACACATGGTATTTTAAAAATTATTGTTACGGCTTCCCTGGTGGCACAGTGGTTAAGAGTCCGCCTGCCGATGCAGGGGACACGGGTTCGTGCCCCAGTCCGGGAAGATCCCACATGCCGCGGAGCGGCTAGGCCCATGAGCCATGGCCACTGAGCCTGTGTGTCCGGAGCCTGTGCTCCGCAATGGGAGAGGCCACAACAGTGAGAGGCGCGTGTACCGCTGAGAGGCGCGTGTACCGCAAAAAAAAAGAAAAAAAAATTATTGTTAAACTGTATCAAGTAAATGTAATTGTATATGCTAATACACAAAATGTCCAGTTCTAGATTCAGCATAAGATAGTATACCTCCACAGAGAGGCAAAAAGCTAGATGCTATTTTTACATATTTATAAGGCCCAAACAGGTTAATGTACATTCTTGACATCACAGATTTATTTCTGTGTTAATTCACTTTCAGAAAGCATGTATAACCATAATATACATGGTGAGAAAGTAATTTTATTCATATGTTTGGACATAAAAAATATCATTATGCAGTGTAATAATCCCAGTTGACAGAATCATTTTTTTTTTAAAAACAGATATATTAAGAAAGAATTCAAGAAAAGCAACAACCAAGCCCTGATCGGGCTCCTCTGTTTTGCCGGGTGGCACTGATTTACACCAGCTGTGTACAGTCATTTGTGAGTTCATTTCATGATCAGTGCCTGGCCGAGTTTGCTTTTATACATTACGGAAAGTCATCTCAACATTTGCATTTGTGCAAGCAGGCCTGCTAAAGAACTCTGCCTCTGCTTTGCAGGCAACTGAGAAAGCAGTTCATCTTTTTTTTTTTCCCGTTTTATTTACATACTGAATATTTTTTTTTACCCTGTGATGACAGCGCAGGTACTGATCTCTGGAGAGACACCAAAGTTCTACTATACACCATTTCAAAAGCTTAAATGGGGTTATTTTAGATGTCGGTGCAAATCTTTCCCCAAAATAAGAAAGGACATTTTTATTCTGTTTGGGTAACTCTGAGATTTTTCTAAAGAGATTTAACCTAGAAGGCGTGAAAGTCAATCAGGCGTGAAAGTCAAACAGGGAATCTTCACTATCTTTGCCAAGAGTGGGGCCCCAAGGTCAGGCCAGCCTCCAGCCAGCCCACAAGCTGTGGGTAAATCGTGCGCTTCTCGGGCTGAGCTGAGCCCCTACACTTCCCTCCGCCCACGATGAACACAGAGAGAAAATGGCTCCATTCTTTGGAACCACAGACCATTGAGAGAACTTCGTAAGATGGCTTTTTTTCTTCCTTTTGAGAAAAAAAGGTAAGTATTAAAAAAGAGAAGACACTAGTCATAAAAGATCAAGACAATGAAACAAAGGAATAAATATAGAATCTGAAACAGAGAACCTAACAAATGGAAAAGAAAAAGTAGTCATTTTAAAGAAAATACAAACCACCTTCCCCAGAATGAAGAATGGAATTGCAACTCAAAAGAGCACACTTTGGGAATTCCCTGGCAGTCCAGTGGTTAGGACTTGGCGCTTTCACTGCAGGGGCCCGGGTTCAATCCCTGGTCGGGGAACTAAGATCCCCCAAGCCACATGCAGTGTGGCCAAAAAAAAAAAAAAGCGCACACCTTTTTCCAGGAAAAACTGATAAACAAGAAAGAAAGAATTCTTCAGGCACATAGATGAAGAAGAAGGAGGAGGACTTCCCTGGTGGCGCAGTGGTTAAGAATCCGCTTGCCAATGCAGGGGACACGGGTTCGAGCCCTGGTCCGGGAAGATCCCACATGCCGCGGAGCAACTAAGCCCGTGCGCCACAACTACTGTGCCTGCGCTCTACACCCCGCGAGCCACAACTACTGAGCCTGCATGCCACGACTACTGAAGCCTGCGTGCCTAGAGCCCGTGCTCCTCAACAAGAGAAGCCACCGCAATGAGAAGCCCGCGTACCACAACAAAGAGTAGCCCCCGCACGCCGCCACTAGAGAAAGCCCTCGCACAGCAACGAAGACCCAACGCAGCCAAATAAATAAATAAATACATTTATTTGGGGGGGGGGGAAGAAGGAGGAGGAAAGGAGAAGAAGGAGAGGAAGAAGAATGAGGAGCGGGGGGGAGGGGAGGAAGAATAAGAAGGAAAAAAAGAAAGGCACCTTCATTTTAAAGGGGAATCTTGGGCTGGCCTGTCTTGTCCCTACCAACAGTCAATGCTGCCAAATGACAATGGAGAAATGCCTCCGAAGTTCTCAGCAAAAGGAAATGTGATGCAAGAATACTTTACTCAGCCAAGTCATATTCAAGCACAAAGACCACAGAAACATTCTCAAATACAGAAAACACAGCGTTGATGAGCCATCCTTGAAAAACTTAGTGATGATTCAGCCAACTGAGAGTTTAAAAACAACTCAGGAATGAAGAAGTGATGGTAAAAGTACTGGTGATGAGTCACAAATCATTTTAAATATAAAATGAAGGCTAAATAACTCTGAGAATTATGGTTTCAGAGCAGAAGGAAATGCAATAGACCCTGATAATGTCAATGTAGTTATAATTCACACAAATTGGGAAGTAGAGGAAGAGATAAGGTTGGTAAAAGAGCAGGCTATTCCCTTATCTTCAGAGCCTTGAACCATGACATCTAAAAAGGAAACCTTATTAAGAACAGCTGTAGTTTCTCAATGTTTCTCATCATCTTAACTTCACAGAGATCTTTTAGGAATTAATTTTTTTTTTTTGTGGGAAAGAAATGTCTACTTCACTTTCTTTTTCTTCTGTTACATTCACATAAAATTGATGTAGTGTTTTTATTCTTTAAATGGCATGACTGGGCCCATTTTAATAAAAGCATTTCTATCTAGCCTTCTAACTAGAAATACCCTCGAGATACCTAGAATGCTGTTCACCTAAAGTCAGTAGTTATCACTGGGTGGAGGTTTTCATAAGATCAAACTGTCTTCAATTCTTTATAAGATGAATCATTTTTATATAAATAACAAAGTCATTATTATGAAAAAATAAGATTGGTGAAATATCTATCTTCAACATGGTACCTAGAGGCTTGTCAGTTTGATTTATTAAGAAAGCCTAAAGTACATGTGTCATGTTGAAGGAATGTGCCCTAATACAATGGAATTCAAACTGAGCAAAAGGACATATTGGAGTATAAAAATATTATCATGGGATAGGAATTATAACTTCTAATTTAAAACAACCTGGATGCAACTAGATCTGCAGAGTCAACGCAATCTCAATCAAAATTCCAGCAAGTTATTTTGTGAATTTCGACAAACTGATTCTGAAGTTTACGAAAGGCAAAGGACCCAGAATAGCCAACTCAATATTGGAGAAGAATAAAGTCAGACAACTGACAATACTGGACCTCAAGACTTACTATAAAGCTACAGTAATCAAAACAATGTGGTATTGGAAAAAGAAGAGACAAAGTATCAATAGAGCAGAGTAGGAAGCCCAGAAATAGATCCACATAAATATGGCAAATTGATCTTTGACGAATGAGCAAAGGCAATACAATGAAGCAAAGATAGTATTTTCAACAAATGGTGCTGAAAGAACTGGACACACACACGCCAAAAAATGAATCTAGGGCTTCCCTCGTGGCGCAGTGGTTGAGAGTCCGCCTGCCGGTGCAGGGGATGTGGGTTCGTGCCCCGGTCCAGGAAGATCCCGCATGCTGCGGAGCGGCTGGGCCCGTGAGCCATGGCCACTGAGCCTGCGTGTCCGGAGCCTGTGCTCCGCAACAGGAGAGGCCACAGCGGTGAGAGGCCCGTGTAACGCAAAAAAAAAAAAAAAAGAATCTAGACCCAGACCTTATACCCTTCATAAAAATTAACTCAAAATGGGTTATGGACCTAAATCTAAAATGCAAAACTATAAAACTCCTAGAAGATAACATAGGTGAAAACCTAGGTGACCTTGGGTATGGGGATGACTTTTTGGATACAACACTAGAGGCATGATCCATGAAAGAAACAATTGATAGGCTGGACTTCATTAAAATTTTGAATTTCTGCACTATGAAAGATAATGTCAAGAGAATGAGAAGCCACCAACTGGGAGAAAATATTTACGAAACATACGTTTGATCAAGGACTATTATCCAAAATATACATAGTCTTAAAACTCAACAATAAAAAAATGAACTACCTGATTACAAAAGGGGCCAAGGTCTGAACAGACACCTCACTGAAGAAGATACACAGATGGCAAGTAAGCATATGAAAAGATGTTCAACATCATATGTTATAGGGAATTGCAAATTAAAACAATGAGGTATCACTACACAACTATTAAACTGGCCAAAATCCAGAACGCTGACAACACCTAATGCTGATGAGGATGAAGAGCACAGGAACTCTCATCATTCAGGAACTCTCATTCAGTGGAAATGCAAAATGGTACAGACATTTTATAAGAGCTTGGCAGTTTCTTACAAAACTAAACATTACTCTTATCATACGATCCAGCAATTGTGCTTTTTGGGTATTACCCAAAGGACTTGAAAACTTATGTCCCTACAAAAACCTGCACATGGATGTTCACAGAAGCTTTACTCATAATTGCCAAAACTTGGAAGCAACCAAGTAGGTGAATGGATAAACTGTGGTACATTCAATGGAATATCATTCAGCGCTAAAAAGAAATGAGCTTTCAAGCTATGAAAAGACATGGAGAAAACTCAAATGCATATTTCTAAGTGAAAGAAACCAGTCTGAAAAGGCTACGTATTGTGTGATTGATGTCAACTATATGATACTCTGGAAAAGGCAGAACTATGGAGACAGTAAAAAGATCAGTGGTGGCCAGGGGTTAACAGGGAGGGAGGGTTGAAGTGGCAGAGCACAGAGTATTTTTTAGGGCAGTGAAACTATTCTATATATTATATTGTGTATGATACTATAATGATGGATACATGTCAGTATACATTTGTCCAAACCCACAGAATGTAGAACACCAAGTGTGACCCCTAATGCAAATGGACTATGGATTCTGGGTGATGATGTGTCAGTGTAGGTTCACTGACTGTGACAGATGTACCACTGTGGTGCAGGAAGTCAGTGGTGGGGAAGCTGTGCCTGTGTGGGACCGGGGGTATACAGGAACTCTCTGAACTTTTTGTTCAGTTTTGCTATGAACCTAAAACTGCTCTTAACACACACACACACACACACACACACACACACACACACACACACACACACACACACACACACACACACACACACACAGCCTGGATGCTTCCAGGAATTATGGATGGTCTAGTAGAGGTGGGACACAGGAGATGAGGAGGGGAGGCAAAGCCAAGAAGTGGAATGAGGCTGGAGGGGCCAGCCAGGACTTCTTGTCTTGTGGGTAAGGGAGAGCCACTGAGGAGTGCTGAGCACGGAAGTGAAGCAACACGTGCTTTAGAAAGATCACTGCGGCAGCTAAGTGGACGGTGAATTGGGATGGTGGGATGTGCGTGAGAAACAAATGAGGTGGGGGGTCAGGGGGGTGGGAGGGAGGTCCAAGAGGGAGGGGATATAGGTATATATACAGCTGATTCACTTCATTGTACAGCAGAAACTAACACAACATGGTAAAGCAATTAAAAAAAAACTGGAAAAAAAATAAAGTCATGAATTCACAGCCTAAAAAAAAAGAGGAACATATTAGGCAATTACTGGCAAAGCCTAGGAGTGACACAGCAAGGTTCTAAACTGAGGCAGTAGCCAGGGGGTTGGACATGTGACAAGGAGGCAAACGCTCCAGAGCTTGGTCCTGACCAGAAGTAGAGGTGCTTTGGGAGACAGCTGATGGAGATGAGCTCCTGACACTTGGATTTACAGGACTAGAGCTCAAGTGAGAAGTGGGCTGGGCACGGAGGTTGCCCATGGGTGGAAGGTAAAGCACAGAGTTGAGATCTCTCCCAGGGAGAAAGAAAAGAGGAGAACCCAAGGGCAGACTGGTAGGGGAGACCAGTGTTTCAGAGACAGGCAGAAGATCCTACAGCGGAGACAAGTGGAAAGAGGAGGTTCAGGAGGGGAGTAGTGAGTTTCACAGAAGCCGAGGGAGGGAGGTGTTTTCCACAGGTCAGTGTCAAGGGCTACAGAGGGATTGAGAAAGAAAAGGACTGAAAACAGGCAACTCTGCCACCTTTTTCCATGGAATCAAGCCTTACTTTTATTTATTTATTTATCTATCTACCTAATTATTTATGTTGAAGTGCAGTTTTCAAGCAGGTAAATGAATAGCACTGTGGAATGGGATAATTTTTGAAGAACCCACATGAGACTTGGAGCAAATGAGAAGGGATATACATTTTTTAAAAACAAGTATTTTAAAAATTAACTGCAGACTTCTTGACTTATAATCCGGATAATCATTTAACAGGATGTGACTTACCAACAAGACAACGGTTGAATTCATACCATGGAATATTAGCCATTAAAAAGAATGGATTAGAGAGCTATGCCAGCTGACTTGAAGAGAACTCTGTGGGGTATTGAGTAAGAAAAGCAAGAAACATCAAGTGCCTGTAATATGATCCCAATATTGGCAAAGCAATGACAAAAATCTTATGATTTCTGATTGTGATTAGAGAACAAGGAAGAAAGTGTGGAAAGATACATGGCAGGGTATGGCTGTGTATATATTACATTTAGCTGACATGGGAAGGGAGGGAGAAGGGTGCAGCAAGTAATAAAAGAAAACAGGACACTAAACACTATATAAGAAATGGCCATATTTATGCATTTATATAAAACTATGCATATATTAAAAAGAAATTATAAAAAAATGAACACACAAAAATGACTTAAATCAAATCTCGATTGAGTTGAGTGCTGAGTGGCCCTAATCTTGTGGCAGCGGAGGTGAGCCAGCAAGGGGGCCTGGCTGTCCTCCTGCAAGGACCAAGGACATCCACGGATGAAGTGACACTGTGAGGGAACCTGGGCCGTGTGCAGCCGTCTGGGAGAAGGAAAATGGCGTTGAGGGTCTCATTTGAATTTTGGGCAAAGTGCAAGAACAGGGGAGAGTATTAACAGGAGGACTGAGATTTGAGAACTCATGGAACAGGAGATCAGAAGTCATTGTGGGCAAAGGGTTAGAACAGGGATAACAGAAGAATCTGTGAACGCAGGCGAGTAGAAAGCCGGGTGTAGGTGTTAGAAGGACCAAGGCCCATGTGGACAGGTAACCCGGAGGCCCACAGAAGAGCCTTGAGGCCTGCCTCACGAGTAGGATGTGGCTACAAGTCTCCGAGTTACGGGCGAAGAGAAAACTGGAAACCAAAGAATGACATCAAGTACAGGAAAGTTCTTATCAACCAACGTACACACTTTTAATTGCAAAAAGTAAAAATTTTTGTTACATAAAACTTTAATTTACATACATTCTTTACAAGTTTGCAGGACATTAAGTTATGGTCAACATTCCACACTGAACACAGAGTAAGAGCTTAGACCATTTGGAGCACTCGTGGCGGGACAGGTGTCCCCCTTCCTCTGCTCACTGGGACCACCCAGGCCCACCACCCTGGTTCCCTGAAGACGAGCTGCAGCCGTCCTGGCTCCCGTCCCTGATGGCGGCAGGGAAGAGGCTGAGCACTGAGTTCCTGCTTCCCTTTGCCTCTCCAGTGCTCTCCCCCAGCCTAGGTGTCTGTTACTGACCTTTCCCCAGGAGGGAGGGGGAGGAAGAAACCACAGCCAGCACTTTTCTGAGGGTGAAACTATGGAGAGAAGTTTGGAGGGAAAGTCGCCTATGAGGCTGGGGCTTCTCTGGGAATGCCACAGGTCTGTCAGTTTCCGTCACCCAATTTTCATAGGTTAAGTGCGAGTTTGTTCCTTGAAAGGCTGGAAGTGCTCTGAGGGGCTGAAGTTTGAAGGGTGGGACACTGCTGACCTCACCTACCCCACAGAGCTGTCGTTAGGAATAATGAGGACAATTATGCCTGGCACAAAGCAGATGTCCCGACACTCCAATTTCTGTCTGAAACTCTAAATTGGTTTCCCTCCTCAGCACGGGTGCTTGCAGCTGTGGCTCACTCTTGGATTGATGTGGGCTGACTGACAGATTTCAGCTGCATGAAGACAGGAGGAATGGCCTGTGGGCAGCCCCACCATGTCTGGACAGTTCCAGGCCTCCACTTGCAGTTAACATTTCTTCTCTCTACTATTCTGAAAAGGGCTGGACATTTCACAGTCTCCAGAGAGGGAGAAATAACAGATTTATAGCTCTAATGCTTAAATTACGCAGGACAGGGAAACCAGACACTAGAGGACCTGGACCATAGACGAGCTGGCTGGAAGGTTTCTCACCAAGGCCAGCACTTAAAGCCACGTTGCGCCCGGTGGGTGGACTCGGATGTGGTGCACAAGGGAGACCGCCCGTCCATCTTCTCTGAGATGCTTTTGCAGAAGCTGCTGGAGATATGGGGAGGCTGATGGCGACACAGCACGTTCCCAGAGCCTCCCATTTTTCATTTGTGACAGGGCTCTCTCCATAAGCGCCTGACCTTCATAGCCTCCTGGCTCAGATATGCGTCTGCTCTGGACCCAATATACGCAGGTCCAAACGTGGAGAGGCTCTCAAAACAAAATGCTATTTTAAAGCACATCTCTGGCACACCCGTCCTTCAACCAATTTTAGTGGGTGAAAAAGTTAAAAAATGAAAGTTAATGAGTGTGGAACTTGTAACTCAGGAGAGTTTTTCTTCCATCGATAGGAGAACTCAAAAGCCTAAGAGATTCCTGTTTAATAATTGATTCTCAAAAGGTAGACAAGAGCGTCTTTCTCCTTGCAACCAGACTTCACTTTCCCCTACGACCTGGCCTTCTGCTGGACAAGGATTAGATGAGAAGCAAACATCTGCTTTGAGGTTTTGAATTTTCACAATGGAAGGCACTGGTTAATGAGCAAAATATCATCTAGACTATACTAAAATGATTGAGGCCATCACCTGCAGCTGAGGAACTATTTTGTTTTAAAATAATTGTTCCTACGCTGAGGTGTATGCTGGGTTTTGGAAGAAGGGAATAGAAAACCGAGAACTCAAAAACAAGTGATGTAAACTCCAAGGGGACCCACAACCGGAATTGGGCAGAGTCCTTCTTCTGGTCACACATCTGGAAACTTGTGGTGATGGGAAGATGGCTGGACATGGTTGTGTTCCAGCCACATTCACTCTTAAAAGAGCTTTCAGATGGGGAGGGGAAAAGTGAAAGGCTTTTTACAAAAGTCATCTGTTAGATTCTCTCCATTTCTGGCTAAAACAGTTTTGAAAACAAACCCTGAAGAGTTCCCGGCTTGCTGACCCTGCCCCTAGGTTCTCCTACCTGGCTGGGCACACCTGAGTCAATTAAACCCACAGCTTCATTCCTGGGCACCATACTTGCTGTAGCAGGAAAATAATGTGGAACCATTATTGGTGGAACCAGCCATCTACAGGACAGTCCTCAGCCCCAGGACTGTCCTGTTTCTTTACTTGTAAAATGAGGATCTAATACCTGCTTTACAGGACTGACAAAAGATCAGAGATCATGTATATCGAGACACTTTATTTAAAATTAATTTTTTTTTTTTTTTTTTTGGCTGTGTTGGGTCTTCGTTGCTGCGCGCGGGCTGTCTCTAGTTGTAGCGAGCAGGGGCTACTTTTCTCTGTGGTGCATGGGCTTCTCATTGCGGTGGCTTCTCCTTGTTGCGGAGCACGGGCTCTAGGCGCGCAGGCTCAGTAGTTGTGGCGCACGGGCTCAGTAGTTGTGGTGCATGGGCTTAGCTGCTCTGCGGAATCTTCCCAGACCAGGGCTTGAACCCATGTCCCCTGCATTGGCAGGCGGATTCTAAACCACTGTGCCACCAGGGAAGCCCCTCGAGACACTCAAGCTGGAATGGACTGGACAAATGTTACTATTTCTTTCTCTCAGAAAATGACCCCAAATTTGTCCACTTCATAGACGTTTTGTATTTTGCCGAAGAGGCAGATTCTGTTTTTATAAACCAGTTATTTCACTCTCTCCTTTCCTTGAAAAATTGAGAGTGGCGAGAGGATAAGTTCTACCTCTCTTCATAAGCCAGAACAGGTGTAGAGTCTGTTCAACACCTGACTCCTGGGGACCTCAGGACACCTGGATATAATACTTCAAACTGGTGCCAAAGCAGCCTTTCTCCCCTGAGAGCTGAAATCTGGGGACACGAGCCTCTGCTCTGGGAACTGACAAGAAAGGGAACCTAACCCATGCGCGGAGGTCACCGCCATGTGACCTCTTACTAAACAACTCAAATTCACGAGAGCAAGTCCCTCTGTTTAAAGCAAGCTCTGCGGTTTTGCTCTTTCTGTGGTGGTAGAGATGGGGAGTTATGTGGTCCCACCAGCCCCCCGACCCTGTTTCCTCATCTTTATGACCCTTTTCCCACACCGGGAAACGTGGAGGGACTTTTGCTGCTTCAGTGGAGGACCTGAGAGCTAGGTGAGCAGGGGAGATCCTGCGGCACCCTCACACAAAGACTTGGATAACTAGAAAGGAATTGGCCGGCAACCCATTGATCATTGACTGGTCAGTGGTAGATTCTGCTTTTCAGAATTACCTTGAGAAAAAGGTGAATTACTTCTCAGTATCCAGTAATTAAAAGTGGAAAACCTCTTTGGAGAACTTCTCCCCTAACATAAATCTATATTCAATTCTGAACTGGACAGATTTTTAAATGATTTTAAAAAGTCTCTACTTATCTGCTGCCATACCATTCTTTGTCAAACTGTAGGCAGCTCAGGGGACCTCCCAGAGGATGACTCAGAATACCAACACATACAAGGGTTTTTCAGTTTTGAGCTGAGGAAGGTATTTTATGAACATTTAAGGTGTAAAGGGCTGGAGTAAAATGGGGAAGGAACACAGGGTAATTCATAAAAACAGAAATTTCCATCAACAAAACAGTTACTTTGCTCCTAAGGAACCCTGTCTTTTGTTAACCCAGAGGACCTAATTTAAGAAAAACGCTGAGAGGCCTCTGAAGAACTTGTCTACGTATAAACCTTCCCCTTGTGCAGTAGGGGTAAGGACACTGGAAAGGCTCAAAAAACTTGCACAAAGCTGGCCTCCAAATGATCTCTCTGATCGAAAACCTCTTAAATTGTAACTGCTTAGCAGCGTGACTTTCATATGGACGCAAAGTTTTGTTTTTCCTGTATCAATTCACACAAGGCCTGATTCTTTTAAGGAAAAATTCCCTCACGTACAATTCATCCTAGTTTCACTCAAGACCGTGGAGGAGGCTCTGAGCTTTTCCACCCTGGACTCTGCGAACCCTCCATGTCCTTTACAAGCCCACACACAGGCCACTCAAGCACCTGACGATCCTCACTGCTGCTCGTGAGATGTGTAGAGAAAGAGGGCCTGGGGACAAGGTGCAGGGGTGCCTGCAAGGATGAAGATCCCATAAGGAGTCACACCCACCCTCTTCCCTCACCACTGTCTGCCTCTGGTCTGTAACTCGACACAGACACCTCCAGTATCTGTTTGATTTCTGCAGTTCAGAACCAGGGCTGCAGTGTGGTTTGCTTTTTCTTCAACTTGGCAATGGCATTTTCAGAAGCCAGATTTTTAAGAGTCGATAACGGAATAATAAAGGAAAAAAGGAAACAAGAAAAGAGTGTCCTTCTTTACACACTTAAGACACACTAAAAGCACTTGGGGAAAACAATGAGCATAGTGAATCATCCAATCAAAAGAACATGATTTGGGCTTCCCTGGTGGCGCAGTGGTTGAGAGTCCGCCTGCCGATGCAGGGGACACGGGTTCGTGCCCCGGTCCGGGAAGATCCCACATGCCGCGGAGTGGCTGGGCCCATGAGCCATGGCCGCTGGGCCTGCGCGTCCGGAGCCTGTGCTCTGCAACGGGAGAGGCCACAACAGTGAGAGGCCCGTGTACCGCAAAAAAAAAAAAAAAAAAAAAAAAGAACATGATTTTATAATTTCACAAAAATTAAAAACACCTCACCTTGGCTCCCAGTACAGAGAGAGAAATCATTTCAAGACAGAGGGTCACACAGTCGTACGCCCAGCTGGCCAAGACTCTGGGTCTGGAGTTCCTTCCCCAACCACATTACAACATCAGCTTGACACGTCTGTAAAACATCTTTCCTGCAGAAAGTTGGACCCTAAAGATCAAACCCGGGGAGGCACCCTCTCCCCCTCCGAAGACATTTGGTAAAAGCAACATAGTTGACAAGAGCAGTGCTGCCTCAGCAGTAAAGGGCGCTGGCCCATCCAAGGGAGGGGGACCGGGAGCCCAACTTCTGAGAAGCCATCCAGATAGGCAAGGGAGAACAGGAGGGAGGGGAGAGGCATAAGAACTGATAGAATGGAGACAAGAATTACCTTAGGAATTACCATTTCAATTACAATCAGACTCCGACCTGGCATCGCTGATACTCCAAGAGCCATGGACACTGGGAAAGAAGTGCACTTCTTGAGTGCAGTTTGAGGTTATTTGATCCTTTTTCACTGGTTCTAGATTCCATTCTGCTTGGGAAACTGCAATGACTTCTTTAATCATCCATGGCTTTCCAAAAAAAGTACAGGGTGGTGTGACCAGGAAGAGAGGACAGGCAGGCCCACCTGGTAGAGGATGGCTCTAAAGTCAGGACCTGGTGACTGCCCTCTCGTGGCCAGGGAGCCAGCAGAGGGGATCATGTCATGCAAGTGAGGGAAGGTATCAACCGTGCTCCCTGCCTGAAGGGCAGCCTCAAGGCTTTGGTGCCAAAAGGCCTGGAAGAGGCCAGTCTCTCACAGATGGGTATTGGCAAGGTCCTGGCCAAGCAACTGGGCTGGAAGAGTTGGGACGGCTGGGCTCTGGCCTTTGCTTCCAGCACACAACTGGCTCACACACGCATGCACAGGGCAGGCAACTAAGCAACCAACCCCTGGAAAGTGGTTTCATCGTTTTTTGTTTTTATTTTCCCCCTTTCGATCCGGTCTTCAGCTCTCAAACTGTTCCTTTAGTTCTGTTTCCTACAGTTCTGAGAGGGTGGTTCCATCACAAATGACCAAAGGCTGGACCCCTCTGGCTATAATGTAGACCTTCCAGTGGGTGGCGCCAGCATAGCCTTGAAGGGAGACACGAACAAGGAAAGCATGTGAATGTCAGGCCTACCCGTGGGCACGAGCAAGGCAGGTCCACCAGAGCTGCCCTCAGATTCACCTACAGACTCAGAGGCAATGCTTGCTCTGGAGGTCTTTTAGCTCTTCCTGGCATAAGTATCCCCACTTATTATCAGTCCTCTCTGTAACCTGACAGCCAATGGGAGCCACTATGAACCAAAGTGCTTCATCACCAGCCCTCACCTGGGTAATCGTGAATCACCATTCAGCAGGTTTACAAAAGCAGGATGCTCTAGATAAGGCTGATATGGGACATCAATTCTCAGGTCTCATTTTTTTCAGCAAGAAGACAGAACGGGTTCTGAGGGGCGCCAGGACCCCCTATCCAATTCTCCTGAGGTTATACATAATATGGTCTCATTACAGAACTTCCAGATTAACCCAAACCAGTATTTCCTAAATTGTATTCTGCAGACAGTAGCATCCCATAAAACAGTCCAAGGAAAAAGGGTTCCCTGGTCAAGTAAGTTTGAAAAACACTGGATTTCTCCAAGGCTTCTCAGAGCCTTTTGTACACTAATGTATACTATGTTTCAACAAGACAGGCATTTCCCAAAGTCAATGACTCAAGAGCCCTATTTGCCAAGGGTCTTTCCAAGGGGCTCCTGTTTGCCCCCTAGGGTCATGAGTGATCCGAAGAATCGATTAGGAAACACTGACCTATATCATTTGAGCGACAGGAATAGGCTAGGAAGGTAAAGTTACACAATTTTAACACTTCAATAACTTCCTGATGGAAACATTTCTAGAGAATGATATATACCACCCATCTTTAAACTGACAGCGCTGAACGGATGTGCCCTCTACTTGGTGACTCCAGAAATGTTACTATGAGCCGTGACTGTACCATCATGGCAGGTGTGTGGGCTCACCAGCATCAACCTCTGATGCCAGACCGACACCCACGTCATTCTTGAAAACGCCGCCCGTCACAGGTTTTCTGGTGATCCCCTTCCCCTCCGCTTTCACAGGATAATGCTTATTTTGTCAAAAAACACAGAACCTGCTTGTCACAGTGCTATTCTTAAGGGTCTCTTAGGTGCAGGAGCTGCCACCTGCCCTACAGCCACTAAATTAGCCTCCTCCACTGTCAGGGTCTGCTTTCTTGCCCTCATTTTTCACTGTGGCAGCTGCGGCCACTGCTTCTACTTCTGCCGCTGCTTCAAGTGTCCACTGTCCTCCTCCGCCCTCTCCACCTCCACTCTTCTCCTGACTTGCCCGCTTCCCCTTGCTCTGGTCGGTCTCCATTAGTTCTCGATGTTCCTGTCATGTGCTGGCCTTCATGGACACTGCCGACCACAGGGCTCCTTCCCCTCTGGTCAGCAGTCTGCCGGTCACAGCACAACAAGCATCAGGCTCTGGATTTTAAGCTGTTCTGGACCAGCCGCAGCAGGCTTTGTGGCGCAAAGCTTCTTGAATCACTGCCACTCACCCATCTTTTTTCCTTTTTCCCTAATTCTATAATTGGCATTCTGGATGCTTGTGGGAGCCGAAAACATGGAATTTGGATAACTAAAGTGTTTCTGTAGTTGTCTGGACTGTCAGGCGTTTGTAGAACATAAGACAGAAACTTTTTCAAGCACAACTACACACTCCAAACCCAGAATGCCATACAGACTTGTGCAGCGTCACTCCACTAAAGGAAGACGGTTTTGGAATAATTTCCACATGAGAATCCTCTTTTCTGCAGTAATTCTCAAGTGCCAGACCAGCTGTGCTCCATTATCGGTTAATGCTTAATTTGTGCATTATTTTTACTTTTTCATTTTTAAATGGAAATAAAAGTTATGTAACTTGGTTGGGTTAAAGTTTGGCAGTTCGCAGTCTGCATCCGACCTCCAAATGAGATGAGAGGTTTCTAGGGATTGGGGTCTTCCGAATAGATAAAATTAAAAGAAATCAACTGGAAAACCAGTCTGGGCTCTGCCAGGAACTCCAGGGCTCCCCTAGGTTTTGTGAGGCAAGAAAAACAAGGAGGATGATGGTGATGCTTGCTGATTTATGTGCTGCTGCCAAGGAAATTCCACTGTCAAACTGACAGCTACTGACAGCAGTTGATTCAAGGCTGTTTCTTTGGAACGGATTTTTAGAATATCAGGTACAGAACAAGTCACATTGGGAAATCATGGAGCCAAGGGTGAGTGATGACTGTGAGGCTGTGACCTGGCTGTGGGACACACACGGAAGGCAGTATTTCCTTGGGTGGCTGCTGCCCTTACATCCTGCCTGCATCATTTTATTAGCAAAACAGGCACAGAAAGGCTTTCCTCAAATCTGAACTGTACCTCCTCTGGCCTGACTCAGTGAAAGGAGTCACTTAACACTGATGCTTTGCCTAACTGATGGTGGGGCCTTGAGGTGGTCACCTCTCCTCTCTGGATCTCAATCTCCTTATCCGTAAAATAAAGGATCACTCTAAATACTCCCCATAATAATTCTTTCTAAATTGAAATCTCTAAAGCCAATGGAGGGAATTCCCTGGCAGTCCAGTGGTTAGGATTCCATGCTCTCACTGCTGAGGAACTGGGTTCGATCCCTGGTCGGGGAACTAAAATCCCACAAGCCACGTGGTGTGGCCAAAAAAATAAATAAATAAAGCCAATGGACACATACATTCTAAATGTGCATACAAGACATTTCTCTCTGCTACATTTTCTCACTACATCTAAGCATAAATATTGACCTTTTTAATAAAAGAATGCTATTTTTGACTCTACTTAATGAATCTTTGTGAAGGCAATATTTAATTTTTAGAATGTTTTTTGAGGTAAAAAGACCCTCCAGTGACCTTGCCCGCCGGAGGCTCCACCTACCAATATCCCCTGGCTCTAGTGGCATCGCCATGGACTGGCAATGTCTTCGGCACTGGAAGGGAGGGATGAGTTGCAACATGGCCTCGCCGCTGCCAATGGTAAACAGGTCATGCATCCTATGCATCTGGAGGAAAAGACATGGGGGAAGAAAAGGAAGGAAAGGAAAACAAAATAAAACCCCTGAGCACGGGACAGTAATACACAAAAACTCTTACACATATGGCTCTGAGCTTCCTCGCAGCCTAAGCAAAGAGGAAAACAGTATCAAGAACACAATTCACAGTTACATCCAAAAGACAAAAACAAACTAGTTCCTCCTAAGTATGGCATCTCCTGGTACTGAGACCAGGGTAAGATTTCTTCTATGGTTTTTCCTAAAGAGACATCGTGTAGTTTTGTGGGCAGCATCCTCAATGACAGCCCTGTAGCAGAAACGGCACGAGCTTCATAATTCACAACTATTTCTAGCCACAGTTTCAAAGTAGGTCAAAGGCAAAATATCTAATTGTATTTTAACAAAAGTCTAGCAGAGGCCAACACGTGGTGATCTAAATAGGCAATCTTCTGAGGGTCTGGTTTGACCCAGATAGATAGTTTGCATATCCTTCAGACAACGGTCCATGGAACATTATCACTTACTGTTAGGCTTTTGACAGCAGCAAGTTCAAGTTTATACTTTTTGGCAAGACTCAAGTGAGCAGATACATGTTGCTACTGATTAAAAACTAAGGACAGTAGGATCAGCCTCTGATTTTGAAAGCTAAGGAGATAACAGGATATACACCTACACAGGTAACTACTGCACTCCTGAGGGCATAATACTGCTACCAACAGGCATTAGGTGCAACCTGCTGTGCACCAGGTAGAGCTGTGAACCCTGGGGTTGGGGAGGGGCAGGGAGTAGAGATAAAGGGAGAGGTTGGTCTTGCTCAGGCTTCTCTTCCTGTCTAGATGGTGAGAGAAAACCCTAGCGTCTCCCGTTCCCTCCCCTCTTCCCCCTCCTCCCAGCCCCTGCCCTCCAGGGAAGCTCTTTATATGCCCTTATAAAGCAGGGGTAAGAAGTCTGACTCCCTGGGCCACATCCTGGTTTTTCCTTCACCGCTTGGGTCCTCTAGAGCCTTGGGATGTGGCCCTGTCTTCTCCTGCTTCCCAACCCTGGTCTCTTGGTTGCTCCCCCAGGCCCTGGCCATGACTCTGTGTCCATGGAAACGCTAGAGCCATTTCAACTGCTGCTATAGTGACAGAAGGAGGACTAGTGTCTTGAGCTGGCCTGTGACTAACTGGTAGTAACACTGGCAGAAGCCCTGACATATGCAGTCTTGAAAAAATCCCAGAAGACAAAAATAAGCGGATGTATCTCTGTTTCATATAGGCCTGAGAGGGGGTGGGACCATGTTCCTCCACATTCAGGATGAGGAGGAACTGACAACGGGATGGAGTCGGCCAGCCCTAGGCAACACCGTGGGATGGGTAAAGTGGGCCTTGGAGCCCCTCACCCCTTCCCCCAGGGCCTCTCAACAATCAGCCCCCACTGCTTATCTTCTATTCCAAGGCTGCCTCTTGGATTCTGGGCCCACAGACATGTGACTTTACCAGGGTCCAGGGCACAGGGATGTGGACCAAGGGCGGAGTAACAAAGCTGTGGAGGAAGGACAGCCTGGGCCAGGGTGGGGAACAGATGCTCTAAGAAATCAGACTCTCAGGATTTTTGCCTATTTGGGCCACTCCCCTTCCCAAAACATCCTTGAGAACTGCAACAAGATGACTCTGACAGTCTGTGTATTTAACCCTTTGGCTGGGCTCCTTGGTGTCCCTGTTAAGCAGACTGGTGAAATTAACTTAAGGTTCAAGTGGGAAAACCCAAGATAAAGATCAAGGCCCTCACCCAGAATTATATCATAATTATGAAGATGAAATCATACTAGGGCCCCGAGTTCTAGCCGAAAACAGCAGGATGAACTTCTTTAAAATCTGAGGCAACAGCCCAGCACCTCCACCCTACAGCTGGCAGACAGAAGTTCTTACTTCTAGGTGGAAGGATTGTTTTTAAAGGCTTTGAAATTCCTTTAACACGATTCAGCAAATTGGAGCCAAACAATAGTGTCAGGAGGTTAAAGACACAACCCAGAGTTGGTAGGGGTCACAGTTCAGCAAATTTAATTTTTTAATAAAGGAAAATTCATCCTTTTAATTATTCCAAACCAATCCAGGCTCAAAAACCTTCTTCAGGAATGAGACTCAAAAAAAGAGCAATTCAGAGAAAAGTAAACAGACACAAACACAGAACAGCTATGCCCAGTCCGCTGGCCCCAGAGACGGTAAATGTGGGCTCTGGGTACTTGGCCACGGACTGAGATGAGAACCACTACCACACACACTGGGCTGCCTGCCTCAGGCACAGGCTTGTCAGCCCTTTTGTTCCCAAACCTCTCCATGCTCCCAAGCTTTTTGCTTTCCCGGTTCTCTATCTGAAGTTTCTCATTTGTTTTTTTCTGGGGAAAGCCAACCTGGGAGTGGAGGGTGAGGAGAGACCTCTTATTAACTTGCTGTGTCCTTGGGCAAATGACACTCTCTCTGGGGCTCAGTTTCCTTCTCTATAAAATGAGTAAGCTGGACTATTCATTTACATACTATTCATTCATAGTCTGCCTGCTTTCTACTTGGAGGTAGGGAAGTCAGACTAACGGGATGCTCAGGACCCTTCAAATTTTAGGATTTTACTTCCTTTAATATAGAAAAGTAACTTGCCCCCAGGTGTTAAGGGCAGGAAATACATCTGCAAGGTAACTAGACTTTCTGTAAGTGTGTCTTCAGTAAAAAGTCACATCTGTTGGCAAGCAGGAGGAGGAGAGAACTTTAGATTATGTGGCTGACCCCTCAATTCACCCCCTAAGTTGACACACAGGGAAGGCTTTATGACATCAGCCCAGGTACCAAATAAGAAAAATTCTAGAGCCAAGTCCTGTCAAAATTTCCTACCTTACTCCCCACAATAGGTTCTGGTTGAAGAAAGAAGCACTTTTTCAAGGAGGCTTCTTTTGGAAACGGCAGGTAGGTGAACACAGGAAAAAGCTCACGTAAAAGGTGTGATCTGTTCAGAGGTCTTCTCCTGTAAAATGTGTAAAAGAGAAAAATGTAGTTAAACTGGGCAAGCCAGCCTAACTCCGTGACTAACAGAGAGCTCGGCAAGGGTGGGAAAACTGTGGGCGGTGGGTGAAGAGGGAAAAATGTCAGGACAATATCTGAAGTATTAGGTCCATGAAGAACAGTCATGCCAAATCAATTAATAGTAAAATGTACACACACATACAAACTCTACTGCCATGATTTGTCTGTGTGGGTGGGGTGTTTATAAAATCCAGCTAAAACAACATATAGAGGGAGAAAAGAAACACTCCATTCATCCTCTCTTGGCAAAGAGACTGAAGTAACAGCAGACAGGGCAAGATAGAAGAAGGGAGGAGGAGGAAGCAAAAGTCGTGAACCTTCTGAGGTGGAGCAGCATGAGGGAGGAAGCCTGTATCAGCTTGTTACACCGAGTATTTGATCATGTAAATAAACGGCATTTAAAGAAAGGCAGAAGCACAGAAATCATCCGACAAAAGGCCTGAAAAAGCAGTTTTAATTCTCTTTGGAATGGTTCTAGAAGTAAACTGGCCTGCCTTTTCTTCTAGAAAACAACTTTCACCTGAAGAAACTGACCATGTCTTCTATAGGACACAGCAAGGAACAAGGAGATAGACCTGGGTTTCAATTCTAGCTGGGTGACCTTAAGCAACCTTAACCTGATTCCCACTTTTCTGATCTGAAAAATGACAGTGATAATTCCTACTTCCCAGAGCTATTATGAGCATCATCAATGAGTAACAGATACTCAGTACCAAGGCACACAGCCTGGCTGCCAAGAAATAACTTTCCCTTTTATTCTTTGTGCTCTCTCTGCAGTCCTCAATGCTCAGGACCCACTCAGCATGAACACAAATGCTAAACACATACTTAGAAGTAAATTATGAGTCTATCAGGCAATCTCGGTGTCCACCACAGTGGTGCCCCTCTTGACACACCTCTTTGGACTCACCCACTTTCTCTCATCAAGTTTGCAACAGTGCACTCCTGAGTATCATTTGACTTGAAGAGTGTATTGTAAAGTGCTTGCACAGTGCTGGGCATAGCAGCGTCTTGGCAGTAATTGTCCATAGTACGGTTCTGACATTTGGTCTGCCCCCTCTCTGCACACACGCACGCTGAGCGGCCCTTTCCACACTCACCATGGGTAAGGAAACGGGAACCACCGTTCAGGAAAGCAGCGCCACCACTTGGTGAAAAACCCTTCGGTGAAGCCTTCTGCAACCTCAGGGTACTGGCACAAAAAGCGCTGAAGCCCCTCAGATGACAGGGGTTGTCCGGTCTTGGCAAGGCAGAAAACAAAAGTGCAACAAGACAACACGGAATTACTAATCACGAATGTCACAGCGCTTGATGTTTCCTAGCCATGAAATGGGTAATCGATCAGTGGGAGAATCTGCCCTCTTGCTCACCTTGATCACCAGAGGATGGAGTCTCTCAAATTTCCTTGGGGTGTCTTCCAGGAGCATCACCTTGAGGGGTAATTTCTGGGCACAGCCGGTGCAGTTGGCAGGGATGGGGTCCGACTCATTCTGCTCACACTCATTGGTCCACCAGGGGTCAAAGTCTGAGAGAGGAAGGGATATGGAGAAAGCAGATAGAGCTGGTAAATCTAGTCGCCACAGCAATGGAAGCAGAAAGACATAAGAATAATTTTAAAAGCTAACAGTGATAAGCGCATGTGACCTCTGAAAAGGTACATATCAAATACATTAACCCCAGAGAAGGGAACAGAGGGCTTAGGGGCCAGAGGTGGAAAGGAGAGGTACTTTTCTCTGTATACTCTTCTAGGCTTTGTGGAAAATATTTTTTAACACATACAAGTATCTCCTAAGTCAAATCAACAACTGAAGTCGAACAGTTTGAGGAGCTATATTTGGAGACATGGGGTTGGAGATGCAGTTCTTCCACCGTTCTCTAACCTGCAACCCATAGGTCTGACCCGGCTACAGCACATGGGGGAAGGGCAGGCAGGAAGGGTGGTCCCATCGTCAGTGATGAGCCCCTCTGCATGCATGTCTTCTCTGACACCCTAGGCCCTGGGTTCACAAGTACAAGTGGAGGCCAGGACGGCTCTGGGAAGGAAAACTGAGAAAAGGGCACAGACAGTAGGGATGGAAAGGAGACAGGACTTTTCAGGGGCCCATCTTTGGAGTAGAGTGAACTGCATCTGCCCATTAAGCACTCTGTCTGAGCTCAGGGTGGGTAGGGGCTACTAATCATGGTTTCTAGCCCCAAGGACTGCAGGTTGGTCAGAACTAGAAGAATGCCCCACCCAGACCCGGATGTGACAGCTTGCTGGCTCCCCACACCTTTCTCTGGTCCTTCTGTGAGGGGTTGGCTCTGTTTCTATGCAGCTCTTCTCAGTTTCTCTGTGTTCCTTCCCTCTGAGACTATTCTGTTCATATTATCATTACGTTATTTCTTGTTTGCTTTCTGTTCCGTTGTGGGTTTCACCTGTGTTCTCTGAGATAGATGTTTCTTTCCTTTTTTTTTTTAAGATGAATTTTCCCCCAATATTTTATTATGAAAGATTTCCAGAATACAGTAAAGTTGCAAGAATTTTGCAGTAGATATCAGTATATCCACTATCTAGGTCCTACCATTAACATTTTACTATGCTAGTTTTATCATATATCTATCACTGCTACTTTATTGCTTACAGAAGGGATTTAGAGAGACAAGTAGTAGCTTTCTAACCAACAACTTCCTGTTCTGAGTCATACATAAAAGTTAAAGTATAGTAGACAGTACTGTATTGGTCAAGAAAGAGTTGTAACTGTTCACATGTGTTTCAAACAAGTGGGGCTTTTCAAATACCTCAACTAACAAATCACCATCTCCCTTTAGTTCATTTAAATGTTCATATTTTTACTCATTTGATTAGTAGTAAAAGAACTGAGGTATTTAACGTTAAATTGCTTTATATTAAATCATTACACATAATTGAATTTGTGATTGACTTTATTCACAACTAATCCTAAGGGACCAGATACAACGTAACCATATAGCACTTTAATTTTAGTATTTGAAGCATACATGCTGGGAGGCTAATGTAACATAGCAGGTCTTTTGAGTGGCCATTGTTGACTGCCCAGAATCCCAACATCTCAGTTTTCTTGAATCTGCTATAGTTAACAGAGAACATTTCATGTAAAAAAAAATATGCTAGAGAATTGAGATAGATGTTTCTGATAAACTCTAATTTGAATCCAAAATGTTTCACCAGATGGTTTCTGATTAAAACCCAATGGAAACCCAATCAGGAGAGAGCCTACAACAACAGACGACAGACAACCAAATGTGGCCGAAACCAAGTCAGTTCTTTAAACCAATAAACACATGTGGAAACCGACTCTTAACCACAAAACATTTTCTGTAGTCAGCAGAAGGCAGCAGTCGTGCAGTATAAGAAATCCTCATGGGGGGAGGGCTGTGTTTGTTCTCAGCACGTCTCCTGAGCATCCTCCATCTCCTGCAGACAGAACCTGTGTTTCCCTGAGGCAGTTGCCACCCACTCTTCTCATCCAGGGGACTACGCACACCTTGGCACACACAGTGTTCACCATGAGCCTCCAGGGGCAGCAGAAAACCCTTCCGTGGAACTTGTTTCAGTGGGACACTGAGGCTGCAGTATGCTTTTTTTCTCCAGTGGCATACTCAGGCTGCAATTAACGTTTTTTTTTTCCCTTCTGGAATATTTTCAAATGTTCCTTATTAGAGGTCAAATATGATGAATTCTTGCCAAAATACAAGAACTCTGGGTAATGGACATAAAATGAGGCATAAATAATCATAACAACATGTTACGATTATACAGCATTTCCATTTCCAAAGTACTTGTGAGGGAGGGGGTAGGAAGCGGAAAGAAAACTAACGTGCTCAGCGCCAAGCCCAATACGAGTCATTTCTGCAGGTAATATATCGTTTACTCTTTACCACATAATTACTGAGGAGGCACCGCTATTCTCATTTTACAGATGAGCAGACTGAGACTGAGAGGCAAGAGGAATTACCGAGGCACCTGGGTGCAGTGGGAAGAGCACAAGGGATGCGGTGGGGCGGGGATAAGAGGACAGAGGCTGCTGAGGAAGACTGTGATGAGGACTTCTAGGGCTTCCTTCTAGGAAGGTTATTCTGGATTGTGACTAGGGTGTCCTGGAAGAGAGAGGCTGGGAAGAGGAAGACCCGGTTATACTTTGTTTTTGTCCTTTTTTGGGGGAGGGAGGGGTTGCACTGTGATGAGAGGTGAAATACGAGAGTCTTTTTTCTTTTAAAAAAAAATTTTTTTTTGGCCGCAATGTGCAGCATGTGGGATCTTAGTTCCCCAACCAGGGATTGATTCCACACGCCCCTGCACTGGAAGCACGGAGTCTTAACTACTGGACTGCCAGGGAAGTCCCTATAACGAGAGTCTTAACTGAGGTAGTGGGCTTGGGAAGAAAGGGGTGATTCCGGAGGCAGTGATAACACAATCTATGGCTCTAAGCAGCACTATGGAGAATGTCTGTGCAGGCTGAGATGGCGCAAGAGCTCCTCATCTAAGGGAGACACTGGAGAGCTGCATATATTTATCACGACATTTTTCTGTGGTCATGTGTCATATTCCAAATGAATCCATTAATTATGACAATCTTCCCAGGAGATAATAGTAAAGTGTCAGGAGAAATTCTTCTAATTTATACAAAGGTGCTTCATGGGCTAGTAGCAGGCAGTTCTGAACCTAAGGGTATCAAGAGATTATTTTAACTGTAACTTATTTTAGTTTTATTCTGAGCTTTAGATATTCTTGGGATTAACAGGTAGAGATATGTGAAAAGCAGGTGGAGGAAGAAAACCCAAAGAAAGTCAAGAAAGGAAAAGAAAACAATAACAGATAATTTAACAAGGTGGCAGAACACAAGATAGAGATCTGTAGACATGTAAACATCAATAGTGTTCTTACAGTGCTGACCATAATCATTTAAAAATGGAAATGGAAAATGATCTCATTGATAAAAACTGGCAATAAATTTAACAAGAAAGGCAAAACTAGAAAATTTTACTGAAGGATATAAAATAAGACCTAAATAAACATATCATACCATGATCCTCGATGGGAAGACTAAATACCATAAAGATGTCAAGTCTACTCAAAAAATACATATATGAACCTTAATACAACTTGGATAGAATCCCATCAGAGTCTCTTACTGGTGAAGGTGCAGATGGGGTGGGGTTGTGACCACGGCATTCTAAAGTTCATCTAGAAGAGAAAATGTGTGAGAATGGCAACAGGCAACAACCCGCCCCCTGACAAATTAACTCTGGGAAATACTTAAGTGCCAGAAGGCATGCCGGGGTAATGCAAATGAATCCCGAAGTATGGTCACGGCTTAAAATCTACAGCGGATATTCCCCTCAGGGCACAGATAGAGTCAGAGACTATATTAAGAGCCTCATGTGACAGACACTGGGCAGACTGTGGACCTGAGGACCCTGACCTCTGACTGCTCATGGGTCACTGGAGAGCTCGAGCCTCTCTTTGTGCCACACATGAGGAGGGCAGGACTAGAGGGAAAGGGCATTGCTTTGCTCTCTCTGTGTAGATAATATGAACAAGTAATTCACGAAAAATAAACACAAATGGCCTAAAAGAAACACATGAAAAGACATCCAACTCCACTAAAAGGTGACTTAAAGTGAGATACCACTTTTCAGTTTCTTGACTGGCAAAACAACAGCAATATCCAGTGTTGATGATCTACATATGCTGTTAATAAAAGTTACACATCGGTGTAAGTTTACGTAGATAATTTGTTAGTATTTATTAAAATGTAAAATGTGAATGATCTTTGACCCAGCTATTCTACTTCCGAGAATCTATCTTACAGAAATAATAGTATATGTATATAAAAGTGTGTGTATATGAATGTCCCAAGTCTTTTTTTTTATAATAGTAAAAAATCTAGAAACTGTTCAATTATGGAATACTCACAGAATGGAATAATATAAAATCCTGAAAAATGTGTATACTGGGTTGAATAGCATCCCCCTTAAAACTGAAGTCCTTCTGGAACCTCAGAAGATGACCATATTTGAAAATAGGGTCCTTGCAGATGTAATTAAACATGAGGTGATACTGAAGTAGGGTTGGTCCTAATTTCAATCTAAATGGTGTCCTTATTAGAAGAGGAGAGGACGCACAATGACACACAGTGGGAAGATGGCCCTGCAGAGATGGGGACTGGAGTTATGCTACCACAGCTAAGGAATGCCAAGGATTGATGGCAACCACCAGAACCTGGAAGAGGCAAAGAAGGATTCTTCCCTCGAGCCGTTGAGAAGGAGAAGAGCCCTAAAACACCTTGATTTTGGACTTCTAGCCTCCAGAACTGTGAGAAAATTAATTTCTGTTGTTTTAACCCACCTGCCTTTGGTACTTTGTTATGACAGCCTTGGAAACTAATACAATGTGTCTAGCCAAAAATACGGACATAAGCCCTTTCTTGCATGTGTGACTCCAAAACTATTTTATATTTATAGATATTAAGTATAGCTATCTATACAGCCATGGAAAAATTCAGAAAGCTGTATATCAAATTATTACCAGTGGTTGCTTGGGTGGAAGAGTTAGAGGGATAGAGGTGAGAAAATTCACTTCATTAAAAGTATATTTTTAAAAATCAAAAATCTCATACCTCTTTTTTTGTTTTCGTATGTAAGCGTTTTTTTTGGCTGCGCCACACGGCATGTGGAATCCTAGTTCCCTGCTAGGGATTGAACCCTCGCCCCCTGCATTGGACGCACAGTCTTAACCACTGGACCGCCAGGGAAGTCCCTGTATGTAAATGTTTTATGTTATTTTCCAAATAAAAATGTCTTTGGAGGGAATTCCCTGGTGGTCCAGTGGTTAGGACTCCACATTTTAACTGCCGAGGGCCCAGGTTCAATCCCTGGTCAGGGAACTAAGATCCTGCAAGCCGTGCGGCATGGCAGGGGAGGGGGCGGAATAGATATATGAATATGTATAACTGAATCACTTTGCTGTACACCTGAAACTAACACAACATTGTTAACAACAATGCTTCAATATAAACTAAATTTTTTTTTAAAAAAAAGGTCTTTGGAAACCATGAAAACTCAAGCTGAGATTGTTACCTTTTAATGTAGAGTTCAGTCATCTTGGAAGGCAGGCCCCTGGAGAGGTACCCGACAGAAGAAGAGGCACTGTGGCTAGGCTGGCGGCCAGCCAAGGAAGAGGGGAGTGATGAGGAAAAAGGATCACTGGAAAGGGGTAGTTTATACCATCCATCTGAATTAGGGGAGCACACTGCAAGAGGAAGAGCTACTTTTGATTTCTCTGCAGGCTTCGTCCTCAAGGTGGATAAAGAATGTGCTTATATTTGGTCTGAGGGACTGAGGAATGGCCAGGCAGTGAGTAGGGGGCAGTGTACAGCTGGGGCTCTTTCTCCCCTTCGCATAGAATTTCCAAAAACAAGGAGAAGTGCCCAGACTTCAACTTGGCCTCCATCTATCTGAAAAGGTTTTATCTGATATGTGCACTATACAACTGGCTGGAGCCAACATACCACAGAGTGATCAAAGTCCCATGCTAGAAAACAGCCAGTAGCACACAGCAAACCATCCCATGCCACCCCAGGCCACAACTTTTCTTCAATTACCTAACATGCTGCATCTCACTTCTCTGCAGCCCTCCTCTGCTTCTATCCACTCCTCCAGCACCAGACAGAAAGGCGAGTGGAAGCTGGATAGCGACTTCCTAACTTTCTTTTGATTTCCAAGGCTTCTTTATGCAAGATATCCTTCTTATACTAGCTATTTCATACTAAAAAAAAAGGTGTGACAAAGAAGTGAAACTCCACGTCTAAGAGTTCAATAGAACACCATGGTCTGTATTCCAAATTCTCACCGTGATTATGGAATCATTTTGCTGTCTGAGGTGTCAAAAATGGTCTTGCAGACAAAACACAGCCTTGAAGTTAAGAAAGGCAGCAACTGTAACCGCCCAGCCTTCTCTGCGAGTTGGGCACTCTGCAGAACAATGGCGAGCCAAGACTGTCGGGAGGCTTCCTGGTGCCTGAGAGTTGTTTACAAAGAAAACGCACTCAGGCTGGCTCGCTGTGGACAACCATAACATACTCTGGAATTCTAAGTGGAGAGAGTCCTTTTACACAGACTATTAATCTGGTGAAAAGCAAAAAGCAAAAAAATAAAAAATAAAAAACAGATTTCTTTCCAGGACCAAAAAAACCTCCCTCTGGGTAAAAAGGATAGAGAAGAAGAAAGGCACAAAGCCAAGACTAGCTCCGCAAGAGGAGGGGGACTGTTTTGTTCACTGCTCTGTTGAGAACAGTTGCTGGTGTACAGTAGGGTCTGAATACACACTCACTGAATGAATGAATGAATGAATGAATGAATGAAACCTTGACTTTTCAGAAGCTTTAACAATAGGATTAAGTCCATGGGGAGAAAAATCAAACAAGTAATCTGAACTTGGAGAAACCTCAAAATAAGGATTAAATAAATATAACCTCATGATTTCTTAGATTTCTCATATTAGAAACGTATCCAAGAAAACCTGCAAAAGTCCACGACAAAGTCTCTGTGACTTTCACTGGTACGTGCTCAGTATTTAATCAGGCTACTCTCCAGCAGCTTGTTTTGCTTAGCACTTCTAGCATCCTGGGCATGAGGCAGGGGTGAAGTCTTGACCTTGGCCAGGCCCCCTGCATGGGTGGTAATAGGCCCAGAGCCACTTTCATACACCGTAGGGATGGAAGGAACCCAAGAAATCATCTCACCAACAGCTTTGCCTTCAGGAAGCAACACGTTTGAACCATTCCAAACCAGAGAGTCCATCTATTTTTATAAGTTCTCCTCGTATAAAAATTTGTCTCTAAATGTGAGACTTTTGGCAAGTTAGTCAACCCCCTTGCTCATCAGCTTCCTCATCTTTGAAATGAACATAAAAATATTAACTGCCTTTCGTGACTAATGTGAAGACTGAGGAATACATGGCACAATACACAGCATAGTGCCAAGTATACTGTAAGTGCCCGACAGAGCTGTCATCACTTTACTCTTTTATTTGTAAATAAACAGGTCCTAGCATTTCACGCTGAGCATTGGCCTGGACTCCAATTCTGATTAGGTCCTTACCTTAGTTCTAAGTCAGTGAATGATCTGCTATTCCCCAAACTCCTTGATATTGGTAGATCTACTTCAACCTTCCCTTGAAAGTTCATGGGTACATAAAGTTCCAATTATGCAGTACAGATACAGAGATGCAGCTTCTCATTGTATGTGAGAACTGTCCCAGGCCTCCTCAGTATATATGGATGTTACAATTACAAATTATAAATGCCCCAAGTAAACAAAATAGTTGGGCCTAACATTCTGGAACCTGGCTTGAATGAGGGCAGAGGCAACAGGCAGTAACTGTAATGTGCTAGACTAAAGAAACTAAGGTTCAAGTGCTAGTCTGTCACATCTAGCTGGGTAAGCAAGCTATTTCACCTCTCCTGGTTTCAATTTCCTCTTTACAAAACAGGGGTATGTACCAGGTCAACTCTATAAAGTTCCTTTTGAGCTCTAAGACTCAATGATTCCACAGAAGGGTGAAAGCCAAGAGGGTGGCTGGCAGGGTCAAAGCAGATATAAAGATATGAGGCCAGGGGTGGGGGTGGGTAAGAACTAAGAATGTGAATGTGAAGAGAAAACTGCAGGTTAATAAGAGAAAGGACTTAGTCAAACAGTAAGTCAAACCTTACCTATAAGGGTGCAGACTGGGAGGATGAGCTGGGCTGAATGCCTAGGAAAAGACTAGTTCAGGAAAATTCTAAAGGGCCAATGGCTTGGAGGACCATTTATTTTTGGACGTGCAGTACCAGCCAGAAAGAACCTTATTTCTTCGGGGACTAGGGAGCTGAGAGAGAAGGCATCTGGTGACCTGAAAGAGTGTTGAATTCCAAAATCAAACTTACAGCTAGACTCTTCAGGTATACCATGTAGCTACAAACTACTCATATCAGAGGTTAAGAGCTCAGACTAAAGATGGGCGGCCTAGGTTCAAATCATGGTTCCATGACTAACTAGCCTTATTAGATCAGGCAAGTGAGCTAATCGCACTCTACTTCAGTGTCTTCATCTGTAAAACAGACATAAAACCAGAACCTACTGCATAGGGATATTGTAAAGATCAAATAAGCCAATATATGGAAAGCCCTTTGAACAGGGCCTGGCATCTGGTAAGTACTAAATAAGTCAGCTTATTTTCTGCTGCAGAGTGGGATGTTTACATGACTCACTGCAGAGTCACTTCATTCACTCCATGAAGAGGAGTTAGGGGCAGGGTATCCTACCCAAGGCTGAAACTTAGAAAAAGAACAACTTCTGTTGCCTTTTGTTCCCTGGGTAGAGTCAAGCGGAAAACCCACCAGTGGTCAGGAAGAAACCTAGCAGCACTGGAGGTGGTGAAGCTGGTAGGTCACTGCTGCTCCCTTCAAGGAGTGTCAGATGATCCCCGGGAGCATTAGGCCAGCCCTTAAGGAAACAATACGCTGAAGGGCTTTCCCATGGGAGCTACATTCACTTTACATTCTTCCTCGACATTTACTTTAAAGGTATTGCTAAGTAGTCCTAACTGAAAGGCAGCTGCTTTGGGGTACCATGACAATAGGAATGAGTTATATATTTTTTACTTTTCTGGCCCTCTTTCAGGCCCAGCAGTTTGCTCTTCTTATACCTAGTTCTCCCCAATATGTTTCTATTCACCACTTAATTATGCATTCTTAAGTTTCCTTCCAAGTGCTAAGCAAAATGCTGTTAGTTTTACATGTCTACAGCGTCCCAGAATTATCACACATAGGAAAATAGGGTGCAGTATCTCCATTTACAAGTAAAAGCAGCACTTTAATAGAATCAACAACATTAAAGACCTAAAACCACACCCTTCCAATGCTCTCTCTTTACAAGTGAGCTCTAAGGACTCATTTTTATTTCTATCTGCAAGGCAAAATATTCATTTGGAGTGGCCAAACAACCTGGCTTGTTGACAAGACACCTATGTTTCTTGACTTTTTAAACTCCGATACACAGAATGAGCAATCACTGTACATTGACTATTACTGCTTAACTCAACAGTCTGTGGAGATGTGCTTTATAAGATGGGGAGAAAGAAAGTAGGTGCCATCAACTTGGTCCTAAAAATTGTTGACTTCATCTCATGTGCCAAAGAGTAGAAAACGACTTTAGGGAGGCTGTGAGGGGAAGACAGGAAAGGAGGCAGATGCATCCGAGGCAGCAGCACAGGCTGGCCTAACTGACACGTTTCTCTGGCTCTTTCCCCTACATGCTCTGGACCTTCCTGATAGGAGCTGGAAACTTCATTTTTTTGAGCTTTGTTGTTTCAAAAACAACCTCCCCAGTAAATACAAGAAAGTTATATACTTGGAATTTAAACGTTTAAATACATAAGTTAATTTTTTAAAAAAAACTTACGAGGCTGGGTTTTTGTTTTACAATGTTCCTTTCCTCTGATTTTGATATAATTCTCAAAATCTTTCCATGATTTCCTCAAGTGCACAAAAATAGCTTTCAAAGGAGACCCAAACCAAGTGATGATTTTTATGACTGATTAGATCTTGGCTTAAAGAGTAGCATTATGATTATAAAGCTTAGTTTCAACTGCTAAATATTTTTTGAAAACACTGAAGAGAAAACATACTTCCTCAACAGTTATGCTGAAGCCTAAAGGTTTCAGAACACAGTTAAACAAAAAGTTCTATAATCCATTTGTGATATTAACTTACATATTCCTTCATACAGGCAAATAAGATAAACACTAAGATAAAACAATAATAAATGAATAAAATAAAATCCCCAAATAATACCCCCTTATTCTTTCTCAAAAGTAAATTTCGAATCTTACCACATTACACTATTCTCAAAAGGGAACTCCTCAAATGGTCTATCGGACCAGGAATTCCTATGCTACCCTTGATACACTGTTACTAAATTTAAGTGCTTCTTTAATTCAACTTATTGGCAAAATTGTATATGCAGGAGCACTACATAGTGAACTGTGAGACAGAGAGAAAAGACTCAATTGAAAGAGAGGGATATACCTAGACAAAAACCTAGCCAACAGGCTAAGGATTATTAGAGGATATGGACTCAGATGCTTTCAATAAACCAATAGCTATTTATTAAAATCTATTATGGATAGGAACCACAGGAGAGAAAACAGTAGAGTAAGATACACTCAAATCCCTCCTATGAGCGAAAACACTCATCCCCATCATGTGTGTTTTATAATCACGGGGCTTGAATTTGGCTCCACCCGGTGTGTTTCTCTGACAAGCTTCTTAATCCTCTGAGCCTCAGTTTCTCAATCTGCAAAATGGGGTAATAAAACCCATCCCATAGAGTTTCCCTGAGGATTGAATTAAATGAGACAACATAGGGAAAGTGTCTCTCATTAGATGTCAGTAAATGTTATTTCCTTTCTCATGATATACTGCCCAGAAAGCCGTATCTAATAAATAACAAATGCAGTATTCTACCTGGAAAGGGTCTGTCTGCATCACCCCCATGCAGAGGAACTCCCTTATTTTCTGGCATATACTTCTTGGTAATGGGCAAAGACATCAGCCGGATGTGATGGATGAGTGAGCGCCAGGTATGAGCTCCAGAAAGCACCGGTTCAGGTGGTAATGGGCTGAAAGGTTGAATCACAAAGTAGGCAGTGAGCAAGATTAATCCCAGGGTTACGACGACCTACAAGGAAAGACAGGAAATGGATTAATAATTGTTACAGCAAACAAAATACTTTTAGGCCAAGGAAAAAAAACAGGCATGTTCTACTATTTCCAGTGTGCTTTAAGAACTAATCCATTTTCATAAACAAGCCATTGACATTCACTTCTGAAAGCATTTAAAGCTTGAGAACTGTGAGGACTGCAAGACTCACCAAGCTTTTATCATACAGACCAGGGGCTATGTCCATCATTTAAAAATATACACAGACACCGTTAATGATAAATACACATCTTTCATCTAGAACATTTAACAAAGTAATCAAATTTGCTAATAACACATTGTAACAAAGAGTAAAGGCCAATTTATTCATAGAAAAACCAAGGTTCAGTGGTGGAATCAGTCAACAGTAATATTTGGGGAGAATGTTGAAGAGTTTGTGCTCTAAGCTATTTCCAAGTCAGAACACATTTTTACCTTGTACACAGCTAGAAGGAGGGGATACTGGGGTGGCCCCCTCTGAGGTTCATTCTTTTCCAGTAGCTGTCTGATAAATTTTTCAATTGCTTTCTCTGACATGCCACACTGATGGCCCGTCTGTCTTACCAAATCAACAGTCTCTGAAAGTTTGTCATAAATGCTGAGCTCATTAGCAGCAAGATCCATGTCTTCTAATACAAAATCCCTGAGAGAGAAAGAAAATGAATGCAAAAAGAAAGATGGTTTCTTTAAAGTACTTCCTCCACAAAGTTACTTCCTATAGAACAGTGCTTTTTGACCACCTGTGGGGAAGGAACAATTCTTCTGTAAAACACAATGAATACACTGAGACAATGTCAAGATGCAATACAAGTTTTTAAGTGTTTTTTAATTGTGGGCTAGTAATAAATGGTTCACAGGCCAGCACTGGTTTCCAAACACTTTGAGGAATACCTGTCCAGGGCACAATAAATCCCTAATGGGACTCAGAAACACTAGTGCCATCCAAAATGATTTCTGAAACCAATCACAGGAGATCTGCTGCTGGTAATTTACTAAAATAAAAAGAAATGGAATATGGAAAGTGTTGTTGATCAATTATTTCTCTCCTTTCACATCAGATGAACCTTTTAGCAACACAAGGGGAGGAACTTATCACTGAAGGCAAGATTTACAGAGGAACACATTGATATGCTTTGTTCCCGACAGACCAAGAATTTCAGACAATACAAAACCATGGCATGGTAGCGCTTCAGACTTAGCAGGTTGCAGTTCTCATGCTTTTCTGCAAATACAATCTCAGACAATAAAGGGCATTCTGTTTATATTTTACATACTTAAAGGCCTAAGATCTATAACTCATTTCAAAATTCAATTTGCATTCTAATAGTTATTTTAAAGCCAGATTGTTTCACAGTGGCCATAGAATCAAAGGCAAAAAAGAATTCTCTCTGTATCATGTTTCACAGTGGCCACAGAATAAAAGACAAAAATTAAAGGCAAAATAGAATTCTCTGTATCATTTGTAAAATGAAATAAAAAAGTTCTTTTTAAAAAGTGCTTGTGCTACAGAACAATGTTTTTCTTCATTTCTAGGAGGAAAAGCAGTGCTTGGGATCTGTGCTCTCTTCTGTTGGTTGGGTTTTGTTGTTGTTGTTATTTTCGTGCTTTTACATTGCAGAGGGTCCTCTTATTTCACATATTTCATCCCCAAGGTGTTGCTAAGATCAAAAAGCACTGACATGGTACAACTATTTCCTCAGTAAGGAGATGCTGCCCCCTGTAGAACAGAGGACAACAGTCATGAAGCTCCAGCAGAAGAGGTCTGCACTGCCACAAACCAGCACACATCCCGGCATAGCTCCTCTTCTAACAATGCCTCCTCTGATGACTCCTTCCCTTTGGTCCTCTTTCTATTAACCTTTTACTTCACTGGTTCTTAACTGCGCCTGCACAGTAGAATCACCTAGAGAGCTTTTAATGAATGCTCATACCAGGGCCCCAACCCAAGACCAACTAAATCAGAATCAGACTTCTAATGGTGGATTAACAGGCAGGTAATATAGACTTTGGGGATTGGGGGTGGGAGGGAGGAACCCCACATTAAAGGGGACACAACCTTTCTCCAAACTCTCTGCCGTTGCTCAAACTGATTTTTTAAGACCACAAAGGCCTTCATTTCAAGATTCAGGTAAAAGGATGGTGAAAACTCTATTTTAAAATGTGTAGTTTTGGGAATTCCGTGGCGGTCCAGTGGTTGGGACTCAGCGCTTTCACTGCTAAGGGCCCAGGTTCAATCCCTGGTCGGGGAACTAAGATCCCACAAGCTGTGTGGCGTGGCCAAATAAAATAAAATGTGTATTTTCCACAAATGGTGCTGGGACAACTGCATAACCACATGCAAAAGAATGAAGTTGGATGCTTCCTTATACACAGACAAAAATTAACTCAAAACGGATAAAAGACCTCAACTTAAGAGTTAAACTATAAAACTCTTAGAAGAAAACAAAGGGGGAAATTTTTATAACACTGGATTAGGCAATGGCTTCTTAGATATGACACCAAAAGCACAAGTAGCAAAAGAAAAATAAATTGGACTACATCAAAATTAATTTTTGTGCTTCAGATGATACCATCAAGAAAATAAAACGACAACCTACAGAATGGGGGGGAATATTTGCAAATCATATATCTGTTAAGGGACAGGTATTCAGAGTTCATAAAGAATTCTTACAACTCAATTATAAAAAGACAAATACCCAATTAAAAATGGGCAAAGTATTTGAATAGATATTTCTCCACAGAAGATATACAAATGGCCAACAAACTCATGAAAAGATGTTTAACATCATTAGCCATCAAGGAAGTGCAAATCAAAACCACAATAAGATACCACTTCTCACCCACTGGGGTGACTATAATCAAAAAGTCAGATAGTAACAAGTGCTGGCAGTGGAACTCTTGTACACTGTGGCTGGGAATGTAAAATGATGCAGCTGCTTTGGAAAACAGTTTGGCAGTTCCTCAAAAACTCAAATGTAGAGTTACCATATGACCCAGGAATTCCACGTGTATGTACCCACGATAATTTAAAACAAATATCCACACAAAAACTTGTATGTGAACATTTAAGCAGCATTATTCATAATAGCTCAAAAATGGAAGCAACCCAAATGTCCATAAATGGATACACAAAATGGATATTAATAATATCCATACAGCAATAATATTCATACCATGGAATATTACTGGACAATAAAAAGGAATAAAGTACTGATACATGCTACAACATGGATGAACCTTGAAAATATTATGCTAAGTGAAGGAAGACAGTCACAAAAGACTACGTATTACATGACTGCATTTATATGAAAAGTCAAGGATAGGCAAATCTATAGAGACAGAAAATAGATTAATTAGGGGTTGCCTAGGGGAGGGGGTGGGGAGGAATGGGGAGTGACTGTTAATATAGGGTTTCTTCCTGGAGTGACAAAAATGTTCAAAACAAATTGTGATGGTTGCACAACTTTGTGAATATACAAAAATCACTGAATTGTACATTTTATAATGAATTTCACGGTGAATTTCATGGCATAGAAATTATATCTCAATAAAGATGTTGTAAAATGTGTACTTATAGAATCTGAACTTACCCTGTTGTGGCATTTATTACACTCATTGCTATGATTTTGGCTAAGTCACTCGGTCTATTTCCTCATCCAAAAGATAAGAGGATTGAACCAGAAAATTTTTCAAGTTTCCTCTAGCTCTAAAATTCTAGGAGTATATGAATATTTCAGGAAGCAGAAAAAATTCAATACATTAGAAGTTAAAGCCTTATGTCCAATTGCATTCCTATATTACCATTTCTTGTTATGCCATCTGATATGCCAGGTGTTGTGCTAAGCACTGCAGAAACATTATCTCAGTAAATCGTCTCAGTAAATCCCATAAGGTAAGTGTGATTAATCCCGTTTCACAGATGTGGAAACTAAGGCTCGGAAAGGTTTCATAACTCGCCAGGATGTGAACACAAGTGTGCCTGACTTCAGGGCTGGTGCTTTTAATCTTTATGCACGCTGCCTCCCTTACCAAGTATGTTCCTATTCTGAGCAGGCAGTTCCGAAACCACAACACCGTGTCCCTTGATTATCACAAATGAGTGGTTGAAAACTGGAAAGTGATCGACTACAATGATTCCTGAAAAAAGAATAAAGCAATAACTTATTACAATATTTTTCACGTCTTGCTTTTGTGACCAGTGATTCCAGAGACACAGCATTTTCCTGTTTAAATGAACAAAGATATTCCAAGCAAGCAAGCAAGCTACAATAAATTATCCAACAATACCCAGTCAAAATCCATTAAAACTCAGTAGAGGACCAGAAAAGGAAAGCAGTGGGAATTCTAAAAAAAAAATTCCAGTAAAAAACTTTAAAGATTTGAGAGATGGGGGCACCTGTAGGTATCCTCAGGGAGAAGAGAACGTCACATTGGTGTGCACTTAGGGGCACCGTGAAGGGGAAAGAAGTGCAGGTGAGGCTAAAAGGAGAACCAACTATCATCGGTTTTGAAGACTGTTTCACAATCTTTGTAAACCTCTGCCCACTTTTGATACGCATAAAAATCTCATTAAACTCCCAGTTTGTGTTGCAAATAGGGTTTTTTTTTTATTTCAAGTACACAATGGTAATATGATACTGAATACACACATTTTTGCAAGCCGTACATCCTTCTTCTCCGAGATTCTGACACATTTCTCAAGTTATCAGAAGGGTAGTTACTAATAATTTAGTGAAGTTTTCAAGAGCACATGGAGGTCTTGATAAAAAGCCTTCCTTTCGCCTTTGGTAAGATCAGTGGTTCTCAACTGGGGGCAACTCTGCCCCTGAGGGGATATTTGGAAAGTCTGGAGACACTGGTGATGGTCACACTTGAGGGTACTACTGGCATCTAGTGGCTATGACGTTAATTAAACGACAAAAAAATCTTGTCCCTTTAGGTCAGACTATAGAGCAGCTCCCTTGCTGCGATCTGCTGAAAGTCAACCCTCAACACGACAGTTTGTATTAAAAACAAAAACAAAAAACTTGTCCCTTAAAAAAAAAACACACAAAATCATGGCTAAGCATCAAGTATATTCATTTAGACTGAGTGAAATCAGCTGAAGCTTCATGGCAATCCCTTTACCTCCAGAAAGAAGGTCCAACTCTGGCAGAAATGAGCTTTGCCACAGAGGGAAGTTCCGATGAGCGAGCTTGACTCTTAACAGTGGCTTATACCTGCAAGGGCACAGGCAGAATCACTTGCAGAGTTGCAAAAATCAAGGTATCATGCACCACCTTGGATATACTGAATTGTCAGAACCTTGGGAATGGGACCCAGGTGCAGATTTCAAACCTCTTCCCTGCTGATTACAGACACACCCCACAATTAGAAGACATTGCTGTGGAACAGTGGAATCTCAACTGGGGTGATTCTGCTCCAGAATCATAGCTATTAAAATGAATAATTCTCTAACATCACCTAATATCTAGTCCACAGTCAAATTTCCCCCAAAGGTCCAAAAAAAAGAAAGAAAGAAAGAAAGGCAAGCCATATAACTTTTTAGAAGTCTAGGATCCAACCAATGATCACATTATCACAGTGAGCTGTCATGTCTCTTTGGTCTACTTAAATCTACAATAGATGCTGGTGTGTGTGTGTATGTGTGTTTTTTTCTGGCCTTTTATGACATTGACATATTTGAAGCAGGAATCCCCACATATTTAAACATATTTCTACTTATTCCTATCTTCACCACTTCTAGTTTCTACCATTAAAAAAAAAATCCTTCCTCTTCAGATTTCCAGAGCTCATACTCTTCCTCCCATCAGAGCCAAGCTCCCTTAAAAAAAAAAAAAAAAAGTATCACTTCACCTTCTTGTTTCTCAGGTCACCATTCGTTTCCGACCCCCTCATGCCACTGATACTGCTCTCACTAAGGTCACCAAAGGCTTTCTACACATGCCAAGTCCAAAGGACGTTTTTTCAGTTAACACCTTATCTGACCTCTCTGCAGCAGCTGCCATTGCTACCCATTATCTCCCTCAAGGGCTCTCAAACCCTGGCATAATTCTCTTGTTCTCTTCTGAGTCTATGTCCCGGAATGTTGGTATTCATCATGGTTGTCCTTGACCGTCTCATTCCCTCCATGGCTTTAACCACCAGCTATTAGTGATTTCCAAATCTCTTCTCCAGTCTAGAACTCTCTCCAAAACTCAAGATCCATTTATCTAACTACCTACCAGACATCCGGGCCCAAATTTCCTATAGTCCCCTATATGTAATGTGTTCCTGACTTATTTTTCCCCTGCAAACCATTTCTCCTACTATATTCCTTTTCTTAATTAATGGAAACACCAGTTCTCCAAATTTAAAACCTCTCCTCCTGCTTCTTCATCCCCACTAATGAACCAATCACCAAATCCTCAATTCTACATCCTGTATAGGTCTCACATTCATCACCTCCTCTTCAGCTCTACGTGAGCGGCAGTCAAGGCCCTCAACATCTCTCCCACACACCATCACAAAGATATATTTAATCTCTATATTTCCAATCCTCTTTCTCCTTTCTGATTCATCCTCTACAAGTTATTTTTCTAAAACACAAATTGGTGCACATTGCTCATCTATTTAAAGCACCCTCCTTGACTTCCCATGCCCTGCTAGGGAACAATTTAGCATGGTGGTTAAGAACACAGGCACCAGAGTTAGAAAAAGCTGAATGCAAATACTGGATTCTCCATCTACTGTGTGGCCATGAGTCACTGTTTACCCTCTTTAAGCCTCAGAGTTTTCATTTATAAAATGAGGATAATTGTGTCTTTCCAACCATGTTGTTAAGGGATTATAAGGTGATGTATCGAAAACATCTGTCTCAATACCCAAATTAAATACTTAATAATTATTATAAGATGAAGTCCAAATTACTTAGCATGGCCCTTTATGATCTGGTTACTGCCTACCTGTTCAGTCTCATTTCCCATTCCTCCCTCACAGTTTTCATTGCCATACTATTTCACATCTTTTTGCTTTTGTACACATAATTTCCTTTGCTTACAAAACCTAGCTCCCAGTGCTTTGCCCAATGACTGAACGCTATCCCAACCTTCATTTTTGCCCTATGAACCTTAAACACAACTCTATCATTTTGTATTACATCTACTTCCTTGTCTTCCTCTCACACTAAATTGTTTCTTGAAAGCAGAGATAAGTGGAGAAAATAACAACACAAATAACAGACATGGAAATTCACCTCAGAGACATGGAACCTTATCAGTGTCTGTTGAACAAATTTATAGAAAGGACCTAAAGTGATCATTCTGTTCTCAAACTAATTTGATGTAAGTAATGGTTCATTTATTTTACTTTTTCTTCTTATTTTTTAAAAATACATCAGCCTACTGAGAGGTTAGGTGAGCAAGTTAGGAACTTTACACTTGGATATTTTTTGTGGAGTTTGAGAGCAGCTGTGGAAGAATAGGGATTCACACTGGGTCTTGAAAATTGTTTTGGTCCAAAGCAGAAAGGGTAAACAGGGCCTATAGTATTCAAGCTGGGCGATGTGAACTTCAGTCAAAACTTCAATGTAGGGCTTCCCTGGTGGCGCAGTGGTTGAGAGTTCGCCTGCCGATGCAGGGGACGCGGGTTTGTGCCCCGGTCCGGGAGGATCCCATATGCCGCGGAGCGGCTGGGCCCGTGAGCCATGGCCGCTGAGCATGCGCGTAAAACTTCAATGTAGCAAAGCTAAATTTGGTTAAGGCATGTTGTTCCTTAGAGGGAAACTGTGATAACTCAAACTCAAATAAGCAAACTTATTAAGGGAGAGATGCCCAAAGAACATTTCACCATGGGAACAACTAAATGAGCAAACAGAAAAGGCCAAAATAATAAGTATCTGGGAATAGTCTCTATTATAAGGAGACGACCAAATACTTTAAAAGAAGTATACTGGTGAATACCAAGGCTATGCAGGCTCTTAGACCAGAAAAAGTGTGGCTTGAAGGGTTAATGGTCTTAAAATACTACGCGGAACACGAGGCAGGCAAACTTCCTTGTTCTAAAAGGAGATTACAAACAGCTCATTTACTTGGGTTAATAAACCAAGTCATATTCCTTTCTGAAATCCGAGATGCCATGTTTATCATATACCAAGATCACACTTTAAAAAAGCATTCTCTCCCTAACAATTATTAGAAAAAGATGTTTCGGAGGGGGGTCGGGGAATCTACTCTCAACCTACCAAAAAGAAAAAAAATTAGAAATCTGTCAAAAGGGCAGTGAAATCTAGACTTTGCTAGCACCGCTGTGTTGGACACTGCTTATGACGCCCGCGAAACAAGTTCAATTAGGGTCGAACTCGCTTTGCTCACCCCGGCAGAGCCAAGGAAAAAAAGAGGAAAAGTCACAAGGGAATCGACCCCGGGGGAGTTGCAGGAGGATGCCGTCAGTCTGCAAAACGCCAAAGGCTCAGAAAAGGGGTCAGCGCAGGGGCAGGAGTGGCAGTGGCCCCGAAAGGTGGGCTGCGCGAGGATGTCATAGACGGGTGCGGTGACGAGGCTGTCACGAAGCTGCCTCCCCCCTCCCGGCCTCGGGCCCCAGTCACTCACATGCGGGGCCCGCGCCCCCTCGGGCTCCTCCCGCCTCGGGGACACTAAACTGCCGGGCGTGGAGTATAGGCCGACAACTTCCTGCTTCCGGGCGCGCAACCCGGAAGCAACTCCTACGCCAAAGGCGAGGCAGCGCTCTTTCTACCCGCCCCACGCTTCCGCCAGAAGCCGAAAGCACAAAGACTCGGAGCGCTCGGGAACTCTCGCGAGATCTGGAGAGAACGGGTTCCTGCTCCCCCTGGCGTTGTTTCTTGCTCGTCGGTCCTCTTCAGTTCTTGCCAGGGTTTCTTCTCTTCGTGGGCTACCACGGACTTCATAGCTGAACTGATTCATTCAATGAGCGTTTGCTGAGCCTACTACGTGCCAGGCAGCGTGTTAGGTATTAAGGGGTGGGAGTGGGAGGGATAATGTAAATAGTGGGCAGGCCCTTACCCTTGGGATCTAAAAGAAAGGCAGGCAAACAAATCACTCAGATTTACACACTGCCCACTCATTAGTGTTAATTGAGAGTTTACTCTTTGCCAGACATTACAAAGGACTTTGCATTCGCGAAACTGCTTCATCAACCTCCATTTACCCTCATACCAAACAAGCTGAAGTTTATGGAAAGGTTAAATTGCTCGAGATTACACTGGAAGCTCCCTCTGTTCAGGTTCTGGTGTGGAACAGGCCGTGTGAATGTTGAACTGAACTGAATTAGGACATGGTCCCTAACATGGGCTGTTAACAGTCTTCTCGGTGAGAAGAAAATCTAACACAAGCAGTTAGACAACGATGGAAGGCGGCACTGAATTAAAGACCAAGAAGAGAGAAGGGGAGAGAGTCTGCTGTAGACAGAAAGAGTAGAGAGGTTTTCTGAAGGAGTTGGAACAAGGACATGGGCGAAGTTTGGGAAAGCATTGCAAGGAAAAGGACTAGCTTGGGCAGAGGTCTGGAAGTGGGAATGCTGGTGCCACATTTAAGGCTTGGATAATAAAATAATAGGAAATCAGGCTGGAGAAGTCAGTGAGTGGTCAATGATGAAGGGCCTTCAAGCCCAGGCCAAGTGATTTGGGACTTTAATGGGCAAAGGGAAGCCATTTAATACTTCATGGCAATATCTTGTAGTATTTCGGGAGGAGGGCTTTGGCTGCTATGTGTAAGATGTATTAGTGGGGGGAAGCCAAAAGCCAGGGAACCCAGCAAAGGGGCTTCTGAAATAATCCTGGTGTTAAAGGTCTGAAACAGCGGTGGGAATGGGAAGGAAGGGATACAATTTGGGGATCTTTGGAAAAAAGAACTGACACGTCTTGATGTGTCACTCATAGGGAGCAGAGAGAAAGAGGATGATCTTCAGGTTTCCAGCTCAAAAAATGATGTTTCTGTAAAAGTTTATAGTTTTGTTTTTAGTAAGGGACATTTATTCAGAAGACACATTAAGCTTAGATACAGAATAAATGAAGTATTATACAAGCTACAATTTAATAGTGAATTTAGAAAAGGAATCCACGCCTCTTTGTCAACTCTGTCCTGAAGTCACTGACACCTAGTGTTCTCTTGGGGACAAAAAGGCCAACAAATACTGAGCCTCTTGAGGAAGGATTTGGAATGAGCCAGCAAGACGCTGTCTTATTCTTGTGTTAAACCCCAATACATCCTCATTGTACCCTAAGCCTCCCAAGATATACAGTAAGAAACTACATAAAGTCCAAAGAAAGGAAACTCAGATAACAGACAGAAAGGACCAATGACGAACACTTTTCCATCCAGCTCAAGGGTCATAACACAAAACTGCAGGAAGTCTAAAATTAATTATACCTTACATTAGCACAACACTCATCAGTCTAAAAAGCTATTTTCTGTCCATTAGTCATTCAATGAAAGCTGAGCATCCTATGTTCAGTCCTCTTCAAGGAGGGCACAAAGATGAAGGAGGCACAGTTATACTTTCAAGGAGCTCACTGTCTACTTTGACCTTTACAACCTTGTATACCCTTATTCCTGCTTGGCAATTAAGGAAACTAGGATTGAACTGTGGTCAAGAGCACAGGCTCACAGCTGTGGTACTTTGAGCAAATTATTTAATCTCTGTAAGCCTCAGTTTCCTCAAAGTAAAAAGGGAATAGTGATATCTACCTCCTGTGGGTTTGAAGATTAAGTGTTGTCAAAAGTTCAGAAATAAGCTACAAGGATATATTGCATAGCACAGGGAATAGAGCAATATTTTATAATAACTATAAGTGTAGTAAAACTTTTAAATATTGTGAATCACTAGGTTATACACCTGAAACTTACAAAATATTGTAAATCGACTGTACCTCAGTTTTTGTTTTTTTAATTTTTATTTATTTATTTATTTATGTCTGCGTTTGGTCTTCGTTTCTGTGCGAGGGCTTTCTCTAGTTGCGGCAGGCGGGCCTCTCACTGTCGCGGCCTCTCTTGTTGTGGAGCACAGGCTCCAGACGCGCAGGCTCAGTAGTTGTGGCTCACGGGCCTAGTTGCTCTGCGGCATGTGGGATCTTCCCAGACCAGGGCTCAAACCCGTGTCCCCTGTGTTGGCAGGCAGATTCTCAACCACTGCGCCACCAGGAAACCCCTGTACCTCAGTTTAAAAAAAAATTTTTTTTAATCTTTGGCTGCGTTGTGTCTTCATTGCTGCATACGGGCTTTCTCTAGTTGCGGCAAGAGGGGGCTACTCTTCTTTGCGGTGCGCAGGCTTCTCATTGCTGTGGCTTCTCTTGTGGAGCACGGGCTCTAGGCGCAGGGGTTTCAGTAGTTGTGGCATGTGGGCTTAGTTGCTCTGTGGCATGTGGGATCTTCACAGACGAAGGATCGAACCTGTGTCCCCTGCATTGGCAGGCGGATTCTTAACCACTGCGCCAGCAGGGAAGTCCCTGTACCTCAGTTTTTAAAAAATTTCAGAAATAGCAGAAGTAAAACACTGGATCACTGGAATAGTAGTTAGTAAAAGTTTATTGCACACACACACAATCACACACACACACACACACACACACACACACACACACACACACCAGTTTGCAAACTGGGGCACTCAGAACATGGAAAGAGGCTCAAAGGTATATTTTTATAAAGCAGCTTATACAGTGAGGAGGCAGTGGTTGTTTATTCTTCACAGTGGTTGGTTATACTATTAAGAGTTTTCCTAGTGATAGGGAATGGGTTAAAAGTGGTTACCTCACATTAATTTTGGGGAAGTTTAGGTTTCGTTTATGATTTTCATAGGCATTAACAAGAAGGGGCCCAAGTTAAGTTTTGCTTGTTTTACAGAATAAGCTAAATTAAGTTTTACTTGTATGACTAATCTGATTTGTCTGCTCAGGGAATTTCCAAGTCTGGGCTCCATTTGTGTTTGATTTTTAACAATGTGAAAGTACACAATAGTCCTTAGCTGGATGCCAGGCACAAAGTAAGCATTCATTTAGCCATCATTATTAAGTGGTGTGCAAAGCATTTACTATATGTTTATTTACCCCATTTCTTTTTTGTCCTCCCTCCAAACCTCATCTCATTGCCTCTACTTTGCTTCTCTTTGACCCTGAGCAAACTCTTAACAACCTTGGGGCATCATCTATCGCAGCCACAGTCACTCTAAGCCTTGCTCTAGCCCTGATCTATTTGATCTTCATTCTCCTGTCTCTCCCTTTCCTTCTCTCTCATTTTCTTCCCTGTCCTTCCCTCTCCCCTCTCTCCAGCCTCTGCCTTTGGAGTCTAGAAGCTCTGATTTGCTGTATGGCTATGGACAAATAAGTCATTTAATTGCTGAGTCTCAGTTTTCACATCTGAAAAATGGGAATAACAACATCTACTTTATATGATTGTTTTGTGCAGTAGATTATAATGTTCAAGTGCTCTGTAAATATACAGCGCCTTACAAGCGTTAGTTACTGGCGTCTCTCATCTCTATTCCCTTCCACTCTTCCTCTCCTTAGACTGTGGGACTTAAGTGAATTCTTCCAAATGAAAGGTTAGGATTTAACGCCAATAGAAGTGCAGATTTGCTGGTTGGTCACGCCTTCCACGCCTAAAAGAACCAATCAGAGCGTCCGGAGAGTGGCGCGGCCTCTCTCCACTTGGAGGCCACCTTTTATAGAGCTTGCACTTTTCTCCGTCCTTGCGGACAGCTTGCTTTCGCCTTGTACCCCAGATTCTCGTCCTTGGAGGTGGAGGTCCCTCCCCTTCCTCGTCTCAAGCACCCAAATTTTGGCATCGCTCGAGGTGAATGGCGGGAACCGGAAGTGTGTGCAGCGGCGGCGGGTACCCGGTGAATCGGTTCCCAGGCGAATCGCCGGAAGTAACAATTGCTACGGAAGGTTTCCGCCAGCTTAGCTATGGCGGCGATCCCTCCAGACTCCTGGCAGCCGCCCAACGTATACTTGGAGACCAGGTGAGGGTCTGGCCTGTGGCCCTGGGCTGGCGGAGGCGACGCGGAGACCAGGCTTAGCCGCGGGGCTGGGTTCCCGGCGCGCTCCTTCGGGAGGCCGACCTCCTCGTGGAGCCGCGGTCGTGGGGGCGGCCTGAGGGCTGAGTGGGGACCGCCACTGCCCGCGTCCGAGCTCCGCACCGACTCGCGCTGAGACTTTAGCGACAGAGGCCCGATTGCCTTCCTCTCACCCCTCCGTTCATTCATCCTTTCATTCAACTAACGTGTATTGAATCTACAGGCCGGGGACGTAGGATCTGAGGGTCAGAGGTGGATAAAACACAGCCTTGCCTTTAGAAGCTTACAGTATAGTGAAAGAGACAGATTTGTAAATATTAAGGTTGTAAGTAGAACAGTTGTATAAACAGATTTTTAGGAGAACACAGGAAGAAGCACATTTATTCTCTCCTATCAAAGAGTGATAATATTGAGCACAAACAGCTAGTGCCGTGCCCCTGATGTGTAGCATCACATTTAGTTTAATCCTCTTAGCAACTCAGATCATGTAGGTACAATTCCAGCTTCTCTCCAGTTTTAGCAGGAGAAGTGTCAAAATTTGCAGAGTAAATGGCTTGATTAAACCCATGTAGCTAGTAAGTAGGGGAACCTCGTTTGGAGCCTGGTCTGTCTGCCTCACGTGCTAGGTTCTTTAGCCCCATTCATTCCATTGCCTCCTTGGAAAAAGTTAAAAGTGATCTTTCCAAAGTAGGACAAATAACCTTAAGTAACTTCTTACTACTACAACAGTATAAAATTGCAATTCTGTAGTATGACCTTCATCCTGGCCTTTGCCTACCTCTCTCCCTACATCTGCTGTTCTCACATCAGCAGCCAAGGTCCAGCCATCATCTTTCCATCTTTCTGTTCTTGCCCATGCTGCTTTTCCATCAGAGCACAGTTCTCTCAGATGCTGCTCTTGCCCCTTGGCCATTTCCCCCACCTTCTTAATGAGAAAATTCTACTTTTTCTGGCCTCAAGTTGAAAGTATGTTATTTCTGAATTCACCTGTTAGTTTTTTAAATTACAACATAAATCAAAATTTAAATCCAAGCAGTTGTAGAAGTGTATAGAGTAAGAAGTGAAAGCAACTCCTCTCTGTAAAAATACCATTAATAGTTTGTTGGATGACCATCCAGATCTTTTTCTCTGTACACATAGGCATCTCTTTTATGTTCTATTTTTAAACAATAATAAGATTGTATGAACATATTATATATATATTTTTGTTCTGCAATTTGCTTTTCTTTCGCACACTAGTACATGCAGCCTTCCGTAGTATGGATATTTCATAATTTAGTCATTCCCTCTTTGAAGACTTAAATTGCTTCTCATATTTTTTTTTGTTAGGACAAATACTGGCATAAACATCCTTGCACATATTGTATTCTTAAGCATTTTTGTAAGTTTCTCCATAGAATAGAAACTTAGAAGTTGAAATTGCTGTCAAAAGGTATGCACTTTTCAAACTTGTATAGGTATTTTCTGATTGCCATTCCAAAAAGTTATTCCCTGTATTTTACAAATATCCACCAGAATGTTGCTCCGTGAGAGGAAAAGCACTTAGAACTGTATCTTGCACAGAGTAGTTGTTAATCCGTGTTGAATGTTAGGAGTGTTAAGGATGAATTGCCAGTAGAAAGGCTTTTAGAAAACTATGTTCTAGCACATAGTACATTTATTAATAGAGTGCTTACACTGTGCTTGGCACTGGGTATTCAGGCTATACAGAGTTGACTCAGTTCACACATTCTTGGAGCTTAAAGTCTAGGTGAGTGATGAAATGGAGGGGAAGGCACCTGTCCTAAGTCTTACTTCTTCCTTTTCCTTAGCACTACTTATAGGGGAAAAGCACTCATCACATTGGGCAGGTATAAAGCTTTGAAGTAATCAGATTTTGCCTTTGTTGTACCTTTCCTAAATACACACAAACTGTACCTTTTTTTTTTCCCATTAATTTTTTTAATGAATAGGTAGTAATTTACATAGCTCTAAACTACAAAAGCTTAAAAAAGATACTCACTGAAAACCTTCCTGTCTCCCATTTACCCACTTTCCACCCCCACCCAGAAACTTATATATGTATAAATAAATTTGAATTCCCAATTTTTTAATGTCCAACTTAAAAAAAATTACAAATTAAGTGTAAGATTTTTTTCCCCTAATTCAGGGGTTGGTTATATTGGTTTCCAATGATCAGTGATTTCTTGTATACAAGGTGTTAGAATTTTTAGTTGTCCATGGTTATTTTGCTTAAAAGAAGTACCAGAAGCCCCTGCATGTTTTACTCAAAGGAGGTATCTGTGTTTATGTTATTTGCATTGTGTTGTTTTCCTTTGCTGAGCATGAAATCTGATATTTATCATAATTTCATGATTTATAAGCTTGAAAAGGAAGAGTCATGGAGCAGTCCCATAACGTTTCTGTCTGCTGTGACCTTGTTCTTGACTGGAGCTCTACTGTCCTCTCCCCCTGCAGCATGGGGATCATCGTGCTGGAGCTGTACTGGAAGCATGCTCCAAAGACTTGTAAGAACTTTGCTGAATTGGCTCGTCGAGGTTACTACAATGGCACCAAATTCCACAGGATCATCAAAGACTTTATGATCCAGGGAGGTGACCCAACAGGGACAGGTACAGTTAAGTTAACGTTAGTTTCTGAAGCCTCATGCTGTTATAACTGAGTAGAAGGTAGCCAGGGCTCTCTTCCACATACCAGGGACTGGGTTAGTTGATTCTGGTGACTACTTCTGCCCTTGCTAGCACACCCCCTTCCCCAAACACACACAAGTGGAATTGACCAGAAACCAATCTTGACTCCTGGACTTTATAGAGTTTCTCATAACTTCCGTGTATTGCTTACTAAGAGCAAATAATGTTTGCCTGAATTATAGTAATGCATAGAGTAGTCTGGATAATCAGGAGTAAAGAAGGACATTTTCAGTGTTTTGAGGAAAATAAAAGAGTGGGTTCTTAGATTGATTCATTCATTTAACAAATACTGAGCACCTGCCTTGTGTCATATATTTTTCTGAGGTCTGGGATATGGCTGTGCCTAGAGGAAAAAAAAAACCAAAAAAACTTCCTGCTCTCAATAAAGCAGGAAAAGGATGTGGGGATGGAATTTTAGTAGAAAGGTCAGGGAAGTCCTGTCTGAAAGATGTGGTTGGAACAGAGATCTGAAGGAAGTGAAGGAATGAACCTTGTGACTGAGAGAAGAACATTCCCATGGAGGGAAGAGTAGACCCAGAGGCTGTGAGTCAGGAGCCTAGATAGGAGATCATGTAGGACCTTGTAGGGCATAGTAGAGACTTTGGGTTTTATTCTGAATAAGATGGGAGCCATTAGAAGGTTTTGAGCAAAGGAGTGACATGATCTGACTTATTCTTTAAAAAGATCACTCTGGGAATTCCCTGGCAGTCCAGTGGTTAGGGGTCTGTGCTTCCACTGCAGGGGGCACGGGTTCGATCGCTGGTCGTCAGGGAACTAAGATCCCACATGCTGTGTGGCACAGCCAAAAAAAAAAAAAAGGTCACTCTGACTGCTGTTTGGAGAATAGATGATGTGGGGCAAGAGTGAGAGCTGGGAACCAGTTAGAAAGCTGCTGTAGTCACCCAGTCTAGATATATGTGGTTGGACTAGCCTAATAGTATAGACGGTGGTGAGAAGTGACTGGATTCAGGTTATGTTTTGATAGAAATGGAGGCAGTGGGATTTGCTGAGGTTGGAAGCTGGGAAGGACAGGCGTGTGAGAAAGAGATGGTCAAGGATGACTTCAAGGGTTTTAACTGGAGTTTAGTGAAATGTGAAGGTGGAGAGAGGAGCATGTTTGGAGGGGGAACATCAAAAATTTGATTTTGGTTCTGGACACACTATGTTTGAAATGCTTGTCAGATCTTCTGGTGGAAATGTTGATTAATGGGATATGAGTGTGGAGTTCATGGAAAGGTTGGGGATGGAGGTATGAATTTGGGAGTTATCATTGTTGAGTTGGGATTTATTAGTGAAATTGGTAGATGCCAAGATTTATAAGTTTCAAGGGCCCTTGCTTCCCAGTCTGCATTTTCTCTCTGCTAATTCCTATTCCTGCTCTTTTGCCTTTAAATAAGCTTGGTTCTCTCTGTGGCAGTTTTTTCTCAGTCTTTTTCTTCCTTATCATTCTCAGTTGTCCTTTATCCTTTATGATGAAGAGGCATTCTATTTTTTCAATATATATGGACACATTTCAAAATATAGAATATAGAGGAAAGTAGACAAAAGAATGGAAAAATCACTCATAAGAGGGAATTTCCTTGTGGTCCAGTGGTTAGGACTCTCTGGTTGGGGAGCTAAGATCCCGCAAGCCACGCGGCGTGGCCAAAAAAGAAAAGAAAAGGAAAAAAAAAATCACTCATAAGTTTAGCTCCTAAAGATTCCTAACCACCATTAGCTACTCCCCCAATGTCCCACCTCTCAGAAATGATGAACGTTAACTTTTGGCGGCCATTATTCTAGACATCTTTCATTTTAGATACCTAGTTAAAATGATGGATAACTAGCTAGATGGAAATAATTTCAAGAGAATAGGTTATGTCATGCATGCTATTGTTTTTAAAACAGAAAGTATTTTATTTAATTTTGTATATACTTAACAGAAAAATTGACTTCCTGCTGTGAAAGATGAGACACTTAGTACTTAAATTTTTCTACCCATTCGTATTGTTTAGGGAAAACTTAGTTTTACTTGCTTCCTATGTTGGGAAAAACTCAGTTCTTCCCTCCTGGGTTTTTCCTTTACTTTTATATGGTCGCACAGAACACTTCACTGACACTTCTGGTCACCAAATATATGGAATTTTTTCCCCACAACAAGCAGTTCCCTGTGACACCAGCTGTGTTTGATTAATTTGCTAGAGCAGGTCAGAGAACTCAGGGAAACCTAAGTGCTTACTTACATTTACCAGTTTATTAAAGGATATTGTAAGGGATACAGATGAACAGAGATGCTTCAGGTGAGGTCTGGGAAGGTGCTGAGAATGGGAAATTCTGTCCCCATGGGGTTGGGGTGCATCACCCTCCCAGGGTGGATGTGTTCGTCTGCTTTGAAACTCTATAAACCCTGTACTATTGGGATTTTATGGAGGCTTCCTCATGTAGGCATGATCAATTATTAGCTCCATTTCTAGCCTTTCTCCCCTCCTTCCCTCTCTGGAGAAGGGGGTGGGGCAGGCACTGAAAATTCCAAGCTTCTAATCATGACTTGGTCTTTCTGGTGACCAGCCCCCATCCAGGATCCACCCAGAGTCACCTCATTAGAACAAAAGATGGTCCTAGTGCTCTAATCACTTAGGAATTTATAAGGGTTTCAGGAGCCCCGTGTCAGGGATAGGGTCAAAGACCAAATATTAGAACAAGAGATGCTCCTGGTGTTCTTACCACTTAGGAATTTACAAAGGTTTTAGAGGCTCTGTATATATAGATACATCTTTTTTTCTGTTATCTCACACCTGTCCTCCCTCCCTTGCTCCCACTTTTTTGTTGTTAGTTTTATTTTTCCTTATCAGAGTTTACAGCATTTTCCATTCTGCACCCGTGAGTCCCTCAGTTACAGTGTGGGTTCTACATTTCAGAGGGTTCAGTGCTCACCACTAGGCTTTTCTATTCACAAGTGGTAAAAGGCAGAATTTATTGTTGAGTGGTTTTTATTGCAAGGGCTGGAAGGTGTTATATTTTTAAACTCAATCATGTGTGAGAATTTCTGCCAGTTACGCTTATAGTTGAAAAAGATCATGGGGCTTCCCTGGTGGCGCAGTGGTTGAGAGTCCGCCTGCCGATGCAGGGGACACGGGTTTGTGCCCCGGTCCGGGAAGATCCCACATGCCATGGAGCGGCTGGGCCCGTGAGCCATGGCTGCTGAGCCTGCGCGTCCGGAGCCTGTGCTCCGCAACGGGAGAGGCCACAACAGTGAGGCCCGCGTACCGCAAAAAAAATAAAAAATAAAAAAAAGATCATGACTTATTTACTGTTCTTGGGCCAGACTAATTCTCTCAGATCTTTTTAGACAATTCTGCTCCATTGCCTTCTGGTTTTGAACATGGCTTTGGAGAATACTGAGGCCAGATTTACTCCTTCCTTCAGTTCAGGGAAATTTTTTTTATTTGTATTTCTGAATATTTTCTCTGTTACACTTACTGGATTTTCTGTTTCAGGAAACTAGTTATTCTTTATTTCATTGCCTTTGCCTTCCATATCTGTCATATTTCTCCTGAGTAAGTTAGATGATGTTTTTCTATTTTTTCCTGCATACACTGAAATAATCTCAGACCTTTACTCTGTGCCTTATTCAGTTTTGAGGCCTGTCTATTCTGTTCTTTACTGCTCTAATTTATTTATTAGAGCTGTCTTGGTGTCATTTGGCTCTCAGTCTGTTTTCTCAGCTCTGCAGTCTTTTCACCTTATTCTGTTGATTTGTTATCTTGTCTTTCAGCTCTTGTTTTCTTGGATTCTTATTTTTGTTGAAGCATCTGTAGCTGAGACAACCATGGAGAAGCCCTTCTTGGATTATATTTTCTCCCTTCTTTTTTTTTTTTTTTCCCGGTACGCAGGCCTCTCACTGTTGTGGCCTCTCCCGCCTCAACCACTGCTCCACCAGGGAAGCCCATATTTTCTCCCTTTTTTCTCCTTCCATTTGTTGTGTATGTTTGCATAGTCTCCATGCCATTTCTTGTTGTCAAATCCATGCTTAACGTCGGAACCTGCATTGACCTTATCTTTTATTTGCTTGGGTACAGTGTAAGTGGATTCTCTTTGTCACTCTCCCTACCTTTGTGGGACCAGTCATCTTCCCCATCCCAAATGCTAGGTTGCTTTCTTTCCATTTTATTCTAGCCTGCTGAGGGTGTGGGAGAGAACACCAGCTCAGCCCACAGTGAGCCCCTGTGGGAGGGCTGACTTCTGTTCTATCTTCCCAGACTCCATGCTGGTGGTGTCCCTCTACCCCCACGCCAGGCCCTGGGTAGCCCCTGAGTACAGCTGTAGCAGAGGAAAAAGAGGCCTCATACCTTTTTTTCGTTTTCAGCTGGGTTTCTATAACAGAAGACATATTAGCGAGAGAAAAGCATACAAATTTATTTAATATAAGTTCTGCATGACATTTCCTTTATAGGAAAATGAAGACCTGAAGAAGGGGTTACCTTGAGCGTTTTTAGGCTAGGTTTGATAAAGAGTGGAAAGTTGTGGGAAAATGTGAGTGGACAAAAGGGGTATGAGTATAAGCTCAGTGTAGTAAACTAGGGGAGACTTAGCAAGGCTTTTTCATTCAGATTCCTCTTGGGTGTCCCTCTTTCATGAAAGTAGGGATGTTCCTTTCCTCCAAGTATATGGAGGGGACCTCTCATTTGAGAGTCTTATGACCCACTTCAGAGGAATGTTAGAAAGTCCTTCCTGCACCTGCTGTTTCTCACATTCCTTCAACTTGAAATACTCATTATGCCAGGGTGCCTTATTTTGGAGTAGCATGTCCTGATCCCTGTCATGGCCCTGTGTTCCTCCACCTGACTAAGGTGGTCGTTGCTATTATCCTGACCTGCCACTCTGAGCGCCTGTGGTGTGTGGGCTTCTGTCTTCCAGGGCTTCTTAACTTCTTCAGGGTTGTTCACCCACTCCGCTTATTGGCTTCTGAAAATTGGAGGGTATTTGTAAGAGTTCTCTGGGTGACACTCCTTCTTTCCTGATTACTACTTTTCAGGAGTGCAGGCAGAAGGATCTCTTATTTCTTTCCCAGACTGACTCTTTTCAGAATCATTGGAATAAGTTTGTCTCCCTTTTCTTATTTGGTTGTTGCTGATGAATTTTTGGCTTTGAAAGAAAGTGACTTTTTTGTGTTTGCTTCATCAGTTATTGGGGAAGGCTGAGTCTAATTCTGCTTCAGTCCACTTACTTTATCTGAAAATGTCCTGTCAACACTTTGTTGTACTTCTTTCCTGTCTTCTTCCTCTTTCTTGTTGTTATGAGATAAAATTTTAATTCATAACACCAGTGAACTGAGAGTTCTTGATTAGTGTACAAGAATTGGAAGTGACTCAGATGTGAGTGCTCTTGTCAGAGCTTCCCTGTATTTCTGTAATTAGTTTGCAATCCTTCATAATGTCACATTTCCATGAGGTAATTTTAATGAAATTGAATCACTCAAAAGATTTCCAGGTAATTGCGTCCAGCCTCAAGTATAGTGAGTGGTTGAGCTAAGCCTGTTGGCAGGCTTATGGTGGAAGGCAAACAGGAGTTAGGCCCTCCTGGGTCACTAGTATGGACTGCTGGCTGACTAGGTAACGTAAGTTTTGCTTAACATCTCAGATGACCAGCATGTGGCATTCTGGGCTCTTCAGCAGGTCGATGTAGCTTTTCTATCCCCGATGTATCCTTTCTGTCCCTCAGTCCGGCTCCTCTGGAAGTATACTTTCCATGTCTGTCTTTCTTTTTTTTTTTTTAATTAATTAATTAATTTTTGGCTGTATTGGGTCTTCGTTGCTGCGTGCAGGCTTTTCTAGTTGTGGTGAGCAGGGGCTACTCTTCATTGTGGTATGTGGGTTTCTCATTGTGGTGGCTTCTCTTGTTGTGGAGCACAGGCTCTAGGCGCGAGGGCTTCAGTAGTTGTGGCACATTGGCTCAGTAGTTGTGGCTCGTGGGCTCTAGAGCACGGGCTCAGTAGTTGTGGCGCATGGGCTTAGTTGCTCCGTGGCATGTGGGATCTTCCCAGACCAGGGATCGAACCCGTGTCCCCTGCATTGGCAGGAGGATTCTTAACCACTGTGCCACCAGGGAAGTCCTCCAGGGTCTTTCTGATACACCTTTGCCAGATGTTTTCTCAATTCAGATGTCTTTGACCTCCTGCTTCATTTTAAACCATTTTTCTTCTTTTAAATTTCCTTTATTGTAATATCTCTATGCTGGATCTTCTCTTAGCCCTCTGAATGTCTTTTCTCTGTTTTCTACTAACTTCTTCTCTTTATCCTCTTCCTATAAGACATGGCATCCTATCAAGCTCTTCCTTTCACGTTTCCAGCTCTGCACTTAGCCTCACAGTGCTCACCAGCTGCCGTGATTACAGTGATTAATTATGTGCTGATTATGCTGTGTGTCACCTTCATTCTGATTTCATCTCACCTCTTAGTACCTCCAGGAACACCTGAAATTTAACGTGTTGAACAGCAAGCTCTTGTTAATTTTATTCATTTGATGAATATTTGCTAAGAATCTGTGGGGTATCCTGTACTACTCTAAGGCCTGTGAGGAGTATTTAAGCATTAGAAGCCAAGGCATTTTTCTCTTCGTTGCAGAGAACCCTGCCCTGCCAAGAAGACAGTGTATTCATTATAAGAGACAACTAGAAAGTAATAATATGATAAATATGCAAATGCATGGTGGTATGCTATGGATTATGTATAGAACATTTGTTGGAATAATTCATAATGGAGAAAAAGTACAGTGGAATGGGGTTAGAATGGGATGGAGTAATATTTTGAGGTGGGCCTTGAAGGAAGTGTAGAATTTTAACTTTTGACAGGACAGGGAAGGGCATTTTATTGATAGATTTAGGAAGAAGAGTGAATACAGAATGGAGGCACAAGTGACACACCTGTAGGGTGTGAAGGAGAACCCACCACCCCAGGTGTCACGTCTCATGCTGGACTGGCTCTGTGACGTGACCCAGCCACCTCTCCACGCCCAGGACAGATGTATAAAATGTGATTTCTAAGACCCCCGAACTGCATGCTTAGGGGAGAGTAAGGGAGGAGCAGTTTGGGGCAGAGTGCACAGAGTAGTAGGAGACAGCATGGGGGTTAAGGTCGGGCCAGTTCATGGAGACTCCCAGACGGGAGTTCAGATTTGAATTAGCATCATTCGGGGACCATGTGGGACTCTTGATAAGAAAAATGTGTGAGGACATTTAATCCAGCCGTGATATACGGCAAGGTAGTGTAGTGTGGGGGTGAACAGAGGGTTGTGGAGCCCGCTGGGCTTGGGGTTGAATCTTGGCTTCACACGAACACTTACTAAGTGTTATGTTAGACAACTTATGTGACCTTGCTGAGCCTTCTTATATATAAATGGGGACTGTGGTTATATGTACCTCATGAGGGTTGTTGTGAGTAGTAAACGAGCAGATGTTTATAAAATTGTTAGCACAGGTTCAACACAAAATAGGAGCTCAAAAAAGTATGGGTGTTTATTATTTATTTTGGTTGTTAATTCATTTAACAAATGTCTGTTGGACTCCAGGCATTATTCTAAGAGCTGGGGATACAATAATGAATAAGAAGGCCCTCATGGAACTCTCATTCTGGTGGGAGAGGCAGTGAACAAATAAGTATGTAGTACACTGTCAGGTTGTGCATGACAAATGATATGGAAAAAATGATGTACAAGGGGTTAGAGCAGGGATTCTCAGCCTTGGCAGTACTGACATTTTAAGCTGGATAATTCTTTGTTGTGGGGGCCGTCCTGTGTATTGTAGAATGTTCAGCTGCATCCCTGACCTCCACTCCCTAGATGCCAGTAGAAGTCCTCGGTGTGACAGCCAAAAATGTCTCCACGCATTGTTCAGTGTCCCCAGGGGGCAGAGTCACCCCTGGTTGAGAACCACTGGGATAGTGAGGGAGGTGCTACTGTGGATAGTGTGATTAGGGAAGACTTCTCTGATAAGAAGGAATTTGAGCAGAGCTCTGGATAAAATAAAGTAATGAACCATGAGAATGTCAGGGACAAGGACAATCCAGAGGGAACGGCAGTCAGAGGTCTTAGAACCAGAATGTGCTCTGCAAGAAACAGCACAGAGGCCACTGTGGCTGGAGCAGGTGAGTGAGGGGGAGAGTGGCAGGAGGTATCAGAGAACCAGATCATGGAAAGTCTTGTAAGTTGTGATGAAGACTTTGGACTTTGTCTGAAGTGTGATGAAATGGCACTGGAGGATTTTGAGCAGAGGACTGCCATGATGAGACTTGTTTTAAAAGGATCCCCTGACTTTCACATACAGAATAGACTGGTGTGGAAATCAGGAGGCAAGGCCGGAAGCAGGGAGATGAATTAGAAACTTTCATTGTTGTCAAAGCTAAAGCTTATAGTTTGCACTATGGTGATAGGGGTTCTGTTGGTTCTGGTCCTCTGGGAAGCACATGCCAAGACAGAGTGAGAAATCCAAGAGATTTAATGGGGTAACACTTGTGAAAGGTAAAGGGAGGAGGGAGCAAGTGTTGGAAGGAGAAGTCTTCACATAACAGTGCAGGTCTAACGTCTGTGAAAGGAGAGAGGGAAGTGGAGAAGGAGCCAGTAGAGGAAAATGAAGAGCTGCCAGTAAGGTGGGATTTCAAGAAAGGTGACATCAACTGTCCGATGCTGCTGTTGGATCAGGCAGGGTGAGGCCTGAGGATTGACCAGTGGATTTAATGACAACGTGGTGGTTCTGATGACCTTGACAAGAGCAGTTTCAGGGAAGTGGTGAGGGCAAACATCTGAATGGAGAGCGTTCAAGAGGCTGGAGAAGAAGTGGGATGGGTTTTTTCTGGAAATTGATGAAGAGAAATGGGGAGATACTTGGAAGACAGTGTTGTTGTCGTTTTTCCAAAATGTGAAATAGTAATACCATGTTTTTATGCTGATAGGAGTGATCTCTCAGAAAGAAAAACTGATACAGGAGAAGGGAAAATTGTAGCTGCAAAGTTCCTTAAAGGTGAATGGGATTGATTAGTATGTGGTGGTGGGATAGTCATTTGAACAATTTATTTATACAGTGTGTTAATAATGGATGAAGCAAGGTAAATGGGTAGAGATGTAGGAAGGAAAGTGGATTTGGTGATGAGAACATGTGAAAGCTCTCTTCCTTTTTCTCAGTGAAATAAGAAGCAAAGTTATCCACAAAGAGCAAGGAGCAGAGGGGGAATGGTGGAGGTTTGAAGACAGAGGAACTGGCGTAAACTTGGGCAGACTACCTCCCAAGGTGGACTGTTGGTCACAACCTACAGTCGTCTCTCAAAGAAAATGCTCAGATTATCTCAGTTAAAGGAGGCTCATCATCACTGATACTACTGTGTTTGCTTCATGTTATATACTACATGGTTTCCATGCATTGTCTTATTTAATTCTTTTAACAGTTCTGTGAGACATAAGTGCTACTACTGTTCCTATTTTTTGGACAAGGAGACTGGGGCTTAGAGAGGGTAAGTGTATTGCTTAAGGTTACACAGCTAGTAAGTGGTGGAGTGGGAACCGAAATCCAGATCTCTCTGACCCCAAAGGCAAGTGAGGAAGAGAGGACTCTATCTTAAGAGCTAAAGCTTCTTGGAGAACTGTAGTATTGTTTGCTGTGTTAGATCTGGTATCTGGCATTTGCCCTGGTAATCCAATAGTAGCTCCACTAGTCAGTTCACCCTTCCTACTGTTACTAACAAAGTGATTGTATCAATTTGGGATGCTTCTGGCTGCAAGTAACAGAAAACTCAACCACAGAGGCTTAAACAAAGAGAGCTTTTGTTTTTCTCACATAACAAAATGTCAGGAGGTAAGCAGTTGCAGGCACTGGCTCATCTGCCCAGCAGAGTTGTCAGGGACCCAGGCTTGCTGTGTCCTTCCACTGCACCATTCTCAGTGTGTTGGCCTTTGGTCTCAAACTTGTCTTATGGTTGCCAGGTGGCTGCTGCTGCTCCTGACATCACCTCTGCTTTCAAAGAAGGAAGATGAGGAAAGAGCTATGGGTGAAAGACAGGAGTGTGTTGTCCTTTTTTAATCAGGAAAGCTATAGCTTTCCTAGAAGCTCTACTCAGTGGCTTCTGTTTATGTCAGTAAGTCAGAACTGGGTCATCTGGCTACCCCTAGCTGCAAACGGGACTGGTCAGTACCTGCCTTTTTTGTCTCTGAGGTTGAGGTAGGCCATGGAGAAGGGGTTGGAAATGCTCAGAGGATATCTGCCGTATCTGTTAGAGGCTCTCTTGCTGGAAGAGAGGCTTTGATTGGTTTGGTTCGTTGCCTTCTTGTGTCGAATGCCCCAGGCAGAGCTTTCACGTGGGCCTCCTAATGGCTAACTGGCTGACCTGTGGCTGCTTTAGGGCTGGATATTAATCCGTGATTCCATCAGCTGTGGCATGGGAGTGGTAGGCACAGGTAGCACCAAGTATGGTAATCTTTGTGTAAGAGACCACTCTCCATGTCTTAGATGCCACTCTAGTTCATCTTGAGAGGTTTCTACAGTCAGTGAGCAGGAGAAGGAAGAAGCACATCAGAGCAGTCTTGGGAATAAGACAGGTTTTTTGTTTTTGTTTTTTAAAGAAACAGAAAGCACAGATCATAAAGAAAAAGATTAAGGAATTTCAACTGCAAAAAATTCTTTGCGTGAGAAGATCCCATTAAAAGAGTGAAAAAAGTAGGAAGATGGCGGAAGAGTAAGACGTGGAGATCACCTTCCTCCAAACATTTAGAGAAGAGCTAACACCTATCCTTCTCAAACTCTTCCAAAATATAGCAGAGGGAGGAACACTCCCAAACTCATTCTACGAGGCCACCATCACCTTGATACCAAAACCAGACAAAGATGTCACAAAGAAAGAAAACTACAGGCCAATGTCACTGATGAACATAGATGCAAAAATCCTCAACAAAATACTAGCAAACAGAATCCAACAGCACGTTAAAAGGATCATACACCATGATCAAGAGGGGTTTATTCCAGGAATGCAAGGATTCTTCAATATATGCAAAACAATCAATGTGATAAACCATATTAACAAATTGAAGGAGAAAAACCACATGATCATCTCAATAGATGCAGAGAAAGCTTTCAACAAAATTTAACACACATTTATGATAAAAACCCTGCAGAAAGTAGGCATAGAGGTGAACTTTCCTTAACATAATAAAGGCCATATATGACAAACACACAGCCAACATTGTCCTCAATGGTGAAAAACTGAAAGCATTTCTGCTAAGATCAGGACCAAGACAAGGTTGCCCACTCTCACCACTCTTATTCAACATAGTTTTGGAAGTTTTAGCCACAGCAATCACAGAAGAAAAGGAAATAAAAGGAATCCAAATCAGAAAAGAAGAAGTAAAGCTGTCACTGTTTGCAGATGACATGATACTATACATAAAGAATCCTAAAGATGCTACCAGAAAACTACTAGAGCTAATCAATGAATTTGGTAAAGTAGCAGGATACAAAATTAATGCACAGAAATCTCTGGCATTCCTATACACTAATGAAAAATCTGAAAGTGAAATCAAGAAAACACTCCCATTTACCATTGCAACAAACAGAATAAAATATCTAGGAATAAACGTACCTAAGGAGACAAAAGACCTGTGTGCAGAAAATTATAAGACACTGATGAAAGAAATTAAAGATGATACAAATAGATGGAGAGATATACCATGTTGTTGGATTGGAAGAATCAACATTGTGAAAATGACTCTACTACCCAAAGCAATCTACAGATTCAATGCAATCCCTATCAAACTACCACTGGCATTTTTCACAGAACTAGAACAAAAAATTGCACAATTTATATGGAAACACCAAAGACCCCGAATAGCCAAAGCAACCTTGAGAATGAAAAACAGAGCTGGAGGAATCAGGCTCCCTGACTTCAGACTATACTACAGAGCTACAGTAATCAAGACAGTATGGTACTGGCACCAAAACAGAAAGATAGATCAATGGAACAGGATAGAAAGCCCAGAGATAAACCCATGCACATATGGTCACCTTTTCTTTGATAAAGGAGGCAGGAATGTACAGTGGAGAAAGGACAGCCTCTTCAATAAGTGGTGCTGGGAAAACTGGACAGGTACATGTAAAAGTATGAGATTAGAACACTCCCTAACACCATACACAAAAATAAGCTCAAAATGGATTAAAGACCTAAATGTAAAGCCAGAAACTATCAAACTCTTAGAGGAAACCATAGGCAGAACACTATGACATAAATCACAGCAAGATCCTTTTTGACCCACCTCCTAGAGAAATGGAAATAAAAACAAAAATAAACAAATGGGACCTAATGAAACTTCAAAGCTTTGGCACAGCAAAGGAAACCATAAACAAGACCAAAAGACAACCCTCAGAATGGGAGAAAATATTTGCAAATGAAGCAACTGATAAAGGATTAATCTCCAAAATTTATAAGCAGTTCATGCAGCTCAATAACAAAAAACCAAAGAACCCAATCCAAAAATGGGCAGAAGACCTAAATAGACATTTCTCCAAAGAAGATATACAGACTGCCAACGAACACATGAAAGAATGCTCAACATCATTAATCATTAGAGAAATGCAAATCAAAACTACAATGAGATACCATCTCACACCAGTCAGAATGGCCATCATCAAAAAATCTAGAAACAATAAATGCTGAAGAGCGTGTGGAGAAAAGGGAATCCTCTTGCACTGTTGGTGGGAATGTAAATTGATACCGCCACAGTGGAGAACAGTATGGAGGTTCCTTAAAAAACTAAAAATAGAACTACCATATGACCCAGCAATCCCACTACTGGGCATATACCCTGAGAAAACCATAATTCAAAGAGAGTCATGTACTAAAATGTTCATTGCAGCTCTATTTACAATAGCCCGGAGATGGAAACAACCTAAGTGTCCATCATCGGATGAATGGATAAAGAAGATGTGGCACATATATACAATGGAATATTACTCAGCCATAAAAAGAAACGAAATTGAGCTATTTGTAATGAGGTGGATAGACCTAGAGTCTGTCATACAGAGTGAAGTAAGTCAGAAAGAGAAAGACAAATACTGTATGCTAACACATATATATGGAATTTAAGGGAAAAAAATGTCATGAAGAACCTCGGGGTAAGACAGGAATAAAGACACAGACCTACTAGAGAATGGACTTGAGGATATGGGGAGAGGGAAGGGTAAGCTGTGACAAAGTGAGAGAGGCATGGACATATATACACTACCAAACGTAAGGTAGGTAGCTAGTGGGAAGCAGCCGCATAGCACAGGGAGATCAGCTCGGTGCTTTGTGACCGCCTGGAGGGGTGGGATAGGGAGGGTGGGAAGGAGGGAGACGCAAGAGGGAAGAGATATGGGAACATATGTATATGTAAAACTGATTCACTTTGTTATAAAGCAGAAAAAAAAAAGTGAAAAAAGTAAACTGGAAAAAAGTATTTGCAAAAGCATTAACTGACAAAGGATTAGTATCTAGAATAATCCTGCTAATAAAATATATATAAATTTTAAAATGTGAAACCACTCGGTAGAAATGTGGCTGTTGACAGGAGGGAAGCTAAATAGCCAGTAAACAGGAAATTACGCACAGCTTCAGGGAAACGCAGTTTAAAACACACAAGAGATCTGACACCTTTCAGACCGACAAACATTAGAAAAAGCCTGGCAAAAGGACCTCGAGCAGTAAGGGTAAGAGTGAGAGCACTGTGGGTGGGGCGCACATTGGGGCCACTTCTGGCAAGATAGTTGGGGAAATCTAGTAATGGTGAAATGCTGATATACTGTGAGCCTGCATATCCCCCATGAGGTATAGTCCCTGAGAGCTCCTGCACTTGTGTTTGGGAGACAGTATAAGAATGGTTATTGCAGCATGGTTTATGATACCAAAAACATTGGAAAGATCCTAACTATCCATCACTGTGAGAAAAGATGGTGTTGTAATCGTTTAGTGGAACGAATGCTACAGAGAGCTGCGTGGAACAAAATGGATGAATATCACTTACAGTGGTGACCCAAAAAAAGCTAACTGAAGAAGAATATATAGAGTATAATACCATTTATATAAACCTAAAAACATGCAAACAACAGTACATTTGTTTAGGGATACATACAATATGTAGTAGAAAGGAAAAATGCACGGAAATGACAAACTCCTGGTCAGAAAGGGTAGTGGTGACCTGAGAGGAAAATGAGATCCTTCACAGCAGTTGTTAGCTCTTGGGGGAGTGGTGGAGTTGGGGTAGGGAAACAGGGTGTGTGTGCCTGGGGTCTTCGACTGGATTGGCCACACTTTATTTCTTGAGGGGAGGCTGCACAGTTGTTTGTCGTATTATTCTTTGTATCTTTTTATGTCTGAAATATTAAATACATTGAATAAATGTTTAAAGGAGAGGGCAGAAGAGTGGAAGGACTTTGAGGGCACAGAGTTTGGAAAACAGGCCTGTGCCTGTCTCCCTTGTATCTGTACTAGAGGAGGCACACAGCACGTTTTTACCACAGAGCTTCCTAATTTTTGGCTTTATATGTGATCATTGACATCTGTTGCCTGCTGTGCACCGGAGAACTCTTTAATCACTCCCTGTCCATTTCTCCACTATTCTGCATGCCCAAAGGAATGTTTTGATTGGAATTATTTGTCTTTCTGACAATTTGCTGCAAACCCTACTGAGTTGAATTAGGTTATGAAAAGATAACATATTATGATTAAATGGTGCCTTCGAGGCCCAAACTACTTGCAGTTGGTCAAACTATGCCTAGTGAGTGAAGTGGGGCTTCCATGCCCTTTCCTCTCATCTCCTTCCGATTGCTTAAGCCCCCAGGCTTTATCTGTGGCTCTTGACTGGCCTATCCTGTTTGTGGTGCCATTCATATGTTCGGTTTCAGTTCCTTGAGAGTGGGACCCTGAGGTTCTGGCAGTCCTTGGCTTGCAGAGATCACACTTCCAAGGCTCAGCCTGCAGACAGACGGTGCACTGCTGAGTTTCATCCTCATCATGCTCATTCAAGCCCTGGAGGTAGGGCTTGACCTTAGCTTGTCCCCATAGCCCTCTTTCTCCTCTCTCATCTTCAGCCCTAGCACTTCTACTAACCAACCCCCCACCCCAAGCTCAAGCAGGAACCTTGACTCTGTAGTCAGAGGGAACATACTGGTTATATAATTGCTGTTTGGAGGTATACTGGCATGTTGGAATTTTTGGAATGAATTTTTACATAGTTTGGTAGTTCAGTAATTTTCCAGAAGCATGGGTAGCCTGGGCCAGGTGGGAGGTTTCCCCAACTCTGTTAACATTCACCCCCATTCCTCTTTGCATGAGAACAGCGTTTTCTTCCTGAACCGGGGGCTGTGACAGGCTCCCTGTGGTGGAGCATCCTAAAAGACACAGCAAAGGATTTTTTACCATGGAAACACCTTAGCAGGGCCCAGGGGCCTCTGGGGGTGGACATGGTGCTTTAACATGCTACTTTCACAGCAGGCTGTAAGAGGAAGTGAGCTCCTTGCCTCTGGCCTGTTTCCTGTCTGCCAGGCAAGCAGAGTAAGCTGATAAATCTGTTCACTTTGTTTCAGGCTGTTTTGTCTTGACTGGTCAACTTGGAGAAACCAAAGTAGTTCAACAAGACATATGGTTGACTAAATAATTAAGAGAGCTATCTCCTATTAGGACATTTTTTCCTATGGAAAAATCTTATTTAACATATCATTTTTCTCTAACAACAAAACCTGGGTGCCCAGAACAGCAAGGGTATGGACTCTTGTGGATATATAAATAACCTGTGATGTTGCTAGCAAATCATTCCCAATGCCATGTTTCTTCATATTCTCCTTACAGCATACTGCTTCTCCTCCCAATGAATTCTCCCTACTGTAATATTATTCTTTTCTGCCACATTGCCACCCAGCACTGTCCTTGTTTCTCCTTAAGCTAGTTATCTTTGACTCAAATGAATTTTATTTTCCTTCATCTAGGTTAAGGATGACAAATAGGTTTCAATTCTTATGCCGCATCTGATCCATTAAAAATGGCTGCCTGGATTTCTGGGTTGGTAAGGATTCAGAGGCCAGTCTAAGCTCAGCAGGGAAGAGTGCTGATTGATTAGCAGTGTCTGTGATGGGCATAGGGTTAGGACTTGGAGCACTCCTGTCTAAAGTACCCATAAAAATGTAAAAAATTAGGAAACCTCTTAACACATCAAACCATGAATGGTGGTTATTTGTAGATGGTTAGATTACAGGGGACTTTAATGTTCCTTTGATAATGATCTATGTTTTCTACATTTTGACAGTGAAAATGTATTACTTTCATAAGCAGGAAAAAAGCACTCAGTGTTATTTTGAAAAGAAACGTCTTACCTAAATGAAACCAGTGATTTGAATGTGCTGTGCCAATGCTTGATTCTGCTGCTGGGCTGTGTAGTTGCAGTGTACTTAGCACAGTGCTAGGCGTGCTCACTGATTTTCCTTGCCTGTACTCCAAAAGTCATTTAACCCTGGACCGTAGTTCTTGGTGTGAGGTGGAATGTGGGCTGATTGGTTTCCTGTCTTCTAACTGGCAGGTCGAGGTGGTGCATCTATCTATGGCAAGCAGTTTGAAGATGAACTTCATCCAGACTTGAAATTCACAGGTAGGTATATGACCTGTCTGGACTGGGTAGGAAGAGGGAGTGGATTTTAAAAGCTCACTCTTTTGGCTGTGATTCAAGGTGAATGCCTGACACCATGGCCTGGTGCCATGTAGCTGCCCAGCTGCAGAGCCACAAAGAGCTCTGGTGGATTAGAGCAAGCGGCCTCAAGAGTCCTGAGCGATTCAGAGTGCCGATCTGAGTGATCTTGATTCTAACTACTTGTTGAATGTTGCTGTTACCAGCTTCCTCAAAGAAGCAGTTGACCTTCTTGAATTTTTGAGGGGAATTGAGAACATGGTCCAGAGTTTAGCAGGGATCATCATGGATAGAGGCTAGGGAGTAGGTGAAGACAAGGAAGATGAGGCCATCGGGTAGTGCAGTTGTTAGCCCTTGTGCAAGGGCAGAGAGCCTGCCCTGAGGGGAAGGTTGTCTGGTCGGGTGGTTGGTCTGGCTTCTTTTTATCCCTAGGCTGGTGTTGCAGATCCAGGCTGGAGCTATGGGGGTTATTCATACTCTTTCCTCTCTCCCTTTTTCCCGCCAGGGGCTGGAATTCTCGCAATGGCCAATGCCGGGCCAGACACCAACGGCAGCCAGTTCTTTGTGACCCTGGCTCCCACCCAGTGGCTTGACGGCAAGCACACCATTTTTGGCCGTGTGTGCCAGGGTATAGGAATGGTGAATCGAGTAGGAATGGTGGAAACAAACTCCCAGGACCGTCCTGTGGACGATGTGAAGATCATTAAGGCATACCCTTCTGGGTAGACTTGCTGCACTCTTGGGCACACCCAGGTCTTCTGAGATGGCCCCAGTGAACCAGTTTCCAGATGACCTAGAATGACACGTAACTCTAAACTGCATTTTGGTCTTGCAAATCTGAGACGCTGAGGAGGCCTGGGGTCTTGGGTGAGTTAGAGATGGAAGTGTATTTTAATAGGATGCTTCTTTTCTCTTCCCCAGTGCCTGTGTTGACAGAGCATTTGCAGAAATGCCCATGCGTGATTGTTCACAGGTTACTGCTCACTGCAAATGACCCATACTGCTCCTTCTTGTGTGTATCTGCTCTATACACTTGGAACGAAATGAAGCCAACTCTGTCATTTCGCAGTGCCTAACCAGCCTCTTCTTGCAGAAATTTATATTCTGGGCTACACTGCAGTCTTTGGTGGCTGACAGCTGTAGAATTCAAAACCAAGTAGTGTCTATCAGCCTTCTTAACTGTGTGCACCCCCTATTTCAGTCCTTTGCCTTTGTTCTTCCAGGGATTGTATGCATCTCTCTATATATTTTCCCTCTCAAAACCAGAACATCAACACTGCTGTTTCCGACACTTAGACATCCCACGCAAAGCCACATTGAATTTTTGCCAAGTGAAAAATGCATCCAACAATCAAGTTTCTAAGAATGTGTCAAGTGGGGAATGATAATGTGTAATAATTGAGAAATTAATTTATTAAAAAGAAGCAGAAGCATTGACCATTTTTTCCCCAGGAAGGAGTAGAAATCTATAGTGAGCATATGGAAAGACTATGAATTCTTCTTAAAAAGCAGTATCCTCATAAAGGAGAAGCACCACTTAAGTTTTTTTTTTTTTTTTTTTTGCGGTACACGGGCCTCTCACTGTTGTGGCCTCTCCCGTTGCGGAGCACAGGCTCCAGACGCGCAGGCTCAGCGGGCCGTGGCTCACGGGCATAGCTGCTCCGCGGCATGTGGGATCTTCCTGGACTGGGGCACGAACCCGTGTCCCTTGCATCGGCAGGCGGACTCTCAACCACTGCGCCACCAGGGAAGCCCACCACTTAAGTTTTTTAACCTAAGACTTTAGAGAAACTAGATAAGAGATTTTATATATATATTTTTTAATCTTTCTGATTTTTTTAGGGAGGGGGCGGTGAGAGAAAGGAAGTTAATACCTATGGAATACATAGAACTTCCAAAATAAAATGCCATTGATGGTTGAAATCACTGCTGTAGTTTGATTTTAAATATTGTATGAGGTTCTAACAGCCATTTGGACCTCTGAACCCTTTCAAGTAGTATTGCAGGACTGATATTAAAGTTTTCATATCATTTTAGGTTTTTGCATCTCTAGTAGACTTCTCCCATCCAATAGTAGGTTTGACTTTAAAAAAGCAACACAAAAGAAAGAAGTAAGTGATGTTGATTAGCATTTCTGAGTGAGGGGGAATCCCCTGTAGATTAACCAAGTGGATGTGCTGAGAGACCTGAACCATTCCCTGAACTTGGAAGAGATACACCTGCATGTCATCACAAGCCCAGAGGCAAAATGTGTTGTGGTGTTTGTTTTCTTTTTTTTTTTTTTTTGCGGTACACGGGCCTCTCACTGTTGTGGCCTCTCCCATCGCGGAGCACAGGCTCCGGACGCGCAGGCTCAGAGGCCATGGCTCACGGACCCAGCCGCTCCGCGACATGTGGGATCTTCCCGGACCGGGGCACGAACGCGTGTCCCCTGCATCGGCAGGCAGACTCTCAACCACTGTGCCCCCAGGGAAGCCCCATTGTGTTTGTTTTCTTAAATGGGTAGTTTGTTGATTGAAAAGGGGATTATAGCTTAAGTGTTCATCCTTATCACTCTACATATTTTGGAAATGGTGATTTACTTTATGGAATGGCCAAACAAGGTTCTGTTCCCCAAGCCTTCCCCATGTTCAGCCTCTTTCTCCATCTTTCTGTCTCTTTTCTCTGAAAAACAAAAAAGCAGAACCCATCAACAAACTATATAAATGACTTTGTAACCTCCCAGAGATGGTTTTGGGGTATAGAGTACTATTCTGGGAAAATAGAAATACATTTCTTTCAGCCTGGACTGGGTGGACATAATTGGACCCACTTCTAGGAGCAAGGAATAAGACACTCAACCACTGACCTTCCAGAATTATAATCCTGAAAATCCCTGCTTTCACCCAGGTCATTGAGAGAGGTGGAAACGTATTATCGTTACTTTGAGAAGTAAAGAAGGTTGTGATTACACTGGGAAGAGCTACACAGGCACAGCTCCTTGTTTCTGGATAATATACCAAATGTATGCCAAGGTGATCACACATGCAACATATGCCAGTTTTCATAAAGGATGTGACCTCAAAGAGTAAAACTTGAACTGTTTCAGTTTCCAGTGATTCTGCCAGTTAGCCAGAGATATAGAAATTCCTGACTCTGTGTAAAGGGAGCTTGTGTAAAAGGAATCCTGGTTGATCCCTTTGTCATACGAGTGTCTACACCCTCTCTGGAAAAGTACAGTTACGACAAGTCTTGTGGAAGTGGGGTGTGCTAGGGCACAGATAGCTCATTTCAGTCACAGCTCAAATAGATCAAGGTGAAGGTAGGTTACACAGAGAATGCAGGATGAGTTTGTAACTTAGATGGAGATTAATGAAGATAGGTTGTGGGACTGTGAGAGCTAATCAAGGGACAGGAGATATATAGCTTTGGTGGGAAGGGTAGGAGATTCCAGACTTTTTAGAGAAGGCTTGAAGTTGGGAGTAGATAAGCCAACGAAAGAAGCCTTCAAACAACTGCCCATGGGATGGGTTAGAAGTTTGGTACCCAGACTGGAAAGTGCGTGGCCCCCAAGGGTCTTAGCCCAGGGCTTCTCACTCTTTGCCACACTCAGGAATCACTGGGGAGCCTGCTAGAAAGCAGATCCGGATTCAGCATCCGACTAGAGATTCTGGGTTTCTAACCAGCTCCCAGGAGATGGTGACTGCTGGTCCAGATACTACACTTTGACTGGTGAGAGCCTAAAGGTCATGTTTGTCAACATGAAATTGGGGCGGGGAGTGGTTCCTAGAGCATGGAGCAATCAGGACAATAACCTTTTCTTGTGCCTCCTAGACCAGTAGTGGTCTTAGAAAACGGAAGGGATTCAAAGCTCTTGGCTTTGGCTGCTAAGATTGAGCTTTAAGAAACAATGCTCTTCCACCTTCCGTTCCCATTTAGTACACCGCGGACATCAGGCCATGTGTGACACTAAGATCCTGTGAGGGTACCAGAGGGGGTGAGATGGTATGGTTCAGTAGATATCACAGAAATTCAGGGGAGAGGTCATCAGCAATTATGACATTGAGGATAAAGGGCTCTGGAACCAGACTGCCAGAGTTCAGAGCCCAGCTTCACCGCTTAGCAGCAGTGTGATGAACTATTAATAGTTTCTTAATCTCTCTGTGCCTTAGTTTCCTCAACTATAAAATGAGGATAATGGTCCTAACCTCATAAGGCTATTGTGAAGATTAAACGAGCTAGAGCAGGTACTTAGAACAGGGACCAGCATTTAGGAAACAGCTGTCCTTATTACCGGCGGCCCTCGAAGCCACCACATACTTCTGCCTTTTCACACCAATGTTTCAGCAGCCTGACCTTGCACACCTCTCCCTCCCGCTGGGCTAACCTCTGAGAGCAAAAGCCCTTGTCTTATTCCCCTCTGGGAGTTCTCTTAGCACCTTATGCAATTCTTTGAGGTTATTGCTGAATAAATCAAATTAAAAATTGTTCTCTGTCAGGAAAAGATTTGAGATCCATTTGCAGAAATAATAGCATTACCCCAAGTCTCCAAACCCAGGCTTTAGCTGGTATGGTAGCAAAGCCTTTCCACTAAGCCCTGTGGAAGTCCTCAGCTTGATTTATTTTTGGACTGTGTCTCCAGAATATGTCAAAATAGCTTTCCCTGCACAAGGGAAACGATTCCTACCCTCAGATCCTCGAGCCAATCTGAGCTGTCACCGTGGCCCCTTCTGGCACTACATTCTTGCAACGTGTGGAGGAGGAAACATTGAAGAGCACATTTGTTTAAGTGGCAGAGTTTACTGCCTACAAAGCACTTCATGGCCTCAGAGCCCTGTTGCCTGTAGGGTAGATTACTATTTTTCAGGTAAATACCGGATAGGGATCTTCCAGCAACATTTTTTTTACAGATAAAAGAGGGGAGAAAAACAACAAAAAAAGGAAGCAAAGTATAGGGGAAGAAAACATGTTAGGGTCTCACTCTAAGGCCAGCTTGGTCTGATTTTGAAAAATGGGTCCTTATTTGTTCTTCCAAGTAGGTAATCCATGATCCCTAACTGTCTGAAACCACGGATGGCCAGTTTTGGGTCAGGTTTGTGGACAGTGAGATGTGAGGCTTTGTGTGACCTTGGGTGAATCACTTTACCTCTGAAACTTGGTTTTCTCATTCATCAAACAAAGATCAGAGCAAGGCCCCTATTAGCCCTAAATTTCTGAATCTAGGTCATTCTGAGAAGATTCCTTCAGCTGCCGAATTTCCATTTAGAATGCTGTTTTGGAAATTTGCCACTAGAGGCCAGTGTGAATACAGTTTAGCCTTGCAGCTTCTTCAAACGGCAGATGCCTACCAATGCCTTTTCATGATTCTAAGCCAGGCCTGGCACCCCTTGGGTGTGGAAAACCAGCAGCTGCTCAGACTGAGTGAGGCCAGAATTGAGACATCAGCCTGGCATTGAAAAGGCCTGGGAAGACTGTCGGCACAGGCCCGCCAGCCCTCTTTCCTGTCTACTGGACTAGATGGAGGAGAAGCCCTCCGTGCATGGTGAGGGTGCTTGAGCCCCTGTGCCCGGGGCCTGGTTCTGTAGCATGCCTCATTGTAAAGAGCCAGCTCCCTCTTAGCCACTTAATATTGCACTTTACAGTTGAAGCCATTCATTCAACAAGTAATCTTGGAGCCCCTCTTTTAGGCCCAGCAATAGCAAATATTTTCAGAGTCAACCAGAAGGAACCTTAGAGGACTTCCCTGGTGACGCAGTGGGTAAGAATCCGCCTGCCAGTGCAGGGGACACAGGTTCGAGCCCTGGTCTGGGAAGATCCCACATGCCGTGGAGCAACTAAGCCCGTGCGCCACAACTGCTGAGCCCACGTGCCACAACTACTGAATCCCGTGCTCCTAGAGCCTGTGCTCAGCAACAAGAGAAGCCACCACAATGAGAAGCCCGCTCGCCGCAACTAGAGAAAGTCCGCATGCAGTAGCAAAGACCCAATGCAGCCAAAAGTAAATAAGTGAATAAATTTATTTAAAAAAAAAAAGAACCTTAGAAGAAATTATTGCCCTTTCTCTGTTCCATGGTCTGTGGAAGCTTCTTATATGTATTTTTCTCTTAATCTCCAAAGCCATCTTCTGAGGTTGGCATTATTATGCCCATTTGCAGGTGAGCAGACTGCAGACCAAAGACAAGTAGCACTGAGCCTTGTACAAAGTGAAGGAATGTATGGAATAACAGGCCCAGTGTTGCAGGGCTAGTAAAAGGCATGTCTAGGACTTGAACTTGAGAACTTCTGATCCCAAGTTTAGCCCTTTTATCTCTACCTTTGACGTACAGAGGAGGAAGATGAGGTGCAGAAAAAGAGAATGATCTGGTGGCAGGGTAGGCATTAGGACCCGAAACTCCTGCCTTGCAGTCTCTCCATCCTAGAGCATCCTCAGCCCAAGCTGGCTGGGAGGCTCCAGCCTTAGTTATCTCCAAGACCCTTCTAAGCAGAGCCTGCACTAGGCCTGCCGAGGCACAGCAGGAGGGGAGAAGGAGGGAGGGAGGAAAGGAGCACAAATGACCCTAATCAGTGTGTTTATTGGATCATAACTGTATTAGCCTCACCACTCAGCTAATCTCATAGACTCACTTTCCTCTTTGTGAGGATCTGGCCACAGCTTCATTAAAAGCTGCTGGCCTGAGTACCTGTGAGGAAGCTCTTGTACAGCAGAGGTGGTGGGGAAGGAGGCAGAAAGCAATATTTCTACTTCCTCGTTATGCTGACGGGGAAGACGGCCATTTCACATTCACTGTATAAGGAAAGCCCCCAAGGAAAGGGAGTCCAAGGTTCACAACTGTCTTTGGAAACATTCAGCTCTAAGAGAAAATGTTCCCTTTGTGCCTCCCCTTTTTGAAAGCATTTGTGATACTTTAAGAGAAAACGAGAAGGGAAGAAACTCATGTTTGGGGAACATACCACATGCCAGGTGCTTTACATGTATTATTCCATTTAATCCTCTGAAGGCCTGTGAACAAGACATCATAATGTCCGTTTCATAGATGAATCCGTTTCATGGATGAAGCTCCATGTCAGATGGCTGGGTTTTGGCAGAGCTGAGCTTCAGGCTTGGGGTCTGCTGTCTCCCTCGGTCATACCCGAAACTCCCACAGGATTGGTTTCCATACCATTCTCTGCCCCCTCCTCCCTCCAGCTCAGAAAATATAGAAGCTGGTTTTCGAGCCAGGTCATTGTGTAACCTTGGCAACTTCCTTGAGCCATAGTTTTTCCATCTATGGAATGAGAAGGCCAGACTTGGTTTCTCTGGTCTAAACCTGGGCAGTTTTATGATGGTATTTTCTTGCAGCACATTCTCATCTAATTGGACTCTTATACCAGTTTGGAGGGGATGGGTGTATGGATATCATCATCCCCATTTTTTAAGCTAGGGGAACCTGAGAAGCAGAGATAGAATGAGGGGTTCAAGGTCATAACATGAATGGTTGGAATGGAGACAACCCAGCACTGCCTCTTGCCTCCAGGCAGGCGGGCAGGCGGCCTCTGAGAGGCTGTCAGCAGCAGCTCCCCAACCCTGACACCTGAGCCTCACCCTGGCTCTTGATAGAATTATCAGAGAACTGGGGAACACATACTTACTGTAATCAGAGCAACTTTTCTTAGCCAGGGGTGGAGGAGGCAAGATGTGAAGTGTGTCTGATGAGCTCCTCTCTCAGTGCAGGGCCCAGAGTTAATAAAACTCAGGGAAATCACATCAGGCAGCTGGAGATGCAAGCAGACGGGCTCCAGGGGCAGGGCCACTGGGACTTCAGCTTCCACACAAAGCCAGGCTCGTGGCATTTTGTGCACATTTCAGTTTTCTTCAGCAGCCAGGCAGGCAGATAAAAGCAGCTTGGCATGAAAATGAATTTAGCGCTTGGGGAAAAAAAAAAGAATGTTTCACCCTTGGTGGCTTTTCAGACTGCCCAGGGCAGGCACAGCCAGGGGACATGCTAAGGAGGAGCAGTGTAGGGAAAATCCGAGGGCGGGGGTGGGATGGGAAATAGCCCCCTGCCCCAGCCCATCAGCCTGAGGTGGGGAGGGGCACAGAGGCCTGAGGCCTAGGCAGACCCTCAAACAACTGTGGCAGGGGAGAAATGGGAGGGATTTGGGGGAATAGACTCGATCAAGCCTTTCCAGTTGAAAGTCCAGCTGTTTCATCCCTCACCCAGGCCAATCAGGAAATCATCAAGTGTGTCGGTGGGAGGCTGGGACTGCAGGGAGGGACATAGGCTGCTTTTAAGCTTCTGAAGGTTCAAGTGCAAGGATTCATTCTCCAGTTCCCAAGATGCGAAAATAAGAGGAAATGGGCTGATACCAAGTGGAGAGAGAGTTCAGGAGGCCCAAGAGCAGACTGGCTGACTGGGGGGTAATATATTCAAATGTAATTAAATCCAGCAAAAAGGAAGAGAGGGAAGCTGAGGCCTGGGAAAGGCTAGGCTGTGGAGGACCAAGATCCAAGACCAAGACCTTCAGGGCACGCCCCCTGCTAGGCAGGAGAAGAGAGAAGTGTCTACCTAAGAGAAGTGTTTTGGAGGTTCAGTGGAAGGAGAAACTCGGTGACCTTGGGTGAATCCAGGCTAGCTTTCTGGAAGAGATTTTACCTGAAAGAAGGGTAGAATGTGGGCCTGGTGGAGAGGAAATGGCAGGAAGAAAGGCCGGGGGCAACCATGTGGCTGGTCCTGATTGGGTGTAAAAGGCTGATGGTGGGGGTGGGGAGATGGAGGTTCACATTGGCCCTTATCGCAAAAGGCCCAGAGATAGGACACTTGCATTTGTAAATAAAGTCAAGGGGACCCTTCCCTTCTTGAAGGAGCTGAGGTGAGAAAAAAGGTCTAGGAGTTGATTCTAATCTGAACTCCTGTTAGTTTTTACCTCCAGTTGCTGCTTATTAGCAAAACAACCTTGGGCCAATTTCTTTCCCTCTCTAGGACTCAGTCTTTAGATTTGTAAAATCGAAGTGAGTTGCATTATCTTACAAGTCCTTTGCAGCACTGAGGTTTCCAATACCGCAACTAACAATACTGAGCTAAATACTGGGTTAAATGTGTGTGTGTGGCAGGGGGAGGGTGCACAGTGACACGCTGTGATGTCTATGCTGGACAGGGTGAAAAGTGGAAGGGACAAGGCTCTGAGCACAGATCACATGGTGCTGGGACTAGGTCCCATGGACATGCGAGGGGCTGTCTTGCAGACACTGAGTCACCTAGACAAGCCCTGAGTGAAGATTGGAACAAGAGAGGCTGGTGTCAGGCGAAGACAGGGGCTTTGGTCTCACACAGTCCTGGGTTTGCATCCTGTCTCTGCCACTTATCCGTGTGAGCTTGGGCAAGTTAAGGCCCGTATTCTACAGATTCCTACAGCATAACTCAAAACGAGTGCTCCAACTCCACTGGACAGGGCTTCTGAGGAGACTGGGTCTCCCTCATCTCTCTATCCCTGGCAGTGAGCCCAGCTCACTGCACAGGGTAGTAAAGTTTTATCAAACGAGACAATAGCATCATAGTTATTGTGAGGATTCAGTGTGTGATGGATGTTAAATTCTTATTGCTAAGCTTATTACATGGTAGGTTCTCAGTAAACAAAATAATAGATAAGAATCCCTTCCCGGGCTTCCCTGGTGGCGCAGTGGTTGAGAGTCCACCTGCCGATGCAGGGGACACGGGTTCGTGCCCCGGTCCAGGAAGATCCCACATGCCACAGAGCGGCTGGGCCCGTGAGCCATGGCCACTGAGCCTGCGCGTCCGGAGCCTGTGCTCTGCAACGGGAGAGGCCACAACAGTGAGAGGCCCACGTACCACAAAAAAAAAAAAAAAGAATCCCTTCCCTTCTCTGTGCTACTGGTCAAGGAGCCCAGAGATTCTCAATCTGATAGTTGTCAATTCAACAACTGAATTCGTAATAGATGCTCAATAAATGCTTGCTCAATAAATGGAAGGCTAGATATGAGATGTATGTGGTAGTGAAGACTTGGGCCCTGTTTGGGACGGCTAGGTGGAAGCCAAGGGTCCTCATGAAGGAGTCAGTGTTTCAGAGGGGAGAGATGAACTTTTCATGTAGTCATACGATCAACTGAGCACCTATTACGTGCTAGGCACTGTCTTTGGAGCTGGGAGTGTAACCATGAACAACGCAAAGTTCTTGCTTGCATAAAACTTGTATTCTCGTGGGGGAACAGACAAGGGTACTGCTCTGAGGAAAAATAAAGGAGGGTCAGGGGGCTGAGAATAACAAGGTACTGTGTTAGGTAGTGTGGCCAAGGAAAGCCCCCTGCAGGGAGGGCATTTGGGCAGAGACCTGGGTGACCCGGGACAAGTGTTCTAGGCTGAAGGAACAGTAGGTACAATGGCCCTGAGACAGGGGCCTGCAGGGCCAATAAAGAGGCCAGTGTGGCTGGAGTGAGGACTGTGAGGGGGAGAGAAGGACGAGATGAAGTCAGAGAGGTCACAGAGCCCATGGCCTATCAAGTCCTTTTACCACAGAGAGAGATGGAAGCCAGGGCAGGGTCTGAAGCAGAGGAGTGACACAACCCGACTCTGGTTTCAAGTGGATCCCCTGTCTGGTGTGAAGATTCTAGTAGCTAGACTGTAAAGGCAGGGAGGCCTCCCTCACTTGGAAAAGCAGGAGAGGCTGGAAGGAGGAGCACAAGAGAAGTGAGAGAGGAAGCCCAGGGGTGGGAGTGGGGGGCGCAGATGGGATCCTAGGGGCTGGAAAGGCTGCTGCACCAGCAGCTGGAAGGCCCTGGGGCTTCCCTTTGCCCAGATGACTGATCTAGCCATGCTGTGCTGTGGGGAGAGGCAGAAAGGAGGGGCAGGGTGGGGTTCCAGTTGGGATGGTGGGGCATCTCCAGGAGGAATGGGGGCTGGGGTGTGGGGAGCCCTGTGGCCAGCTTGTGCCTCTTCCTCCACCCCAGCAGAACATGGCTGCTCCTCAGACCTTCTCAGGCAGGTCCGCACTGCACTTGGGTGCCTGACCTTGCTGTTATTAGTGGAGTTTCTTATTGAGGGAAGAGTCAGGTGACCTTGAGTCCTTTACTCCCCCTCTCTAAACTTTTTAGTGAAAGAAGGGGTTTAACCTAGATGGTCTCCAACCAAGCCCCTTCTAGCATTTCTATTAATGGATGGAATCAGACACTGTATCTCCCCTACCTCTACTGCCACAGTGGTTTCAGGTTCCTGTCACGCCCTCTGTCTTTCCATCTCCCCAGGGCTCCCATGTACAGTGGTGCAGGGCATTCACCTCACAGGGGCACCCAGCCAAGGGAGTAAGTGGAGGCTCAAATCAAGCCCATAGTCTGCTCCACAAGCCATGTGCCCTGGCTGGCTCAGGGATGCATTTACCCAAAGTAAAGAAGGCCTTTTTCCAGCTTGTTCTGAGGTGCAGTGTGGTTAGCCCCCACTCCCCTGTCCCATGCTCACTCCATCTTCTGCTCCTCTGTGTTCCTTTTGTCTTACCGTCCCCAGCCTCAAACAGGGCAGATCTGAGGGCAGCATTTACACGACAGGCCTGGGGGAGGGCGGAAGGCAGCAGCTGCCTCATCTGTGAGCTCTGCCTCCCAAGCCCTGTGGTGCTTTTCCTCTCCTTATCAATGCTGCCGGTTGCCTCTCGAAATTGCTCTGCCGTCATTAACACTGCGGATTAGGTCAGATGAGAGTATGTTTGCAGTCTTGGATGGCAAAGATAAAACACTGATGCTGATTATTCCAGATATTCTGGACATGGCCCATTCTGTGCTCACAGTTTGTAATCAGAGGGACAAGCATTGGTTACATGGTGGGGTGGGCAGAGCTGTGGTTGGCTCTAATCTGGTTGCCAGGCCCAGACAACACGTCTGCAGTGCCTGATGGCCTGCCGGCTGGCTTGCCTAAATATCACAGGTGACCTCAGTTACTTGACACTACCATATCCCTCAAAGAAGAAATGACCTCTCCAATGTCAACACCCATAGACTGCTTTTGAACCATCAGCAATTCATTTGCGCGAGCACTGTGAGCATTTTGCTCTGGGCCTGATCAGCAAGTTTTGTGTTCTGCGGTCACTGGTTAGCTATGTAGCTATGGGGTGTCTTTCAGACCACCCCTCCTTCAGTGTCCCCTTCTGAAAAGCCTCTGTGCCCAGAGGAGGCCAAGGCCCATGGCCTTGCATCATGGCCCCTCACCTTCTGCCCTCATATTCTATCTCTGCCACTTTCATCCTGTGCTCCAGCCACACTAGGGTCCCCAAACACAGCTCTCTGGCCCTTAATCATGCTGGTCCCCTGCCAGGAGCACCCGTTCAGCCTTGTCTTCCAGGCAGAAGTTAGTTCATCATCCGTAGCAGCCACTGTCCTGTCTGTACCCTCACCTTTACCACTTCAGTGCACTCCAGCCCCACATCCAACTGTCAGCACCTGTACTTCTTTGCCTGATGCTTTCTCTGGCTTCTGGAACCTGCATTGCCACTTTGTGCTGGTCAGGCCAGAAGTGTCAGGGAATTAAAGCCCTCCAGAAGCAGCCCTCAGCCACTGAGCCAGTGACTGATGAAAGTTGGTGTATACATACCCCTGCTCCCTCGCCCCTCTGGTGGGCTAAGTGTGAGGTGTGTTTTGTATGGTCTCCTAGAGCTTCTCAGTGGGAATGAGCCTTAGTTGCCCACAGTGATAACTGGTTTGATAAACCACCCTTATAGGCTGCCTTCCTTACCTCACCTCCACACTCCCCACATAGCATTTCCTTAATCTCCCCAATAAACTGCTCACATTTAAATCTTTCTCTCGGGGTCTGCTTCTGAGGGAACCAAACAGACATCATCAATGTCCATCTCAGTGTCACCTCCTTTTTGCAGTTGCTCCTGACCCTCCCTTGTGCCCATTCCTGGGGTAGAGCTGTTGGTCACTCTTCTCTACTCTCTGGGCCCTTTATACCTACCTCAACAGCACTCCTCATGCTGCATTGTCATTTATTTTCTGCATGTCCTGGGGTCCCCACTGGCCTGGAACTCTTTGGGGACAGATACTATGTCCTTTTCACCTCTTTATTCTCTGAGCCTAACACAGCACCTGGCACAGAGACGGTGCCCAGTATAATTTTTTTTCCCCAAAGAGCCAGCCATGGAAATGCAATGACTGAGAGGGAACGGAGAGAAACAGACAAGTTCCAGAATTTTTCTAGAAAGAGAATCAGGGGATGCTGTCACATTACAAGGTTATGTGACCAGATGCTATCACATTACAAGGTTATGTGGTAGAACTTCAGTCGCACCACTCACCTGCTTAATTACCTACAGTGGATCCCACCTGTTGTCCTCCTCAACTGGGCCTAATTTCACGGATGACTTTTAAGACCCTCCATCGTCTGGCCCCATCCTAAGAGGCAGTCAAGGTTTGTTCAGTCAGGCTTTGGTCTCAATGGCTGGGGTTCAAATTCTCACTCTGCCAGTTCCCAGCTGGGTGATCATGGGCGAGTTACTTAGCTTCCCTGGGATAATAATACCTCATGCCTGTACTTATTTTGAGAATTTATACTCACGCATAGTCCTTGTGAATATATTTAAAACCACTGAATTGTACACAAAATGGTGGAATTTTGTAGTACGCAAATAATATCTTAAAAATTAAGCATGGTGTCTGGCCCAGGATAGTCTCTTCGAAAACGGAATGGTGGTTATCACTGTTACCAAGGGAGTTTTCCAAGGGGCCCTAGCACCTGGCCAGGCACAGGGCAGGTATTCTGTAAATACTGGTAGAATGAATGGATAACATATTCCACAAGTATGTCTGGAACATGTGTAGGACAGGTATGGGGTTGGGGGGAGGGAACAGAGAGTCCAAGCCCAGTTTTGCATCCTTCAGAAAAGGAGGCCCGACTTATCCTGCAGAGAGGGTCTTAAGCCCAAACCGGAGAGTGGAGCCTTCTGACGCAGCAAGCCCCCACTGCCCTGGGCATCCCAGCGCCTTTGTTCTTGCTGTCGGGTCCCAGGTTGCAGAACACAGTGCAGCCAATCCTGAGCCATGGGTAAAAGGAAAACACTTAACCCGGGCCGATGAATGTGTTCTTACTTATCTTTGATTCTGGCTGTATCTGATGTTCTGGGAATTGACTTCAAACAGAATCTCGAGGCGCCTGTTAAGGCCCAGCTGCCAAAGCCAGGCCCGCGGGGCGTGGCTTTTCCAGGGCCAGCCTCAGGCTCTAGGCCTTGCCAGGACCCCTCCCCGGGGCACAGGGGCGCGTCGCGTCCAAACGCCGGGCGGTGGGCGCGGAGGAGGTTTCAGCTCCGCAAGGGTGAGACTGAGGCTGAGGAGGGGTCGCTGGAGATTTCCTGGAGACGACCCTCTGTGCGAAGCCCTGGAGAGACGCCACAGCGCAGCAAACCCAGAAGGGCGAAACTGGGGCAGGGTGGGGCCGCAACGGGCCTGGCTGGGAGGGGGCCCGCCTGAGAGGTGCCTCAACTCTCACCTGGCTCCCACGGCTGGGATCAGAGCCCAGCACACAGCAGGTGCCTACTTGGTGCAGGTTGCAGAGAACCCCCGGGGATCTCGGGCCGCCCTCTGTCTGGCTGGAGGAAGCTTCTAGACCTGGGGGCTGGTTAAGCCGTGTGGTCACGACGGGCCGGGGATGGGGAGGGCACTGTCGCGTGGCTTAGGTGGCTGACTCCGCGTGGCCAGGCCCGGCGAGAACCAGAGGCGGATGGGGGAGCGCCCATGCACCCACTCTGCCTAGGCCTAAGGCCCCTCACTGGGAAACCGAGGCGGCTCCTCCAGACACCGGGGTCGCCCCACATGCTTCCCCAGGAGATGTGTAATCTGTTTCTGGACTGAGACCTGCCCTGCGTTGGAGCGCACCCTCAGCAAAGATCCCCCCCTCCAAACCTCTGGTTGGGGGTTGCTGTCTCTTTTGCACAGGTCCCTCCCCACCCCCGCTCCGCATAGACCCTTCTCATACAGATGCCCCTTGGTTCACACATCCCTTTCCCTCCCCGCAGATGGAGACCCCTCAGGGAGGTGGGGAGTGGAGGGCGGGCGCAGACGGAGACGCGCACGGCCGAGACCATCTCTAGCTGTCACTCCCCAGGCTCCCAGCATCTGGAGCCGCGTCTCCACGCCCGCCACACGCACAGAGATTCACATGCTCGCACGGACACACTCACACTAGCGCGCAGACCCCGCCCGCGGCCCCGCCCCGGCCCCTGCGGGCGTCCCCTCCGGCGCTCGCGCACCCGGCGCGCAGCCCGCCCCGGGTGGCGGGAGGCGGCGGCTTCGGGCAGATTTGATTTTCCCGCAGCCCGGGAGCACCGGAGCCAGAGCCCGAGCCGAGGAAGTGGCGCTCGCAGCCGCGTCCCCACCCCCGCCGCGGAGACCCAGCGAGAGGCGCCGCAGCCCCTGCGCTCCGGGCTCGCTCCGCGCTGCCTGAGTTCGGCCACCCCCGCAGCTCGCGCCCCATCCGGCCCCCCACACCCCTCTCCTTCTCCTGCACCCCTTCTGTCCCCGCCCCAAGCTCCCCGCCCCTCTCCCGGTGCCCCCTCCACGACTCCGCGCGTCCCTCCCGGTGCCCTCTCCCCGCGCTCCTCCGCCTCTCCCGGCTGCGCCTCAGCTCTCTGTGCTCTTTGCGCCTCTCCGCTGGGCCCCCAGCCTCCTCGTCGCGTCACCCGCGCCCCCTCCTGTATCCTCTGCCCCCGCTCCCTCCGCCCCGCTTCCCTCTCTCACTTCCCACGCCCCCTCTTCGCTCTCCTCTTTCCTCCCTTTGCCGCCCAGCCCCGGCTCCGGAGTTGGGGGAGAGCCCAGGGTTTCGGTTGCTCCGGAGGAGGCGTGAATCGCGCAGGGATTTACTAATTTGGGGTGGAGGGCGCGGTGGGCTATGGAGCAGCCCGAGGACATGGCGTCGCTGAGCGAGTTCGACTCCTTGGCGGGCAGCATCCCGGCCACCAAGGTGGAGATCACCGTGTCCTGCAGGTGAGCCTCCCGCTGGCCCTGGCCCCCGGCCCCGCCCCTGGCCCCGGAGGCCCTGCGCCCCTTTGGCTCCGACCATCTACCTCCGTGCGCCCCCTTCCAGAGTGACCTCTTCTCCAGGACGCCCCTTTGCCTGTCCTGCAAGAGCCCCTGCCCAGCCACGGGTGGCGACCGCGGAATGGGAAGCCAGGCTTAGGGTCGTATCCCAGAAAGTTTGCACTCTGGGCTGTTGTTGCGAGGAGAGAAGACACAGGAACGGGGGTCCAGACGCCCGTGTGGGGAGAGGGAGGTAGTGAAAGGACATAGCAGGGTCTTCACAGCAGTCTGTTTCTGATCATCCCCTCCCCAAATCCAGAAGAGAATGATTTGCCTCATCCCTCCCAGGCGTGCCCAGCCTCTGCCTTTTGTGCCCTCCTTCCCTCTCTTCTCCCCCCTCGTTTGCCCCAACACCCTCACCCTCTCCTCCCTTACCCACCCACCATTCTAGACCCCAGGATTTGAAAGCCTTTCTTCACCTCCAACAACAAAACTGACTCTCAGGAAAGGATCAGATTGACTCATTCATCTTGAGATGTGGATAATTGATAACGACTTAAAGTTGCACCATTAAAAAAACAATAACTGGGGGTACAAAATGTTAAGCCAAAGGACTAGAACGATGAGTGTGGAATTTTAGAGTCCAGCAGGGGAGGGGGAGGAGAGTTTTTGTGGGCTGCCACCCCCAAATCCTCAGTCGTGTCACACAGGCTTTGGGAGTCACTTCTCCATCTAAGCTGGGTCTCCCCCAGGTTCTCCTATCTGAGAGGAAGGCTGCCCCAGGCAGTAAGGGATACAAGTGGGGAAGGGGGAATTTACCCCTAGTGCAGGCACCCTGTGGCTGGCCTAGGGTCACTGCCTTGCTGGGATTGTGAGGGGGCACTGTGGCCTACGCAGAGGCTACCTCTTGAGTTTCCACTGGAAATGCCATTCCCCTGCCCCAAGTGACCAACAGCATTTCCGGGGTCCTGGGTGTGCACTTGTTCCAAATCGCCCAGGCCTCTCTTTGATCAGACCTTTCACCCACCCTCATGGCACCCCCAACCCTGTGTTCCCAAGTTGTGGCATTGGGGAGGTGTAGATGGAGCCAGGGGAACTGGGCTGGGATGTGAAAGAGGGAAGGACTTGGCGGGGGGGCTGCGGTTTAGGGTGAGTGGGAGTGAGGGCTGACGAAGTTGAACATAGCTGGCCCCTGCATCAGGCCCTTCTGGGGGCTCCTGTGATAACCCCACATGTCTCCCCTATGGCCCCACATACGGTTTTGTCAGAATTATCTCCCAAGGCCATTTGCATCTTGCCCTTACTCTGCTGGGAGATTCCTGACTGCCCATTAGCTCCGGCCTCACCTCCTCAGCCATCCACAGCTGCCCCAGCCCGTCCTCCCTTCCCTGCTATGCGCCAGATGCTCCTTCCCAGCCTTCAGTCATGCCTGTGTCGGAGCTGTCTCGGGAGGCTTTTCACCTCAGAGCCTCTGAACAGCACAATCTCCATCCATATCTCACCCTGCCTTCATCTCTGCCAGTTCGTGTCCCCCCATCCTGAAAAGCCCGGCCTCGTGCTCCCCACTTCCAGCCATCCTTCTCACCCTTGAGAGACACGCAGCCCAAATCACTGCCTTCCGTGTTCCCTGGGTCCTGAGCACTCAGCCTGAGCCCCGGGTCTCTCACATATTGGGCACAAAACCTCTGAAGACATCTCAGGTGTGTAGACTTCATTCCTCTTCCCCCAAAGCAACATCGTAAGCATTTGAGGGCAGCGATCCCCACCCTGACTCAGACCCACGAGCCCAGAGGAGGCAGAGGGCACAGGGCATTGTGGCTTTGGAATCAGATACTTTAAAATGGAATCTGCTCCGCCACTTGGGGCAAACTTTTAGCCTCGCTTTCCCCCGTTTGTCAAGTGCAAACAACGAACCTGTTATTCGTGGAGAAACCTTATTCACAGAGGTACCCCTCATGCTTGGAAGCATGGCTGGCATGTAGCAGGTCCTCACCGAATACTGTTGGAGGACTTAATTTAGAGGAGTAGAGGATCATGAAGCATCCAGCATGCTGCTTTGCACTTGCTTTGCACACAGTAGGTGCTCAATAAATAACTACAGTGATTATTGTAAGGCAGTAGCACTTGGCCCCTCCTGTTTGCTCTCTGGAAGCAGAGGTGTCCAAAGACTCAAACCGTTTGCCTAAGCAGTACCTAGGGATGCGGTTGAGTTCCTGGGGGATGTGGTTCTGGGATCAACCCTGGTGTTCATTCCCTTTCATGGGACATCAACCTGAGAAGGGCATGACCCAGGCTCTGCTCCTGCCCTCCCAAAAGCCAGAGAGTGGGGAATAATGAGTTTTGGTAGGAAAGGGTGAGGAGGGAGGAGTCACCTGGAACGGAAGGGAGGCAAGAAAACAATGTGGATAAACGTGAAATTGTAAATCCATCTGTTTGCCTCAACCAGGTCTAACTATCCAGTTTCTAGAACAGATCGAGAGAGGGAGAGAGAGAAAAGGAAAAGGAGGCGAGGAGGAGGAGGATGGGGAGGAGGGAGAGCTGCACAGAATGGCTTTCCCCAGCATATTCTATACTCCATGGCCACCAGTTAATGAGAGCCAAGGCCTCCTCCCCTGCATCTCATGGTCAGCATTGACTGAGCCCGGGGGAGGAGGCTACAGGGTGCCCCTGCCCTGAGCATCTAGGTGACACCTGCTGGTGGGCAGGGAATAGTAGGGCAGGCAGAGGGGTTGGTGGACTGAGAGCTCCAGGGGGCTTCAGAATGGGCAGCTGGGGATGAGGGGGCCAGTGTTTCAAAGGAACTGGAAACTAGCATTCCTGGGAGCTAGTTCCCTTTCCTTCTGCTCCTTAGGAAGGTCCCTGCCATCCCCTCCAGCCCTAGGAGGTCTCTGCCGTTGCCTAGGGGAGGACCTGACCCCCACCATGCCTATCCTAGGACACTCCTAGCTGAGCAAAGCTGCCTGGCACAGGGGCATATCTGAGCCCTAGCACAGGACACAGCAGAGGCCCATCCAAGCCTCTGCTGAAGGCAGGTGACACTGTGGGATGGATGTGTTTGGGCCCCTGCTTCTTTGTTGGGTGTCTCCTGGGCTAATCTATAGTCTACTCCCAAACAATTGTTTTCACTGATTTTGGTAAACTCGGGCCAAAGATTTTAAAGCCTCTGGTTGTCTGGCTCAATGCTTGTAAGAACATGAGTCTATGGGGTCTGTCTACCTGGGTTCAAATCCCTGTGATTTTGGGTAAAGCACTTAACTTGGGCTGTGGTTTCCTCACCTGTAAAGTAAGTGTAATAATCCTTATCACAGTAGAAGGAGTAAATGGATTAAGCCATGAATAGTAATTTATGTTGCCTATTATTTGACACCTGAAAGTAAATAAAAATCTGTCTCTATAGCTGGTTTGTTTGGGTCCTGGAGATCTGATCCATCTAGAAAGTTCTATTTCCCCCCACCCCAAGCTTTATTGACATATATTTGACATACTGTGTACATTTAGAGATGCTGAGGGGTTGTTTTGGGAGTAAGGTAGATGGTTTGTGAGACCAGATTCCAGCAGACATCGTAGAAAGTGTGAGCCACGAGCTTCTCTTTTCTCTGTTGGTCTGTTCCAGACCTTTCCTGACTTTATTAGCCTCCCTGCAGACCCAGTCAAAACTCACCTGTCCAGTGTCCTGTTCCCAAGGGCCCCACTATTTCTCTATGCCTCGTCTGATGCAGGGATCCAGACCAGCGTGTTGGTTAGAAAGAGCAATTTGCATTTTTTATGTAACAGGAAACCTGTGCACTTCCGCGGGGTCTTGCTGGTAGAACCACTGAACGATTCTACATGGCGGGGCTCCTGAGACCCACAGGGAAGGCAAGGAGGGGACAGTCCAGAGGCAGGTGGTGGCTTAGCCCTGCTGGGATCTCTCAAGCAGCTGCCCTCTCCCCTCCAGCTGACGTGGGGCTGGTGGGCAGCTGTTGCCTCTGCCCCAGTGATGTTGTTTTCTGCTGTCTGTTCAGGTTGGCGTTTTGGAGAGGCAGCCTAGCTCAAGAGCTGTGCCCTCAGCCTCTCAGAAGGGGTGTGAATGGGCTCAGAACACTGTCTTCTGACAGGCAGGGGGAGGGTGGCTTTGGGGGAAGGAGGAGCCTGGGGGCAGTGTGGCAGCTGTTAGAGCCATTGCTAGGAAAAAGAGGTCTATTCAGCCACTGACTACATTAAGATACTGTTTAGTGGAGCCAGAGGAATAAAAACAGTGGGATTTATTGAGTGCTTACTACATGCCAGGCATTAACATCTGTACTAGGCTGAACCATATGCAATTGCCTGTGTACTCAGCTGTTTTTAACCTACTCAAATAGCAATTTGGTACAAACTCAGACTATTATATTAGTTTTCAATTGCTGCATAACAAATCACCATAGTCCTAGAGCTTGAAACAACAGCCATTTATTATCTCACAGTTTCTGTAGGTCAGAAGCCCAGGCACAGCACAGCTGACTTGTCTGCTCTGGGTCTCTCCAAGCTGAAATCAAGGTGCCTGCAGGGGCTATGATCTCATCTGAGGCTTGGGGTCTAAGCCAAGCTCATTTAGGTTGCTGGCGGAGTTTAATTCCTTGCAGCTGTAAGGTTAAAGTCCTGTGTTCTTTTTGGTTGTTGGTTTGGGGCTCTTAGCTCCTACAGGCTGCCCTCAGGTCCAGCCATGTGGGCCTCTCACCACATGGCAGCTTCCCTCTTCAAAGCCAGCGAGATAATCTCTCCAGAGTCTGCTACTTGATATAAAGTAACAGAAGTGAGTATCCTATCATATTCCCAGGTCCCACTCACACTCAAGGGGAAGGGATTGTGCAGGCTTGCACACCGGGGGTGGGAATCGCAGGGACCATCTTAGATTTCTGCCTACCACAATTACTGCATCTTTTTTAAGCTTGCAACAATTCTATGAACTAGAAAGATGCTAGTAGTATTTTTCCCTTTTTGCTGATTAGGAAATCGGGGCTCAGGTTAAGGAACCAGCCCAAGGCTGTACAGTTAGTGTGTTTTGGAGAAGGGGATCCAAATCCAGTTTCCTCAGACTTCAAAACCTTGAGAGCCTCTTGAGTTTGAGGATTGGGGTCTCCAAGGATGAGAATCATGGTAGGGCCTGGGTACCAACCATGGTAGATGTAGCCAAGAAGTAGGTACTCTATCTCCAAGGATGAGAGGCCTTCCTTGCTCAGGGATGCCAGGCAAACCCAGAACCAGAGGGATCCCTAGGGAGCAGAGACCAGAGAGAGTCATGGGATTGCAGCTGGCCTTCCCTGGCATCTAGACCATATGGTAGTAGCTTACCATCTGTCCTCTTCCAGCCCACAGGTCTCCCTGCTCAGACCTAAGTCCATTGCTGGAGATGACCTACCATTGGGAAGAGAGGGTGGGGAGGAGGTGAGGGGAATAAGGCTGGAACAAGTTTTGGGCACAGAGGAATCAGATTCAGTTAGGAATGCTTTGGCTCTAGGTAACAGAAAATCTGATGGTAGGTCAAGCCCAAAATACATTTATTTTTCTCAGATCACAGTGAGTCTCTACGTAGGTTATCTCAGTTCCGATTTGTCAGCTCACTTTGCCATCAAGGATGCAGCTATCTTTCTATTCTGCCATCATCCAAATGGTGGGCCTCATTGTTACAAAATGACTGCCTCTTTTCTAGGTATCACAACCACATCCAAAGACAGGAAGCAAGACATTGGACCAAAGGCCTCTCTCTGAAAATTTCTTTTTATCTAGAAAGCACAGTCGCTCCCAAAATCTCTCAGCAGACTTCCCCTTCTATTTCAGTGGCCAAAGGCAGGTCTCATGTCCACCCAGGCCAGTATATTAGTCAGTTTGGCTGGCAAAACAAAATACCATAGACTGGGTGACTTAAACAAGAGAAAGAAAAATTTATTTCTCACAGTTTTCAAGGATGGAGGTCCAAGATCAGGGTGTCACATTCTGGTAAGCCCTCTTTCCTGGCCTCAGATGGCCACCTTCTCACTGTGCTCGCATGGCAGAGAGAGAAGGTGAGAGCAGAGAGCAAGCTCTTCTTATAAGGGCACTAATCCCATCATGAAGGACCCACCCTCATGACCTCAAATAACCCTAGCTACCTCCCACAGACCTCATCTCCAATACCAGCACATTGGGGGTTAGTGTTTCAATGTATAAATTTGGGGGGTTACACAATCAGTCAACAGCAACAAAGGATAGGAGCCTACCTTCTCTGACTTTAGGCCATCTGCATCAGATAACTGAACCAGCGTGGATTCTATTAGGAAGGGAGTGAGGAATGCTTGCTGGGTGGACAGCCATGGCCTCTGCCACAAGGAGGCTTTCCAGGTGACCCACAGACTACCTGAGATCCCTGGGGCTACAAGGGGCCTCGAGTTTGGTGTCTTTGAGGACTGACTCCTCAGATTTTCCTGCAGTCAGTGGACAGCCAGTGTTAAGTGACTGGGGACTGATTTTCCAAGCACAGCTTGGCCGGACCCCTGACAACCTCTTTTCCTGCTAGTTTCCTGGTCAAGAAAAAAAGACTTAATGTGATTCCAAAACATTGCAAGGTGCCTCTGTCTCCTAATGTCACTCACCTCTGCTGGCCTAGCCTAGTGCTCCCAGTAGGAGAAATTTTAAGACTTGATGAATGGGATGGGGGGTGGGCGTGAGGGAGAGAAAAGTCAAGCACACTTCCTACATTTCTGTTGTAAGCTATTGGCTTCACAACTGCACAAGGCAGGTATGTGACTGCGTGCACAGATGAGGAAACTGAGGTTAAGTAGCTTGTGCCAGGTCACAGAATTACCATGTGGCTGTGTGGAGATTCTAGTTTGAATGGATCTGAGGCCAGAGCTCAGGCTGTTTTTCCTCGGTCACGTAGCTTAAGAGGGACAGTTATTACAATAATTAATAATAACAAAAATGCAAATAGCTCCAGGAAGGAGAGCTCTTTAAGCCACGTGAAAATTGCCTTTTAGACCTTGCTGAGGTTGCCTGGCAGGGAGACAGTGCACGGGAGTGAGGAACAGGATTTGAAAGGGGAGATGGGCGAGTGCCAGGGGCTGGATGCCAAGGTCCCTCTCCTTTCCTGGGATTACTTCTGCCTGTTAGGACAGGGAGCAGGGCAGGGAGAGATGGGAAGCCCTCCAGTCCTCTTCAGCTGTTCCTTTGAGAGCACCCCTGATGAAGCTGGGGGTAGGAAATGGGAGAGTGAGGATGTGAGGGGCGCTGCTGGTGGGGATTTGGGAGACCCTGGATTTTAGTAATGCAGGCACCTGTGAATGGTCTCCGACTTCAGAGTTCAGTTTTGGTGCTCCTGGCAAGCTGGGTGACACTGGCACACCTCAGCCCCAGCTGTCTTGCCTGTACAATGAGGCAATGTCTACCTCCCAGCATTGATACGTAGGGTGAACAGGGTGTCATAGGTCAAGTATACAACAAAGGATTTGGTGCCGATTATATCCACGGTTAATGTGGCCCCCTCCCACCCTCTCTGCCTGCTTGGGGTTAACCAGATGTTTGGTGTTAAAGTGCTCCATGGAGAAATAGGGTGCATCTGGAGGGCCCCTCAAGCTTCGGGGTCTCTCCAGCCTCTGCAGGATTCCTGTTTCTCCCTGATAGTGGTTTACCTGTCCCCAGTCTGCTCTCCTCAATGAAGGCTATACAACAGCCAGGTGGACCCTGCTGGGCGAGGACATGAAGGTGCTCGAGGTCCTGATCAAGCCCAGCAGTAGGGAGCAGGGAGGGGAGAACATGGGGATTCCCTAGAAGCCACCTTATTCTCCACAGGGCTTTTGTGAGCATTTATTGTATGCCAGGCACTTAAATGCAAGTTAGTATGTGCCAGACGCTGTTCTGTTTTGCATATATGAACTCCATTAATTCTCAGAAAACCTGCAGGAGAGAGGGACTGTTATTACTCCCACCTTACAGATGGGGATACTGATGCATAGAGAGGCTAAGTGAGGTCATACAGCTAAGGGGTAGAGCTGGGTTTTGGACCCAGCATTGAAGATCCAAGCTATGTGCTCATCACCACCAACTTTTTGTCAGAGGTTGGAGGGATGCTTAGAGAGGCTTGTTGCAAAGAAGTTAAACCATATTTTGGGGACTTTCCTGGTGGTCCAGCAGTTAAGAATCCACCTTCTAATTCAGGGGACGCGGGTTCCATCCCTGGTCGGAGAACTAAGATCCCACATGCCCCGGGGCAACTAATCCTTTGCGCCACAACTACTGAGCCCGCACACCATAACTAGAGAGCCCACGCATCACAACGAAGAGCCCTCACGCTCTGAGTCTGTGCACCACAACTACAGAGAAGCCCGTGCACCGCAACTAAGACCCGACGCAGCCAAAAATAAATAAATTAATTAAAAAAAACCCGAAACAAACAAACAAAAAACCCCCATATTTCCTTAGCCTTTGAACCTCAGGAAGCTCTTCGGGAATATGATGAAAATTCTGCAAAAAAAAGAATGCATCCATACGGACCAATATGCCACATTTTGCTTATAGTTTCAGGGGGATCCATGGACCTCTATTAGGGACCGCCAGTCCAGGAAAAGCTAAGATGAGTGTTCTTGGTGTGTTTCCTTTTATTCTATAGCCAGAGTCATTTGCTAGTAAATCCACGGAGCGTGTATGGGCTTCGTTTAGAGACAACCTGAATGTGTGATAATCAGTTCACTGAGTACTTTAGCACAAGAGGGACTGTGTCTCCCCGCTCGGACTTCCTGAGGCACGGCTGTGTCTCTTCTCAGACTGGGACTCCCTGAGGGCAGGGCTGTGTCTCCCCTCAGACCGGGGCTACCCGAGGACGGGGCTGTGTCTCCCCTCAGACCGGGTCTCCCCGAGGACGGGGCTGTGTCTCCCCTCAGACCGGGGCTTCCCGAGGACGGGGCTGTGACTCCGCTCAGACTGGGGCCCCCTGAGGGCGGGGCCGTGTTTCCCTCAGACCGGGGGCCCCCTGAGGACAGGGCTGTGTCTCCCCTCAGAACGGGGCTCCCCGGGGGCGGGGCTGTGACTCCCCTCTGACTGGGGCTCCCTGAGGGCGGGGCCGTGTTTCCCCTCAGACCGGGGGCCCCCTGAGGACAGGGCTGTGTCTCCCCTCAGACTAGGGCTCGCTGAGGACAGGGCTGTTCTCCCCTCAGACCAGGGCTCCCCGGGGGCGGGGCTGTGTCTCCCCTCAGACCGGGGCTTCCCGAGGACGGGGCTGTGTCTCCCCTCAGACCGGGGCTCCCCGGGGACGGGGCTGTGTCTCCCCTCAGACCGGGGCTCCCCGGGGGCGGGGCTGTGTCTCCCCTCAGACTGGGGCCCCCGGGGGCGGGGCTGTGTCTCCCCTCAGACTGGGGCTTCCCGAGGACGGGGCTGTGACTCCCCTCAGACTGGGGCCCCCTGAGGGCGGGGCCGTGTTTCCCCTCAGACCGGCGGCTCCCTGAGGACAGGGCTGTGTCTCCCCTCAGACTAGGGCTCGCTGAGGACAGGGCTGTTCTCCCCTCAGACCGGGGCTCCCCGGGGGCGGGGCTGTGTCTCCCCTCAGACCGGGGCTTCCCGGGGGCGGGGCTGTGTCTCCCCTCAGACCGGGGCTCCCCGGGGGCGGGGCTGTGTCTCCCCTCAGACTGGGGCCCCCGGGGGCGGGGCTGTGTCTCCCCTCAGACCAGGGCTCCCTGAGGACAGGGCTGTGTCTCCCCTCAGACTAGGGCTCGCTGAGGACAGGGCTGTTCTCCCATCAGACCGGGGCTTCCCGAGGACGGGGCTGTGTCTCCCCTCAGACCGGGGCTCCCCGGGGTCGGGGCTGTGTCTCCCCTCAGACTGAGGCCCCCGGGGGCAGGGCTGCGTCTCCCCTCAGACCGGGGCTCCCCGAGGACGGGGCTGTGTCTCCCCTCAGACTAGGGCTTGCTGAGGACAGGGCTGTTCTCCCATCAGACCGGGGCTTCCCGAGAACGGGGCTGCCTCTCCCCTCAGACCGGGGCTACCTGAGGACGGGGCTGTGTCTCCCCTCAGACCGGGGCTTCCCGAGGACGGGGCTGTGTCTCCCCTCAGACCAGGGCTCCCCGGGGGCGGGGCTGTGTCTTCCCTCAGACTGGGGCTCCCTGAGGACAAGGCTGGGTCTCCCCTCAGGCTGCAGCTCCCTGATGGCATTGCTGTTTTTCCTCCGACAAGATTCCCTGAGCGGAGGGCTGCATCTCTTCCTCTTTCTGACTGGAGAGCCCCAGCTTGTATTCTGACTCTTGTAAGCTTCTCATTGCGAAGGTGTCACCCTCAGGCCCTGTCCTTTAGCACCAGGCAGGAGTTCTCCTTTCAGCCTTTCCAGTGCTTTCTGTCTTTGCTGGGGTCTTCTCAACGCCCAGTGCATGGTCGTTCTTCCTGCAACTGTTTTTGAAATGATTTTGGGGGGGAGAGCAGTGAGGAAAAGAGCATTTTGCTCTGCTCCCTGATCTTGATTTAAGGAACAAAAGAAGCCAAGATTTAGGCTGTCACTAGGACATCTGAAGAATTTTATGCTTTTTTTGGGGGAAAAATACATTTGCCTGTTGGAAAAAAGTCTCTTTGAGCTCTCCAAAGAAAGATAGTGGAGAAGAGCACGTATGGTCTGGTCTCTCTGTGTCCTTGCGGTTTGAGCCCTGCTTCGCGTTGGAAGACCTGGTTTTTTACCCCTTGGCTTCTTACTGGCTCTGTGCCTGTGGGCAAGTCACTCACCATCTCTGAGCCTTGGAGTCCTCAGTGGATCAACCCCAACAGGGCACTGGGAGTGTATGTGATGGGATGGGCTTCCTGGGACCTGTAAGGAGAAGTGGCTTGTGTCACCTGTCCCGTCTCTCCTTTGTCACCACGTGAGCCTGAGCACCCACCAGGAGAATGACCGCTCCGCTCAGCACCAGGCCGATGAGGAAGACTCACCTGTGTGATGAGCCTCACTCTGTCCAAGTGCTCCACAGCAGTCCTAAGGGAGGAACTGTTTTTTAACTCCACTTTACAGGTGGGGAAACTGAGGCACAGGAAGGCAAGTAACTTGTCCAGAGGTGGGATGTGAACCCAGCTTATCTGACTGCGTCCCTATACTTAACCATTAGGCTCTACAGCTAAGAGGAAGCATAGGGGCCGGCCCTGAGCATGACCATGTTGGGAGACAAGAGGCTCGCTCACCCATTGGCCATTCCTTTTGGTTTTCCTTCATCCATCCAATTTGCCAGGACCCTGCTCTGAGTCAGGTGCTAGGCTGGCCTGGAGCAGAGTTGGGGACCCTGCCCCGTGTGAGAGACAGAGGCACCCCTGATTTTGCAGTCCAGGGTGTGCTGAGTGTGGTAACGGGTCCTATAAGTAAGAGGATGGCACAGTACAGGCCAGAGAGAGCTCAGAGGAAATGGTTGTTGGTCAGTGTCTGTCCAAGGAAGGCAGAATTGAGGAGAATGAACAGGAATGGTTCTGGAAGGATGGTAAGGATGATCTCAGCAGAGTAGGGGGAAGAGGGTTTGCATTATCTTCAGGTGCCATAGCCAGGATGACCCATGCCATGTGGAGGGTCACTGGGCAGGGCGCCACAGAAGCTAGGTGGCTGGGTTCTATTTCTTAGTCCAGCTGTGTGCCTCTCGCCAGGCAGGTCCCATCTGCTTCTCTTTGAAGATAAGACCCCATATCTGTATCTCTCTCTCTTTCTGTCAATCTCTCCCTCTCTCTTTCTCTTTCTCTCTCTCTCTCTCTCTCTCTCTCTCTCTCACACACACACACACACACACACGGTCTCACTCTCTTTCTCACTAGCTTAGACATGACTGAACCTGAGTTCCAGAACTAAACTTGGAGGAGGCACAGACCTTGGAGAAGTCAGTTGCCTTCTCTCCGAGTCTCACACTCCTGATTTATAAAGGAATTCGAAAAGGTGACCTCTGAGGTCCCTTCCAGATTGAACATTCTAGAATTTTATGTAATTATAGAATTTCATTACAGAATTCAAAGATAAACCTCAGCACTTGCTTTAGTAGGAGTCCCCCTCACCCCGCCCCCTCTTCCTCCATCCCCCAACCCTCTGTATTACTTTCCAGCTCCTCACCGCATCTCAAGTTCCACCACTGTAGAGGCATCTTTGGAATTTAGGCATTTTGTCCTTTGTTTAAATCAACACAGACACTCCTGCCTCGAATCCTAGCACACTACAGGAGGGGAGGGTCAGCCCAGGTCCAGGTCAGCCCATCTCGGTGTGGATGAGCATATATCAAATTGGTATCTTACCTGTAGCTCCTGCTGCCTACTTTTCAGAGCTGCCTGTGTATCATTTCATCTGATGCTCACGGCAGTGGGCTGGGAGGTTTATCAGATTTCCAAAGGGACAGCCGCTGGGAGCAGGTCTGGGAGAGGGGTGATGGAGGCCAGCAGAAGGGTCCTGTGCCTTTGGGTCATGGAGGGCTAGCAGGGTAGCTGCCTCTGGGGAGAGGACCCTGAATGAAGAGACTGGAGCAGAGGATGGGAATCTGTTCAGGGACCAGAGCTGGTATGATTGATGAGCACCATCTGGGACCTCCCCGGGTAGCAGAGGATGCCGTATCCTGGCACCAGGCTGCTGTTGCATCTGTCTGTCTGTTGGTTGGTCTTTGGCTCCCACCTCAGAGTGGGGAGCATGGGTGGTGGGGTTGACTGTGGGTCAAGTTGTCCAGACAGGCTGTCACTGCTGATGGCTTCAGTGATGGTGACTTAGGGTGAGGTCTTCTAGACCTTTCTGGCTTTGCCACTGCTTGTGCAGCATGGCGACTCCCTGCCCCTCCCTGGGCCTCAGTTTCCCCCTCCTCAAGGAGAAGGTGGAACAGATGATCCTGAGGGGCCCATCCAGCTCTGATATTTGGAGTTGGCTGGCAGGAAGCCACATAGCCTAGTGTTTCTCCTCTCTGGGGAAAGGGACAAGGGACATCGGGGCCCGTGGGGGAGTAGGAGAGTGGAGGTGGGGACGAGAAGACCCCCGGGGACATCTGGGAGGCAAGTGGGACATGGGTAAGATGGTTGGCAAGGGCAGAGCTTGACCTTAGGACAGTGTAGGAAGGAGTCAGTAGCTCCAACAGGTGGGAGGGCTCACAGGAAGCCCCTTCAGCAATAAAGCCCTTGCTCGAGTCAACAAGTGTCTTCAATGAGTGGGTCTCCCGGTGGGCACCTCTGGGAGGCTGTGTGAAGCACAGCTCAGAGCTGTCCCGGGGGGAGTCAGGAAGCCGGGCATTTATCCTCCAACTCCTGCCCATCATTGGCTGCCGAGGGGAGTGTAAACTTCCTGGTATTTGCAGCCCTGCCTCCCTGAGAAAGCCCTTGGAAGAGAAGTAGGAGGAAACTGTGGGTGTGTACAGGAACTAGGAGGGCTGAAGGGGTAGGGCCGAGCATCAGCAACCTTCAGAGCTGGCACTCTTCTCTCTATTGTACAGATGAGGAAACAGACTCAGAGAGGTTAAGTCACTTCCCAGCCAGAGACCAAGTTTTCTTTGAGCCATGTTGCTTCCTGACAGCAGTGGGTCACTGTGGAGTGAGGGACACCAGATGTGCAGGACATGCCCTTGCCTGATCTCCCTATGATCTCCCATCTGTGAGATGGGATAATGCTTATCCAGTACTGATCTTGCAGGACAGAGTGAGAATTGGGAGCTAATATTTGCAGAACGCTTAGCGCAGTGCCTGGGGTTCAGTGAGTAGGAGCCATGATTGCACAGAGGCAGGGAAGGAGGGGCTCCGCTCCTGTTGTGAGAGCTCTCTGCCTCCAAACATTGTGTCCATCATTTTTTGTTCATTTGTTTTTTTGGCCACGCTGTGTGGCTTGCAAAATCTTAGTTCCCCAACCAGGGATTGAACCTGGGACTCTGGGAATAAGAGCGCGGAGCCCTAACCACTGGACCACCAGGGAATTCCCAGTCATCTTGCTGCATGAGTTCAAGTCTAATTGTTAGGACCATGTGTTAGCTCTGGCCTTGACCACAAAAGGACCCTGTTCAAATGAGTCTGCATCCCCTGGGAGGTATCATTAATTAATCCACTGGCACAGGTGAGATGATTGAATAAACTGGCTGTAAGTAGAGCCCTGAGAGAATGGTACATTAGTGGCTTGATTTCACTTTATTTTTTCACAGACAGAGAAGTGGTGAAAGGAGAATTTCTAGAACAATTTCTACAACATTGGGCAGATTGTGTTTTGGCCCAAGAGCAAGGGACTGTGGGACCCAGAGCACCAGGGACCACAGGAGTGTGTGTTGGTGGCAGGGGGTGAGAAGCAGGAAGCACCACACACCCTAGGAGCTGAGCTGAGGAACCTCTGGGGCCCAGCCAGCTCCAATGACCCCTAATAAACTGTGCTGAAGGAGCCTCCTGCTTCCCATTTGCCTGAAGCCAGGCCCGAGGCAGCCTCCGGATCTCAGTAACAGCCTGAATCCCCTGAGATCCTTGGGCTGTGCTAACTCCTGCTCTCTCCCCCTCTTTCAGGAACCTTTTGGACAAAGACATGTTCTCCAAGTCTGACCCATGTAAGTCCTGCGCTGACAGTAATAACAGTAACAACAACAGCAACGGCATTGTTTCATTTTTTTCTTTTCCATGATAGTTTATTCCAAGATATTGAATATACTTCCCTGTGCTATACAGTAGGTCCTTGTTGTTTAACTATTTTATATATAGTATTAATTCCAAACTTCTAATTTATCCCTCCCCCCTACCTTTCCCCTTTGGTAACCATAAGTTTGTTTTCTATATCTGTGAGTCTATTTCTGCTTTGTAAATAAGTTCATTTGTATCACTTTTTAGATTCTACACATAAATGATATCATATGGTATTTGTCTTTCTCTGTCTGACTTACTTCACTTAGTATGATAATCTCTAGGTCCATCCATGTTGCTGCAAATGGCATTATTTCATTCTTTTTGTGGCCAATATTCCCTTTTATGGCTGAGTAATATTCCATTGTATATATGTACCACATCTTCTTTATCCATTCATCTGTCCATGGACATTTAGGTTGCTTCCGTGCCTTGGCTATTGTAACTAGTGCTGCTATGAACATTGGGGTGCACGTATCTTTTCAAATTAGAGTTTTCTTCAGATGTATGCCCAGGAGTGGGATTGCTGGATTGTATGGTAGCTCTATTTTTAGTTTTTTGTGTTTTGTTTTTTGGTTTTTTTTGCCGTACGCGGGCTTCTCACTGCCGTGGCCTCTCCCGCCGCGGAGCACAGGCTCCAGACGCGCAGGCCCAGCAGACATGGCTCACGGGCCCAACCGCTCCGCGGCATGCGGGACCCTCCCGGACCGGGGCACGAACCCGCATCCCCTGCATCGGCAGGCAGACCCCCCAACCACTGAGCCACCAGGGAAGCCCTATTTTTAGTTTTTTAAGGCACCTCCATATTGTTTTCCATATTGGCTGCACCAATTTACATTCCCACCAACAGTGTAGGAGGGTTCCCTTTCCTCCACACCCTCTCCAGCATTTCTTCTTTGTAGACTTTTTGATGATGGCCATTCTGACTGGTGTGAGGTGATACCTCATTGTAGTTTTGATTTGCATTTCTCTAATAATTAGCGATGTTGAGCCTCTTTCCATGTGTCTATTGACCATCTGTATGTCTTCTCTGGAGAAATATCTATTTAGGTCTGCCCATTTTTTGATTGGGTTGTTTGCTTTTTCTGTTATTGAGCTGTATGAGCTGTTTGTATATTTGGAAATTAAGCCCTGTTGGTCGCATCATTTGCAAATCTTTTCTCCCAGTCTGTATGTAGGCTGTCTTTTTGTTTTGTTTATAGTTTCCTTTGCTACGACGGCATTATGACTACTACAGTAGCCAACACAGGAGCCTGTACTGAGTGCTCACTATGTACTAGGCATCGTTCCCAGTACATCAAGGCTATCTAATGTTTCACAGATACTGTCTGGAGAAAGAAAACTTGGAGGTCTGACCCTTCCCAGCCCCCGTACTTGTGAAGCCTCAACACAACCAAGTGGGTAGGGAGGGCTCAGAAGGTCTCAGCCCCAGGGAAACCAGTGCATTTAAGATCCCCAAATATCTGTGGCCTAGGGGGATGAGCACTGATTTTGGAGCCCAGGGTTCTAGCCCTAAGCAATGCTGCTCAAGTATATGACCTCAGACAACTCATTGGCCTCCTCTGATCCTCAGTTTCCCCATCAGGGAAGTGGGGCTGATGATAATAATAGGCCCCATGAGGCCACCTTGGGCTCTAAAGGGACAAGCGGGTTTCAGATGCTCTCTCCTGCCACACCTCTGCCACTCAGTCCTCCGTCATGCACACCTGTCTACCTGCCTCACACTTTACACTTGCTCTAGCCTAGATGTGAGTGACCCCGGCCCTCCTCCCAAAGGGTGCCCCTCCCAGACACACCTATGTTCTGGGCCCCCTCCTCCAAGCCGACCCCACCCAGACCCAACACTGCTACCCAGGCCGTAGTGTCCTGAGGCGCCTGACCCTCCAGGGCCCTCCGCATCTGGGGCCCACACCTTCCTCTTGGCCTGGGCTGTTAACCCTTTTTTCTCTCCTCTCCTCACAGTATGCGTCATGTATACTCAAGGGATGGAGAACAAGCAGTGGCGGGAGGTAGGTACAGCCCCTCTCCCACCGTGGAAACATCAGCCTGTTCCTGATTGTCTGTCTGTCTGTTCATCTAACTCTGCAGTCATCCCACCTGATGTGTTTCCAACTTCAGCATCTAAACCCCCATGAAGGATAGTAAGGCGTGCAGTCTTGTCCTTGCTGATGCAAGAAGAGACTAAAGGTGGAGAGAAAGTTCCTGTCCTCAGGGAGCCCCAGTCTGAGGGGGGAGACAGGGAGTCCAGGCCCACCAAGATCATGACCAGAGACACGGGTACAGCCTCTAGCACCATGTCTCAGCCAGAGCAACCTTCCCGTGGTTTTTGACTAATGTGAGTGAGTGTGGCTTTAGTTAGGTGATTCTCCTGCTCAGAAACCTTTGGTGACTCCCCTCTTCTTTGAATCAAGTCTCAGCTGCTTAGTCTGACTTCCAAGCTCTGCCATACCTCAGGATGGCCCGCTTTTCCAGCCTTGTCTCAATTCCATTGTCCCCACCAGAGGCCTTTTGCCCCTTGTGATAGGGTGTTTAAGGAGAGGGCAGACTTGAAGTGCTCGCTCTTAAGAATCACAGACACTTTTAGTGGGTGGCTGCTAGATACCTTCAGTCTATTCCCCACCCAAAAGCCAGAGGAATCCTATTAAAACCCAAGTCAAATTCTGTCCCTCCTCTGTTCAGAACCATCCGGTAGCTCCCATCTTGCAAAACTAAAGTCTCTGTGGTGACCCAACAGGCCCCACAGGATCTGACTTCCTTTACCTGACTGACCCATTCCCTACTGCTCATCCCCTCCATCACTCCACTCCAGCCACACCTGCCTCTTCCTGCCTCAGGACCTTTGTACTTGCTGTTCCTTCTTCCTGGAATGCTCTTTCCCCAGATATTCACGTGGCCCCTCCACAGTTCCCTCAGATCTTGACTCAGACATCACCCTATCAAGGTCTTCCCTTGGCTACCCCATCTAACATTTCAGCCTCTCCACCCTTTCCTGCTTAATTTTGCCTCCTTACCACTTTTCACCATAAGCCATAAACGATACTCTGGTTTACTTATTTATCTTGTTTGTCATGTGTCAGCTCCATGAGGGCAAGGATTTTCATCTGTCATTAACTCTTACATTTTGAGCACCTGGAAAGATGCCCAGCACACAGTAGGTGTTAATAAACGGCTGTTGAAGGAATGACTGGATTAGGAAAAGGAGCCAGGTGACAGAAGGATGTGGCAGCTGTTGTCTCGTTCCCGTCTCTGCTTCCTTCTTCCCTTAGACCTTCTATGCCAGCTGGTTTTCAGGTGCAGAGAATAAAAGGGGGAACTGGTCAAGGGGGAGGGTCCTTGCAGCCCCTGGCTCCTGTCTGAACAAAGAAGGAGCAGACCTCCTTACTCTTAGAGAAGATGATCTGGCCAAGCAAGGATGAGGTCAAAGTCTGGGAGGTGAAGAATGTTTTCTTCCAGGGTTGAGGAGGTAGGGGTGAATTTACTGGACCCAGAGCTGAAGGGAGTTTCCCGTGACCTTCATAGCTGTGCTCACTCCTTCTGGTGATCAGAAGAGGCCCAAGGATGGGACGAGAGGGAATTTGACCTTGGCAGCCCTATCCATGCCCTTCTCTACCCAGACCTGGGAGGGAGGCCCAGGGGCTCCGGATAGAGACTCAGCTTGGTGTCTCCACTGAGAGAGGGAAGTACCAATGACTAATGGAACAGAGGCAGCTCCAAAGAGCAGAAGGACACAGGTCCAGACCCCAGGGCCTGCGGAAAGGGAAGGAAGAGGAGTGGTGCATGAGATGACCAAAGCCAAGAGCCCACAGGGGCGGTGGTCCCAGGTGACTTGATGAGAATGAGAACGGCCAGTAAAGCTTCAGTAATTCAGACTTCGGAAACGAACCTCCCCTTCCTCGTTGGCGGACTGACTGGAGCATCACCTGCCCTGCTCCCTGATCTGCCCTCCCTCAGGCTTGGCAGAAGCAAGCGGCCAAAGGGAATGAATTTTATCCATAAAATGTATGGGAAATATTTCCGCAGGGGCTGGGCTAAAGTTGACTTTTTCTCCCTCTCCAATACTCTAAGCTAATTAAAGCGTAAACCAGATTGCTGAGGAAATGTTTAGCTTAAAGGAACTAATTACTTTTGAGACCTTTTGGCCGAGCTTCATAGAGAACAGTAATGTCCTAACGTCTCGGTGATTCATTCAGGAAAGTCTGGAAGGGCTCTTCAGAAGGGTGCTGCTCCATGAACCCTTAATTACATCCTGTAATGAGACTTGTCTTATTTGGGTCAGGGCCCACGTTGCATCTTTTTTTTTTTTTTTTTGGCTGTGCCTTGCAGCATGCAGGATCTGAGTTCCCCAACCAGAGATTGAACCCATGCCCACTGCAGTGGAAGTGCAGAGTCTTAACCACTGGACTGCCAGGGAAATCCCCATGTTGCATCTTGTTATCACACACGCTGCAGGGTGGAGCAGAGGAACGGTGACAGGCCTTGGAATCAGTGCTTTCACTTCTGGCTCCAGCCCTTTCTGGAACAAGTTACTATTTTTTTAAATTAATTTATTTTTTTCCCATTAATTAATTAATTAATTTATTTTTGACTGTGTTGGGTCTTCACTGCTGCGCACAGGCTTTCTCTAGTTGCGGTGAGCGGGGGCTGCTCTTTGTTGCGGTATGTGGGCTTCTCATTGCTGTGGCTTCTCTTGCTGTGGAGCATGGGCTCTAGACACGTGGGCTTCAGTAGTTGTGGCATGCGGGCTCAGTAGTTGTGGTGCGTGGGCTTAGTTGCTCCACATCATGTGGGATCTTCCTGGACCAGGGCTCGAACACGTGTCCCCTGCATTGGCAGGCAGATTCTTAACCACTGAGCCACCAGGGGAGTCCCTTTTTTTAAAAAATCACAGTGTTTATTTATTTATTTTTCTTTATTTTTTGGCTGCATAGGGTCTTAGTTGTGGCACTTGGGATCTTCATTGAGACATGCAGGATCTTTTGTTGCACTGTGTGGGTTCCTCGCTGTGGAGTGTGGGCTCCAGAGCAAGTGGGCTCTGTAGTTTGTGGCACGTGGGCTCTCTCGTTGAGGTGTGCGAGCTCAGTAGTTGTGGTGCGTGGGCTTAGTTGCCCCAGGGCATGTGGAATCTTCCTTCCCAGACCAGGGCTCAAACCCACGTCCTCTGCATTGGAAGGCGGATTCTTTACCACTGGACCACCGGGGAAGTCCCCTGGAACAAGTTGCTTTTAACCTCTGTGTTTCCACATATGTAATACGGGGGTAACGCCTACCTTGTAGGCCTGTGGTGAGGGCAAAGCAAGATGATAGATATAACATACCTGCTGTGTAGTCATTGTCTGGTAAATATCATTGTACAACATCATCCAGAGTGTTCGGGCCTTACTGGTCCCTCCCCCATTTCAGTCAATATTTACAACAGTAAGCATTCTTGAGATGGGGCGGGGGGAAGAGGGAGATAAGCCGAAAGAAAAGTGTTTCACCAAAAGCGCAAGATGGAACTAGGGAGTTTGCAGCCTAGAAGGGGAGATTCCCATGCATGAATAATGCTAACAGAGGATGTGATGAGAGGTATTGATGAGAATAGAATGGGAGTTCAGAGGAGAGAAAATTACAGCCAGAATGTCATTTGGATTTTGCAGTGGAATTTGAACCTCAACACCAGCCATCTGGCTAAGGGATGCATGATGTGGAGCAGAGGAGAATGTGGGTTGGAAGGAACTTCAGGGCTCAGCTGGTTCACCCTCCTCATCCTATAGAGGGGCAGGATTGGCCTCATGTGTTGGAATCAGGGTGCTGGACCCCAGTGCAGTGGCAGTGTCCACTTGGAGGAGCTGAGTCGATCTGGGTTTCAGTGAAGCCGGGGGGCATACACAAGGGCTCAGCATCAAAGATGGTGGTGAGGGCTTCCCTGGTGGCGCAGTGGTTAAGAATCCACCTGCCAATTCAGGGGACGTGGGTTTGAGCCCTGGTCCGGGAAGATTCCCACATGCCGCAGAACAACTAAGCCCGTGTGCCACAACTACTGAGCTTGCGCTCTAGAGCCCGCAAGCCACAACTACTGAGCCCACGTGCCACAACTACTGAAGCCCGTGTGCCTAGAACCTGTGCTCCGCAACAAGAGAAGCCACTGCAATGCGAAGCCTGCACACCGCAGCGAAGAGGTAGGCCCTGCTCGCTGCAACTAGAGAAAGCCCGCACACAGCAACGAAGACCCAATGCAGCCTAAATAAATAAATAGATAAGTAAATTTGTAAAAAAAAAAAGATGGTGGTGAAAGCAAAGGCATGGAGGTGGCTGGAGTAAGCAGGCCAGCCCAGGTCCTGCAGAGTTGGGAGATATAATACAGGGCTAATTATAAAGGAGTGGGTGGGGTTCAGGGAAACCAATGTGGGCTGGTGAATCACAGGGGCTGGGGACAGTGGGACTACTCCAGGCCTGAGGAGGTAAGGGGTGGGGGTGGTTCCTGGAACCCCAAGGGAGCTTGTCTACAGGAGCAGGGGCCCTCAGTGGAGGGACATGGTCAGCCTGGGCAACCTCACTCTCTCCCCACCCTCTGCTCTCCTGCCTTCACCTCCCATTGGTGGAATCCCACTGGAAGACTTAGAGCGGGGAGCGGCTGTTGATCCAGTCCACACAGGTCGGCCTCCCGGGCATAGAGCAGGGTGGGGAAGGGCTGGAAGTAGATCCAGAGGGCCAACGGAGACCATCCAAAACAGAGGGTGAGCAGATGAGTGAGGCTGGTGTTCAGGGTGTGAGGCTGGTAAGATACAGGGAGAGGCAGCTGAAGGGAGCTCCTGACTCTCAGGCTGAGGACTGCTGGGGTCATAGGGTCAGAACGTCAGAGAGGAGACTGACCCCATTTACAAGAGACCATCAGCGCCATGCCCAGCCTTCAGGGGTGACGGTGGCAGAGCTCTGTTGCATGGGCTACCCCTGGGACACAGGCTTCAAGCTATTTCTGTAGAAGGAAAGATACCCTCAAACATATCAAGGCCCTACTTGGCCTGATTCTTTGTGTGACCTGCAGAGGAAAGTATCAGGAAGGGAGAGTTTAAAGAATAATCCAGATCCATCTCTATGGAACTGTCCCTGGGAAGTTTTTCCTAGTAAACACGAACCCATTCCCATGGCTCCACCTGCTAGTTCATTGCAAAAAGTCTCTCTGTTAGTGGAATCTTGGCCAAGAGATACTCATTCCATGGCCGGAGAGAGTCAAGTGCAAGCACAGCAGTTTCCCTAGGCAGGGTCTCCCATGTTTGCATAAGACCACAGAAGGATGAAAGCTGCTCTCGCAGCCCCTGGCTGCCTGGTTTCAGCTGATTTTAACCGTTTGGGTCATTGTAATGCCTTCTGAGAAAGCTCCGTCTTCCCATCACCTAAATCTGTCACTGCACTTTGTGAAAATTGACTCAAGATGTAATTTTAGCCCAGGAAATCGGCCACTATTTGCATCAAGGCTTACTAAGCCCTTCTGCATGTCCCAGGAGAGGCAGGATGGCCAGGTAGGAGGAGTCCCAGAAACTCTCTCACTAGGAAGAGGGAGCTGTGCTTCGTTCCCCATTTGAAAAGTGTAGGGGTGCAGCAAATAATAATAATAATGAATTTCACATTGGGAATTCCTTGGCAGTCCAGTGGTTAGGACTCCATGATTTCACTGACGAGGGTGAGGGTTCAATCCCCGGTTGGGGAAATAAGATCCCACAAGCCCCACAGCCAAAAAAAAGAAAAAAGAAAAAAAAAGAAAAGTGTAGGGGTGATCCCTGCCCCTCCCTTGCCAGGTGGCTGTCCAGGCTGAGGGCCCTTCAGAAAGGAGGAGATGGGTATCATGGAATCTTAGGGTGTCCCGCTGATCAACCCACACCACCTGCAGAGCATGTGGCCCCAGCCGCCACGCCCACATGTCCCTGCCTGAGCGCTCAGTCTATTTTTGAGCAACCTCAGCCTGCTGAACATCTTAACACCAGCTGGGAATGACAGTTCATCTCTGAATATTCGGGATGATCTTCCTCAGAGCATCTTGACATGAGCCTCCACATAACTTTGACTCAAATTACTGTGTGCTGGGAGATGAATGCTGGGGACACAAAGGGTGACCAGACACTATCTACAGCCAGAGCTCACTTTCAATTCAGGGAGGTAACAAAAACAACAATAACTGCAATAGTAATGCTAATAGCAAACATATCTAACAGTGATGTACCAGGCACTGTTCTAAAAAGCATTTACTGTAGTAACTCATTTGATCCTCACAACAAACCTGTGAAGGAGGTAGCAGCAGCATTATTACTGTTATTATTATTATTGGCCTCATTTAACAAAACAGGAAACTGAAGCACAGAGTGGTTAATGTGAAAGTAGTTTCTAGAACATGACGTCAGAACTATAATAGAGTTATACATAAAGGGCATAATTCCACTCGTTCCTAATTCCACACTCCTTAGATGTACAAGTAAGTTGATTTTCTCATTCACATATTCTTTATTTTTTTAAAAAAAATTATTTCTTTAATTTATTTATTTTTGGCTGTGTTGGGTCTTCGTTGCTGTGCGAGGGCTTTCTCTAATTGCAGCAAGCGGGGGCTACTCTTTGTTGCAGTGCACGGGCTTCTCATTGCAGCAGCTTCTCTTGTTGTGGAGCACAGGCTCTAGGTGCGTGGGCTTCAGTAGTTGTGGCATGCAGGCTCAGTAGTTGTGGCTCGCGGGCTCTAGAGCGGAGGCTCAGTAGTTGTGGCTCACAGGCTTAGTTGCTCGGCGGCATGTGGGATCTTCCCAGACCAGGGCTCAAACCTGTGTCCCCTGCATTGGCAGGCAGATTCTTAATCACTGTGCCACCAGGGAAGTCCCCCACATATTCTTTCAATGTTTGAGGACAGCTCACATGGCCCTGTTAGTACGCTTTGGGGCAGACCTAGAATGTGACCATTTCTATCAAGAGTTCCTCTTTATATAACTGTCTCTTGTCCCTTTGCTAATCTGGGCACACTCCCTGGAACACACGTCCATTTGTCAATGTTCTTCCCAAAGTGTGTGTCCTGCACCATTCCCTTCTCCAGCTCAGAGCATAGTGGGCTGGCTCCCTCCTCACAGGGGCTTGGACTAGACAATCATGCATTCTGTGTGTTTGTTTCCAAGGGTTATATATCTATCGACATTACCTAGAATTCCACTGGCCTTTTTGGCAGGTGTCTTCGACTTACTTCATATTGAGTTTGGGGGCTCCTGTATCCTCCTCAAACAAGCTGCTATCCAAACAGAATTCCTCCAGCTCAGATTTGGCAATTGAGTTTTTGAATCTAAATGTGAAATTTTACATTTATCTCTGTTACATGTCATTTGGCAGATTCAGTCTGTTGTTATGGTCTGTGAAGATCACGTTGAATTATGGTTGTGCCTCCTGCTCCTGGGTCAGGGGCAGTCATTGTCCACGCGAGTGATAGGGGTTGAACGGGATGGAGTGCTGTGGTCCTCCACTAGAGACCTTTTCCCAGATTGATCTCAGTTACCTAGTTGACCTTTGGGGAGTGCTGTTCAGCCACCTAGGATCTGCATAACTTTGTTATAACCCATCTCGTATTTCTGCGTCTGGTCCCTAAGGACGTCATGAATAACAGTCAAATACCTTGTCAGATGACGCCCTGAACTTGATGCCCATCCCAGCTCTGAGATTTACCACGTGACCTGGGTGAGGTATTTATCTTCTCCAAGTCTCATCTTACTCATCTGTAAAATGGGGTTAGGAGAGCTTCTTGGAAGGACTAACTAAGATAATGCTTGTGAAATGCCTGGAAATATCAACTGCAGTGTGCCATTGCCCAGCTCGGGCCCCTGGGCGCCCTTCACAGGGGGAACGACCACACTTGGAGACCCTGGGAACTAAACCAACCCTGCCCGCACCAGGAACCCAGGAGCAACAGCCAACATTCTCAAATACTCAAGCTTCCTGGGAAACCCGAGTTGCCTCCTCAGCCTGGGGCTGTAGGACCTGATTCGCTCCAAGGAGTGAGGGCTTCCGGGGGAGAGGGGCTTGAAGGGAAGCATCCCAACCCTGTGTGTGAGGAGTCCCTCATCAGGAGGGGCTCTTTCAGGAAAGGCCGGACACAGGGATGTCATCCCTGTGTCGTGCCCAGAGCATTGTAGCATGACATACTGGCCACGAGGATGGTGGCTGCGGATGGTGCAGGAGACCCACTCCCAGACTCTGTGGCGCCTTTGTCCCCTGCTGGTGTTTATCCTGGGTATCTCCTCTCAGTCTGTCCACAAAACTCTGCCTCTCTGGTGGTGGCCTGTCTGCCTCCTGCCCCCTATCAGACCCCAACTATCCTCCCTGGCTCTGGCCCCAAAGGTCACCCCCAGGCTCATCCCCAAAGTCTCCTTTTTAGCTCCTCCTGAACAGAAGAGGGCTTTTTCCTGTGGCTCTCCAAATGACAGCTCAGGAATTCACCCATTTCTCAAGGCTCTAAGACAAAACATCAACTTCTTAGCCTGGTGTTAGAGCCTCTCCCTTTGGACTACCCTAAGCATGGCCATAAGACAGGAACTACCATGGATTCAGCCCTTGCTGTGTGCTCTGCTGGCGCATCCCCAATGCTGCAGCCAACTGTGAGGAGATGTGATTGGCCCAGATCACAGGTAGGAACTGAGACGGGAAAAGCTGAAGTGGCTTGTGTAAGGCCATGCAGTTCATCAGTGTGCGGCTGGGACTCAATCTGTTATGAAGCCACCTAACCACAGCTGCCAGGTCTTTGGGACAGAGACCTGCAGCCTCCCACAGTCAGGAGTGGATACAGGCACATCTCTGCTTCCGCTCAACCTCGACGCCAGGGCCTACACAACCGTGAAAGCAGGTCTCAGGCTGATTTCTGCCTCACGCACCTGTGAGTTAGATTGAACCGTATGAATCTGCAATTTGAAAATTTTGGCAATTTCATATGGTCTAACAGTTAAGGTTAGACTCTAACCTAATATTAGTAAGTGGCCGCTAGTCACACACCTGTCCTTACAAGCTCAGAGAGGTCCCTGGGCCTGCCTCTTGCCTGAAAGGCTTCTGAAAGTCGGCCAAGGGATGATGTTCCAGGGTTGGTAAGGATGAGGCCACAGCAGGCTCCATCTGTGGGAGAACCCAGGGGTATCAGAAGCCCAGGCCCACTCCCAAGGCGTGAGGTCACGTCTCTGCAGATTCTCGCTCCCTGCTTGTGCAAGTGCTTAAGTGCTTGTACAGCACTCCTAACCATCCAGGTGTCTCTCTACCCCTTCCTGTTGGTTGTGAAAAATCATTGCTAACATCCCTCTGTTAATAGGGCTCTCCAGTACCCAGGAGATAACGTATTAGAGGTGAGGCCTCCTAATTAGGGTCTTTCAAATGTAACTCCCACTCATAAGATGGATGAAACTCATTAAAAAATAATTTAAAATAATGTGTTACAGACAGTAGGACAAAACCCAAGCTGTTTGACTCCAGGCTTTTCCCTCCCTACCTCAGGGCCTGTTACACGCTATCTTAGGGAAGAAGCTCTTCTTAGCTCTGTCCCTCTCCCTGCATCCAAACACTCATAGCCCCCAGTCTGGTGTACTGCCCACCCTCACTCTATTCCTCCAGAGGAAATACTCCACCATGCCCTTTCCTTTAGCCAGCTCTGATCCACCTTAAGCTGTCTCTGAGCTCCCCAGACACCTCTGTCCCAGCAGCCATGATTGCTCCCTGATAACTCTGATTATTTAAGCTACTCAAAGAATCAACCAAGATGTATGGAAAATCTGTGTGACAACAGGCATCCTTTCAGTGCCTGCCATGTGTCCAGCATCTCATACTCATCATCCCTAATCCTTATAACAACTTGGCAGGCCGGTACAGATTATGCCCAGACCACGGAGGAGGGGTGGGATCCTGAGCACTTTTAAGAGTCAGACAAACCTGGGTTTGTTTCAGGACCCTGGTACTTAGAGCTGTGTGGCCTAGACACTTATCCCCTCTGAGCCTCAGATTCCTCACATGTAATATGGACAACTAACAATACTTACCTTCTGGATTGTCTAAGGATTTGAGATAACATAGGATAAGTTGGAGGAGCCAGGGTAGGCACTTGGTAAAAGATAGCTCTTGTTAATAGATCACTGATGGTGCCGGGCAATGTACCAGGCAGTTTATATACTTTATCTCAGGTAGCCCATTCTATAAATAGCAGTGTGGAGGCCAAGAGAAGGGAAGTAACTTAGGTAAGACACTGTGGTATCCTCCAGGGTGCAAAGCTGTAGCAGGGAGGTCCCTGCCCTCAGAGACCTTACAGGGAGCTGGGGAGAACAGACACATATATAGAAGGATTTATTTATTTATCTTTTAAAATTTATTTTATTTATTTTTATTTTTTGGCTGTGTTGGGTCTTTGTTGCTGCATGCAGGCTTTCTCTAGTTGCGGCGAGCGGTGGCTTCTCTTGTTGCGGACCATGGGCTCTAGGCTCGCAGGCTTCAGTAGCTGCAGCAAGTGGGCTCGGTAGTTGTGGCTCATGGGCTCTAGAACACAGGCTCAGTAGTTGTGGCGCATGGGATTAGTTGCTCCGTGACATGTGGGATCTTCCTGGACCAGGGCTCGAACCCGTGTCCCCTGCATTGGCAGACGGATTCTTAACCACTGCGCCACAAGGGAAGCCCTATAGAAGGATTTAAAAGCCTCATTTATTCATCTTGTTGAGGGTGTTGGAACAGATCCTCTCTGAGGCCCCAAGTTTCAGACCACAACTAGTCCAAGAGCCTCCCAAGTAGTTTAGACATGAATTATCAGCACTTCACAGCAGGGAGAGATCAAGAGGGCTAGGGAGGCTTCCAGGGGGAGACAACACCATACTTTGGACTTGAAGGATGGTGGGAGGAGGAAAGGGCATTCCAGGAATGGGACCCGACATGAGCAAAACCTGGGGGTGGGAATGGCCTGCGTGTCCATGAGCTAGCTGGCTGTGACTTAGTCCAACTGCAGCCCAGTGTGTGCTGGAGGGAGGTTAGAGATCAGCTCCAGAGGAGAGGGCGGCGCCCCCCTGGGAGCCCTGTTGGGAGTATGTGGTCTTAGATTTTATCACGGTTTCCAGAATCAGTAGTCAGGGAACTGGCATTTATTGAGCACTTACTATATGCCATACACTGCTCCAGGCATACAGTGGAGAACAAGACAGGCAGAGTCCATGCTCTGGAGAGGCTTAGTGTAGTCAGCAAAGAAATTGGATAATTTCAGGTACTGGTTGATCAGTGCTGTGAAAAAGATAAGACAGTGTGATGAGACAGTGACCTGGGAAAAGGGAGCTGCCTTAGTTAAAGGGGCATCAGGGGAGGCCCTGCTGAGGGGCTGGTGATGTGAGTTGAGCCCCAAGTGGTGCCATGCATTAGTCTGGTGGTGGGGAGGTTCCAGGCAGAGGGAGCAGCGAGTGCAGAGGCCCCAAGGTGGGAACAAGCTCTTTTCGTCAAAGGACCAAAAGAAAGACTGGTACAGTTTGAGTGGTGTGAATAATAAAGACAGTGGGCCGTATGGTCACAGAGGTTGCACGGGCAGATCCTGCAGGGCTTTATAGGCCATGTAGGAGTTCAGACCCTGCTCTAAGTGTGATGAGAAGCTATTTGAGGGTTTTGAGCAGGGGAGTGATGTAGCCTGGTTTATGTTTCAGAAAGATAACTCTGTCCCCTGTGTGCAGAGCAGATTGTAGGGGAAAGGACAGCGGCAGGAAGACAATTTGCAGTGTTTGTGGAGCTCCTGGGATGAGATGGGGTGGGCAAGGGCAGTGGGAATCTGCTTGATCCAATGGCCAAGAGTTTAAGTGTGAAATGAAATGACCTTCCGCCCACTAGGCTGTGAGCCCAGTTGGGATCCCTGATGACCAGAACAGGACCTGGCCCCCGTCATAAAATGTAGACCTTTATCAAAAGATTTAAAGTAATGAATGGACTGTTATTGTTACTAAAGCCCAAAGCAGGAGGCAAGCCTCGCTAGGAGGTGGATTCCCAGGCCAGCATGGGGTTGGCTTTCCGACTCTCCCCTTTTTGCAGAGAGGAGTCTGCCTCTGCAAAGAAAGGTCCCTCTTGAGCCTTGGGTCCCTTGGGCAGCCTTTAGTGGTTTTTGCTCTTGTCACACAGCTGCATTTCCAGGGCCTTGACTCCCTGTCATCAGGAGCAGGCAGTCTAGGACCAAGGCCTTACTTCAGGGACCAGGTGAGTCCACAGGCACCTTTTCCCAGTTTTAAGGTTAGGGCTTTAGAACCTGCTTACAATGTCCCTTCAAATCCTGTCTTTTCCACTCCCCATAACCTCTCTCAGTCCTAGTTTTTTTCATCAGCAAAATGGGAGCCTGGGACCCTGATGCCTGCTCATTGGGCTGTGATGGGACGTAATGACAGAATCACCTCAGTGCCTCGTTGTGCTCAACACTTTAAATAGTATTACTATGCAATACAGTCAGACAAAGCTACGAGGCGGCTCTGTCCCCCGTCCTGCTGATCCTCAGTAGGAGGATGACTGACATTTCTACTGCCCATGCAGTCTCCACCTCAGCAGCACCATGTGATCTGCCTTGGTCCTCACCACATCCCAGATGAGGAAGCAATTGGATGGAGGGGTCCTTGCTTCGCCCAGTGACTGCTAGCAAGTGGCAGAGCCGGGGTGTGATGTGGTCTTGAGTCTGAGTCCAGGCTCCTTTCATCTGCCCAAGCCACTGACTTTCAAAATGGGCTTTTCCGGCTCCAGGGTTTGATGTGGTGCCTCAGGGTCCAACTGTGAATCTGTGTGTGGCTCCTGCCACCCCTTCCCCCATTCAGCCAGAGGTGTTTGTTAGTTCTGTGTGATACATTAGACAGGAGCCTAAGATTCCCTTTAAAGAAAGGAGTCTGCCTTTCTAGTAAACCCCGAGGATCTAGGCCAGGTCCCTTGGTAGCTGATAAATCTATTTATTCCGTGGCGTTAGTGTCCAGGCACACTTCATAGCTGCAGCTGAACTGTTGAGAGCGCGGGCTCTGAAGTCAAGGTAACTGGGTCCAAATCCAGGCCACCACCTTCCCAGCTGGGGCGCTTAGGCAAATGCTTAGGCTCAAAAGCCTGCTGTGAGGATTAAAGGAGTTAACTCATGTAAAGGGGCTGGCACGTAGAGAATGCTCAATAATGGCTCTTCCTGTAAGAAGCCCTTAAGTGAGAAACCACCGATGCTATCATTTCACTGATGGTGTATAAGGAAGGAACCACTGATGCTATCATGTCAGATGTCATGATGCCATTTGATAGGAACCATAGACATTTTGGGGTGTGCTGGGGGACAGGTGCTATTGTGACAGGCTTTCTCAGGCTCCCCCATTCCCCCAAAAGCGGCTGCTCAGGCAGGACCAGAAGCACAAGCCAGTGGAGAGTGTTTTGCCGGCAGGTTGGCAGCCAGGCTTATTGGTAAAAGGGCCTCACCCCCAGGAGCTGGGACAATTTAACAGATTATCGGAAACAATGGCTAATTAGGAACTAAGCTTTTTGGCAGGAAGTCTTTTATTATAAAGCTTGATAAAATTTCACAGGCCACTGCTGGTGTCTGGGGCCAGAACAGGAACCTTCTCTGTCCAGGCCTGAGCACTGGGAAGGCCATTGGAGCCTCAGGCCCCCCATCTCCACCTCTGCCCTTCCTCACCTAGAGGCCTTGACAAAACAGGAAATGGTCTGGGAGGCCACCAGGCCACAGAAGTCATGGTTCACTCTGTGTGCCTTTAGGTAAGCCCCATGCTTTCTCTGGGCCTCGTTTTCCTTACTCTCTAAGGAAGAGATGGCCACAGGATCCTGGACCCCTCCCGTGAGAGAACCTGAGAGAAATTTCCAGACCCAAGACGGTGGTGGACCTGGCATGGGACTTCTGTGCCCCTCTGCACAACCCATGCCCTCCTGCCTGATGCCCAGACCTCTGGCCATTCTCCCCAGCCCTGGACACCCACCCAGTCCCCTATTCCCAGAGCCAAGCAGATTCCCTCGTCCTATTTGTATTTGAGTCAGATAGATTTCTGGCCTCTAATTTTAATCCCAGTGAACATGATTCATGAGGATCCAGGGGCTGGGGTCTGCAGCAAGATGTTAGAATCTGCCATTAAGGAGCCATCAGTAATATATGAAAATTATAGGGGAGCTCCGGCTGGGGAAGGGTGGGCAGCTTGGAGGTAGAGAGCAGCCTGTCAGCTCTGGCCTCCTTCTGTCCTGGCCAGCACAGTCACTGGGGGCTTCGCAGCTGTGGGGGAAGGTCTCTGAGGCTTCATCCAGCTGTAATCTGTAAAAAGGTAAGAGCTGCTTAAATCAGGGGCCGTTAAGATTGTTCAGGCTTGCAGAGCCACCCACTCACTACTGAGGCAGAGGATCGCAGTGAACACCGTGATCCTGTCACTCCTGGGAGCCCTGGCCCTCCCCCCGGGCCTCCTGGAGCTCTGCTTCTTCATGTGTAAAATGGGGATGATAATAAAATCATCTCCATGGGGGTCAGTGGGGGGTTAAATGAGATCATGAATGTGTGGAAGTGTTGTGAAGATGAGAAGTCACGATACAAAGCGGAAGGAGGAGGAGGATTTGATGGAAGGGAGAAACCTGGGAGAGGGGGGCATAGACAGGCTTCTGGGACAAGAGGGCACTGCTCAGAGCCAGAGCCCCGCCTGGCCTGGGCTCTTGTCACTGCCCGTTTCCTAATCAGCTATGTGACCTGTCAGAGCACCCCATCCCCGCTTCCCTGCCTCTCTTTTCTCATTGGTTGAGAGGATTTGGTTCCTTCTGGCCCTAAAATCTTCAGTTCTGAGTCAACTTGTTAGTCAATGAATGTTCACAGAAATCATAGGAAGGACCAGGACTGTGTGTGTGTGTGTGTGTGTGTGTGTGTGTATGTGTGTGTGTAGGGGTTAGAGGTGGTGTGGAGGTTGAGCAGAGGAATAGATCGGGGCGCTCACCTGTGCCACCTGACCTGTAGAACCACCCAATTCCACAGGAAGAATTAACCAGGTGGAAGGGACAGTCAGCACTGAAGAAGTTCAGAGGTTGGGCTGGGGTAAAGACTGATAGGACATATTCCCAGCCTCATTCACAGTATTAACCTCTTATTGTTGAGTGACTCAATCAACTCCTAATTGATTAGGAGCCAGAATGCCTGAGTTTGAATGCTGTTCCTTCCACCCATTAGCTGTGTGACCTTGGGCAAGTCACTCAGTCTCTCTGAGCCTTATCTTAGTTTACTTTTCTGTAAAATGAAGATGATAATAGTACTGCCTCATAAGGTTATTATGAATATTAAATGAGTTAATATATGGAAAACACTTAGCACCTGGCACCTGGTAGGGCTTGGTGACAGTTGTTATCAGTATTGAAGACCAACTGGGCAGCAGATGCTCTGTGCAGCCTTTAATGCACATTTCCCTCTAGCCTTCCCCTGGAGAAGGAAGGATGTTCTGTTTTAGCGATGGGGAAATGCACCTTCCGAGGGGTTACCCAGGTGGTCTCACATAGATAATAAGTAACAGAACCCTGGCCAGTGGGGCTCCTGGGCCACTGGCCTGGCTACCCCTCTGCACCTCCCTGGCTCCAGCCATGGGCATCTGTGGGGAGTTGACCGACATGTTGGGAGACATCCCTGAGCTGCTTGCTGTCACTGCCCCCAGCAAGTGGGTTGTGAGGAAGAAGAAGAGGACCAGATTTTGGAAATCTGGAAGCAACAGAGAGAGCCTCTTCCCAGGCTGCCTTTGTTCTGCATCTCCAGTGTCTGAGCTGGGGATGAGTGGGCCAAGGGCACCACTCGCCCCATTCTCACTAGCAGCCTCCTTGCCCAAGGGCTCCTCCTGCCTTCCCTTTCCTGCAGTGGCCAGAGTGAATTTTCTTCTCTAGGCCTGGGTGGCTAAGCAAAATTTACACATTCTACTTCCTTTTTTCTAACTGAGGCCTGGGCATTGCTAGGTGTTGAGGGGAGCCCACAGGGAGGGCAGAACCTTGATCTTAATGGAGCAGCTAGTTTGCAAGAGCAAAGGGCCAGCCCTGAATTTTCCCCTCAGCCTTACCCTGTATGTGGAAGTTATTTGGAGAGAAACCACACAGAACTGGGACCTCCAGGGGACTTAAGCACAGAGGACCCCTTTAGATGGAGGATAGAAACCTTCTCAGGCATGGAAGATGGGTAGGGAATGTTAGCGGTTAGGGCCAGGAGCATCTCAGAGACAGGGCTGAGTTCAGAGACTTGGGAGGTATATACCTCCTGGGTGGCTGGGCCAGGGTTTGGGATTTATAAAGAACCAGAGTGTGGAATCACAAATTTACAGAGCATGTTTTATGTCCCAGGCTCTCTTCTAAGTATATTACATACACTAAATCATTTAAGCCTCCAACAACTCTATAAAGTGTGGATAAATGGTCATTTCCCATTTTATGGAAGAGGAAATTAAGGCAAAGAGGTGAAGGTGTTGCAGGAAGGGGGACCCCTTCCAGGGCCCAAGGGTGGGCTCTTGTCTAACACTCAGAAATTAATCGTCTGAGGAGACACACACACTGACAAAGCAGAAGACTTTATTGGGACTGGGCGCCTGGGTGGAGAGCAGCAGGGTAAGGAACCCAGGAGAACTGCTCTGCCACGTGGCTCACAGTCTCAGGTTTTATGGTAATGGGATTAGTTGCCGGGTTGTCTCTGGCCAGTCATCTTGCTTGGCCCAGACTTGGTCTGACTCAGGGTCCTTCCTGGTGGTGCGTGCATCTCTCAGCCAAGATGGATTCCAGCGAAAGGATTCTGGGAGGTTAGTAGGACATATTATGGGCTGGCGTCTCCTCCTTCCTTTTGGCCCCTCCCAAATTCTTCCAGTTAGTTTTACAAGACGTATTATGGGCTGGCATCTCCCCTCTCTCTTTGGCCCCTCCCATATTCTCCCAGTTAGCTTTCAGCAGCAGTACCATGTTCCTTATCAGGACCTCCTGTTGTGAGAAACTTATGCAAGTGGTTATCATGGTGCCTGGCCAAGGTGGACAGTTTTGGTCAACGGTTCCCTAACAAAGGGATTTGGCCAAGGTCACACAGCCAGTGAATAGCAGAGCCAGGATTTGAAACCAGGAAGCCTGGCCTCAGACTGCTCTATTAACTATTTCACTTTACTGCCTTATGTGCGAACCCCCAAGATCTGCCTTCCAAAGCTAGAATTAGTGGTTCTTAAAGCTTTCTGCTTCCCTTTGAGAAACTGATGAAAACCATGGCTTCTCTCCCCAGAAAATGAGGACATGTACAGATATTTGCACTCAATTTCAGGGTATCACAGCCCACTCAGAGCTGGTTCTAATCTAGCGGTTGCCCTTCCCTGCTGGGCTCTCTGACATCTGTGTGGATGGGGCCGGGATGGCTACTTTCTACAAAGCAGAGGCTGTGGTGAGAGCCCTGGACCCTGAGAGTCCCCACCAAGGCCCACAGGTAGGATGGCTGGGTTGGGACCCTGCATCTCTGAGGGCTGTCACAGACCTTGGGTACCTAGGCTGCATGGGCAGGGGTCACACACTTTACTGGTGACATGAATGTTACCGTGTCTAAGAAGAATGGGGTGGGGGTGGGGACCATTCTTGGTTTATGTTCGGGTGAGTTGGAAATGGTATGAGTGTGTGAATGTGTTTGTGAGAGAGAAAATATATCAGTCAGGGTCCCAGCAGGAGAGAGAATTCTACTCAGTTGTTTTCACTGAAGAGATTTAATGGATTTCTTTCAAAGGTATGGGTGAGGTTGAGGACACCCACAGGGACAGTGCAGCACCCAGGGCCTGGCAACAACAGGGAGCTGTTTCCACCCAGGCTTGAAGGGGCAGTGGGAGGAGACAATGTTATTGTGTGTGAGTGAGAGGTGAGCGTGGTGGTGGGTGTGGGGGGAGCAGCCCCTCCCAGAACCATGGTGCTGAGACTGGGCCAGAGACGGAGGAAATAGCCCACATTCTCTCATCTCCCGTCTCCCATCTGCCATCTGCCATCTGCCAGTGCCTCCCACTGGCCAAACCCAACTGGAACCCACAGAGCAAGGGAACCAGGTGATGGAGTTTGATGGGAAGCAATCTCCTGGAATGGAGAAGGAGCTGGGCAGGGTGGGGCGGCAGCAGGAGACTCTCCGGCATGGAGAACAAGCCTCCAAATCAGTCTAGGACTAACTGCCAGCTCAGTGCCCCCTGCAGGTCAGGAGGCCCATGTCTTGACACAGGCTTGCCCCTTCCTGGCCTTGTAGTTGGATGTGGGAAGGGAAGACCTTACTGCCTGACCTGGGTTCTCAATCCCAGCCTTGCACTGGCCCTTGTCCCAGGGCAGTTTGGTGGGACAGCTGCCCACCTGCCCCCATAAATCTCGACTTCTATGTGTAGCACAGCCCCTGGGAGCCACTTAATTTAGTCCTCACAGAAGTTTCAAGTCTGCCTCCCCTCTGAGGGTCTCGCTCAAACTGATGATATGTAATTAATGCTGCTTAATTGATATTCTTGGGACTTAGTCATAGGGGTTTTAGGAACCCTTGGGAGCATCTTTTGTGACATGTCAGGAGCTTTTCCCACTGAGTTTTGTTGCCAGGGACAAGAAGTAAGCTTTCCAGAGGGTGAGTACGCTAATTTCCAGGCTTATTTCTCATTTGTACTTTCTCCTCTCTGGGATGCTGTCCCAGCCCCTAGGGTCAGAGTCCCCTCACCTCCCCGACTGCTCAGCCCCTTCCCCAATTTCATACCACAGCCTCCCCAGTCCACACTTGCCACCTACCCAACAATTCTCTAGGGTTCTCTGCATCAGAATCACTTGGTAAAACAAAGCAGATTTGGGGCTTCCCTGCAGCTTTGTTCATCAGAGAATTCCTGTGCCTACCAGTGTTTGGTGGTCTGTGCCCCAGACTTGAGCAGTATCAGGCCCCCTCCCATCCTTAGAGACCAAGTGTGGACAGAGGGCTTCAGAATGGAATGGAGGGAGGGACAGGCCCTTCCAGGGACCTGGAAGGGCGTTCAGGGCTGGCTCGGCTCAGGATTACAGAGTGGTGAGGGGTTAACCTACCTTCCCCTCCTCCCCAAGCCCCCCTTAGCAGAGTCAGATCTCGTGCCTTTGCGTGCTTCCCGCTGCTTGCTAAAACCTCATCTCTCCAAGTCCCTTCTGGCTTGAAATCTCTAATTCTCTATGTAGAACGAAATACAACCAAATTAATTTTTTCTTTTTTTTTTTAAAAAAAACATCAGTTCAGCTGTGAGCTGACCGTCATTAATAGGGGTATAAATTGGATCTGACACGGACTCAGTGGCATCTTGGATTTTTAAAATCCAAGTTTTCACATTTTTTTCCCTTTGTTATTAGCCCAAGTAATGAAGGCTATAAAACATCTTTAGTAAGTCCCTGGGTTTAAGATTTCATTCACAGTAGTTTAGGATGTGCATATATGTTAATTACCCCTGGTCCTGGTAATTTATCACCGCCCAGCCAGGCTCACTTGTCCCCTTTCCTGCTCTAGGAGATATTGGGTGCCCTTGGAGTCCCCCTCCGTGTCCTGTTTCCAGGGGAACTCCATTTTCTTCTCCAGCAGAGATCAATCTCTAGGGAATTCCCCCCTATTGCGCTTCAAGTGCCATTTTAAAAGCAGCGCTGTCATCTTCCCTAATGGGTGTTTTCCTTGGAGTCTCTGCCGGGAGTGGAGGGAGATGGAAGGATGCACAAAGGAATACTTGCCTCTTCTGGGCTGGAGTTTATATAAAATCCTGCCGGAGGGATTTTTTTGTTGTGTTTGAGAGAGGAAGGCAGTGCATTGAGGAGGAGGCAGGTCCCTTTCTTAAGAGAGGATTCTCTCGAACCTGGGTGTTTTCCTGGAATAGTCTACATTCTAGAAAGCTATTAGGAGAAATTTTCTTTGCATCTGAAGACACGCGGGATTAAGAATTAGAAAGGGCAGGAGAGGAAAACGCAGGAACTGTTTTGCAACCAGGGTTATAAGATCGTTATGGAATTTGTGGGGTGGGGCAGGAACCCAGTCTTATTCAACTCAATGTCCTTACCATGGCCTTGCACACAGGGAGGCTTCTATAAATGCTTGTGAAGTAAACCTCATCTTTATTTGGCTTTCATAATGCTTGAGGACTCTTGGCAGTTAGATGAAGTAAAAATATAATAAGCCTTGGGGAGTATCTCTGTGCTTCCTAGAGGAGATGCTGCCCGATTCGTGAGTCATTTAATAAAGCCAATTAGATCTTCAAATTAAAAAAATATATATATATACATATATATATATATGTATATATATATATAAATATAAAATGAGCTTTGGAGTTAGACATTCTTAGGTTTAGATCCCAGCTGTGCCTAGCTGGTGTGAGCTTGGGCAAGTCACTTAACCTCTCTGATTTTCAGTTTTCTCACTTGTAAAATGGGTAAATGGTCACAGGGTTTTTGTGAGAATTGAATGCAATAATTCAATGATCCACTTGATCTACTAAGCATTCAGTAAGGGGCTCAGTAAATGTTAGTTTTCTTCCTTCCTCCTACCATGTTCCTACTGAGAATCTGTGGTTCTCAACTCCATCTGCATCTTAGAATCATGTAGGAAACTTTTAAAAAATACAGTTGTTCAGGCCCCACCCATTGAGATTTGGATTTAATTGGCCTGTGGTAGGGCTTGAGCATGGATGGGTTTTTTTGTTTGTTTGTCTTTTTTGCCGCTCCTCATGGCTCGTGGGATTTTAATTCCCCTACCAGGGATTGAACCCTCACCCTTGGCAGTGAAAGCGCAGAGTCCTAACCACTGGACCTCCAGGGAATTCCAAGCATGGGTATTTTTAAAAATCTGTTAAAGGATATGTTTTTTTAAAGACAAAATCACGATTCCCGTAGAAATATAAAATGAACACACGGCAAAGATTTATTCAACTTATTAATCAACGAGGGACCCAGAAAGATGTTATAACTGGTTCAAATAATTCCAACAACACACACATATATGAAATCAGGAATACTGAAATGAATTTACAAATAGCTGCAAAATTGGTCTGTATCCGCAGGGTAATAATCAAATAATCAATTGCATTCCACTGAGGAAAATCCATTTGCATCTCTATGGATAAAATCATCTGCATTACTCTATGCTTTCTATAATTTACGGAGTTGTAAAGTAGCTCAGAGATAATGAACGATGCAGACCTCTATGAAATCAGATACCTGGACTAGTATGCGAAACAGGATGCCCAGTGATCTGCTTTTTTGTACATTTTAATAACTTTCACACTTCCCCAGCTAGGGTGGAGCACCCTGCCTTAGACCTTTGTATATAGTTCTGTTAACAGTGTTGTCACACTGTATTGTAGTTATTTGTTTGAGTTGTCCCACCTATGATAGAGAAGTCCTTAAGTACAGGATTCGTGTTCTATTTATGTTTGTAACCCAGCACCCACCACACTGCCTGGCCTACTTTATAAGTGCTTAAAAACTGTTGAATTCATAATTGGATTGAGTTGGATAACTCTAAGAAGCAAGCAGAACGAGTATTATTCTCCATCTTCTGGTGAGGAAACTGAGGCTTTGAAAGTCTCCGATCAAGTCACACAATCAGCTTGTGATGAAGTTGGGACTCAAACCCTCTCATCGATTTCCTCATTCAACCTTTCTTCATTCAACAATGAGTACCTACTGTATACCAGTCACTGGGAGCAGTGGGCTTCTGCTGTCCTTGCCCTCAGGACCTTATATGTAGGGTAACATGGCTTAGAGAACGTGAGCCAGAATGCCTGGGTTGTGCCTTGAAGTCAGCAATTATTAGCCATGTGACCCTGGACAAATTACTTGGCTTTTTGGTGCTTTCATTTTCTCATCCATAAAATAGGGAAGCCTGCCATAAAAGGATTAAATAAGGTAATATGGTGTGAAGTGTTTACTGCAGCTGCTGGTGCTATAATCATGTGGGACTGTGAGCCTGTGACTCTGTTAAACACTGTGTCAGGTCCTGAGCTGCAAAGATGAGGAAAACTTGGATCCCCGCCAACCCATTGCTTGAGAAGCTCAGTCTAGTGGGATGGAAAGAGTAGATCATTATTAGGTCTTGTGATGAGTGCAGCCATAGGGATATGAGGAGGATTATGGGAGTGCAAGGGAAGGGGTGGGAGTTAGAGAGCTGGACTTTCGGGGAGCTGAGTCCTTAAGCATTAGCGATTGGCCTACCTGGGGTACCTGCCAGGAGGTGGCTATTGCAGTGATTGAGGCGAGAAAATGAAGAGGCCTGACCAAGGCCACGGCAGAGGAGGCAGGGAGAGGGGAGAGATTTAGCTGATGGAATTGATGGGAATGAGAGATTGATTCGCTGTGGGCCTGAGGGCAGGAAGGTGCCAAATCTAGTGCTCCCCAGATGACCCCACACTGCCCTGGGTGGGAGGTTCTCTTTGCAGGTTTCTAACTTACTTCAGGGGAGAAGGGGACACCTAGCTATGTCCCAGACAACTGGAAACATGTTAAGAATGATTGACAACCTATTTAAAATATTTTCATTTTGTCTGCCTATCTTGTTTAGTTTGGGGAATATCATGCCCTACCACCATGGAGTGTACAGTGCTTTTGCACTTTATCTTTTAGACCCATGTCCCTTTTTAAAAATAAAATCTCACCAAAATTATCTAGTGGATTGAAGACATAAAAGAGGTGCTTTGATGGAACTGGTAGCCCGGAACGGTGCCCACACTGCCCCCCCTCCATGACATGGGAAGGCTCCTGGGAGCTCCCAGCCCTGTGGACCACAGTCTAGCTCAGTGGTTCTCCAAGGGAGGTCCCTGCACCAACAACATCAGTGTCACCTGCATTTTTAGAAGTACAGATTCTGGGCTTCCCTGGTGGCACAGTGGTTAAGAATCCGCCTGCCAGTGCAGGGGACATGGGTTTGAGCCCTGGTCTGGGAGGATCCCACGTTCCGCGGAGAAACTGAGCCCGTGTGCCGCAGCTGCTGAGCCCGCGTGCCACAGCTACTGAAGACCCCGTGCTCCGCAGCAAGAGAGGCCTCCGTGATGAGAGGCCTGCGCACCACAACAAAGAGTGGCCCCCGCTCGCCGCAACTAGAGAAAACCTGCGTGCAGCAACGAAGACCCAACGCAGCCAAAAATAAATAAATAAAATAAATAAATTTATTTTAAAAAAAGAAGTACAGATTCTTAGCCCTCATCCTAAACCCACCGAATCAGAACCTACAATCTATGTGTTAACAAACCCTTTAAGTAATTCTCATGCCCAGAAATGGGGAGTGACTTGCTTTAAGTCATTCAGGGAGTTTAATGGGATATAATTATTGAGTGTCCAGTGTGTGCCAAACTCTAGTGTATATGTTGCAGGGGTTACCAAGAAAGTTAAGTCTCTGAATTAGTTATGCACTGCTGAGTAACAAATTAGCCCACAGCTTAGCCACTTAAACAACAGGGTCATGGATCTGGGTGTAGCTCTGTGGAATCCTTTACGTCAGGGTCTCTCACAAGGCTGTAGTCAAGGTGTTGGCCAGGGCCTCAGTCTTCTCAAGGTTCAGCTGGGGCAGGATCCACTTCTAAGTTCACTCAGTGGTTTTTGGTAAGATTTAGATTCTCGGGGGTGGGTTGGCTGATAGCCTCGGTTCTTTGCCACATGGGTCTCCCCACAGGGCAGCTCACATCGTGGCATGTGGCTTCATCAAAGTGAGCGAGCAAGAGAGAGAGGGCGCCTAAGACGGAAGCCATAGTCGTTTATAACATAACCTTGGAAGTGACTTGTGCTCTAGTCCAGTCTTCATTAGAAGTGAGTCACTAGCTCCCGCCCATATTCAAGGGGAGGGGATTGCACACGAGATGGGACCTTAAAAGATCCCACAGTCCCTGTCTCTGCCTTGCATTTACAATTGGGGCATCAAATCAATACACCCCTAATGCGGAATCAGTCAGAGAAGGAAGGTGGTCATAGAGGTGGCACAAGTTCAGTGGTGGCTCAGAGAGAAGTAATTCTCTGGTTGGAGGAATCAGGAAGACTTCCTGGAGGAGGCAGCATTAACAGCAGACCTTGAAGGATTGGAGGATGTGCCATTGGCTGAGAAAGGGAGGCCAGGTGGAGGACACAGCCTAGGCAAAGGCAGTGAGGTGAACAAGTGAAGGGCCTGCTCAGGTATCCAGGTATCAAAACCATCTCACTTGAGTGGAGCCTATATAGAGAAAGGGAGAATAAAGTGACAATGGAGATTGGAGCCATAGGTGGACAGCTTCCACTGTTAGATGTGGGAGCTCTCCCCTTGATGGGGGGGGTGGGGGCAGGAGCTGGGAGAGTCGTGGCTTCCATCATTACCGGGTTCAGGACTGAGGGGCTCCGAGCCCAGTGCTCCCCTGTTCCACCAGCCTGGCCGTGAGATCCACGCCCCATCTCCTCTTGTAGTTCGGACGCACTGAAGTCATCGACAACACACTCAATCCCGACTTTGTGCGCAAATTCATCGTGGATTACTTCTTCGAGGAGAAGCAGAACCTCCGTTTTGACCTGTAAGTAGAAGATCGTGCTGAGGATGGAGCTGGGGAAGGAACCATGGATGGGAGGTGGGGCTACAGGACCTGTAGTGGGGCGGGAGTTTCCTCAAGAGGGAAGGTAGCGGGGAGCTGTGATAGTAGAGGAGCTCAGGGTTGGCGTAGGATAAAAGTGACAATTAGCTGAATCCAGCCCCACCTTCATCAGGAGGTGGAAAGGAGGTGGGGAGGGGGAACAAAGGCACCCCCCCATTTGTCTCAGTGTGGGAGGGTGCTGGGCAAGCTACCTGATTCGGGGGGTGGTGAGGAAAGATCTTGGGGGCAACCCAGCTCTAATTCTGGGGAGCCCTTTTCCCCCCAGCTCCCCATTGACTTCTCCCTCTGTCAAAGCTTGTTCTGGGACAGGGTCCCCTCCAGTTTCCCCTCCTGCAGAGGTAACTTGGCTGATGGGGCTCAAAGCATCTGTGTGTTTATCACAAAGATGCAGAGTGCCCCTCTCCTGAGGTTAAGGATGATGGTGAGATTTTAGTCTGATGAGCAGGTGGAGGAGTGGTGTTTTGTTGTATTTTCAGGGTCTAAGGTGATTAGAAAGGATTGTGCCCTAGAGAATTGTGGACTGAGTGGGGAAGAAAAGAGGGGTTGGCACCTGAGAGAGCAAAGGAAAAAAATGCAGTGAAAGGAAATGACATTGGAGGCAGCAATAGAAGGACTTGAGGCCCAGAGCAGTCAATGCAGCCCATTGTAGGGAAGTCACCTGGTGACACTTTGGAGACAGCAAGTGCTCAGGGAAGGGGACTGGCACAATGACGACTGCCCCTCAGTAGGAGTTGTCTGTACCTAGAATGACTGTTTGGCTGCAGAGATGGCCAGTGTGACTAGAGGCGGAATGCAGGAGGGAAGGGCCGCAGGTGAGGCTGTGGGTGAGCCAGCCCCAGGTGAAGAGAGGTGCCCAGCTGCAGGATCAGCTGCCTGTGGCGGGCTGAGGTACAGGTATTCATGCCTCCCTCTTTCCTGAGTGCTCAGGCCGGAGGGCAGGTTGGGCAGGCCTGGGCAAAAGGGAACAATCAGGGAAGGTCAAAGGCAAGGTACTGAAGTCCAAGGGCAGCTGAGCCTTAGCTGGGAAGATGGGAGAACAGTCCGTGAAGAGCAGGGTGGCTCGGGTATCTGTGAACCAGCCAGGGTGGCAGAGCAAGTTTATTTTAATTTTTCAATTTTTAATGAGGTATAACACATATAGTGAAGCGCCCAGATCTTAATAGCATTACCCCAATGATGCATTTTGATATCCATTTACCACCCAGATCAAGAGGCAGACTAGCACCTTAGAGGGCCCCCATTTGCATCTCCCTGCTATTACTCCCAGAAATATCCACTGTGTTGGTGCCTGGTTTTGGGGGAGCAGGGGTTCTGGCTCAACTCAAGAAGTCAGGCAATTTGGGGCAGGATGCCCCAGCTGCCTTCACCATCTCTCTGTGTTCCCCGCAGATACGATGTTGACTCCAAGAGTCCTGATTTATCCAAACACGTGAGTTCTGCCAGTGCCTGCCCAGCAATTCTGAAAGTCTCTTAAATGCCAAACTCTGAGTTGGCCTTGGGCTTCACTGTGACACAGAATGTGTCTGATGCTGCATCCTGTCATTTCAGAGCCCTCATACTTCCAGGGGTGAGGTGATGGAGCAGGTGGGATGGCTGTGAACAGAGTGGGTGACAGTGGTCTTTTCTGTGCCCTGGATGTGCAGGATTTTCTGGGCCAGGCCTTCTGCACCCTTGGAGAGATTGTGGGGTCCCCTGGGAGCCGCCTGGAGAAGTCCCTCACGTAAGTGTTCAGGGGAGTGGGACCTGTCTGGTTTGCTTCCTCAGTGATGGGCCAACTTCCTGTTCATCCCTGCTGAGGGCTGGCTCAGGGCAGGGGCAAAGCAGTCAGCCAGTCATAACAGACAATCGGAAATAAGGAGACCTCATGGGCCTTGCCCTTGCAGGGCTTTTAACCCAGTTATCTTGGAGGGACCCTGGCTCAATTATTAGAACCCCATGTTCCTTAGCATGGCCCGAGATACTATCTACCCCACTCTCACACCCCACCCCATCATTGTACAGGGGAAGAAACTGAAGCCCAGAGAGGGAAATTGATTTGCCCAAGGCCACACAGCTAGGAAGTAGAAGAGCTGGGATTTGAACCCAGGGATCTACTCACAAAGAGTATTCCTCAGATTGTTCATACCTTGTTGAGGCCAGAGCTGGGCATGGTGAGGCCCTCCCTATCCCACCCTGCCCTTGCATCATAGGGTTTTAAGTGCTTTTAGGGGAAGACTATTACACTGAGCAGGCTCTGGGATGTGGAGTCCCAAGGCTTGTCACAGTGGAGCCTGAGGGTGGCTTCAGGGACCAGCCAGGTTGGCCAGGTGATGGGGTGACCTCTCTTGTCCCTGTTTCAGGAAGCCCCAGGAGTAAGGCCCAGGCAAGAGAGGCCTGCACGCTAAGACAAGGGTCCAGGTCATAGGGCAGGGTGGGCAGAAAAGCCCCGCACTTGCTTCTGCCAAGTTCACACTGGATGCTGTCCCCTCACCGTGATCAATAACTGCAGAATGTGTTATTGTGTGGGGGTGGGGGGGTGGTCTCTCTCCCAGGCCCTTGTCTCTGACCCCCAATAACTGTGTGGCAACTTCAGGGTCCCCAGAAAGGCCTCACTATCCCCACAAACGTCTCCTCCTCTGGGTTCACAGAAGATAGTGATAAATAGCTATCATTTATTGAGAACAGGGAGTAAACTTATGTTTGGGGGCTCTGAAGTTTATAGAGTTTGGGGTCCCGGAAGTGAGTTTGTGTCGGCCCCTCTCAGCTCCCCACTGTCTGGATCAAATGCACATGAGTTATTTGGGTCTGTGCTGTCCCCTGACCCACCTTTGGTGGAGGGACACACCTTCAAGAGGGATCAAGGAAGACTTGGGATAGGGGATGGCTACTGAGAGGAGCCTTAAAGGGTAAGCGGGATCTAAAATGTCGAGATGCTGGGTGTTGGTGAAGGAGGGGGATCTACTCTCCCCACTGAAGACACGTGAAGTTTTCATGTGTCTAAGTCTAGTTGTCTCCCAGGCTAGACCTATGAACGGCTCCCTTTCATTGGGCATCTGTTCTGAACCAGACAGTCTTTTGTCTCCATGGCCTCATGTGATTATCTCAGCAATCTCCCCATTTCACAGCCCAAACACTGAGGCTCAAAGAGGTAGAGCAGAGGTTCTCAAACTGTAGCAGGCATCAGCATCACCTGGAGGGCTTGTTTAGTGCAGACTACTGGGCTCCAACCCCAGGTCTGGGCAAGGGCCTGAGAATTTACATTTCTAACACATTTCTAGGGGCTGTGATGCTGCTTGCCTGGGGACCACACTTTGAGAACCCCTGGGTGGAGCTGCCCAGGGCTTCACAACAAGGTTTGGGAAGAAGACCTCTCCTTCCTCTGGCCTGTGGCTCTTGGTCCTGGTTTGATGTTTGACCCAGAACAGAAACCTGTCTCCAAGAATCTAGATGCCAAGTGCTCTGGCCTCTCAGAATGGGGATACTCAGCTCATGACCTGCCCTCTCTCTCTCCACAGAATAGGAGCATTCAGCCTGAATTCCAGGACAGGCAAACCCATGCCAGCTGTATCCAACGGGTAGGCCACCAGACATCTCTAGCCCTGGAGTCCTCAGACATTCAGCCAGCTCTGCAGAGGGGGCCTCAGAGTCCTGGCCCAGTCCCTGCTCCTACCACTGTGCCTTTAGCCCTGGTCAGGGACACAGAGAGGGTCCTGGGTCCCTCCTAAAGTGGCACTTTGGGCTACTCCGCAGCTGGCCCTCCCCCCGTCCAGGCTAGAGCTCCAGCATCCCCAGCCCCAATGGCTCATAGGACTTCAGGGAGCAGGGTGGGGCTTAGAGGTAGGGGCTGTTTCTGGGAATCAGCAGGAGCTGGGCACTCTTCCTTCCCTTCCTCTCTCCCGACCAGTTTTCTTCCACCTCCCATCTCCTCTAACCCTTCCCCTCTCTTCTCTTCATCTCCTCCCCATCTTCTTCTCCGTTGCTTCCACTGCTGGATGTCAGCCTGCTCACAGAGTAGGTTCCGCTAAATCCTTACTCTCCGCATTTGCTTACCAGCTGTGGCAGGCTGGCCTTGTTCCTCCAGGCCCCACCCTGAACATCTGCTTTTGGCTGGCCTCACGCAGATATGGCAACCAAGACCCTCCCACTCTTTCCCTTTCCTCTCCTGGTTGGAGAAAGGGTCCTCACCTGGCAGGGGTGGGGGAGCCAGGGTAGGGAGCATCTGCTTGGGGGACCAGCCTGGAGGTGCCTCTGGAGACGAGCACTTTGGCTGAGTAAGCAAAGCTCCACTGGCCTTTGCAGAGGGCTCCTAGAAGTTGGGGTCCCAGCAGCTGGATTGGCCACCAGCCTAGCGGGATGTGGGAAAGAGGCCGTCAGAGGACCCAGGGATGGTCACAGCCCAGGAAGTATATGGATGCTAATTTATAAGAAGAGTAGAGAAGCAGCAATTGGAGAGGGAGCAGGAGTCAGAGAGAGAAACAGAAAGGGAGAGCAAGAAAGACCAGAAGGATGGAGGGAGGGAGGGAGAGAGAGAGAGAGAGGCCAAGCGAGCAGGTGGGAGCAGACTGGGGCTTGAGAGCGTGGAAGGAAAGATTGGAAATAGAAGAGGGGCTAAGAGGCAAAGAGAGGAGCAGATGGAGAACCATTGGACAGAGGAGGCTGGTGTGAGGATTCTATCTCCCTGGTCAAACAAATCAATCTTTACTAGCAAGGAGGGCCAGATTGGGGGGCGGGGGAGGTAGGGAGGGGCTTTGAGTTACTCAACTCAGCTGCCCAAGTCTAGGGGGACAAGCTGTCAGGCACCGCCACCTGCCTATGGCAGGGGAACCTCGAGATGCAGCCTCTGCTCTGCTCACCTGATTTGGAGAGATTTGGGCTGTCTCATCAGCCCTCAGGGCCGGCTCCCATGCCTCCCCTGTTTGAGAACCTCTCCGTTTAAGAGCTGGCACTGGGGAGAGCTCCATCAGTGGTTCTCAAAATGTGATCCACAGTCAACATGCTGGTGACCCTGAGGCTGGCCCAATTGTGGGGCTAGATTTTATCAGCTTTGCACGATTGTAAAGGAAACCAGGCAGGGAGAGAAATGGTGCTCTTGAGGGCCTTCTCTGTGCCAGGCACTGTGTGTGTGCATATTAGTTAGTAAAATGGATGCTACAATTACACCCATTTTATGGGCCATGAAACTGAGATTCAGAGAGGTGTAGTAGTGAGCCCAAAGTCACACAGCTACTGGACAACGTGCCATTTTCTTCTCCCTCCCAGTGGCCCCTGGCTGCACTGGGACCCCTCTGGGTTAGTCCTAAACAATCGGAATGGGATGGGATGGTGCCTGGGGGAGGGGGCCCTCCTGATCAAAGGAAGAGGTAGTGCAGATCCCCTGGGTAGAGCTCCACCCTGGGAATTGCCCTCCTACAGGGGATTCTCCGGGTGGGTTGACTTCATGTCCCGGTTGCCTCCCTCACAGAGGAGGCACATGGTTGGCCGGGATCTCTCTCCCCCAGAGAGACCCCAGCCAGAAGTTTAAGGGGAGGGAGCCATGGGAGAGGGCCCGGCAAGCTGCCACCAAGCGTATACCAGTCCTCCTGCTTTACCCCTTTTACTGCTCTCTCACCTACGGTGAATCAGAGTGGCTCAGAGCTGGAATGTTCCAGGACTCTGGGGATCAGCTGGGTGCAGGGTGGGGTGGCTAGCCCACGAGGTCTTTTGCCCACAGAAGTGGTCTTTGGATGGAAAGTTTGAGGACCACTGGTCTGGAAGCCTCCGGGTGAGTCTGGATGCTTTTCCAATTCTAGGACTTTCACTGCAGACAGTACCCTTCTTGGCGGGCTCTTGGGGAGCAGGGGGCGGGGCAGCTCTAGGCCTGGGGGCCTGGCCCAGGAAGCAGTGCCCTAGGCCACAGGAGACTGTGTCTTCTTAGGGGCTTTGGGGCAGATCTGCTGGATGGTTGGGGGTGGCGGGAGGAGGATGAAGAGGGCTGATTCAGGGAGAGTTCAGGCTTGTGGCTCTGTCTTTGTCTGACTTTCCATTCTTTCATCTTCTCCTCTACCAGTGGTGTCCCAGGGAAGAAATGTGGCACCATCATCCTGTCCGCTGAGGAGCTCAGCAACTGCAGGGTGAGTGGCAGAGGGACTCCAGGACAGGACCTGGTGGGGGTGGGGTTGAAGCAGTGACAGAGAGCAAGCTGGCCTCTCTGTGACCGTTGTGTGTCATTGGAGGGACTGGGGGAAGACAGGGCTCCTCAGTCTGACCTGGCTGTCGTAGAAGTCCACAACATCGGAGCTAGAAGGTGTCTTCCCTTTTTACAGCTGAGCTGAGGCCCAGAGACAGGAGGAAACTCGCCCACAGTCAGCAGCAGAGCTGGGCTGGGAGCCGTGGTCCACTCCCCATCATGGCCACCGCTCACTTGTCCTTGAGCCAAGACTGCCTTGGCAGTGACACTAGCAACAGAGGGGCCTTTTCTTGGAGCCTGGGCGCTTGGCATTTAGTTGTCATTTTTCACTTTTAGCTCTGGAGTAGGGTGACACCCCTGCATGGGGCTGAGGGAGAGAGAGCATGTGGGGTGTGTGTGTGTGTATGTGTGTGGTGTGTGTGTGTGTGTGTGTGTGTGTTGGGAAGCCAGAGTCTGCAATCCTAGGCAGCCCTTGGTTTTGCTTCTTCTGTGGGACTGTGGAAAAGAAGGAGATGGGGACAGCTGGCAGGTAGCTGAGCACCCAAGAAGGGGCTCAGGGGACCCAATAGCTAATAATGCTGATAAAATGCAGTAATGGTGATAGTTTCTGTCTGTCAATGTCTGGGCATTTTACATGTTATCACTACTTCTGACAACAATCCTAAGAGGTAGGGTAACCATTGTTATTCCCATTTTATGGATGAGGAAAGTGAGGTTCAGAGAGGCTAATCACCTGTTCAAGGACAATAAGTGGTAGAGCCAGGGTTCTAATCCAGGTCAGCCTGATTCTGAAACCCAGGCTTATTCCCCTAAACTACCCAGACTTGCATGCCCCTTAGGTTAATTAGGAGCCACAGGTGAGAACATAGAGGGTCATAAGGAGAAAAGGAGGAGACAGCGACAGTGTGAGCACAAGACCAATTCTGGGGTAACCTGGGAACTCAGCTTCCTATGGGGCTGGATCCAGCTCAGATTAGAGGGCCTGGGAGGGATGAGGAGAAACAGCATTTTCTGACCTTCCTGGGAAGGCAGTATAACTATTGTATCCATTAGCTGTCAGTATTTACCATATTAGAAGTTAAAATTGAGGGACTTCCCTGGCAGTCCAGTGGTTAAGACTCCGCGCTTCCACTGTAGGGGCGCAGGTTCAATCCCTGGTTGGGGAATTGAGATCCCACATGCGGCAGCACAGTGCTGCCAAAAAGAAATTTAAATTATGTATTAATTCATTTAAAAATAACAGTAGCTTAACCCATTATAGGTTAACAGAAGTAACATCTTTTTTGAAAAATAACTATATTTTCCAAAATAAAATTCATTTATTGAGAAGAGTGCTTTGCTTTATATTTTAAAAAATCACTTTAACGTCTGGCTTAACAGAAGAGCTGGATTTTCATATCAGCTTCTGCAGTCAATCTGTTATGATATCGCTGTTGGATAACTTCTAGAAAACTCCATGTCTTAGCATTATTATGAAAATAGCTTTGGCCTCGTGGACTCCCTTGGGGGTTCCTGGTCCATACTTTGAGAACTACTGGTGTGTATGGAGGTATAAATTGTTAGCCAATATTAATTGAGCGATTATTCTGAGACACACACTGTGCTAAGTGGTATATAGTATCAGTTTATTTATCTGATGTATTATAATATGTAATGTAATCCGTAGAATGATGTATTATAATATCTGATGTATATGGTCCTCATTTTACAGAGAGGTTAAGGGACCTGCCCAAGGTCACACAGCCACTGAGTAGAAGAGATGTGAGCCCAGGCAGTCTGGTCCTAGAGCCAGGGTCTTTAATGACTAGGCTGTAGTGCCCCAAACTCTGCTTTCAGGGCCTTCCAGTTGGAGAATAAGACACAGAATTGTTAGGACAGGGCAGTATAACAATGACCAAATCATCTCAAACACAATTGCTCAACGTGGTTTCTCTACTTGTCTGTTTACCTCAGTGGGTCTGGAGGAACTTGACCGCAGGACTAAACCTCCCCCTCGTTTACACCCAGGAGAGGGCGTGGCGTGCAGTAGGTGATCACAGGGGTTCTTTTGTGAATCTGTGACTGAATGAATAGGAAGCACAAACCAAATGTTTAGAAGCAGGTGATGATGAAAACTCCTATGCCTATATATGCTGGCGACCTCAACGCTGTTAGAGTCCCAACAAGGGAGAGAATGCAGCGTAGACTAGAGCTTCTGTTCAAGCTTCCTGAGCCTCAGTTTCCCCACATGTATGCTGGGGCTGATAGGGTGGCTGTGAGGATTAAAGGAGATTGTGAAGGGACTGTGCCTAGCAGGGGCTGGGCTCCTAGTGGGTGTCTGGGAAAGGTTGAATCTGAATTCCCTGAAGCCTAGATTCAGTTTGCCCCCATGCTTATAACTCAGTTGGTGACTTCCTCCCTAGTTTATAATTAAATAAAGTAATGCAAGTGAAATTGCTTTGGAAATTCTAAAGCTCTAGACAATGCTGGGTGCTGTTATTGGTCTACTTTTCCGGGATTGGTAAACAGTCTGGGTTTAATACCCCTTAGGCTCTGCCTCCTCCTCCTCCTTCCCCACTCCTCCCTTCCCCGCCTTCATCCAGGGATGACAGCGGTTTCTTTGATTTAAGCTGTTTCAGAGCAAGTGGGGGTTGGGGGGGACTCCCTCCCTTCCTCTTGATATTGTCAGCTCCTTTTCTTTTGGGGCATCTTTGGCTGAGTTCTGTCTTTCCCTAGAATACTTGCAAGGAAAAGAGACTAATTCCCAGCATCTGGCTGAATTAAAATAATTACATCTGAACGGCTTTGCTTCTGTCGTTCCAGCATTCAGTAGGAGGATCAAAGGAAGAGGGTGGAGTCTGAGAGATGGTTTTTCACCAGAGCAGGGCTTCCTGCTCAAATGGATATATTCTGCCAAAGCAGACAAACCCTCCCTTCATCCATGGGGATGGTGTGGGCGGGCAGGGACCAGCAAAAGATTAGAGTAGACTCCAGTGGGTCACCAGCATGCTTTGATGGGTTATAGAAAAGCCCTTCTCATCTGGAATTTAAATACCAAGAAAGTTCCAACAATCCGAATTTGATCCAAAATATTATTCAGTGATACTTGATATTGACAACGACGAGTTAATCTCCTGAAGGGGCTCTGAATGACCCAAGAGTTCATTATGCTCATCAGTAAAACAATGATTTTTCCGTGTAATACTGAGCAATATTTGCATAGTCCTCACAGTTGACCAAGACTCTCATGTTAACAGTCTATTTGATTGTCACCATGGGGCTCAGGGCTGGGTAGGTGTGAGTAACCCAGTGCACAGATGCAGAGAGGTTGAAGTGACCTGCCTAAGATTTCAGGATTCTAGCCCAAGCGTTGGTTCAGGGAGTCTTTCCCTCACCCAGGGAAGTCCCGAGTCTTCATGGTACACGGAACAGCTGTGGGCTTTGTGGTCTTTGTCAGGCCAGTAGCCTTTAGCAGGCATGAGTGGCTGGGCTTCTGGAGACAGGCAGTGGGGTGTTGCAGGTGCAGGGAGCAGATAGCTCCTTGCCTTCCCCTCTCCAGACCCTTAGCTACCCTTAGGGCTGCCAGCCACCCAGACCAGCCTTGCTCTGGAGCCAGGAGGTCCTGGCCGGATGCACATTCTCACTGCCTCCCAGTCAGGTCCCTGTACACACTGGCAAAAGTGTGGCTCACCTCTCACAAGCCAAGGGAGTCAAAGCTTCACACTGCAGCTGCCCCTCCCCCGCCCCTTTTAGGTATCACCAGCCTGCTCGTGTATTCATTCATTTCATTTCATCAGATATGCTTTGGCTCAGTTCATGCCCTCCCAGAGTTTCCAATTTAGTATGAGAGAGAGAGACAGAAATTGCCAACCAGCAATCACAGCACAGCAGTGGTCCTCAACCCTGCCTCTTTTTTTTTTTAATACATTTATTTATTTATTTATTTATTTATTTATTTATTTATTTATTTATTTTTGGCTGTATTGGGTCTTCGTTTCTGTGCAAGGGCTTTCTCCAGTTGCGGCGAGCGGGGGCCACTCTTCATCGCGGTGCGCGGGCCTCTCACTGTCGCGGCCTCTCCCGTTGCGGAGCACAGGCTCCAGACACGCAGGCTCAGTAGTTGTGGCTCACGGGCCTAGCCGCTCCGTGGCACGTGGGATCTTCCCGGACCGGGTCACGAACCCGTGTCCCCTGCATTGGCAGGAGGATTCTTAACCACTGTACCACCAGGGAAGCCCCCCTGCCTCTTTTTTATAACAAATATTTTATAGCACTCTTTAGTATCTTGAAGGAAAATTCATGGATATACTATACACTATTCCAAAATACATACAGGTGAGGCAGTGAGCCCTTGCAGCTACCTGGGGGGAGATGGATCCAGGCAAAGAGGTTAGCTCTTGCAAAGGCCCAGGAGCAGGAAAAGAGTGATGAGTGACATCAGAGAGGCAAGGGTGTGGGTGAGTGTGGAGGCCAGGTTGTGTGGGACCTTGTGGCCGGGGAGCTTAGCTTTGAATCCTGTTAAAGTCAGAACTCTCATTGTTCTAAAGACAAACTTCAGAGAGAGCCCAGTGTCTCTATATGGGAGGCTCAGGAAGAGTCCTGGGACGGAGGGAGAAAGGTAGGAAGAAAGAGGTAAGGTGAAGTGGGGGGTAGTGGTGAAGGTTTTCTGAGTGTCAGAATATGCAGGTTGATGTTTGGGAAAAATGTGTGTGTGGCCAGCACAGGTGTAAGTGTCCTTCATGATAAATGATCAGGATTCAGACATCACCTTTTAAAAAAGTTAATTTGTAATGTTTTGGTCTTAGAAATTATCTTTCTGGTTAAAAAAAAGCAGAATGAAAGAAAACAAAACAAAAACACTTTTCCTGATGCTAGAAAAATAACATGTTTCTAATAGACAGTTGGAAAATACAAAGAATAGAAACATCAACAAGAGATAATCACTGTTGCCATTTTGATGCATTTCCTCCAAGGCTTTTTTTCTGGGCGTACAAATATATAGTTTTTTCTTATAATTAGTAGAATATGGTAACCAGATTTATTTTCCCATGTCACTAGATATTCTTGGAAGACATTTTTAATAGCTGTATATCACTTTTCTGTTTATGGATGGGCCATAATTTATTAAAGCTATTCTCTTAAAGGAAACAGTATAATTATTACTGCAGTGAACATCCTCATAGCTGAATTGTTCCATTTTTCTTTGAACTTTAGTTGATGGATTTTGGTTAGTATGCCAGACACACAGGCTCAATGAGCAGGAGGAAAAACGGTCAATCTGGAGTATTCAGCCTCTGAATGACCAAATCAACAGTTACACAACTGATTGGATTGCTTGAGAAGTCAGTCATTAAGACAGGAGAGAAAAACCAGCTTGACCTCAAGGTGGTTATTCCCGTCAATGTGTAGCGACAGGCCTAGCCTCCTAGACCAACTTTAATACTCACCATCTGCATTAGAATAAACTCTAACCTATGGAGTCTTTGCTTCTATCCCTGAATGCCTACACCCCAGGCAGGCCGGGGCTCTGGGCCCTTCTATGAATGCAGAAGCCCTTCTGAAGGTCACTGGTCACGGAATCACTCCCAGCTCTGAGTTGTGTTTCTCCCTACGGGAATGCTAAATTTCAGAGTTGTGGCTAATGATTCTTTATTTTTTAATTTAATTTTTATTTTATATTGGAGTATAGTTGATTTACAATATTGTTTTAGTTTCAGGTGTACAACGAAGTGATTCAGTGATACATATATATATATATCCATTCTTTTTTCGGATCCTTTTCCCATATAGGTTTTTTTCTTTTTAATCAATGTCTTCTTTTTTCAGACTAAAAAAGGCAATGTACTAATTCCAGGAAATTTGGAAAATGCAGCAAATATTAAAGAGAAGACAATAAATGTCACCATGGTTCCACCATCTATTTAAAAGTGCTTCTTAGGGTACAGCATGTGAGCAGTAGGGCAAAGTGGTTAGAACTTGGGCTCTGGATCCAGACCAAATGCCATTGCTTACGAGCTCTGTGACCCTGGGCAGGTTACTTGACCTCTCTGTGCCTCAGTTTCTTCATCTGTAAAATGGCTTTATTCAGATTTTTGATATTTTATGTATCATGGATTTTTGCATTGATTTTGATTTTTTAAAATATCGCATTAGGGACTTCCCTGGCAGTCCAGTGTTTGAGACTTCACCTTCTAATGCAGGGGGTGCGAGTTTGATCCCTGGTGGGGGAGCTAAGATCCCACATGGCTCACAGCCAAAACACCAAAACATAAAACAGAAGCAATATTGTAACATTCAATAAAGACTTTAAAAATGGTCCACATCAAAAAAATCTTTAAAAAAAAATCTCATTAAAATCTTTCATTATTGAGATTTTTGGAGTCCCTTAAACTTTGCACTTGCCTTATCCTTGCTCTGATCCTGGGGGCTGCCAGCAAGACCCAAGCCGGAGCAGCCTTCCATTCTCCACCCCCCACCCCCGGCGTGTTGCTACCCTCTCCCAGCCTTCAGCCCACTTGCTGACCTCCTGGGTCAGGGAGGCCTAACATGCTAGAGTTAGTTCTCCCAGAGAGAAAGGCTGTTTGCTGTGGTCTCCCAAGCAGCCTGATTAACATGCGGAAAGATGCAAATTGAGGCAATCCTGCTGTTTTAGAAGAACTTAATATGTTTTTTTAAAAGATAGGGTGAAAAGGCAGAAATTGCAGAAAATTATATATTGCGGGAGCTGTTTTATCATCTCTGCAGTTGATTCCAGAGATGCTTCTGGTTTGGGACAGGCATATCATGTGTTCAGAGAGCCCCACTGCCAGGCTGAGAATGTCAAACAGCAGGACCTCTGACCCTCAGCCAGAATTTACTGCTCCCTGATCCTGCTGGCCCAGTACATTTTATTGCCGCTTCCCTAGCCTCTTCCTGGGGTCACATGTATATCAAGTGTTGATTCATTCATTAACCCTTATTTAAGGGGAACAGTTGAAGCATAGTAAATAGGACTATTGACATAACCCAGAAGCACCTTCAAAAGCAAGTCCCCAAGCAGCTCCATGCTCCTTGTCTCACAGGCTCCCCATGGGCCACACACCCATCAGGGAGGAACCTTGCCTTGGTTATAGCCTAGAAAGCTCTCTGAAGTTCTGTCTTATGCCCACGGATTTGACAATGGCCCCATACGGTTTATCATAATGGGCTTTTGGCGAATGTTTCTGGGTCTGGGTGGCGATAGGGAAGGCAGATCATGTTGAAGAACAAAATAAGCTCCCAGCAATGCCTCACACATATTTGCCATGGGGGTGGGGTGGGGGAATGAGATGTGGCTCACTGGTGGATGTTTCCAGTTAGATGAATTTCAGAGTCAGTCTTTTTTTTTTTTAGCTAGCTTGCATAGAGGAGACTTTTCTAAAATGGATTTCACACTTCTCTGACTTCTCAAACTGAGGCTACAAAACATAATTAAACTTATCTTGATGATTCGGGGTCATCATTTGGAATCTCAGTTATTAATCTTCGGAGCCAGACTGTCTTGTTTCAATCCAAGCTTCTCCTCTTACTAAGATTTGTAGCTTCAGGAAAGGGTATTAACTTCTCTGTGCCTCAGCCTCCTCAGCTCTAAAATGGGAATAACGATTGTAGTTATCGTAGATAAACACGAGTTGAACATTGGCAATTCCATATGGGTCAGCCCGGGAGTAGATGGCACTTGGCGAGTGTTGGCTTCTATTCTTTTAGCTGTTCTATGCTGGGCACTGTGGACTGGTACTTAACATATATCATCTCCCTTGGTCTTCCCAACAGTCTCACAGGGGACATTATTACTCCATTTTTCCAGAGGAGAATACCAAGACTTAGGTTAAATTGCTTGCCCCAGGCTGCTCAGCTAGGAGATGGCAGAGCTGGGGTTCCAACCAGGTGTCTGTGGCTCCTTTGTACTGTTCTCTCTGTCAGGTGCTGTGCTGGGACCATGGCCCTCCCAGTGGAGCACTAAATAGTCCTGGAAGTTAGGGTCTATTAAGTTCTGCATTAATATTTTTCTGATATTCCTGCTCCCCTCCCTGACCTTGCAGGGCCCGCAGGGGTCCTCCTAGGAAGGAAAAATAAGAGCTTTGCCTCTGGATTTTGTGGCATCTGTTTTGGTTGTTTCAAATATATGTGTGTATTTCGTAGTCAACCAGTATAGGTGTCATGTGCAGCTTGCCTGTATCCATTCAGGTGAAGGTGTCACACAGGTGACCTCCAGATGTGGGAGAGGTCACTGTGAGAACCATCAAGCTATGCTGGAGGGATCCTGGATTCCCAGACTGTCCCCTGAGCACCAGCCTTCCCCAGATGCCGCCCCTTTCCCAGTACGCTCCCTGTGGCATCAGCGCCAAAACCTAAACCGCCCAGTTGAAAAGGACAGTGGTGATCATCCAGTGCAGTGCATCACTTTATAGATGAGGAAACAGGCTCAGAGGGCTTGAAGGACTGCTGGGACAAACTAGAACTCAGAGCTTTGCATTCCTTGCTGGGGCTCCTACTCAGCAAAGTCTGGTCTGTTTTCTGATGCCGCTGATGGTTCCATCCATGGGGAGGAGCCAGGGCCCACTTTATGGGCATGTGATCTGTTCATTCACACAGGACCTGCTCTTGGTTTAATGCTCTGCTGTTACAGTCTTGAAATCTCTTAATACTCTTTGAACAAAGGACCTCACATTTTCCCTTTTTACTGGGTCCCACAAATTATATAGGCAGTGCCGGGAGGAGCCTACCAGGTCCTAGGCTTCCTCCTCTTTCTAGGCCTTGGGATGGAACTCCCCAGGGAGACGTTTAAAGTGCTCCCTCCATCCAGCATGGGATGGGATTGGAACTTTCTCCTGGGGAAAGATAGTGACTGCTGGGGATGGACTTAGAGGCTAGATATCTTTCTGGGAGGGTGTGAGGGAAAGCCCTGAAGTCTAACTGCCTTTGTTACCACCACTGTGTGATCTTGGACGACCTCTAAAAGCCTCAGTTTCCTCATCTGTAAACTGGGAGACTAGAGGAGTTACTTCTTACTGTTATAATGAGGATTCAGTAAAATAATATATGTAAAGAGAAGGCTTAACACAGCACCTGGCATCGAGTAAGTGCTCGGTAAGTCAGCCATTCTCTATTCCAGGTCTGAAGTCCTAGATTCCTCAGGAGGCTCTCAGATTCCTGGGGCTTCTAGGCCTTGGAAGCCCCCAATCTGGCCTCCTTGTCCCTCTCAGGTGGGCGATGCTGAGGGACATGATAAAAGCCATCATTACCTGGGCGCCTCCGTGTGCTGGCCACTGTGCCCCAGCACTGCCCCTCAGGGCCTCCCTTCAGGAGACCCTCTCAGCCCAGGCTAACCCAAATCCAGCCCTGACCTGAGTCAGAAGAAATCAGCGACTCTAAAGATACAGGGAAGAGGGTCTTGTGAACTATAGTGTGCTCTGTGCTGGAAGAGGCATGACTTTGAAATCATGTTGAGTTCATACATGTTGAATTTCTGTTCCACCAGTTGCCAGCTGGTGATGTTGGGCAGGTTACCTAGCTCCCCCAACCCCCAGCGTCCTCATTTGTAAAAAGCAACAAAGGATTATTCTGAGGGCTAAATATGATAAGGCTGTAAAGCACTGAGTTCAGTGACAGGCCCACACAGATGATATCTAATACATGTTTGTTGAATGAATGAATGAGCCAGTGAATGGAGGGATGCTCTGTTTGCTGTTGTCAGATGTCCTTGAGGGAAGGCATATGAGGTGGTAGAGGTGGGAGTGGGGCAGGGACAGAGACCACACACAGTGGGCGGGGGGAGGGGAGAAATATCCAAATCATCATAACTTGTACACACACAGTACTTAGTGTGTGCAATATACTGTTCTCAGCGCTGTACTCAATTAACTCATTTCATTCTCACAAGCCTATGAGGTGGGCCTTGCCTGTACCCCATTTTGCAGATGAGGAAACTGAGCACAGAGAGGGTGAGTAACTTGCCCTAGGTCACACAGCTAGTAAGGGGATGGAACGGAAGCAGGCAGCCTGGCTCCAGAGACCATATTCTTAACCATTATATCGTACCCACTGCCCCAACCTTTGACCATGTCCTTCAAGCTGTGAGAGGTTGCATCTTCATCCCTGCCACCATTTTGGTCCTCACTGGGCTGTAGGACACTGATCTCCAGAGACCCTCTTCGCCACTGAGAGGAAGCAGGCAGCGTGAGAGAGCTGGGTGGCTTGCTTCCTGCCTTGCTTCCCTCAAGGGCCAGGCCAGGCCAGGCCCCAGGGACTATTGACAGAGCCTTGAGCTCTGGCCAGTTGGCAGCTGGTTTGTCGGGACGCAGAGCTTTCAGGTTGAAGAGACCACACGGGGATGGGCAAAGAGGAGGACACGGGGGCATCTCTGCCCAGTGCCCTGCTGGCTGCAGCGAGCTGAGGGGCTAGGAGCCGTGTGAGAGGAGAGGTCAACCGATTCTCACTAGGCCTGGTACCTTCCTTATGCTCTTGGGTTGAGTGTTAGGTCTGGGTCAGCCAAAGCTGTGAACTAGTCAGGGGAGTCAGAAACCCAGGGCTCTGTTTGATAAGCTTGTAGGGGTTGCTCCCTGCTCTGAACTTTAGGCTCCTCAGCTGTAAAATGGGGGGCTCATGGTCCAGCTATAGCTACCTCAGGGTTAGATGAGCCTCTTGTGAGTCAGTGCATGTGAAAGTGATATGTAAACTTGAATGTCTTCTAGGAACCATACAGTCATGTAAGGGAGTGAGGCGATGTGGCCAGCGAGGGCTTGGGGTTAGGGCTTGGGGTTAGGTGACCAAGCTCAGAGTGGCTTGAGTTAGTCATTTCACCTCTCTCTGAGCCACTCAGTACAATAGCGATGATACCTTGTGCGTGAACCTTGACCGAGTGGGTGACATGCCTGCACTCTGCTCCAGACTTCGCACACTTGGTCTCATTCAGCCCTCACCACAGCCCTTTGAAGTGTGTACTGCAATCAGCCCCATGTTACAGAGGGGAAACTGAGGCTCTGAGAGGTTACCTCCCTTGCCTGGTCACACAGCTACAAAATGGTAGAGCCAGGATTCAAACTGGGGCAGCCGGCTCCAGAATCCACCTGCCTCACTGCCCGGCTGCTCCACCAGACCTGCCGGGTGGGGTTGTTTGAAGATGAAATGAGACCCTCCTAAGTGTTAGCTCAGGGCCTGGCACGTGGTGCAGGGCAGGAGCTGCTGTCCTTTCTAACTGGCTTGGGGCCCAGAATCCCCAGGCCCTGGGGCTGTGTCCCCGTAGGGACGGGGCCCACCTCCAGCCTTCTGTGCCTCACACCCCTCTTCTCTCTCCTTCCCACCAGGATGTCGCCACAATGCAGTTCTGTGCCAACAAGCTGGACAAGAAAGATTTCTTTGGGAAGTCTGACCCCTTCTTGGTGTTCTACAGAAGCAACGAGGATGGAACGTGAGTTCTCCGGCAACGCTTCACCCCCACTTCTGGGGGCATGGGCTTTGCGGGGAGAGATGGACTGTGGTGACTTGCCGGGCGGGGGTGGCTTGGGCCATCTCCTCCTGCTGCTGCCCTGAGGCCCCTGCTCTAGAGAGGGCAGGGGCTCTGTGTGGAAGTCAGGGGCTCCAAGGTAGTACCCTGGCCACGCAGATGGGGCTGGTGGGGGATAAGGGGCAGACTGCAAGCCCACAGTGCCATTCTGAGGGTCATTACTAAATGGCTGGCGCTGGGCATGTCAGAGATGGAGGGAGCAGGCAAAAACAGGGCTAGGGCAGGAATGAGGGGCCCCTCTGATAGTCTATTCCTTCTTCCACATGCATCAGTCCACATCTTTAAGCCTTGTCCTCACTCACGCACAGCCTTCCTAACACCCCACTACACATATTCCCCCCACTACTTCCTACTCAGCATGGCAAATCTGGACCCCTTTCCCTCCTTGGCCCCAGGCTTCATTCAAAATCCCTCCCACCTTTGAAGCCTCCATTTCCTTCTCTCCTCTCCCTAATCTGGAAGCCACCCACAATATGATGGAAAGACAACTCGTTGGGCAATGTAAGAGGTCAGTGATGTACACAGAGGGACAGATTCTAGGTTGAGGGTCTTGGGACGTAAGTCCTCTTTTCCAACCCGCTCTGTGACCCTAGACAAGTATGCCCCCTCTCTGGGCCTGTTTTCTCATCAGTAAAATGATCTGATTAGATTAGGTGGTCTCCATGGTCTCTAAGCACCACAGCTCTGGAAGGCTGCAGCTGCTTAGCTGGGATTCTGCAGAATGAGGAAGCGATGGGGCCAGGGAGGTTAATTAGAGAAACGCTGCTGGAGAAGGGAACTAGGAAGAAGGTTTTGAAGGAGAGGAAAAAAATGGGTCCACGGGGTTTGGGGTTTGGGGGGAGGAGCAGGGAAGAATAACAGGCTAGAGAAACAGTGTGTGCAAAGCAAGTGTGCCCTGAACAGAGGGCAGGGAGGCCTCGCTAAGTCCCCTAGAATCTGAAATTCTGGGGGGGTGTGTGTGTGTGTGCGTGTGCGCCTGCGTGCGTGCGTGTGTGTGTGTGTGTGTGTGTGTGTGTGTGTGTTGGGGGGCAGGGCAGCAGCAGGGAGGAGGTATGTTTCAGTCGAAGGGAAAACTGATCTTTAAAGGAGCGTACAAAACAAGGGAAATTAAGTATGATAATTTGCATAACAAAAGGATCCTTTGTCTCACCGTAGGACTCTTAGCAGGATTTCTTTAAATAATTCTTGTTGACTTTGACTTGATTTGAGGGAGGGAGGAAAAGGTCTGAGTAATGTTCTGGGTGCCCATGGAAATGTCCATGCAAGTCCCCTCCAGAAAGGAGGGCAGGGGCCGCCCCAGGGCTTGTCTCAGCGGCGAGGGCTGACTGGCCAGCAGGAGGGAGGGATTTGGGTTGTGGAACAGGAGATGGACATGTTGCAGAGTGTTTGCCAATGATTATTCTAGCAGAGCGGTGTGTAGGTTGGGTGGGGAGGGGGCGGGGGAGAGGGAGAGACTCGTGACTGACGCGGTGAACAGGTGGGAGGTGCTGCGCCAGGCGAGCTGTGGAAATGCAGGGGAGGAGGCAGGGAGGGGAGGACATGGGCAAAAGGGCAGGGCAAGACCTGGCTCTGCGGAACTTGGGTGGGGACCGCCCACCGCCCCCTCCCTGGCAGACGAGCTGCAGGGAACCCAGACTGTTGAAAATGGCAAAGGAGCTGGTCAGATGGGGCAGGCGATGGGGGTTTATTTGGGGGCGAGTTTCACCTGAAGCATGGGCTGGATCTGTCTGGGGTGAGGGGACACCAAGGGCAACTGGAGAAACCGATCCAGAGGGACCACAGGGAGTGAAATGTCAGGCCTGCCACGCCAGGAGGGAAAAGGGCAGGAAGCATCCACGGAGCACCCGTGCTCCTGGCACTGCACATACCTTGTCCTCTTCAATCAGAATCACTGGTCTGGGAGCAAGAATGTGGTGATGGAGAGCTGGGCTCAGCCAGTCGCTGCCAATCATTAACTCTGTAATTTTAGGCACGTGTCTAACCGAATGGAACTTTATGTGATGGTGGAGATGTTCTGTATCTCACTGTCCCTTATGGTCGCCATCAGCCACGTATAGCTGCTGAGCCCTTGAAAGGGGCTAGTGCGACAGAGGAACTGAATTTTTTATTTCATTTCATTTTAGTTAATTTAAAGTAAATAGCCACGTGAGGCTAGTGGCTACCATTCTGGACAGTGGGGCCCTACCCTCTGCGTTTCAGTTTCTTGGTGTGTGTGATGGGGAGAATCATAACACCTCCCTCCCAGGGAAGCCGTGAGGATTAAATGAGTTAATTCGGGTTATTAGAACAGGATCTGGCAGCGTTAGTTACGGTTCTTTGGGAAGCTCAGTCACTTGCCCAGGGCTGCACAGCTGGAGGTAGTGGTCCTGGGACCGGAGCCCACATCTGTCTGACCCCGTTGGTTCACACCCTCACCCCACGGCCACGTCCCGAGTGTGTGTTGAAATGAATTGAGTTGAGCTGGGAGATGACTGCAGGGACCATTTCCACACTAGGGCCTTGTCCCCCATGGCAAGTACATCAGGGGATCGAGAGGCCTGTGGATTTAGTGATGGAAAAGGCGGGGGGCTTGGGGGAGTTTAAAGAAAGTGGTTTCAGGCAAGGGTCTGAAGCAGAAAACAGACCACACAGGGCTCAGGAAGAAAGACCTAGGGAGGAAATGAGGCTAATAGCTTAGAAGACTTGGTCAGGCAGTTTGGCTGGCAAGCGAGAGGAGCTAGAGAAGGCAGTGGTTCCAAAGAGGTGGGGAGATGGGGAGGGTCCACAGCAGGTCTGTGCGACTGTTGCAGGTGGGAGGTTAGGGCTTCTGCAGGGTGCGAACCTTCCTCCCTTCACCACCAGTTGCTGCTCCTACCTCCTCCCCCAGTCCAGGCTCCTCTTCCTGCCCGACCTACTGCCCCAGCCATGGGCAGCTGTGGCCCCTCCTTTCCCCATCCCCATTCCTGTCCCCATCACCAGCTCTGGAGTGTGTGGGGAGGTCTCCCACATGTACCTCACACTCCAGTGGGTGGGCGAGAAGGAGCACAGAAGAGAAACGCTGAGCCATGGTGACAGGAATGACATTTTGACTTGAAAATTGCCAGAGAAGAAATGGCACAGGCTGTGTGGGTATGGGTGGTGCCCAGGCACCTTCCTGGGTGACCTTTCCAAGCCAGGAGGTAGCTGGGGTGGATGCTGGGAAATCTCATGGGGACAGCCCCTGCCCTGAGCTCCTCTCTGGCTTCTCGCTGCCCCTCCATGTGGCAGGGCAGGCTTCCACGGCGGGGCCAGTCAGGCACGGCATGGGGAGTGGGCAGGGGCGCTGGATCGGGGCCCAGCTGGGATTAAGCCAATTCTGCACTTTTAGTTTGCAAAGCAAGCTCATGGATTCAGACTACAAGAGCTGAAAGGGTCTTAGAGATCATCTAAGCCAGGGGCTTTAATTTCACTGGCTTGAAATGCCAGTGAGAGCTATGGAAACTCTCCTCTGAGAAATACATTTATTCATTAGTTCATTCTGAAAAAAATATTACATGAACACCTTACTAAGTGCCAGGTGCTATTCTGGGCACTAGAGATATACCAGTGAACAAGGAAGACGAACCCTTGCCCTTATGGAGCTTACATTTTAGTGACAGACTATGAAAGATATAAGGAGAAAGACAGACCATGTCAAATGTCAAACGGTGACAGATGGGATGGAAAAAGCAGTATGGAAAGGGACTAGGATATCTCAGAGTCAGGGGACCAGGGGGTATAAATTTTAGATAATGGTTCTCAGGGCAGGTGCTCATGTCAAAGAGATGACAGTTGAGTGAAACCTGAAGGAAGTAAGGAGGTGAGCCGTTAACATGGAAATTTGGGAGAGAGTCCTTCAGACAGGGGAACAGCAAGCACATGAAACTCAGGCACCCAGTTCCACTGACGATTTCAAGGGTTCACAGACCCCTAAAGCCCATCTCCAGATCCTTCCATGGATCTCAGATGAAGAAAGTCTAATAGTGGCCAACTCCCTGGGTTTACAGGCGAGGAAATAGAGGCTGAGAGGGGGACAGTCTTGCTCAAGGTCACGCAGAGAACAGGGGCCAGAGCCACATCTCCTGACACTCCTACCTGGTGCAGGAATCCTTTTTGTAGTATTATCAAGAAATGGTTGTCTAGGAATAAAGACGCAGATGTAGAGAATGGACTTGAGGACACGGGGAGGGGGAAGGGTAAGCTGGGAAGAAGTGAGAGAGTGGCATGGACATATATACACTACCAAATGTAAAATAGATAGCTAGTGGGAAGCAGCTGCGTAGCACAGGGAGATCAGCTCGGTGCTTTGTGACCACCTAGAGGGGTGGGATAGGGAGGGTGGGAGGGAGAAGCAAGAGGGAGGAGATATGGGGATATACGTATGTGTATAGCTGATTCACTTTGTTATACAGCAGAAACTAACACACCATTGTAAAGCAATTATATTCCAATAAAAATGTTAAAAAAATAAAATAAACTGAAGTTTATACAAAGATGAAAAAAAAGGAATGGCTGTCTAGCTTCTACCTGGATGCTGCTAGTGACAGGCAGCTCATCACCTCACGAAGCCATTGTTTCTACTGTCTGGCAACTGCAGAGATTAACAAGCCAGCCCCTCTGGTGATCTGAATTCTGCCTCCCTTGGAGTCAGGACTGACAGACTTCCCTCTCTTCTTTGCCAGGTTCACCATCTGCCACAAGACTGAGGTCATGAAGAACACCCTAAACCCAGTCTGGCAAACTTTCTCCATTCCTGTGAGAGCCCTCTGCAACGGGGACTATGATCGGTGAGATGAGAAAATGTCCCCTGTCCCCAAGCACAGGTGCGGGGGGCACGGTCACGTTGATGAGGGCCATCCCATCAGTACAAGCGAGCAGAGCCTCCTGGAGCTGCGTGCTGGTGGCCCTGCACAGGGTGGAACTGGGGATCCCTCTGGCTCCCTGCCCTTCCCTCACCACACCCTGCCTTTTTTCCTCCCAGTCTGACTTTCCCATTGGTGGAAGCCCTCCCAGGTTGGGGGGATGGGAGGTACCAAGGATTTCAGAGAAGCCCTGGTGTGTGTTGGGCGCCCTGCCCGGAGCTCAGTAGCTGGTCTTTTCACTGTGCCCAGTGAGGGGCAGGTGGGGGCCAGATGGCGGCTCTAGATGCACGTAGAGGTGACTTGGTCCCCAGCAGCCCCAACTCCTGGCTGAGAGACTCTGGGGAGTCAGGATCCCAGGATATGCGCCGCCAGATGAGTTGCCATAAATGGGGGTGAGGGATGCAGTGCAAACAGCTCATGGAATTTTTTGATGCTACAAAGCCTACTCATAATACACCTCATCATTGTTTGAGTGTAGATTGTTGAGTATAGATACAGATACCTAGTTTCCAATCCTGACTCTGTGACGAAAAAAGCACTCTCAGCCTGGGCAAACTTTGACCTGTTTGAGCCTCAGTTTCCTTATCTGTAAACTGGGTACCTAAACATCCACCTACCTTGTAGGGCTGCTTTGAAGCTCACAACCTACATGTAAGGCTCTGGTATACATAAAATACCGTTCAGCATTTCATCCACAAACGTTTATTGATGCCCTACCATGTGACAGGCACTGCACTAGATGCTGGGAAGTCAGGAGGAAACAAAACACACAGTCTTCACCCTTCACCCAACCTCTTGGAGTTTATATGCTAGTGGGGGAGGCAGACATTAATCCAATAATTGCACAAAGAAACATATAATTACAAATTGTGGCAAGTGCAGGGGAGAGAGGGGACACGTAGGATGGGAGCTGTAACACGGTATTGGTCTGTGTTAAGTCACAAGAACCCAGCCTGGTTTCCTGGTGGTTGCTATAGCAGGTGGGCGAGCTGGCAGGGGCTTCTCGGGCAGGGCTGTCCAGGCAGCCCTGAGGAAGCTGGGCCTCTGCTGGCCACTCTGACAGGAGCCCTAGGGTGTCAGAACAGATACCTCAGGGCATCCTGGCTGGTGGCATTGGCATGGGCTCCCTGGCACTCTGTTCACAGTGGCTACTGACAGGGTATGTGCAGTGGGGTGAGGGGACAGGAATGAGCAGACAGATGGCCTCCAGGCACCCCTGTCTCTCTCCCTATTAGGCTGCTGATCCAGGAGATGAAGTGGCTTCTTTTCCTGCCTCGGCTGGGACAGAAAAGCCACAGTCTGTTCCATAGGTGGTCATTGAGCACCTACGATGTGCTCAGCACTGCGCCTCCAGCTGTGTGGCATTCAAGGGAATGTAGCCGCATTTCTGTCTTCAGGGGACTTACAGGGAGCTCAGATGTGCACACGTATATTTTAGACAGTTAAATAGTTGTGCAAAATGAGACTGGAAACAAAAATAGGCATTTCAGCCAAACAAACCCCCGTTCCGTGTCTAGCCAGGTCCTGGGGCTTCTGGAGTGATGGGGAATGGGAGGGGTTGAAGCAACAGCGTCTAAAGGAGGCTCAGGGCAGGGTGGAAGGTTGCGGGGGCAGCGTCAGTTCCTGGGGACAAGGGATGTAGGAAAAATGGTTGGGATAGAGAGGAAGGGAGCGGAAAGTCAAGGTTGGGGGATGGGAGAACATGGCAGCTCCATTCTCATAGGGGTGGAAGGAATTGGGATTTCTGACCGCACTGCCTAGAGGTTTCGGGGTTTGTCCAGCTGACCCCCCACAACCCGCATCCCAGGGAAGGCCTCCTAGGGCCTCAGAATCCAGCCTTGTAAGGAGGTCAGCCCAGCTCAGAGGCCTGGGCTCTCCGATCAGCCATCGGAGGAGGTGCGGGTGTGGGGGGGAAGGTGCAGGCTTTGCGGAAAGCCCAGGTGGGCTCCCGTCCCCCTCCCAGGCTGAGCCCTGGACTGGTTTCCCTCCAGGACGGCTGGGCAGCTTGGGCCCTCCTCCAAAGCCAGGGACAGATTAACTGTGATGTGACTGACAGTGGTGCTAATGGAGGTGTCAGGTGTGTCACACTGGCCTGGTAAGCGAGCAGACCTGCCCCCTGCTGAGCCCTAGGGTCACCCACATACACAACAGCCACTCAGGAGGTGCAGGCATTTGGGAGGCCCCCGTAGGGCAGGACAGGGTGGGTCTTGTTCAGGAAAACAAGGCAGCTTTCCTCTACTTCCGAGGCACCTCTTGAAGTCTCACAGTACACATTGGGTTTAATCCAGCAGCCCTGTCTTCCAGGCCAGCCGGGCACCAGACACCGTGTTGGGTGCTGTGGACACAGTGAGCTCTCAGACCCAAGTTTCCTTCTGAGGTTGCTCCCAGGCCAAGGTGGGAGACATGGGTCATAATAATAACAGCAAAGGCTCCTGTGGCACTTCTGAGGTAATTGATGTATGTGAACTAATTTAATCCTCCCAACAATTAGTACCTCTTCTGAAAAAGGTACAAATACTATCCACATCTTGTAGGTAAGGAAACTGAGGCCCAGAGAGGTTAAGTTACTCACCCAGGGTCTTACTGCCAGTAGCATCAGAATCTGGACCCAAGCAGGCTGGCTCTAGGATCTGTGTTCTTAAACTCCAGTGCTCTGCTGATGAATGATCAAGGCGTGGGGTGAGTGGGGTGGGACACTTGGAGGACAGCTCTAGGAGAGTTTGCTCAGGGGCTTGAGCAGGTCTGCTTCGAGATAGGAGGTAGAAGGAAGACTCAAAAGGCCTTGACAGCTGCCTGGATATGGGAGTGAAAGAGACGTAGAGATTATTAGGGTTTGGAGTTTGGAGGACGAGAGACGATGGTACCACTAGTGGAAATGGGAAGTGTGACAGGGAGCCAGACTGTGTAGCTATGGGACAGGTACAGTGGTGTTCTTCCCAGGGGAGAGGAGAACAGAGGTCTGGGAGTCCCCAGGAGGGGGACTGGCAGAGGTCAGGAGTAGGGGGATGTCAGAGAGATAAGAAGGGACCAGGGGGAGGGCAGCCATAGTCAGGGAGCTGAGAGAAGAGAGTTCAAACAGAAATATCAACTTACTATTGTGAAAAAGAGGGCCAGGGGGTGAGAACCAGGGATCTGCTGAGAAACGGCCGTTTTCTTGGAATGATGAGGGTGGAAACGAGTTAATCTTATTAAGCTTTACTGAGTCTTTAGGACATGGGCCAAATTGTGTCCTAATTGGTTTAAATACAGTATCTTATTTTGTGAGTTTAAATTTCACAATAACCCTAGAAGGTGGGTACTAATGACATGCCCATTTCACAGATGGGGAAACGGAGGACCACAGATTATGTCACTTGCCAGGGCAAGAAGAAGGTGAATGTCCCTTCTCCAGAAGTCACTTCTGGGCTGGCCCTCTAATTTGGGGTTCCCCTGGTTTGGGGTCCCCCTGCCTTTTCTGTGTTTCCAGTCCACACAATACCAAACCCAAGCAACCCAGCTGAGCAGAACCTGAGTCAGAGGAAGTGGACTCAGGGTCAGAATTAATCTAGCCCTCCAGTGGGGTGAAGTGAGGTGAAGGGTGATGAAAGCACTTCTCCTGCCTTCCCTGAAGTCCCCCTGCTCTGTCCTTGAATATTCTGCTGACTTGAGGATTTGTCCCTGTTAAACCAAATTCCTCTGGGTCGGGCTGCTATCACTCACTCACACCTTCATGGTGAATAAGTAGGTTTTAAAAGGGTGTTAAGGGTACTAGGTCTTCACCTGGAGAAGGGAGAGGGTTCCCAGGAGCTGGGGGGCTGTCACATCACCCAAACTTCGGCCCCCTGGATTGAACCAGTTGCTTCTCCTTTGAACCCCACCACACGCTGAGCACCGGGAGGGGCTGGGCCCAATACTATGGCTTCAGTTAGGAGTGTCTTATCCCTGGTTCACACATGCACAAGCTGAACTCAGACACAGGAGCCACAGTCAGTGCAGTACAGCTGGGGTTGCACAGCACCTCTGCCATCAAGCCTCACTGCCTGGGCCTGTGAGGCTCGGTGCTCTTCTTCCTCCCAGCAGCTTCTCAGAGTAATGGACTGACTCAGTTAGTTTAGGGCGAACCCCTCAAGGCCTGTCAGCCCTCGGGACTTGTAAGCATCAGGGAAACATACTTTTCCTGTTTTCCCTGCCTGGGAGAGGGAGAGGCTCATTAGGAGCAGACCTGAAGCTCCGTTCAGAGGAGGCTATGGACAGAGCTGCTTGGTGTGCTGGGGAGCAAGCCTGGAGTCTTTGCCAGCGTCCCCCATCCTTGCTGGCCTGCTGAGGCTCACACACCCCGCTCTGTCACTCCTGCTCCGTGCGTTCAGAGACCCACAGGACACTGGCTCCCTGCCAAGAGGCCTGGTGCTGCTACTGACCAGCTGTGTCTGGCTTTTGCTACTGCCTTCCCCTGCCTCTGGGCACCTCCTTCTTCCCCAGTTCTGGAGATTTCGGTCTCCGGGCTAATCTGACTCCCTGCAGCCATCCCTGGAGCCTTGGCTGTGATTGCTACTGGGGTGAGTTGGCACAGGAATCTCATACCCAGTGGTCTCAACCTCAGCTGCAAGTTCAAATCCCCTGAGGAGCTTTTTTTTTTTTTTAATTTATTTATTTAGGCTGTGTTGGGTCTTCATTTCTGCGCGAGGGCTTTCTCTAGTTGCGGCGAGCGGGGGCCTCTCTTCATCGCGGTGCGCGGGCCTCTCACTGTCGCAGCCTCTCTTGGTGCGGAGCACAGGCTCCAGACGCACAGGCTCAGTCGTTGTGGCTCACGGGCCCAGTTACTCCGCGGCATGTGGGATCTTCCCAGATCAGGGCTCGAACCCGTGTCCCCTGCATTGGCAGGCAGATTCTCAACCACTGCGCCACCAGGGAAGCCCCCCTGAGGAGCTTTTAACAATTCCCCTGCACAGGCTGCACCCCCAGACCAATTGATTCTGAATCTCTGGGGTGAGGCATCAGCATCAGGATTGCTAAAGCTCCCTGGGGGATCCGATGTGTAACCAAGTTTGAAAACCAGTAATTTCATCTAGAGAGGTTAGTGGCTCTGGAAGCACATTAGAATCAGCCAGGGGACTTTTAAAAACTACCTGTGCCTGAGCCCTATCCAGACCAATTAAATCACGCCTTCTGGCAGTGAGATTAAAAAAAAATTCTCCCCAGTGATTTTTTTGGGTATCCAAGGCCGTGGCTATGACTGGGGTCCTCCTATAGCCTCTGAGCATGTTGGCTGTCACTGATCTAGTCACCTGAGGGACTGGTGTTGGTGGTCCGTTGTTGTGGTGTGCCCACGTGCCACAACTACTGAGCCCACGTGCCACAACTACTGAAGCCCACGTGCCTAGAGCCCGTGCTCCGCAACAAGAGAAGCCACTGCAATGAGAAGCCCACGAACCGCAACGAAGAGTAGCCCCCGCTCGCCACAACCAGAGAAAAGCACACGCACAGCAATGAAGACCCAATGCAGCCAGAAACAATAAATAAATATAATAAAATAAATAAATTTATTTTAAAAAACAAAACAAACAAACAAACAAAACTATCCCAGGTGTGGCCCAAATGCTAAAGTGGAGAGGAGGCTTTTTTTTGTTTTAATTTCTTTTGGGCTGTGTTGTGTCTCCCTTGCGGTGCGCGGGCTTGTCATTGCGGTGGCTTCTCTTGTTGCAAAGCACGGGCTCTAGGCACGTGGGCTTCAGTAGTTGTGGCTCGCGGGCTCTAGAGAGCAGGCTCAGCAGTTGTGGCGCACGGGCTTAGTTGCTCCGCAGCATGTGGGATCTTCCCGGACCAGGGATCGAACCCGTGTCCCCTGCACTGGCAGACGGATTTCCAGCCACTGCATCACCAGGGAAGCCCAGGAGGCATGTTTATAGAGATCCAACGCATGCCAGGCAGTTTTACCAATTTGTCTCCACAGCTATTCTGTAGGGCCGTTATTATCCCTACTTTAAAATGATTTTGTGGCTCAGAGAGGTTAAGCGACATCTCCAGGTCCCAGTGCAAAGGGCCCAGCATCCAAGTCCACACCCCAGACACTTTCTACTATTTCCAGATCACCAGCCTACCTTCAGAGGCCTAGATTTTATTTTTCTTTCCATAATAATTCTCCTCAGAGAGACATAGTTTTTTGTTTTTCACAAAAATTTAAAGGATTTCTCTAAATGGTGGGCTTCTATGCCTGCCCCATTTTACATTTTGGTAACAAAAATCCAGTTGCTGCACAACGTACTGGGCATCCCTTCATTTCCTGAACAGTTTCTACCCTGATGCGGGAGAATCCGCATCCCACCCCCATGCCCCATGGAGGCTCATCTGAAGGGAGACAGCGCCTCCTTCTGGGGGTTCTGGAACTCCAAGGCTGACTCCCTGCAGACTTGAGGAGATGGGCCGCGGCCATGGGCCAAATGATGAGATATTCATAGAACACAGGCCTGGGCAGCCGCCTCTGTGTGCCCCATTTAGAACTGAAGGCTGGAGACCCAGCTCCCCCATGCCTTTTCCACCTCTCCAGACCCTGACCCTGTGGAGGGACCCGGGCATCTGCCCCATCCCTGGGCATCCCTGGAGGACTGCTGGTACCAAGGGTTAACCTGCAACCTCCACCTCCCTCCTCTGCCTCTGGTCTGCTAGCCTGTTGCCATAGAAACAGGCTAAAAATAAAATGGGCTCCCAAAGCCCAGCCCCAAGCTCAGGAGTCAAAACAAACTAATTAAAGCAGACAGGCTAAAATGTGAAGATAATTACGCCCCCACTCAGGAGCCAGTCTGGCATGGAAAAGCTCAGCAGGCCATCCTGAGTCAGGACCCCTGGGTCCATCCCTGACATGCGGGGCAACCACCACTCAGACTCCTTGAACCCCAGGGTCCCACCAGGAGAGCCCACCCTGCTTAGGTCTTGGATCTACGGAGCACCACACTCACACTCCAACGGCCCCACCCCTGATAAACTGCAGTATGGCTTCATGCTGGGATCTGTGCCCCATCTGGGGTGGCCAAGAGAAGGCGGGGTGAACTGAAGTCTGAGGCTGCCTTTCTACCTGAAATTCAGGGAAGTCCCAGTGCAGCTTTGGAGCTGCCTCTGTCCCTAAGACCTTTAAAGGCTTCAAGATAGTTCCTTTGTCTCCTGGGCTGCTGCCTCTTCACCGAGGGCCCTCAGAGCCAGGTGGGTGTTCCTCCATCCCCCTTTGGCCCAGGAGCATGAGAAGGCCACGCAGGTGGCCCCATTCTCAGGCTACGCAGGTGCTGGGTCAAGTCCATCCCACCATGGGCCCTTTGCCTTACAGGACCATCAAGGTGGAGGTATACGACTGGGATCGAGATGGCAGGTAAGCTGGCAGAAGGACAGAAGGTGAGCAAGGAGGGGGACAGCCCCTGGGAGGAAGGTGGATCTTGCCCTCTCATGGAGAGAGCTATGCCCAGGTCCCCACCCATGGCAGCTTGTGGGGTGAGGGGCCTGGGTTTCCTGTGGAGGGACCACTGCCTCGGTGGCTCATCCGTGCCCAGCTCCACTGAGGCACCAGAGGGCCTGTGTCCTGCAGGACATGGTGCAAGGGGTGTAAGAGGCCTCTTTTCCTCAAATAGCTGTCTAGCGGCCAGCCAGTGTCTAAAATCTCCCCACATTTGGAAGAATGTAGGATTTTCTGAAATGTGCATGTTCTAAGGTACAGGCAGATATTAGTGAACTCCTGAGCATTCATGACCATGTTCTCTGTGTGAGGCTAAGCATCGTGCGGTGACTGAAGTGCAGAAGATGAGCTTGGCTCTCAGAGACTCCCTGAAATCTAGCAGGAGGCCCTTGACTCCTCAGAGGAGTTGTTTGTGGGGAGCAGGGCTGACGGAGTGGGATATGGGAAAGGCGAGCATATGAATGGACCCCGGAGCGGTAAGGCAGAGCCTGAGTAGGGCTGAGCCTAACCTTGGGGAGGCCAGGGGCTTCCTCTTCTGTGTATCTAAGTGCCCCCAAGGAGCCAGTATCACTGGGAATTCATAGACGAGGACCAGAACAGGCCTCTCACAACTTTAGTAGAACCCTCACCGGCTCCTGCTTGTCTGTTGAACCAAATCCAACCAAATCCAAGTATGTCATACTTCCTGACTTTTGTGAGCCCTCCATCCTGTGGTGCTACCAGGGGGGTCATAGAGGGGCTTTAAGCCCTCTGATCTCCACTGGTGCCTATCAAGTCTGTGACATGGATGGGGGATGCCGTGAAGGGCTGTGCAAATACAGCTCTAAGTTAGGCCGGAGCTCCTTCCAAGGAGCTCACCTGCCCAACACCTTCCTATAGAGAAACTCTAGTGCCAACACTACTCTGCCAGCTCACTCTGTCCCCTCCTCTCTTCGCTTTAACCACATTACAGGCAAGTCAGCTTCAGGCTTCCACCCACGATTCACCTCATCACCTTACCCTGGAGTTCCCCATACCTTTCCTTTACCAGGGAAGCTGGAGACAGCTACCAGATGCCATTGGGTCCCACCATCAAGGAGCTCACAGTCTGAATGCTGAGAGCTGTAAATATGTAGACAAAAGACAGTGTGGACTCAAGGTGGGGCAAGGCCCCAGGGGTACCTCCTGGGCATCACACTCCAGCAGGCATTCTTGGCCAGCATGTTAACCACTGCCCTCTATCAGGGAGAGTGGTGGCGAAAGGCAGCCAACCGCAGGGCAGATGGGAGTTCTGCTTTGTACAAGGTTTTGCTGCACTTACTGTCAACACATGCTTGTGGGGCAGAGATGCAGAAGGTGTAAACACTGCAGAAAACACCTCAAGCTGCGTGGACGGACCTAAAGCTAATTGTCTTTTCAAAAAATGTTATTGGAAAAATGTCAAGTACACAGAAAAGTAGAGAGAAGAGTTTAATGAACACTTTAAGCCAATACCTGAATCTAACAAGTGTTACATGTTGCCATAGTTGCCTTATCTATGTTTTGATGTAGTTTAAGTTACAGTTCATGGCATTTTTACCTCTAAATATCTCATTGACAATGTCTAAAAAATAAGGGCATTTTTCTAAATAACTACAAATGTCATTATTGCACCTGACACATTGAACAATAATTCTTGAATACCATCTAATATTCATTTCATGTTCAAATTTCCCCAGTTGTCCCCAGAATACATACTATTGCTCGTTCGTTCAAATAAGAATCCAAGTATTAGAAGTGGGTCCTATTCTCCAGGACCCTGCTCTTTGCTGGGTGTCTGTTGGGTTTCTTGCTCCATGGGTGACACTGGACTCTTCCCAGGGGCCCACCCTCTCTGCTGGTGTGTACCCCTGGAGCAGACGCCCCGGGCAGAACTGAGAGCCAGGGGAAGGGACATGAGAGGCGGGGGGATGAGCAGAGGCAGCGCACAGCCTGGGCCTCGCAGTTCAGCAGCAACTTTCCCTTGCAGCCATGACTTCATTGGGGAGTTCACCACCAGTTACCGGGAGCTGGCCCGCGGGCAGAGCCAATTCAACATCTATGAGGTGAGGCAGACACCTGAAGGCTGGGGTTTGCTCTGACTATATGTAGCTCCCAGTTGCTGAGGACTAACAGTGAGCCATGGCTGGGGTTTTTTGTTTGTTTGTTTTTTTGCGGTACACGGGCCTCTCACTGTTGTGGCCTCTCCCGTTGCGGAGCACAGGCTCCGGACGCGCAGGCTCAGCGGCCATGGCTCACGGGCCCAGCCGCTCCATGGCATGTGGGATCTTCCCGGACTGGGGCACGAACCCGTGTCCCCTGCATCGGCAGGTGGACTCTCAACCACTGCGTCACCAGGGAAGCCCGTGGCTGGGGTTTTTGCATGTTCTCCTGTGAGGTGGGTGTTATTGTCCCATTTCACAGTTAAGGAGACCGAATCGCAGAGAAGTGAGGGGACTTGACCAAAGCCCAGTAAGTGGCAGACTCAAGAGGCAAACAACCTAAGCTTATCTGACTCCAAATCATTGAGTTATAGTGCCCCCCCTGAGAGAGCTCTTCCAACAAGGAGGGGGAATAGAAGTGCAGGTGGGCAGAAGGTGGGGAACAGTGTCAGAAGGTTCTAGGCCCAAGACCTGAGGTCCTGAGTTCAAGTAGCCTTCTGCCTTTAATCAGAGCAGTCTCAGGGCCTGCAGAATATCTTCTCTTTTCTGGAAGGAAAGAGAGGAACAGGAATCAGGATACCTCCATCTAGACCAGAGAACCTTGGACAAGACACCCGGTCTCTCTGGAGATAATATCATCTGCCCTCCAAGGACACTTTCTACTGCTGAGCCTTTGCCTGTGTGTGTGCTCCCTCTCAGGATACCCTCCCACCTTCCACATCTAGCTCAGGTCCTACTCCTCTGGTGGCCTATTTTCTCCCACTTATGAACTTCATGGACAGCATAGTTCATGCCAGACCTACTGAACTGCAGATACTTATAACCCTAATTTACAGCCCAGGGTTCATATCCTGACTCCACCATGTATTAGCCCTGAGACCCTGGCTGAGTTCTTGCCCCACTCTGTGCCATGCACACTGAGAATTAAATAAGTTACTAGAACAATGTCTGGCCACTAGTGAGCATTACGTCAGTGCTATCTCCTAGTTTCATCTGTTGAGCGCTTGGGTGCCAGGAGATTTACATTTCACAACCATCCTACAAACTGGGTCTATCCTTACATCACTCAGCTAGAGCTGGCTTTGACTCCCATCTCTGAACCCTAATCCCTGTATGCATCCACTCCCTCAACCTGTATCTCTGTTCCGAGTGGGCAGGTCTTGTGTTCCAACTAGACTGAAGCTCCCCAAGGGCAGACAAAGTGACAGCGCTTCCTGTTGCCCTGGTCACATTGGCCTGGGCCCTCCTGGGCACACAGTAGGTGTTTATTATACATTCACACTGAATTCAATTGAACAAGGCTATTTGTGAGAATGGAACGTGATGGATTTCTTTGAAAGAGCCATGATCCTCATAGTTAATTGCTTTGCTTTTTGTAAGGACAAAGGACGGAGCTGTCTCTGTCCCCTCACCCAGGCAGAGAGAAGCACACTCCGTCTTTGGACTCTTTTTTTTTTTTTTTAGCGGTACGCGGGCCTCTCACCGCCGCGGCCCCTCCCATTGCAGAGCACAGGCTCTGGATGCGCAGGCCCAGCGCCCATGGCTCACGGGCCCAGCCGCTCCGAGGCATCTGGGATCCTCCCGGACCGGGGCACGAACCCGTGTCCCCTGCATCGGCAGGCGGACTCTCAACCACTGTGCCACCAGGGAAGCCCTGGACTCTTTTAAGGACATTTTTAGGGAAGTGAAGGGAAGGGGTCCGGTCTCCTGGAGTTTGATTCTAAGGATGCTTGACAGGCTCAGATGAGGCCACGATCTCTCAGGCTTCAGTGACTTGTTTTCTCAGTCATTGGTCCCTGCCCCCTTGCAATCAATGAGAGAAACTACAGCGCTGGCAAAAAGAAGTGCTGTCTTTACACATCTGAAACGCCATCAGGTAGAAAAGGAATTAACTCTGGCAGCCCCGGGGCAGGCCTTGCACCATGGAGGGCATCCCTGGGAGGCCGGTTTGGGCTCAGGAAGGCCCTTCTAGAGTCAGAAGTGCCTGAAGAGAGAACAGGCTTCTGCCAGGAAAGATCCTCATCTCAGGCCCCAGCATCAGCCTGGGTGTCCAACGCATATGCCCAGCTGTCTTCTGGCCACTCCTTAGACTCCGCCTTCCCAAACTGAATGCACTGGCTAAAGTCCCTGCAGCCCTCCTCTCCCCCTGGCCAGCCAGCTCCTCCTCCAGTGTTGTCATCACAGCGGCCATGGCACCTGGGGAGGCATCCTTGACACCTCCTGCCCCTCATCCCACACCCAGTCCATGACTGAATCCTACTCCTCCTGCCACCTAAATATTCTGACATTTGTCCCCTTCATTCCCGTCTACCCCCACTGTCACCGTCTCCCCTGTGTAGGGGCTTTGTGACAGCCCCATAATGGCCTTTCTGCCTCCTTCCGTCCTCCAGTCAGTAACCCAAATACTTCTCCAAAATTGTAATTGACCACATTGCTGCCCTGCTTAACCCCCGACTGTGCATGTCACCCACTGCCTCTGCCTGGTTCGCACAGGGGAGCGGGGAGACTCCACACCAGCTGAGATCCTAAAGGGACCTTTACCTACAAGGGGAGTCCAAGCTCCTTCACACGGGTGCCATGCCCCAGTGACCCGCAGTCTGTGTGCAGCCGGGGGGGCAGGAGAGGGCGTGTGTAAGCAGCCATATACATCACAGCTCTAGGAGCCCCTACGGTCTAGCCCTGTCCACTCCCCTCTACCCATCCCCACTCTCAGCCCCATCATGCCATCTGAGGCTCTCTGAACCTCCATGCTGTCTGTCTCCGTGGCTTCATCTGTGCTTGTGCCTCCCTTGGGGTTCCCTTTGCTGTTCTTGCCTCAGGAAGCCCCCACCTGCACACCCACTCTACCCCAGGGTCTGAAGTGGATGCCTCTCCTTGGTGCTCCTGCTCTACCCCCCACCCCACTCCCATACCTATTACCTGTTTATCATACTTCCTGCCCCCTCAAAGACCACGATGTCCTCAGGAATGGGGGCAATGTCTTACCACTGTATCCAGAGCCAGCACAGCTGCTGGTCCTGGGAGCCCCTCAGTGCCCCTTGCACAGGAGGGCAGACCCCACACCTGCCCTGGAGACCCTGGGGATGTGAGGAGAGGGAGGGGAGGAGGCTTAGAACTCCAGCTCAGGAGTTGGGAGGTTGCTAGGCTGGCCCCTAGGGGGTGCAGCCGCTTAGGGCTGGAGAGGCTGGTGGGGTGGGGTGGGGGTGGGATGGGGGAGGGGCTGTGTGCCAGGTTATGCATGAAACCTCAGAACAAACAGGATGCTTTCTCAGTGCCCACTTCACAGAAGATCTGAGAACAAAACAGTGCTTTAATATTAAAACAGTTATAATTAGAGAGTGGAAATGTGGCATACAGGCAGATTTAAAGATAACAGAGCAGACTTCAAAGAAATGTGCTTGTGGCCAGATTTTTCGGCGATGCCCAGGCCCCAGGAGTCCGTGTTCATTCTCCTCCACTGGGAGGGCTACTTTGGAGTAAAAGTTCGGATCCGGTAAATTCTAAAAGTTCCACGCCCTCATAGAACAGGTTGGGAAACTGAGGCGCAGTGTAGTCTTGGGGCTGCAGTGTGCCCTCATTTCGACAGGCTGCCTAGCAAGCTGTCGTCCCGTGAATATGTCAGTGAGCACCATGTCATCTGGGTGACTTTCATGCCTGTGGTGGCTCCAAGGTTGTTCTGGGCTTCTCTCTCCAGGCTCTCAGTTTCCACCTGCATAGCCTGCTAGCCTCCCACCTGCACTTCCCACCTGTGCCCGAAATCCAGTTCGTTCTTCCTTCTGTGTCTACCTAGTCACCCATGACTCCTCCCTCTCTCCTGCCTTCAGGGCCACGCCCAGCCCTGACTGCTTGGAAACGCTCCTTCTTACCTGGTCACCGTTTTTTTCTGCAGGTGGTAAACCCGAAAAAGAAAATGAAGAAAAAGAAATATGTGAATTCTGGCACAGTGAGTAGCCACCCCCTTTCTGCCATGGGTGTAGACATCCCGAGCTAGGTCTGGTGGCAGGAGTCATGTGTGTCTGTGTGTGCTCCTGCGGGGTGTGGGAATGAGACCTGGAGGGTTAGGGGTGGGGAGGGATGGGGCCGATGGAGCAACACGAGGTAGACGTGTAAGAGACACATCAGGCCCTGTGATACAGAATGAGAAATCCCAGAGAGAAACTACCATGGGGACTTCCTGTGGAAGGAAGAGGAAAAAGAGTCGCATTTATTGGGCCCTCTGGGAAATTCCCCATTTAGGTGCTTTTCACAGGTTGTTTCCTTAAGAGGCAGACATTATCATCACCTCATCATGAAAGCGGAAACCAAGGCTGCAGGCAGGGAAGTGACTCAACCAAGGTCACAGAGCTAGAAGGTGGTAGACAAGGCAGTGAGCACAACAATTAAATTCAGAGCTTGCAGCTGCTGTGGGCTGTACCCCTGCTTAACCATGACCATGCTGGGATTATACCGGCCCAGTGGCTTCTGGGGGCTGATCTTCAGGACATTCGTGCCTTTCTTCAACAAATATTTACCGTGTGCTACCATGTGCCAGGTGCCTTTCCAGACACGAGGGATACAGCTGGGAACAAGAAAGACCCAAATCCCTGCCCTCCTGGTGCTTATTGTCTAGTGGGGGGGAGACAACACGAATATACACACAAATACCTGTGTGTGTCAGGTGGTTGTGATTGCTGTGGGAGGAAGTAGGGTGAGGTAAATGGATAGGGAATGCAAGAGATGAAACTACTATTTTGTTTAGAGTAGTCAAGGAAAGCTTCTCTGAGAAGGTGACATTTGAGCAGAGATTTAAAGAAGGTGAAGGAGCAAGTATTGAGGATATTGAGGAAAAAGAATTCTAGCTGTAGGGATCAGCATGTGCAAAGGCCCTGAGGTGGAGTCCACCAGTGCATTTATAGAACAAACCAATGTCTTTGCAGTGCAAACGCACCCAAGTCTGTACCCTTCGTGTCCCTCCCACTCTAGAGGGCCACAGCCCCATCACCTAATACAGCCAGATGTAGCCATTTGAGTCAGGCCAACTCCAACTCCAGACTAGAAGAGGTCACAGACAGGGAACTCCAGCGTTCCTCCAAGGAACCTTATTTTCTCCATCTGTAAAATGGGGCTAATACATCATCCCTCCCCTGCTTAATGCACAGGGTGGCTGTGGCAGACACATGGGAGATGCAGGACTGTAAACTGCAAAGTACTCTGCTCCTTCAGAGGGGGCTGACCACTGCTTCTCTGATTGTAATTGTTTCACACGCAGGCTTGGAGTGATAGTTCTTTTGTCTGAAGCTGCAGTGTTTCTCAGTGGGGATGCTATCGGTATTTGGGGAAGAATAATTCTTTGTCTCACAGGACTTCCCCATACATGGTGGGATGCTTAGCACCCCTGGCCTCAGCCCATAGCTAGCAATAGAGCCCCAGTCATCGTGAGACCCCAAAACTCTCCCTCACATTCCCAAATGCCCCTAGGAGAGGCAACACGTTCCCCAGCTAAGAAATATTAGATGTACAGCTGAAAAAAAAAAGGTTGAAAACCACTGATGTCATCCAGCTTTCTTACTTTAGAGATGAAGAGACTGAGGCCCAGAGAGGAGATGTGATTTGTCTCAGGTCACACAGTGAGTTAGGGACAGAGCAGGACTGGGCTGAGGTCTCCTGACTTTCCCTTGCTCCAGTATTTCCTAATCTTTACCATAAAAAAATCACTCAGGGTCCAGGATGCTTGTTAAAATACAGATGCCCAGGCCAGTTCCCTGGGGTTCTATTTTAGGAAAGCCAGGCTGGACCCCAGAAATCTGTATTTTGTGCTTCTCATACCTTACTTACTATGTGCAGAGTCTCCTGGGGATCTTGTTAAAATGCCAAGAATCCGCATTTCTACTCAGCATCAAGGTGATTCTGATGCTGTTGTTCGGGGACTATACTTTGAGTACCAAGTCCCTGGGTCAATCCATATGGCCAGGCAAGTTAGGCAATTACTTCATCCCAGTGCCTGGAGCAGGGTTCAACTCTGGCTGCAGGTTAGACTCATGTGAGGAACTAAAAAAAAAAAAAAAAAAAAATCCAGGGCTGGAGCCCTATCCCAGAAATCTTCATATTATTGGTTTGGGGTCCTCACTCCAGCTGCAAGATGTTTTAAAAGCTTCCCAGGGAGTCTAGTGACCACAGTCAGAGTAGAGGCCACTGTCATAGTCCATTCCTAGAGAAAGGAGGCTTTGTCCGTCCAGGTGCCTAACACTGTAACCACAGCGAGTGGGGGTCTCCAAGGCCCAGCTCAGTACTCACAGACCCTCCCATTATTCGGGCTAATGGCTGGTCCCCTTTGTCAAGCAGAGGCACTACCTGGCCTCCCACTGAGTTGATAAAGATGACTGAATCTGTACCAGTAGGGGCCACCCCAAATCCTAGAGTGGAGTTGTCTGACACAGGTAAAAGGTTCCCTGCCCCAATCTTCCCTCATTGAATTGATTTTAGCTGCCAACATTTTCACTTGTTTCCACCATCCTAAATCATTTTCATAAAGAGCTGCCAGGTAGCTACCTGTCTTTGGAAAGCTGTTGCCAGAGAACTGCCAGGGGCATAGATCAAGAGACCTCTGCTTGGGAGAGGGGGCCCCAGATGCTCAGTTACCTCCAGGGAAAAGACAGGCTGTTTAGCAGGAGGGTCTTGTGTCTGAGAGGGTAGAGATCAAGATGCTAGAGGGATGAGGTGGGACAAGTAAGATTTAAAACAATTGCAGACCAAAGAGACACATTTCAGGATTAACAGTTAGCGGAACGTGGAAGCATGGAGCTTGTCAGCATTGACAGATCTTAGTCCTATGTCAGGAAGACCCCCATCTCCCTCCACACTCCACACCCGTGTCCACTCGGGAAACTCGATTCCTTGGCTTGAGCCCCAGTACTCCAGTGACAGAGACAGGGCCCTTCCAAAGATGCAGTTTGGCATCAAGGTCAGAGCACAGGGTCTGGTTCCGGACGGACCTGGGTTCCCATCTCACTCGGCCATGTCCTGGTAGTGTCCTTGGACACACCGCATCGCTTCTTTGAGCCTCAGTTTCCTTGCTTGTAGAATGGAGATAATAATAGTACCTCACAGAGTTGTTGTGGGCACTGTTTGCAATGAAGCAGGCAAATGCTGGCACGTGCTGGGTGCTCCATAGCTGTCAGCAATGCTCTCCCTCTGCCTAGTGCTCCCCGCTGACCAAGCGTCTTTTTGTTTTCAAGGTCACACTGCTTTCTTTTGCTGTGGAGTCAGAGTGCACATTTCTTGACTACATCAAAGGAGGGTGAGAAGAGATGCAGCCTGGTTTCTTCGGCCTCAGGGAGAGGGAAGGGGCCCCGCACATTGACATATGAGCAGCTCTGGCCCCACCTGGCCTCTTCAAGGCCATGGCCGAAGCCCGCGATCGTGGGCTCTGAGCAGACCCTCAGACAACTCACGCAGAGCCCTGCATGCCCCTAATCCTGAGTGGCTGCAGAGGGCACTACTGAGCCGCGGAGGCCAGCCTGGGTCCCGTGAGGTCCCTGTACCGAGATGGGACCTGCAGGTGGTAGGGACTCCATGACAAACAGAAATGGGCTTAGGGAGGTGGAAAGAGCCCCGGTCTAGGAGGCAGGAGGCCCAGGCCCTAGGCCCCTCTTTGCCTTGAATTTGCTGGGTTACTTTGGGCACATCACTCTCCCTCCCTGGGCATCAGTCTCCTCTGCACAGAGAGTTGGAATTAAGTGAATTCTAAGGTTCCTTCCTGCTCTGAGCTTCTGATGCCGATGGTCTCTCTGGTGGGGGGCGGGCAGTGATTAACCTTCCCAGTGTCATTAGAGACCTACAAAGGGCAGGAGGAACTGGGAAATGAGCCAGGGATGGTCAAACACAAGTTTAAGGAGCAGAAAGAACCAGAAGGGTCGGCATCCAGGCAGGCAGAGAAGCCTGGTGGCTCCAGCCAACAGCTCATGGAAAGAGAGCCTGACTCCAAGGTGAGGTCCTACCCAGCACGCTCCCTGCCAGGACAGGTGCCAGGGCCGGGTGTGGGTAGCCGAGCCCACAGGTGCAGCCAGGTGAGTGATTACACCTGTCTGGAAAGGAGACAGGCAGGGCGGTTGCCAAAGGCTTATCCCAGCCAAGCGGGCTCTTGGCCGCCTGGTTCTCTGGGGCAGAGGGAAAAGTCAGGCCCTGGGAAGCCACACTTACTTTCTCATGACAAGGCTCCCTGCTGCCTTGAGCCTGCAGCGCCCAGGTTTCGAGCTCTCCTCCTACCCCCTGAGCACATGCCCTTCCTGCAGTCACCCACAGGCTTTCCTGCCCCTCCTCCATGCCTTCTCCAGGCCCTGCCCTGGCTCCCTTCCCCCATCAAAACTGCTCTATCTGCTCTCCATCTATTAAGCAACCACCCCTTATATTCCATGGTAATTTTCAAACAATCCTCATCCTGTTTATCCTTCTTATTTGCATAGTGCCCCCAATTTACAGAACACAGTGGGCTGGGTGAAGATGATTATCTCCATTTTACATGACATGTCCAAGGCCCCAGCACTTAGTCGGTAGCAGGTTCTTTCCGTCACCACGTGCCGCATTTCTTCCATAGTAATGAACCCACCCCGCAGCTCCCAGGTGAGGTGTGATAGAGATGGATGAGTTGAAGGGCTGGGTGCTGTCTCATTGAGAAGGAGCTCACAGAGGCAAGCCCTGGCTTTCGTCCTCCGCTGTCTTCACACTCTGGAGAACCTGAGTCAGAGGCCGATGTGTGTGTCCAGGCAGGCAGCTGATGGAGGCCTCTGTCTAGGGATTCTCTGCTGCCTGGCCTCCCTGCCCCACCCCCCTGGACCAGGAGGAAGGCTGTGGGTTCCTCTGCCCCCACGTCAGAGTCCGAGATGGAGCTAGTTGCTGAGCAGCCTGCAAGGAGTACCTTTTCCACAGAAGTAGCTGCTATCCAGTCCCTTCCTTCTCTGAACTGTTTCAGAACCCAGAGTAGGGTTTTTGCTTAAGGAGTAAAAAAAAAAGCCTGACTCTCCCCTCACCCTTTATTTGGAAGAGCCAGGCCAACAATGTCCCTCAGCTGTAGTCCTGCAGGCCAGAACCACCTCTTGTCGTCTTGTGGCTCCTTCTCCCTCAGAGCTTGGAGTCTACTGAATGCTCTGTCCCCAGGCAGTGGACGAGGGGGAAAGAGTGTGGGGAGGACTGTCTCTGGCCAGCAGACCCTGGGTGGGGTCTCCTGCTAACCATGTCCTTCACGTTTCCTGGAGATTGAAGGGTCCCTGAGCAGCAGCTCAGCTGTGATGAAGTGGAAAGAGGGCTGTGCTTTCTGATAGGGACCATCTTCTAAATGCAGGTGAGGTGAGCCCTGCCTCATCTTTTTTTTTTTAAAAAATAAATTTATTTATTTATTTTTGGCTGCACTGGGTCTCCGCTGCTGCGCGCGGGCTTTCTCTAGTTGCGGCGAGTGGGGCTACTCTTTGTTGGAGTGCGCAGGCTTCTCATTGTGGTGGCTTCCCTTTGCTGCAGAGCACGGCTCTAGGCGTGTGGGCTTCAGTAGTTGTGGCTCACGGGCTCTAGAGCACAGGCTCAGTAGTTGTGGCGCACGGGATTAGTTGCCACGGCAGTAAAAGTGCCCAGTCCTAATCACTGGACTGCCAGGGAATTCCTAATTATCTTTTCATCTTGTGATTCCCCCAAGCACCTGAAGGATTTGCTAAAAGAAATTCCTGCACCGCACCAAGGGATTTGGATTCAGTAGGTCCACGGGGGGCCTGAGACTCCTCACAGATTCCCAGGTGATCCTGATTCTGCTGGTCCGTGGGTGCTCTTCCAGTAGCGCTCCTACAGAATTTCCCACAGACCCACAGACTGGCTTTTACTGGCCACATCCCCCATGGTGTCAATTAACATATTCCTCTATCCCCTGCGTTTCCTGTAAACAACCAGTAGATAGTTCTGGAAGCTCAGTTAGATTCCAGTTCAGTTTTTTGGCAAGACAGCTTCATTTATTCTTTCCTCAGGAGATGCACAATGCCTTTTTGTCTTTCTTTTTTGCCAAATAAGTTTTAACCCTGAATCTGACTCCAAATTTGCGCCAGGAACACAGGGAAACCCTACTTCACTGGCCTCAGGGGCAGGGTTTGGAGAGGAAATAAGAAATCACAGCCATGTGCCCAGCAGAACATAATCATCTTCAGAGAGCTGTCACACTGCCTAACTCTTTTGATGCTGACAACAGCCCTTTGGGGGAGGGTGTAGCTGATGATACTATCCCGGTTTTCCAGAACCGGAGATGAGTGACTTCACCAAGGCTACATACCTGACAAGCAGTGGGGCTGGGGTGGAAGCCAGGTTTCTCGCTCCCTGTCCAGTACAGGCCTGCCTTTGTCCAGGTTACTCTCCTGCTGTTCTTCCTCTTCTAGGACTCAGATCAACTTCACGGTGGCCATCGATTTCACAGCCTCCAATGGTGAGTGGGGGCATGGGCAGAGGAGCTGAATGGGGGCTGGGGGCCTGGAAAGGGGAGGGCTTTTCAGGGCTGTGGTAGTTGGCCCTAGCTGGGAGCAGATCTCCCATACCCTCTGGCCTCATCCTCACCGAAGAGGAGGAACTTAGGCCTAGAGGACCAAAGATGCAACCAAGGTGGCGAAGGTACCCCCAGATTGGATCATGGTCACTAACAAATCTGGCCTCTGGGCCTACATACCCTGAGCCACAGCCTTGCCCTTGAGGATACCCACTCTCCCTAGGGCAATAGGACAGCTTCTCTGGGCCCATGGAGAGCCCTGGAGCAGAGGTATTTCCTCACAGGATCAGATTGCACAGCCCCTGTGCAGTTCACCCCACAAGCTGGAGGGGAGAGCCAGAGGCAAGACTGAGCCTTGTGGTCCTCAGGGAGGCAGGAATGCCCAGGAGCTCCGATCCTCACCCTTGCTTGGGCTTCCTTCCTCCTCTGACATTCTCCAGTGTCGGGCTGTGACCAAGTGGCCGGGAGCAATCAATGCCAAACTTTACACTGTTAGAAACATCACAACCTTCCTTGGACTCTGGACCCCCATTAGCAGTGCTCAATGCTCATTTTTTTGCCAATCAGAAGATGCCCAGGTCTCGTACTCCACAGGTGTGTCAGAAACCCCCCCTCATGGCTGCGGGCCCTCCCATCACAGAGTGGTGGGATGTCAGAGCTGGGAGGGGCCATAGTGTTCAAAACAGTGAGGAGAGTTATAATAACATCTGTTTAATGCTCACAACAGTCCTGTGAGGTGGGGACTGTTATTACCCCCATTCTACAGATGAGGAGACTGAGGCTGAGTGGTTAAGAAACTTATGCAGGATCACACAGCTGGTAGGAGGCAGAAAGGATTAATACTTGGCTGTCTGTGCTGTACTGCCTCTTGTTAATAAACGAGTAACTAAAATACGGACAATATTAGTGGTGACAAGGGCTGTGGAGAAAAACAAGTCAGGAAGAGGGATAGGGAGTATGGAGGAGGCTGTAACTTTCAATAGGCTGCTCAGGGAAGACCACAGCAGACCTCAAGAGGTGAGGGAGCAAGCCATGTGCACATCTGTGGAAAAGCGTCCCAGAGCAGAAGAAACAGCCTTTGCCGAGGCCCCGAGGTGGGAATGGTGAGAGACCAGAACTGAGTGAGTGACAGGATGGTAGAAGATGAGGAGAGAGGTAACCGCAGGCCAGATCAAGTGGGGTTTTGTGGGCCCTTGTAAGGACTTCAGATTTAATTCCTGGTGAGACGGGAGCACTGGGGCATTTTGAGCAGAGAAGAGGTGTGATTAGCTGCCTGAGTTTTGACATAGACTCACTCTGGCTGGTATGCTGAGTATGGACACAAGGGTGGAAAGACAGAGATGGGGCTGCTGCAGCCCTATGAGCAAGAGGGTGGTATCATGGAGGAGGGGAGAAGTATAGGTGGGATTCTGGATGTATTCTGAGGGTTTAGCAGCCATGATTTGCTAAAGGATTGAATGTGTGGTAAGAGAGAAAGAAAGGGGTTCCCTTGGACACCGCGTTCTGAGCCTGGTGGCTTGGAGTGTCCAGGCCGGCAAATGTCCCCATGCCCTGTCTTGCAGGGAACCCCTCGCAGTCCACGTCCCTGCACTATATGAGCCCCTACCAGCTGAACGCCTACGCACTTGCACTGACTGCCGTCGGGGAGATCATCCAGCACTACGACAGCGACAAGATGTTCCCCGCCCTTGGCTTTGGGGCCAAACTACCCCCTGACGGCAGGGTATCCCATGAGTTCCCGCTGGTAGGAGGTCCTGGGAGAAAGGGCTGAGGGCTGACCAGGCTGGGGGTGTGGTGATGGGCCTGGGGTGGGGGGCATTCCCATCCTGCCCGCCTAGGGACTTGAGGTGCAGTCTTTGCAGAGGTAGGCTGCCTGCTGGATGTAGGGGAGCTTGTATCAGAGCTTCCAGAAACCCACTCCCCACCTCAGTCACGAGCACGTCCCCTCCAAGTCTGAAGCCGTCCACAGTGGGCTCTGCCCTCCTTTTCCTAACAAGACCCAGGTGGAGGTGGAGTGGGGATGTGGCTGAACTATTCCCCAAGGCCCCAGAAATGAGGCTAAAAGGTTGTGGGTTGGGTATGGACAACTGTGGGAAGTTCCAGGAGTTCCCTGGGTTGGTCTGAAATGGGGGCCCTGTAGAGATGGCTCCTCAGGCCACCTCCTTTCCCTCCCTCCCATGAGCTGGGGACACTCAGTCGGTTGCTGGATCACTCACAGCAAATGTCCCTCCCATGCCCGTAGGGTGCCAGGCACTGTGCTGGGCACAGGACACAGGAGGATGGAGCAGCTGCTGGCCCTTCCAGAGCAGCTCAGACTCTGCAGTCATTTTAGGGGGTGGTGGGTTTGCCCGAGGTCCCCTAGGCATCCAGGGCTCTGGGGGTCAGGGGGATGCTGTCTGAGCAGGTACAGGGAGTAGGGCAAGGAGCAGGTCTGGACCCTGCTCACCTAGAGCATGTGCTGCCCTTCACAGTGGGCCCCGAGTGCTCCCTCCCCTGCCCCGAGCCCCCGAAGCCCCACCAGAGAAGAGTCTAGGAGAGCCCAGGCCTGTTGACCTTCCCAACCCTGGCTCTGCCCCCACAGACCACCCAGCTTTCCTCCTTCCCATCCCTCCTTCCTTCCTGGGCTCAGCCTCCTTGCCCTCTGTGCCCCCAGAACGGCAACCAGGAGAACCCCTCATGCTGTGGCATTGATGGCATCCTGGAGGCCTACCACCACAGCCTGCGCACGGTGCAGCTCTACGGCCCCACCAACTTCGCCCCCGTGGTCACCCATGTGGCCAGGTGAGTGTGGCGGTCACTGGACCATCCCCACAGCTTGCAAGGTGCTTCTGTCTACCACTGTCCTCCCGGGAAGGCGGGAGGGAGTGTCCCTTCCCACTGATTTGCTTTTCAGGGAGGCCTGACCCTAAAGAGACCCCCTCCCACCGAAGAGCTGTCCCCACCAGTGTTAAGGGTCCTTGTGTTGGGGGGATGACATGCCCAGCGTCCCACCAGACAGACCTCTGACCCCACCCTGCCCCAGGAATGCGGCCGAGGTGCAGGACGGCTCCCAGTACTCGGTGCTGCTCATCATCACGGATGGGGTCATTTCAGACATGGCACAGACCAAGGAGGCTATCGTCAATGTGAGCAGGGATGGGGATGGAGCATGGGGAAACCTGGGGGTGCACCTCCCCCCCTCCTTTAGGGAAACCCTTGGGGCATGAATTCTCCTCTCCCTGCCCTCTTTGGGACCACTCCTGGCTTCTTGCTGTAGAGCCTAGAGGGCCAGCAGTAGGGTTTTGGGGGTGGAGGGTGTTCCGGCTGATAAAGGATCTGGCTGGCGAGCTCTCTACCTACCTCTTCATCACACTGGATGGTCCACTCCATCCAGACTCCTATGGTGCCCTCATTAACCCATCTCTAGGGCTGCTGCCCCAAACCCCAGCCTGGCTTGGCCCGGTAGAAGAGGAGGGAGGTCCAAGGAGCGGGAGGCCCAGGAACATGGCTCTCCCTACCGGGTCGTCTCCCTATATAGGGGCCCCAGCCACAGCTGGCCCTCCCTCTGGGCCAACGTAAAAGCTGTCCCACATGACGGAGGTCCAGAGGCAGAAGAGGGGACAGGAGTGTCTTGCAGAAGCAAACCTATGACCCATTTCCCCCTCTCCCTCCTGCCCTCTCCACCCCCTCTTCCTCTCTGGTATCCCTGTATCCTTGGCTATCCTCTCTCCCTCCTCCTCCCCCTTTTCTGTGTTTCTCTGTGTGTCTCCATCCTTCTCTCTTCCATTTCCTCCCTCTCCTCCTGCCTTTCTTCTTTTGACTCACCCCTTCCTGTCCTTACCTGTGATCTCCCGTTTCTTGTAACTGGCACCTCGGCTGGGTACCACCCCGCCTACCTCCCATGTTGTCTCCCAGGCTGCCAAACTCCCCATGTCTATCATCATCATCGGCGTGGGCCAGGCAGAGTTCGATGGTGAGTCCCCACCCCCCTAGATGTTCCCCCCAGAGGCTTCAGGCCATTGGAAATGTCCCCTCCCAAAAGAGTGAGAGCTCACACTGGGGTGTGTGCAGCTATCTGGATAAGCAGGCAGGGTGTGAGTGTGCGTTTGTTTGCACAGGGAGGGGTGTGTCAAGGTGTGTACCGCACACCCACACACCAAGGCTGTGGGGAGGAGGCCCCAAGTCACTCCTCCCTCCTCCACCCTGGGAGCCTGTGGAGGGTGGGGGAGTGGCACCATGGGCTAGAAGTCAGAGACTCATGTGATTGGGCTCCTCCTGTCTCCTGGCCTCAGTTTTCTCATCTCTAACGTGGGGGTCTGGGCTGGCGGTCTCTGTCCTGCCAGGCCCAGGTGCCCACCAATTAGTCCCCCCACCCCATGCCTTTGCCCTTCCCCCCCCCACAGCCATGGTGGAGCTGGATGGTGATGACGTGCGGATCTCCTCCCGGGGAAAGCTGGCCGAGCGGGACATTGTCCAGGTGAAGCCCAGACCCTGCCTGCCCCACAGAAAATGCAAGAGCCCCTCTAGGCAGGCTGACCTAACTCCCCCTTCTAGGGGCTTCTCTGGAAAGGGGCCCTGGAAGGAGGCACTGGGAGCCCTAGAATGGCTTGGCCACACAGAAGGAAACAGGAGTCAGTCTTAGGGCTGGACCCACCTCTACCACGTCTGAGACTCACCCCTAACACTGTGTTGCCCTGACTGGAATGCTCTGCCATGCCCTCCCTAAGCCCCAGGCCTCCAGGGTCTCCTGTAGAACACAGAGGCCTGATTACTTTTGCCTTCTGTTATTTTCTGCTGGGCTGCCTTCCTAAGTGAGATGGCAAACCCCATGAAGCGGGGGGAGGTGTCTTTAGTGTTGCTGCAGCCCTTTCCAAGAATGAATGTTGCTTGGTTGATTGAATCAATACCAACGTCTCCATGTAGGATGGCAAATGTAACGAGCAGACAGGTCTTTGTCCTCAGGGAATCCCAGTCCAGTCAAGCCTCAGAATGCACGTCAGTAAGCACATCCCTCTGTGAATCTCTTGCACACGGAGTCCCTAGTGCTTAGGAGATTCAGAATAAAAAACCCGACATTCTCCATACCACCCCTCCCCCATTAAAAAAATTAAGGGGGAGGGGCCATTCCAGGTGTGGAGACCAAAGACAGGGAGCTAGAAACTGGAGCAAGGGCAGTCTGGGAGGTGGGACCTGTGTATGCAAAGGCCTGGAGGCAGGAGTGAGCCTGAGGCACTGGGAAGGGGGGCAGACATCTCCTGGGATAAAGCCAGAGGGGCCCGACTGTAGGTGTTGGCCCAGAAAGGGAAGAGCAGAAGCAGAGACAGAGAGCGCCCTGCAGGAGAGGTGGGAGGAGACCCGCAGGGCCCATTTCAGAAGCCAGGGGATTCCTTCAGCATTTCCTGAGTGCCTGCTAAATGCCTGTGCTTGGTGCCAAGACTGCAGAGATGAAGGGATCTTGTTCAGTGGTGTATTGTTTCCTGGCATGAATAGGTGTGCAGTAAGTTATTTGTTGAGTGAATGACAGAACAGGGACTATGATACAGTCCCTCAGAGAATTCACCATGACGGGGAGGGCTTGAGTGAAGTGGGCAGAGGCTGGGGAGGAGTGGGACAGGATCCCCAGACCTGGAGATTTGGGGGACTGGTGTCCAGAGGGAGACCTCGCCTGACCCTGCCTCCCCTACTGGACAGTTTGTGCCCTTCAGGGACTATGTGGACCGCACGGGCAACCACGTGCTGAGCATGGCGCGCCTGGCCCGCGATGTGCTGGCTGAGATTCCTGACCAGCTGGTGTCCTACATGAAGGCGCAGGGCATCCGCCCTCGCACCCTGCCCGCAGCCCCAGAGCGCTCGCCCCCGCAGTCCCCCACCCGCACGCCCCCTGCTTCCCCCCTGCACACGCACATCTGAGCCTTGTCTGCTCAGATGGCTGGGGCTTAGGCCAGTAGAAAGGGTGGCGGGGTACCCAGACCCAGCTACAGACCATCCTGCCCAGCCTTTGGAACACGTGTGCCTGGGAGGCCCACAGGGGGTGGGGCTTCTGGAGACTCCTTCCCATACTGCCCAAGCCCCTAGAGTTTGGGGGTACGGGTGGTGGAGGTGGGGATCTGGGCCCCTGCTCTTCTCTCCTTTCACTGACACCTGGTTCTGGACCAGCCAGGAAGATGTTAATCAGGACGACTGGGGTCCCGCTCAGCCCACCTGAGCTATTACCTGGGTAATCCCATCTGCTCCTATATCACCCTGAAGCCTGGGCTAAGCCTCCCACCTCCAGGCCCCCTTCTCCCTCCCCTCCTCCTGTGGTGTCTACTCCTATACCTGGCCCTTGACCCCCACCCAGTATCTATCCTGTCCCATTTCCAGTGAACCCTGTGAGGCTGCTGGGTTTGCAGGAGTGCCTAAACATGTGACCCCTCCTTGGGACCCTTGCATGAAGTGGGAGTCCTACAGACCCATGAAGGGGATGCTGTGATAGTAGATGGAGGCCACATGGTGGGCAAGGAATGGAGACTTTTCAGGCACAGAGTCATTTCTGGTGCCTCTCAAGCCCAGTATGACGCTGGTTCTAGAACACAGATCCACAGGCCTCTCCCTGGTCTGAGCCCGTAGGTACCTCCACAGTTGGCTCCTGGCTCCAGGAATCCCCCTTTCTCCCCAGAGACTGCCCAGGGTCCTTGGGGCACCATCTTCTGCTGCCCACCTGGAGGCCTGGGCAAGAAGCAGCCCAGCTCCAGCACTCCCACACTGCCCCTCTATCCTATGGGGATAGGGGATGGGAGTCCTGGGTTCAAGTCCTGCCTCCAGCCATTGCCGGCTGTGAGAACCTGAACAAGTCCTTTCTACCTTCTGGGTCTCAGTTTCCACATCTGTAAGGCAAGAGGGTTGACCAGATGGCCCTGGGTTTACCTTCAGCTCTGATACCCTGAGAGTCCACATTCATCCCACGCCCAGCTTCCCCCATCCCACTCCTCACCAGTGCAACCCTTTAAGGCCGTCTTGGTTTTAGGGTCACCCGGTTCCATCCCATCACCCTAAATCCACCCTCGTCCTTCAGCCTTGGGCTCTGGCATCTGAGCCTGAGCCCTTGCCCCTGCTGTGGGAAAGGTGAGAAAGATGATCTCACCCCTGGGCCCACCCAGCTGCCCAGCCTTTACCCACATGGTCATGCATGCCAGTCCCTCCTGCCGCATGGGGCTCCTCAGCCCACTGAACCTCCCGTTCCTGGGTGGAGACCAGGCCCCACCCCGTCTGTTGCCAGACACTGCTTCCCTTCCTGTCATGCATGATGGTGGTGTTTCTATGCTGTCTGGTCCTGTGCCTGTCTCTAAGACAGTCTCTGTGTGGAATTTGCCTTAAACTGAAGTAAATTTGGTTCTTTTACTAAAGTTCCTTGTTTTCCTTTCTCCTGTGAAAAATAGCACAGATGTTGCTGTGTGACAGAGTTCAGGTTCTCCTCTCTCTTTCTTCTATCCTTTTGTTCAAAAAAATGTACTGAGCAACTACTGTGTGCCAGGGTCTATGCTAGGCACTGAGGATGCAGCAATGAAAAAAACATAGGCCCTGTCTCCACATGGAACTTACAACAGACACACAAATAGGACAGGGGAAACACAGTAAGCACATAATAGGTAAATAATGTAATTTCTGGTGGTGATAAGAGTCACAAAGAAAAATAAGAGAATAAGAGGATAGAGAATGACAGGGTGATATTTTAGATGAGGTGGTCAGGGAAGGAGGGCCTTTCTGAGGAGATGACAGTTAGATGAGCCCCGAGGAAATGAGAGGGGGAGGCATGCTGATATCTGAGGCACAAGGGCTCCAAGGAAAAGGAGCAGCAAGTGCAAAGGCCCTGAGGTGTGTTTGAAGAACATTAAGGAGGCCAGTGTGGTTGAAGCTGCATTAAGGAGGGGAGAATGCAGGAGATGGGGTTGGGGGTAAAGAATCTGGAATGTGCAGGGCCTTGCAGGCCACAGAAAGCCTTCAGCATTACTCTGAGTGAATCAGGGAGCCACTGAGGAGGTGAGAGAGGTGAGTAACATGATCAGATTATTCCGTGCGTGACTTTACTGCATCTGATCACTCATCTCTCAACAGGTATTTACTGAGCATTAGTGCCAGGCCCTGCTCAGGTTGGAGACACCGTCTCACACACAGTTGCACCCTCATGGGCCCAACCCCTGCTCTGGGGCAATAAGCAAGGAGATCCTACCACCCTGGGGTATCGACACCAAACCAATGAGAGGGACCAGGATCTGTGGCCACCAAAGCGGGGCTCTTGGGGCAGCCTAAATGCCACACAGGTCCTGTGCCCAGGATGACTTACTGCTCCTCTGTGTGATGGGACTGTCACTCCTCCCTTGCGGGATCGTTGTGTGGTCAGAGTGACACGTAGAGGTGCACGCATGAAGCGTGTGACATTCCCAGGGCCTGCTGCACTAGGTGCACAGTAAACACCACTTTCCTCCTTGTCCCTCTTCACATATAAGTCCGTGTGACCATGAGGGACCAGGATCACAGGGAAAGGGGATTTCTCCCTTCTCTGGGTGAGTTTGCTCTCAGATGAGCCCTCCAGGCAGCCTTTCCCAACCAGCACATCACAAGAAATTGGTGTTAATTATACCAAAGTTTGGGACTTGCTTGCTTCTTAGATGATTTTATGGTCAATTAGAGCTGATTCACCACGGTCCTTATAATTAGATGCCCCTCTGACTTGCATTCCGATCCACTTTGAGTGGGTACCGGCTGGAGTCATAGCTCGAGAAGAAGAAAGTTCCCATAACCAGCAGCCCGTTTTTACCTCACCTTGGGCTCCCGTGGGAAAGCATCGGGAGGAGAAGGCCGCCTGGCAGGGCAGTCGATGCTCAGAGCCGCTGCCACTGGTGCACCGAGAGTGTCTTTACTGTGCTCAACACGGTAGCTGGGTTCTTTCCCAAGGTGTGTTCCACGGAACACTGGTTCCCTGGCATGGGTTTTGGGAAACTGCCCACTCTGAGCCCCTCTCAGAGAGTCCCCATGGCCTTCAGGTATTAGAGGCTTTGATTAGTCCTGTGGCAAAGAGACTATTTTGACTTGGTTCATCCCAATGTTTTCTAAGCGTTTTGACCATGGGGTCAGGGTGTATGTGTGTGTGTTTAGCTGTAACACTATCACCAAGCAGAACATGTTGTCTGGGGAATTTCAGTAGAGACAGTCTCCCTGGTTCCCAGGCCAACACAAAAGCCTGAGGCTTTTTCCCAGGAGGCCAGAGGAGGTCATGGAGTTGGGGAACTTCTCAGAGGGGATGGGGTAGGAGAGGTGAAGACCTCCAGTTGCCTCTGGAGAGAAGGAAGGGGCCTCAAAAGGGGCCCCTGCCCCTGCCACATCAGGAAGAGAAACCACAGAGAAGAAAGGAGGGCGTTCAGAAATTCACAGGCCCAGACTCACGGCTCCATTTTGACTTTACTTCATGATATTCCTTTATTGGGCTGAGAGGTGTGTGTGGGACAGAGCTGGGGGAGGACAGGCAGAGAAGGGAGAGGCAACTGAAGGGTCCCCCTGGGCTGTGAGCCTCTACCCAGGCAGCCCATTCAATCCCCAGGCCTTACCCCAGGATTGAGGACCCCAGGAATGATCAGCCCCCAGATCATTCCTCTACCCACTTCTCTGCCTTTAGACGTCCCTTTACCAGTCTCACTTCAAAGGCCCCTGAATTAATAAAAATAAGATTATAATAATAGTAATGACCAACACTCATATGTACTTACTAAGGACCAAGCATTCTTCTAAGCACTTTATATGTATTAAGAAAGTTTATCTTCATAACAACACCATCAAGAAGGTACTATCATGATCCTATTTTCCAGATGAGAAAACTGAGGCATAGAGAGGTCAAGGGACTTGTTCAAGTCATACTACTAAAAAGTAATGGAGCCTATAGTTATCCATCTGAGCCCCAAGGTGGAATGGGATCAGCGACCTAGTTGCCATTTAATTGCTGTGTCACCTTTGCTGGGCTACGCCTGCCCTCTCTGGATCTTAGTCTTCCAACTGGTAAAATGGAGGGGATGGGATCTATGTCATAGGGGTCTCCCCACCTCTCTTGAATCTCAGCTCTCCCATGAGCCTAACCTCTCAGACCCCCGCCAGACCCCATAGGCTTCCTGGGGCCCTGTCATGTCCAGGCTGGATTCTCTCTATCGCCACACCAGCCCCTCCCACATCCCTGGGATGCCTGGCTGCCATTGGCCTGCAGAAGAGGTCCCTGAGCCTTGCCTGGAAGGGGCAAGAGAGGTAGAAGCAGAGGATGGGGCTGACAGCACAGTCGGAGTAGGCCGGGATGGTGGAGAGGCTGGATGCCACAAAAGCCACCAGCATGGCAGGCAGGTCACCCACAGCTGCCACATAGCCTAGCACAGAGCAGGGTCCCCACATCCGCATGAAGACCACCGGCACCACAAGGATGAGCCCTGTGTTCTCCCGGTGCTCCCAGATGTTCTACCCCCTGGGGCTACGGGTATGTCTCCACAGGAGCCAGCCCAGGTGGCTGAAAGAGGAGCCCAGCCCCATCATGCAAGGCAGGAAGGCCAGAGCTCCCAGCAGGGTGAAGTAGCAGGAGGTCTGAGCAGGGTTCAGGAGCAAGAGGCAGGCCTGGGCCTCCTCCTCCACGACCACTCGCTGGAACAGCCAGTTGGGTAGCGATGCAGTGAGGCCCAGGACCCACGTGGCCCCACAGAGCAGCAGGCGGACACCCAGGCCAGACGGGAGGGCCGCATCAGGCCAGGCCACTGCCACATGGCACAGAAGAGCCATGGCCACCATGCCATAGAAGGTGCAGAACATGGTGGTGGTGTTGGCAGCCTGGCTGATGGTGCAGATGGTGGGGCCCAGCCACCAGTCCTGCCACAGGAAGCTCAGCAGGAGCACAGGCACCACGCCGGCCAGGAAGAGCAGGTCAGACAGCGTGATGCTCGCCGTGAGGCTGTTGGTCAAGGTGAGGAGTGGGTGGGGGGCGCCCAGACCCCGGCCCACCGCCAGCAGCCCCACCTGGGGACGAGGCCACAGACCCCGGCAAAGAGGAGTCGGAGCAGTCGCTCAGGTGTAGCTGTGAGCCCAGCGGTGGACGTGGTGTTGGCCTCCATGCTCCTGCTCTGGACACACAAGGACAGGATAGAAACCTGCCCGAGGGCTGCCTCCCTCTTTCCCTGTTGAGCCCCCTCCTTTCACAGACCCCTGCACCCAGTGGGTGCCCTTGGCATGCACCAGCCCCTTTAGACCTCACAACAACCCATCAATTCCCTGGGTTCAAATCCTGACTCTGCTCCTTGGGAGCTCCATGATCTCGGGAAAGTTACCTCATGTTTCTCTACCTCAGTTTCCTCAACTTTAAGGAAACGAGGAAATAAAGGAAACAAAACAGGTGTCAACAGTAACTGTCACTAAAGGATGAGATTCAGGTAATTTTCATTTTCTTCTTTTTAATTTCTGTGTTTCTAAAATTTCTGCAGGGAGTACAAATTGAATCTGATAAACATTATTTACATATTTAGCATATATATTTAGTACAGTGTATATATTTAGTATATATATTTATTTATCGTATGTATATATGTATGTGTATATATATATATTTTTTAACAAAACCTTGCCCTGCCTGTGAAATGAGCAAGGTTTTTTTATATCTTTATTGAAGTATAATTGCTTTACAAAAATGAACAAGTTTTAATTTGAAGTTCAAGTGGGATAATGAATGTGCAAGTGCTTTGAGAAGGTATAAAGCCCCAACCAGTGGTTCCCAAGCATGTCTACACATTGGGATCAGTTGAGGAGTTTCAAAAATACTAATACATGGGTCACACCCCCAAAGACCCGATTTGATTGGTTTGGGCTTTGACAGTTTTGAAAGACCAGCTTGGGAACCTGAATGATCTGAATCCAGTTTCCCCTGCGGCTCCCCAGGCTCCACCAGCCACACCCCAGCTGCTCCTCAAGTGTATCCGGAGATTGACACCTCAAGGCAGAGGGCTGCACCAGGGGCACCATGGCATGGGGACAGGAGTGGGATCCCCAAATGTGGCCCCTTAGAGGTACATCTTGGTTTGGAAAGAGAGTGGGGTTGGGGCTCAGGGAGACAGGGGCGATGGAGCATATCAGAGGGAACCACTGCCTCTACGGTCATGCTATGCGGGTTACCTGGCAGGGGGCGGGGGGAAGTGCTGCACCCCAGCTGTCAGATCTTCCTCCTCACCCCTACTCCATCCCACATGCTGAGGACATGGGGAGCCCCCAAATGAGAGAACTCAGGCTGGGAGATGGGGTCAAGGCATCCCAGAGTTGGCTCAGGGGCTGATGTCGTCATCCCCTTTTCTCCTACACCGGGGGTCGAGGCTGGAAAACCCCTCTGGTAGTTGGCTCAAAGCCAGGGCTGGGGGTCCCCTAGGTCCCTCCTGCAGAACCCTGCCTGGAGGAATTGCTTGGTCTCCGGGGCCCAACGACAGCCACTTGCCTGAAAACAGCTGAGAAGAGACCGGAGGGGGTCTCTATAAATTCTGCCGCCAAAGCCGCAGATCTCAGACTCTGGTTCCAGGGGCTGCAGGGGAAGGACAGTGTTCCTGAGCCACTCTCTAGGCATTTGTCATTGCTTTTTTATTTCTTCTACATGGCCCAGGCTTGCCTGCTAATAATATGAAATATGATTGGAGAGGAGGGGAGGAGGGAAAGGGATAAGGAAAAGGAGAAGCCTCGAAGGACCTTGCCCCTGCTCTGTCTAAGCATCCATACCTTCCTATAAGAAGTTCTATAACTTCAGGGTTAAGCTTATGGGGCACTGGAGCCTGGGGTTAAAACCTTGCTCAACCACTTGCTGAGCTATGTAACTGTGGGCAATCTACTCAATCTTCTATGCCTAATTTTCCTTATCTGTAAAATGGGGATAATAACAGGCCCCATCTTAAAGGGTTGATGTGAGGATTAAACGAGGTAATACAAGCTAAGTGCTCAGAACAGTGCCTGGCACATAGTAGGTGCTTGGTAAATGATGGCTATTGTTCTGATCCTGCCCAGCCTCAGTTCCAAAAAGCTCTCTTCTCTGACACCCCTGCCCAGGCTCCATCTTATCCCCCTGCCCTCCCCTTCTTATTCTACACCCTGAGACCCATCAACCTAGTCACACCCTCCATTTCTTAATCAGCCTCAAGCTAAGTTATGACCAGAGCCCCCTTGGCTGACATGCCCTAAGAACTCAGCACTTGCCTGGAAGTTCACTCTGAAGTCTACCTTGAGTCCCTCCTGCTGCTCTCCTCACCTGCCTTGTGCTGCTCCGAGGTTCCCGGGCCCTGCTTAGTGACTTGGAGTCCTTTGACACCAGGAAAGTCTAGCGCCCCCTCCGCAGCTGTACTCTGCACAGAAGCTGGATCCAGCCAGAGAAAGCCAGGAGAGGCCTCTGGGCAGGTGTGCAGTCCCTTCTAGCACCCCACCTCCAAGGAACTTGAGCTAGCTGCCTGAGGTGGGATCAGAGCTGAGATGGGAGGGGCAGGCAGAGAAGCCATTTCTATACCGGATCCCCCAAAGAATAAGGGCTCTATCCACTCTACTGGCTCCCCCAGGAATCACACCCTGCCTACCTGCCTCATTAACTCACTGGCCCATAGGACAGAGATGTTGGTGCCTGCCAGATCCCCAGACCCCTGAGACAGAGCCATTAGCAACAGTAGGACCTGCCCCCCCACTCTCAGCCAGGGCCAGGCATCATTTACTCCAGCTCACCTCTCCCTGTCTCTCTGTCTGCCTCTGTCTTTCTCTGAGCCTACTACAGCCTAGAACCTGCTCAGAACAGAAGGCTTGTGGGCTGACAGGATCCAGGAAGGGAGAAGACATTGGAGCTAAGAAAGAATCAGTGAGCGGGACCAGTAAGAGAAATGGCTGGATCACAGGAATCATTCTGCATTTACTAGTCTAGAGATTGAATGGGATCCATTAAGGGCATCTAATCTAACCCTCTGGTGGCTTCTGATACCTGAATCTTCCCCATCTCACCTCTTTGCCAAGTGTTACCTGGCTTTGGCTTGTATGCCTTTAGTGACAGAGAGCTCAGTCTTTTAGAACTGAGCAGAGGGATAGGGGCCAAGAGTGGAGACTGATTAAATTGATTGGAGGTCTCTTTCCTCTATCTCATTCCCTCCTCTTTCTCCTTCATTCTCTCTCTCTTACCCTCTGCCTCCGGAACTGTATTTGCTTGTGTCTATGCAACTGAGGTTTCCTCTGATTCAGCTGAGGAAGTCACCAGTACCTGAATGATTACAAAGTACCAAACTCAGCACCCTGCCCACACTGGACCGCAGTACCTGGTGAGCATTATTTTGGTTAACGGTAAGATGACACAATCGACATTTACAGCAAACACAGATGACAGGAGATAGTCCAACACCAAGAGGCTGTCTGAGACTCTCAAAGCACTCTCCCTAAGGGCATTGAAATTCCCAGCCCCAGGCTGTAATGTGCAGCCACCTTTCAGGAGGCAAATGTTGTGCAATTCTGGGAGCTCTCACAAACGCTCCAAAGAGGGACCCTTGAATAATCTGAATCCAGTTTCCCCTGCGGCTCCCCAGGCTCCACCAGCCACACCCCAGCTGCTCCTCAAGTGTATCCGGAGATTGACACCTCAAGGCAGAGGGCTGCACCAGGGGCACCATGGCATGGGGACAGGAGTGGGATCCCCAAATGTGGCCCCTTAGAGGCACATCTTGGGGAAAGAGAGTGGGGTTGGGGCTCAGGGAGACAGGGGGGATGGAGCATATCAGGGGCCATCAGAACATCGCTCTTCCCCAGGAATCGGATTCTGCTCGAAAGAACCCCATGCTTGCAAACAGATACAGTGAGTGTGACAAGGTTCACCGGCTTTGCCACGCACGGAACAGTGGGGCTGCTTTAATAAACAGTGTACTTTGCGATTAACAGGCCATATCAATTTGTAATCAGCACCAAAGCAAGTTCTTTGAAAAGTTTCTCTCCCACGCTTCCACATTTGCTCTTATTTCTGACTACACAAGCAATACCCAATCATTATAGAAGATCTGAAAATACAAATACATATAAGAAGGAAAACACCCTCACACATTTACCTTGTAATTTTACCACCCAGAGATGTTTTGCCAATATTGTGGTGTATTTTCCTTAAGTCACTTTTCTAGACTCTTCTTTCTTTAAAGAGTTTTAACCTCCCCCCCTCCCCCCACTACCAGTCTTATTACTCAGAAAAGTCCTTTGGAGTACAAAGGGCAGCATTAGTGCAGCCACTCCCCTGGGATCCAAGTCCTGACCCGAGGAGGATTTTCCTGAACTTCCAAGCTGGCTGTCTCTGTCATTGCTGTGTCCAGGCAGGTGGGACAGGACCCGAGGAACAGGAAACCCAGGGAGGTGGCCCGCCTACCCTGGCCAGGCCAGGTGCTCAGGAGCAGCAGCCAGCTCTCTTGGGTGGCCTCTCGGGGGCCACCTCCACCAGTGAGCCCTTCAGGCGGTCTTCTTGCATCTTGAGTGACCTGCGTGAAGATGCCTGGGCATCAGTCCTCTCTCTCACCTCCCAGGGACAGCAGGGAGGGGCCCAGGGGTGCAGCTGGGGGGCTGCCCCCCCGAGCTTCCTCTCTCTCAGCTGCTATGCCCCTGTCCTGCGTTCCACATGGCACCAGAAAAATGGGGCCACGGAGACTTCGGCCTCCTGTCTCTTTTCTGGCATTCTCTGTAGCCTACTGTGTGCCAGGCGCAAGGGACTCTGATTATGACAATGAAGCCATCATGTCCTTGCCTTGAGTAGTGAGAGAGACAGAGAGGGGAAGGGGCGATCAGGACCCAGGAATGGGGAGGCACACAGAGGGACTTCACACCAGGTCCTGGAGGGATTTAGGGAACAAGGAGGCAGAGATGGAGCTGAGACTGAGCAGTGGACAAGGGTTCACTAGCAGAAAAGGGGGAGGGGTGTGTTCTAGGCAGAGGGCAAAAGCTCAGGGTCGAGAGAGAGCTTGGGGGTTGGGGAAGCAAAGCCCCTTCGTTCATTCATTTATTCACAATATATTTACTGTGTGCCTGGCGCTGTCCTAAATCACAGAGCCTAAGGACTAAATGGCCAGAAAGAAGCCTTGGAGGCAGCAGGGATTCAGGGCTCTGCTGGCCAGGAAGCCACATTCAGGAACTTGGGCTTTTATCCTAAAGCAAAGGGAAGCCACTGAGCAGTTTCCTGTCGGAGGGATCTGGCGTGATCAGGATTGAAGTTTAGCAAGCTCACTCTAGCTGCTTTGTCAGAGAAGGGGCCCAGAGATCATCTGGTCTAATACCCCTCCCCCCTCACTCACTTCATTCATTTATTGAACACCTAGTATGTGCCAGGCCCCAGGAGGAGGGGCTGAACAAAACAGACATGACCCTGACCTCCTGGAGCTACAGCCTGGTAGGGAAGGCAGGCAGCAAAAAGAAAACAGACAAATGCATGTGTAACTACAGTTTGTCAAGAGGGGCTTTTTTGTTTTTTTTTCAAGAAGGGCTTTGAAGGACACAGAGAAGGTAATCATAGCGGTGGGAGGGGGTGTGGTCAGGGAGGGTCCCTCTGAGCGGCTGAAGCTTATTGGGGGGGGGGGGCGCAGGCAGGGAGATGGCACTGGAGCCAATACAGGCCACTGAGAGGCATTTTGATTTTACTCTAAATGCACTGCATTATTATTACTATTTTTTTTTTGCCGCACCGCTTGGCTTGTGGGATTTTAGTTCCCCAACCAGGGATCAAACCTGGCCCCTCGGCCACTGCACCAAGGCTCAGAGAGGGGACGGGAGATTTCCCAGAGGTGATGCAGCTAACAGGACTGGTAGAATTGGAGTGAGGAGACTCCGTGCAGTGTTCTCTCTCCTTCCCCAGACTCCTGAGCCCTGTGCTTTCACAGGTGCTTCCTCGGAATGGGCCTTCCCCTCCCACATGAGTCAGCTGAAGGCTGTCCAGAAGATTCTGGGCGGGAAGCAGCAGGGTGGCACTCACCGGGCCAGGTTCACCACAGGCTCCAGGATGTTGTGACCCAGGGCAGCGCTGCACTCTCCAAAGGAGACCCCCAGTTCCTGCAGCCAGACAGATAGGGGTACAGGTGCCATGGGGGAGACCACTGAGAGTCTAGGTGGCAGTGCCCACCACCAAAGACCTGATCATCAGACAGAGTCCCACCCAGTACACCCCCAGGCAACCCCAACCGGTGAGGCAGCCCATCTCCGTCTCCTTGTGGCCCATGGCCCCCAGCCTTGCCCATCTGCCCACTGTCTCTCCACCCTGGCTGGACAAGGTATCAACGATGCCACCTAGAAAACTCCACAGCATTCAAAGTGACGGTGGGAAGCCTGTGTCCCAACTTGGAGAAGTGTCCTTGGGGACATTTTTAAGTCATTAGTTCTATGTATTTTTAATTTTAAAAATATTTAATTGGGGGAAATATTTGAAAATATAGCATAAAAAAGTAGAAATACAAAATATAAAACACTCCTGTTAGTGTTTGAGTATATATTTCCATTGTGTTTTATATAACCCTTTTATTGGGGGGTGAGGGGGTGGGCTAAACGTCATTATACTTTAGGTTAAACATATGAAAGTGCTGTTTTGATAGACACCAAACAGTCCAATATCAGATTTGACTGATTCAACCTAACCTATACCCAGAGATGCAGCTGCTTTTCTGACTTCACGTTATATTGTAAGCATTTCCTCCACACCCTTAAATATTTTTTAGAACAGGATTCTTAATGGCAAATGCTAGCCTCTCACATGAAGCTCCACAAATAACCACCAAAGGTTTGCTCTTATAAATAACACTGTAAAGAATATCCTCATACAAATGTTCAATTATATATAATACACAGGTATCCAGTACGTCATTCTCTTAAGAATTATTATTTCTGACTCTTTCCTTAGGATAAATTGCTAGAGGAGGAATTACTGTGTCAAGGAGATGAGCTACTACTTTTTTTTTTTTTTTTTTTTTTTTTTGAGCTACTACTTTTAAGAGGAAAAAGTTCCCACCAACCAGGAGTCACAATGATGACCTCATGATCAGGAGAAATGAGAGAAGAAACAGGAAGGAAATACGATATGGAAATGCCAAGAGGGGTGGTGTCAGAGGTAGGGCAGGGTAGCGAGAGTCTTTGTTCCACCTTTATTATTCTCCAGATTTTCTGGAATGTAGTTCAGTTCTATTCATAAATAAATAGTAACCACTGTCCGCTGTCTGGTGACAGGGCTTTTGATGCAATCTTCCTAGGGAAGAATTTGGGTCTTAAGATAGAATAAATTAGAAGGAATGTTATGTTAATTGGAGACCACAGATAAAATTAAGATTTGATTGGGAATTTTAAGTGAAGCTTAAAAAGATTTTGACTCTGAAGATATTTTTAGGTAGGTAGGGACACTGTGGGGATTTGCTAATTCAACAGTGAGGTTCAACGTCATGCCCACTGTTACCTTCTCGTGTTTGGGTCTTAGGCCCCGGGTGTGTGGGAGGCTGTAGGTCTTTGATGGAGCAAGGGCAGGAATGGATCCTTCTCTGTGGTATCAGCCAGGGTGACCTATTCATTACCCTCCAGGGAGGGGTCTGCCCAACCCAGGCTGGGGGAGGGGCTGATGCCCAGGTACTCACCTGGGCCAGTTGCTGCCCAGCCTCGGTGGACACTTGCCGATCCTCCTCACAGTCTGTCTTGTTTCCCAAGAGAAGGATGACCACGCTGTCAGACACTGCATCCTGTGCACAGAACATCTTCCCTCAGCAACACATGTTGAGTGCCTGCTGTGTGCCAGGCCCTGGGTAGATTTGGCCATACTCTCCAGGAAGCTGACTGTGTGCCACTTCCCTCCACACATGCCCACCTTTCCATATCACACCCACTCCACACTCTTCCCACCTCTGACACTTTCCCTTCCATCTGCAGTGAACCTCTCTGCCTGCAAACATGTCACCCACTTTCCAAGGCCAACCTCAAAGTCACCTCCCCCAGGAAGCCTTCCTAGATTGCTCCTGTCCATGCTCCTCTTTCCTGCCTGTATTGAGCAGCCCAGCATTTGACTATGCAGGCTGCCTTGGCTCATCTCCTAATTGTTTCATGGATAATAATAATAATAGCTTCTGTTTACTGAGAGTTTACTGTATACCAGGTGCTGTGCTGAAAGCAGTTATATCAGTTAATCCTCACAACTGCTCTATGAGAAAAGTTGGGAAATTGAAGTTCAGAGAGTTTAAGTCACTTCTCCAAGGTCACAGAGTTGGGATGGGATAGTTGGGATACAAACCCAGGTCTTATCAGAACCCAGAACCCAGCTCCCCTCATGTATCACCTTATCCTGCTTCTCTTGCATCTCTTCAACTAGACTAGAAACTTCTAGAGAGAAGACAACATGTCTTTCTTCATACCCCTCTTCTGTGCTAGCACATACTGCAGAATGTCAGCATGTATACATACAGCAAGTAAGTACATGGGGGAAAGAACTAGAGATGTGTGAACAGAGGAATGATTACCTAGAGTGGCACTAGACTTGCATTATCCCCAGGTGTTAAGAAGACATCACAGAGCTTCTGTATATAGGAAAAAATGGTCATAGGATAAAGGAAAGAGTTTGTTTTGGAGGCCGTACTATGTGGTTGTAGTTTCTTTGTACTACTATGTTCCCAGCCCATCCAGCCACATACCCTCAGTAGATTATGTCACCCATATGTCTGCTGTGTCATTTGTAATCCTGGGAGAAAAGAGGGAGTGGGAAGGATACAGGTTCCCTCTTGACTCCACACACTGGGGCCAACCCCAGCAGCCATCAGCTCACCTGGAGACAGTCCAGCCAGTAGCGCACATGGGCAAAGCTCTCCTGGGAGGTGACGTCGTACATGAGCACCACTCCATCAGCCTTGCGGAGCAGCTGCCGCGTCATGCTGTGGTACCTACCCAGAGAGTCCGCATCAGGCCATGCCAGGCGGCCTGACCCCAAGCCCTGACCTCTCTAGGCCTCAGCCACTCCATCTGCTTCTAATTGCTTCCCAAAGAGAACGTGCATGTATTTTCCTTCTTACAGTGTGCTTATTGTTAATAGGTAACAGTCCTCATGGATCAAATTTCAGAAGGTACCAAAGGGCACCCCGTGAAAAGTCTCTCCCAGCCAACCCCACCCTCATCCTGCAGCCACCCCCAGAGGCAGCCAGAGTTCCCCATTTTTTTTTTTTGATAGCAAGAAGTTTATTTTACCCATTTCTTAAATAGTTTCCCAGAGGTATTATATATATATAGATACATAAATGTATATGTACACACACACACATATACCCATATACATACTGTTTAAACAAATACAGTGTAAAACACTGTACCTATTAATATTCAGTATTCTGTACTTTGTTTTATCCACATAATAAAATGTCTTGAAGATATTTCCCTATTGGTACATAAAGAGGGTCCTCCATCTTTTTTGTGTTCATAATATTCTATTGTGTGGAGAGACTCTAATATATTTAACTGGTCCATTACTGATGGTGTTTAGTTTGTTTCCAATGTTTCATAATATAAACAGTGTTGCTATGAACAGTCTTGGTCCCTTTGATATTATAGTCTTGTATGAGTTTATCAATAGAATGAATTTCTAGAAGTAGAACTTCTGGGTCACAGAAGATGTGCCTTTTCAGTTTTGATCACTATGGCTTAACCAGAAAGTGGAAAGCCAGCGTTTTCAGGACAAGTGATTGGGTGGCTGTCCCCTGTTGGGATGGCCATCACAGGTGCCCTGCCATGCTGAGGGGAACTCTGGGTCTGCTGTCCTGTCTCCTGCATGGGATCTGGACTCATCTCTCCATCCCTGAACTCCTGAATCATCAGGGTTAGAAGCTGCACTTGCACTTGGTTGCCTCTTAGCCCATATTGGACTCCTCAGGGTCGGGGTTGCCCTCCACTCCTCTGCAGCCCAGACTCAGCCACTAATGTCGACAGTGCTCGTTACCTCTCCTGGCCAGCTGTGTCCCAGAGCTGCAGCACAAAGCGCTTGGTGTCCACCAGCAGGTTTATGACCCGAAAATCCACTCCTAGGACACAAAGAGGAGAGTCAAGCTTACTTGACTTCAAGTTACCATCCCAGACTTGCAGCTGAGGCCTGCCTGAATACATACCTGTCCCCAGTACCAGCCAGGGTGGGATGGGAACCTCCAGCTGCTGGGCTTCCCTTTTGCTCTCCAAATCCCATCCATACTTGAGGGCCCACATCCTCTATGAAGCCTTCCCTGACCACGCAGCTCCCACTGCACTCCCGCCCTGAGAGTTGGCCAGCGTGAGGCACCTTGCATTGTTTTTACCTCTACAAAAAAAATCTGTCTTCTCAACTGCACGGCAGTGTTTATTCCTCAGGCTACTCAGGAAAATCAGTTTTGTTAATTTATTTTTTATAATACTTCTTGTTTCATTCCTAATTATTGCATGCATCTTCCCCCTTTACCCAGACAGCAGCCTGGGAGGGTGGAAGGAATGTTGGCTTCAAGGATGACCAGTTGGGCCGTGAGTTGTCCACCTTCTGCTGCTATACTGGCTGTGTGATCTCAGGCAAGTCACTTCACCTCTCTGAGCCTTCCTTCCTCATCTGCAAGGTGGCAATTTAAAAAGACCCACATCACTGGGTGGTTGGGAGGATTAAATGACTTATGTCCAAGGTTCAGCCTAATTTCTAGGGGGTGCTTAGGAGGTGGTAATTTTTATTATCACTATGAATTCTCATCTCCCTGAGCCCCAGCTCCTCAAATTTCACAGACCCACCCTTCCCTGTGTCATGGTTCTAGACACCTCCTGTGCCTGGAAATATGGTAGTAATAGTGAAGTCCCAGGGAGGTTTGGAATCTTTGGGGAGAACCTTCCAGCCAACCTCCACTTCCCAGGGACACCAGGCCGGGTGGGGCTGATAGAGAGGGGCTGCTTTGTCCATGCTGAGCCCACTGCAGGGCCCAGACCAGCTCCGGAAAGGGGCATCTCCTCATATTATCCCTGAGCTGGTAAGACCTTCCTCAAGGTCTAGGTCTCTCATGCAGCCCCCAGAAGCAACTGCTGCTGTCCCTGGTGGTGACTGAAGCCACAGACCATCCCCCACACCCATGCTCTCCACAGGAAACTGGGAGAAGTGGCAGATGGGAGCCCTGACCTCAGCAAAATGCTGAAGCAAAAGTCTGTCTGTAGCATCCACTTCTCTTTTTTTTGGCCGCACCACGTGGCATACGGGATGCAGGATCTTAGTTCCCGACTAGGGATCGAACCCGTGTCCCCTGCAATGGAAGCGCAGCGTCCCTTAACTGCCAGGGAAGTCCCTCTATTTCTCCTTACTGCCCCCTTTCCTCCAGGTCTAAGGAAGCCCAGGGTCTGCAGGAACTTCTGAGGTTATCCAATCCCACCCCCCGTGATGATATCCAGCCTCTGCTTAAATACCCACTGTGTGATCTATTGAGCAACCCTAACCCTAACTAAACCCTTGCATTTAGTAACTCTACTCCCACTTTCCACCTCCCTGCCCATCACCCTCCTCAATCCACCCATGTATCCCCGCACCTTCCCCGAAACATGTTACAACTTAACCACATAAACTGTTAGAAATATAATGTTTTCAGCTTCCCAAGGAATCTGCTGTTTTACATGAACAACCCCAGGGAGAGGGCAAGGCTGAACCCATAAGAGGGTAAAACTTCTGGAGTGGGGGCGTGTGCTTTGAAGGCAGGTGGCCCTGGGTATGAACTTTGGGGCCCAGGTAGGGCAAGAAATTTAACTGGGTCTTCAATTCTTTGTCCTCCTCATCTGTAAAATGGGGGCAGATATGGAGAAGCCTCAAAAAATGCACAATCAGCTATAATTCGATGGGCTCGGGCTCTGGCTCTGGCTCTGGCTCTGGTCCTCCACCAGCCCTGTTCTCAAATGGAGGCAGGTGAGAAAGGGGGGTGGGAATGGAGCAGGGTGATGCTGAGTGGGGAAATGTTTATGGCTGAGGAAGCTGGAATCATCCCCAATGATAGTTAAACCAGATGGATGACAGCCACCAAGGGCACCAACCCACAGCTAGCAGTGGGACAGATTTGGATCACACACCTGGATCTCAGGTCCTCCCAGCTGGCTAGCAGTGCATGCAAAGTTGCCTTGTCTTTTTACAGTTATGCAATCTGTATTTTTCTCTACTGAATTTTGTGGAAACTTCTTACCACATAATAATGGGAGAGGCTCAATCACAGGGAGGGCTGATGTAAGGAATAAGGCGTGTATGCCTGGTGCATTGTAGGTGGTCAGTAACCAGTAGCTTAGGTGATTAAGGATGGTGGCCTTGCAGACCCTGTGACCCTGTTCAACATCAGACCAGGCCTCCTATGGGTCCCCTTTTCCTGACAAGTCTGCATTTTTAATTGGCAGAGAAAATTTCAAGAACTTGTCCTGGGGGGCCTCTCTTACATAAAGTGTGAGAACTTTATCCACTGGTCTAGCACTGATCCCCACCAGCACGCACCCTGGTGGGACACAAAGACGTGGACCATTCCAACTTTGCTCCTAAGCTGGCTGTTCCCACAGCTCTTTTCTGTGGCTCTATGCAATGTTCAAGTGGCCACATATCCCAGTATTTTTAGAGAGAGGAGCCTTTGTGCTATGGGACATTTCATTTGCAAAAGCCACTGAATTAGACATTATCAAACATTTACTTATAATAATAACCATAAAAATAACTAATATCGAGCACTTAATACATGCCAGATATTATTCCGAGAACTTGGTATGTATTAACTGAACTAATTCTCACAGCCCCTCTATGAGGTCAGCACTACCGTTGCCCCCATTATGCTCAGAGGGGTTAAATAATTTGCTCAAGTTCATACCACTAGTAAGTGGCAGAGCCGGGTTTTGAGCTCAGGGACCTGTGTTCCTAACTTACCCCACTCTGCAAATACATTCTGCGTAAAATATTCAACTTGCCAAAGGCCACTTCCTGCCACAGTCTGGCTGACTGGCCTAGGGTTGGTCCTGAGCAAATTCAAGCAGCAGGGACCCTGCGGTGGCCTGCCCAGGGGCCACGTGGCTGGAGACCTGCTTGTTTTCACCATCAGCCAGTGCTGGCAGCTAAATTGCAGGGTGCTTTGTTGATGTGGCACATTATTAGCTAATCAGATCAATGCAGAAAAAGCCAATTACCTGTAATTAGAGATGATTAGTAAAATAGCCAGATTATGCTATTATGCTATAAAATAATGTCTAATGCAGGGCCTGTGGTGAGGGCAGAACCTACAGCTTCCTCAGGGATGGCTTGCTCTGGGCCTGCTCTAGCTCTTCAGCCTGGTCCCCCAGGTCTCCCCTCCCTCCTCTGCCGCCCTCCCCAGGTGGCCCTTACCCACAGTAGCTGTCAGCCCAGTGGCGAAGGTGTTCTGGTGCAGCAGGTGCAGGAAGGATGTTTTGCCCACATTCGAGTCTCCCAGGAAGATGACATGGAAGGCGTAATCAGGATTGGCCAAAGGCTCACTGGCCGTGCAGTCCCCTGGGGGTGGGGTCAGCCCAATGCCTCCGGAGTCCATTCCTGGATCTTCAGGACTGTTCTCTGCCCTTGGCTCCCTGGATTGAAGGGGCCCTGGTTCTTCTACTGCGTGAGCGGTTGTAGGTTGGGGCCTGGGCTGGGCTTCCAGCTCAGCCCTGGTGGGGAGGGTTTGTGTGGGCTCCTGGGGCCCTGCTGCATCCCCAGGCTGAGCCCCTGTGCGGGGAGAGCCCCTTGAAGGTGATGGTTTTTCAGGAGCTGGGGCTTGTGCCTCAGCCTGAGCCTGTGCTCTGTCAGGTGGGAGAGGAGCAGGTGGGGAATCGTGCTGGGGAAGTTCCGGGTGCCCAGTTTTCAGGCCATGAGCCTCAACGGACAGCTCTGACCTGAAATCCTGCCCTCCCTGGTCCCCTGCTTTCCTTTCGTCAGCCCTGGGCTCCTCTTCCGGACTCTGGTGGGGTAGGGCAGGCAGCCCTTCAGGCCCAAGGACCTGGCTGTGAGCTTCCTGTAGTCCCCCAGGACGGCCCCCCTGTGCATCTGGGCTCAGCTTGCCCTGCTCCAATCTCTCTGTGAGAACCTGACCCACAGGCTCCAGGCCCTGGGAGGGCTCATCCAGCCCTGCTGTGAGGGCTCCAGCTCCTGAGGACCCCAGCCCTGGCTCAGATCCAGCGGCATGTGGGTCCTGATGGAGGGCCTCTCTCTGCCTGGGTGGCTTGGCTGGGACAGGCCCAGGCCCGGAGCCCTCGTCATCTGGGTATGAGGCCTGGAACTGTTCACTGGGCCCAGCTGGGGCCTGGGGAGGGGGAGAGGTCACATGAGGAGGGGCCCCATCCTCCAAAGGAATGAGCACTTTCAGCACAGCTGCCACCAGGCCCCCTGACTCCCCAGCTGGAGCCCCTGGAAGCCCCCAGTGGAAGTGGACCCCAGGGCTAGGCCCTGACTCCTCCTTAGGTTCCAAGCTGGGGGGCTCTCCAGTCTGCTCTGGGCTGATGTCCTGCCCCTCTGGGTTCACTCCTTTCTCTTCCTCAGTCCCGGAAGGCACCCTAGGGGGGCTTCCTGGAGACCCATCTGGATCTGAAGGTGGCTCCTGACCAAAGAGAGAAGCACGCGGCTCCGGGATGGAGATCTGCCTGACCGCTTGGGGTGTCCAGGGGCCTGAGGAGGCTCTCAGAGCTGGGGGTGGGCTCCCGGAGAGCTGCAGGGCACTGAGGCGGGTGCTGCTGAAGCTGCTGAGGAGCTGGTCCCAGTCATCGCTGTCCCCAGTCAGTCCAGGCAGGGGAGCCTCCTCAGAGGAGACTGAGGCCTTCTCCTCACCTGCTCTGGGGACACTAGAAAGGGTGCGGGAAGCTAAGGTCAGGGGAGGGGCGGGTAGAGGTCACACCTACACTGTCGGCATCCATCACCACTGGGTGCGCACCTCACCGCTAGTCCTTCCTCCCAGTCTTCCCTTTGGCAGTGCTTCTGTCCTGGCACACACTCCCTACCCTTCCCCACCTCCAATCCTGCTCATCCTTCCAGGCCTATATGGAGCCTCACCTCCTCCAGGAAGCCTTCCCTACTCTTCTGGCCCATCCCACTCCTCTGACCTGTAACGAGTAGAGTGGGTGCTGTACCCGCCAAGGATCCAGCACTGCACTAGCCTGTGTGTGTGTGTGTGTGTGTGTGTGTGTGTGTGAATCCCAGCTGTGTGATTCATATGTCATGTGTGTCTGGGCACATGACTTTCCCCCGTCTGTCTCCTCGTCTGAGAAATGGGCATGATAATCCCAGCCTGGCAGGGCTGTTGTGAGGTTTAAGGAGGGAGTCTGTGTGCTCTGGGCACTGAGCAGAGCCTCGGAGAACTCAGAGCCGCCCTCCCCTCTTCCAGGAAGCCCCTGGTCTCCAGCCCAGCCCAGGGGTGGCAGCTACTTGCCTCGGTTCCTCCTCCATCTGCCAGGACACACGGCCCTTGGTGGCGTTCAGGTGTTCCCTGGTCACCTGCAGCTGCCCCCGCACCTCTTCCAGCCTCCCAGCCAGGTCATGCTGGGCCTCCCGAAGCTGCTGGTTCTCTGAGCTGGCCTCCTGGTGTGTGCTGCTGAGGCGGTAGAGCTGGGCCTCCAGCTGCAGGAGGTGGAGGGTGAGGAGGAGGGAAGCCCAGGTGCCCTTCAGGGGAACAAACAGCCTCCCAAGGCCACTGTGGGGCACAGACTCCAGGCTCCTGGACACCCAGCTTAAAACATAGGATTGGGGCGTGGGGCGGCTGTTACCCCCTCACTGGCCTAATTAGCTCCATTACCTCCCACCCGGGAGAGACATTGGAATTTGGGGGATGGGGAAGAGAGAGGGAACTGTGTAGGAAACACACACTGCCAGCACCGCAAGGGCCTGAAGCATACATGGGATCACACCCTCCTCTGCACAGTGTTCTGCAGTGGCCGCTCATCTCTGAGTGCACCTGGTCTGCAGGGAGCTCCTGATCCAACAGCAGGTCACAAGACTGGGAGATGGAGAGCTTCCTGACCATGCCGTATGGAAGGTAAAGGCCTCACGATAGCCTCCAAGGCCTTGCACAGTCTCCCCCGCCAACCCCACCTCTGTTACATCTCTGACCTTCTCTCCCACTACCACCTCCTCCCCCACCTGCTCCCTCAGTCTGTTCCAGCCCACAGGTCTCTTTGCTGGTCCTTGAACATTCACAGCACATCATACCCACCTCAGGGCCTTTGCACTTGCTATTCCCTCTGCCTGGACTGCTCTTCCCCCAGATACCACATGGTCCACTCCTCACCTCCTTCAGATCTTTCCTCCAAGTCATCGTCTTAGTGAGGCCTTCCTTGACTCCCCTATCAAAACCCTTCTGTCCCCCTGCCCTGCTTTACTTTATTCTCCTTAGCACTTTCACTATCTAATATGTTATAGATTTTACTTGCTTATTTAGTTTATCATCTCTCTCTCTGACTAGACAATAACTCTACGGACAGGAGTTATTTGTGTCTATTATGTTCCTCAGAACCTAGAACAGTGCCTGGCACATAGTGGTTGCACCATAAATAGTTGTTGGGTGAAGGAATGAATAGCCTTGGGGGGAGAAGCTTCACATCCACAGGGGACAGGACAAAATGGTCCCATGTGGAAAGTCTAACCTCTTCCCTTGGCAGAAGGGGCCCGCCTCAGTTTCCAAGGAGCAGCTATTGCAGAGGCACCTGGGAAATCAACCCATGTCAGGAGGGTGAGACCAGGTAGCAGGACCAGCCAAGGCAACAGTGGGGAAGACTGGGAACCTGGTCCAGTGCTGAAAGAATGCAGGTTGTCCTGGTTACAACAGGTGGTGATTTTACTAAGGTCAGCGGTCTGAAAGTTGAGGAGGGAGGAGACAGTGGGACAGGGTCTCAGACCCAAAGGCTTAGCACAATGCCAACTGGAAGTGACTATAGGTTATGAGACCTGAGGTGTTGGGGTAGCAGGTATTCTGACCAGGAAGCTAGGTCAGGTTCAGCGACAGTAACAACTGTGATATGTAAAGCACCTACTACCAGCCAGGCACCATCTTAGACCCTCAAATATAGTATCTCTAATCATCACAGCAGCCTTCTAAGGCAAAAGTTCTGATCTCCATTTCTCTGATAAGGAAACCAGGGGTCAGAGAGGTTAAAAACCTGCCCAAGGTCACTCAGCTGACAATGGAGATGAAAGTTGAACACCACTCTATCACCAAGCTTCTCCAATGCTGAGACTTTGTATTTGCCCAGTGCTTTCCTGTTTCAAAATGCTTTCCCATTTATTACCTCATTTGACACAACTAGCCGGGGAGATGCAGTAGATGTGGCTATTCCCATTTTACAGATGGAGAAACTAAGGCCAGGACAAGCAAAATTATTTCCTCGGATTTGCATGGTTTTTAATTGGAACAGCAGGAATTTGAACTTGGACCTTCTGACTCATGTCCCACTCATGTCCACTGCAGTACCCAGCCTCATCTCAGAAAAAGGCCAGAGACATCGCTTTCCTAGGGGCCAGCTCTGATGCAGGAGCCCAATGAGCCCAGGGAACCCTCAGGAGATGGGTGTCAGGGTCTGTGAATCATCAGAAATTGGGCTCCCGGGGAAACCCGTCACTCACCTCCTTCTGGCCCTCAGTCAGGCGCTGCACCATGCGTTCCTTGGCCTCCAGGACCTCCTGCATCTGGGAGCTGAGGGCCAGGCCCCGGGCGTCGCTCTGGGGAGCAGAAAGGTCTCAGCCCCTGTATTGCCGAATCTAAGACCCAGCTGGGCTGGGCTGGCTCTCCCCACACTTCACCTCCACCCAGGCTTAGGGTGCAGGGTCCAGGATGTCTCAACAAGGAGGGGTCTAGGACAGCTGCCCTGGCTCAGGCAATAGGAGACAGAAACCCAGAGAGCAGAAGGAGTGGCTCCGGGAGACACGCGAGACCTGGCAGAGGTGAGCAGGGGGCCCAGGCTCAACACTCCCCACCCCACCTCTCTGAGGAATACGAGCTCAGGGATGTGAGAAGATCTCCTCCCAGCAGCCTCCTGCTGCCCCACACTGGCCAGTGGCCGGCCCGCTGCTTGGCCAGCAGGGGAGTTCAGGGCCGGGGGAGAGGTTGGCTGTCGCGGAGAGCCTACCTCAGCCTGCAGCTGCTGCTTCTCCTGCCGGATTTGCTGCTCCATCTCCTCATAGAGCTGCTGGACCTCGCGATGGTGGTCAGAGTCCCGCCTGGAAGGGGTGGGGGGTGGGACCAGGCAGCCCATCAGCACCCTGGGACCCTGCTGCTGGCAGAGGTGGTCTGGGCCTGGGTTTGCAGTCTATGCTACTGTCCACCTCACTCTGCCAGCGGTCACTGACCCCCGTCGCCCTGAGAACAGTCATCCCAGTAACAGCTCCTGACATATGTGCCCTTGATATTGATCATCTGATCCCGTCATGCCGACTCCCATAACCATCATCAAGATGTTGGTCTCTGTGGCCCTGTCTCATAGTCCCCAAAGCCCCATCACTCTGTCCCCACTTCCCGCTGTTGCTGTCCTCCTACCCCCATAACTCAGACCCCCTGGCAAGGCTGTGCCCATACCAACCCCAGGATCACCACATGCATTGTAATCTGTGTGAGTGGTGACCTGGGCTTAGGTGCCACAGTGGCCCTGCCCCAAGACACACTGACCATTCCCTCTTTGGCTGAAGGCCTAACTCTGTCCTCCCCAATAGGTCCCCTCTGTCACCCCTTCTTCCAGTTCAGCTCTGCCCGTCTGGCTCCCAAGCCCTGCAGTGGACGCCTGGCCTCCATTCTTTGGAACTGAGAGAATTCAATTAAGATTCAACTAAGATGTAAAGAGCACCCACTGTGTGCCAACACCGGGCAAGGCACCCCGGCCCCAACTCACTTCCTCAGGTTCAGTTCCAGAACCTCCTTGTCAGTCCGTGCTTCCTGCAGGCGACTGTTCATCTTGGCCAGAAAGCCCTCCAGGTTGCCTGCCAGCTGGGGCTCCTCCTGCTGCAGCTTCTTCCATAGCTGCCAGATTTCCGCCTGCCTGGGAGGAGAGGATAGCCAGAGATTAGACACGGGGCGGGACCAGGAGGCAGGGGGAGCCCCACTCCTCGGTTTTAATGGCAACACTCCAAGAGACTTGGGCACCTGGGCCACGAAAATCTATTTACACCCTACAAGGTGAAGCTCAAATGCCACCTCCCCCAGGAACCTTTCCCAGTTGTGCCCCTTCCCTTCGTGAATCCCCACAACACTTTGTCTCTCTATGGTTTGGTGATTAATTGTGGGGTGGGGGAACTTGGGAGTCCGATGGCCCAGGGCTTCCATCTGTCTTCTCTCTTCTCCCACTCTAGCTGTGTGACCTTTAGCAAGTCCCATGCCCTCTCTGAACTTATTTGTAAAACGGCCACTGGAGAATGAGACACACCCAGTGAAAGCACCGGCTTGGGGTCTGGCACCCAGTTGGCACTCAGTAAATGCTGCTTTCACATGGATATAACTAAGTCATGAAGACAGATGCCTGAGGGCTGAGCCCAGGCCAAAGCTGCCAAGTGGGTAAATCACTCCCCACCACACCTGTCCCGCCAGGCTGCACCCCAATCCCACCCTGCCTGCCCCACAACAGCTGCCCCACCCTCCGAGAGCTTGTCCTCACAGAGCCCTGCGGGGCGGGAGAACCTGGGAGAACCTGGGCAGACAGGCGAGGGTGATTCCCTTGCTGGTTCTAACAGACCCAGTGGGACCTGGGGGTGTGTGAGAGGGGCATTTCTAGGCAGGAGTCCCTTCTCTAAGCATGAGTGAACGCCAAAAGCCCGGAGCCTGAGGCAGTCTCCAAGCTCTCCTGTCTCCAGTCCTGCCCAACTCAAAGCATCACCATGCCTGAAAAGCATCCCCCATCATACCCCTGGAGGACCCTCTTTTTGGCAGCCTCGGGGAGCTTTGTATTTTTAAGAATTGAGTCCCCTTAGGGAGCTGACCCTTCAACTCGCTAATCCTTCTGCGGAGTGACCATGTAGGTCAGGACAGGGAGGGAGAGGTTGAGTGGGATGGACTCCCAGTGGGTAGGCTTTCTCCACACGTGGCTTTAATCCCACAGCAGCTCTTATGCTCACTCTGGCCGGGGAAACAGAGGCCGGAGGTTAGGCTACTTGCCCGCAGTCGCACAGCTAACACGTGGCTCAACCAGGATTTCTGCCCAGCTCTACCTGGTGGCTCCCGCTCGACCTTGTGTCCAGGAGAGTCCTCACCCCCACTGACCAGCAGTAGCTCTCCCTGCACCCACAACCATGCTGGCCTTACTCGGGAAGTGAGTGGCTGGCTTCCAGTTGCTCCATGAAGGCAAAGAACGCCTCCTTCTCCTCAGCGTCGGCCTCCTCCTGCACTGGGAAGCTGGTGGCTACAGATCCTCGCTTGAAGGACTGTGACCTTCTTCTGTGGAGCTTGTGGGTGCTCGGGCTAGAGCCGAAGATGCTCTCTGTGAGACAGAGGGGTGCAGAAGGGAGCAGAGTGGGGCTCGGCTCAGTCCCTTGACCTCCCACCTTGCCTTGCTCCAGTCATTGGGGAAATCATTATATCTGTGTCAGTCACATTTTACAGGGCCAGGGTCATACATTCCTCACATCAACCTTTGGAGTCTACTCAAGGTAGACACTGTGTCCCTTTTACAGATGAACATCTGAGGTCCAGAGAGGCCAAAAGACTTGCTGGAAGTCACACAGCAGCTCCACGGTGGCCAACACAGTCTTTTCACTCAGTCAAGGGATATTTATTGAGCATCTACTATGTGCTAGGGACAAAATTGGCCAAAATTCCTGCCCTGGTGGAGCTGACAGTCTATGAATGCTGAAAAGGACACTTTTTTTTTTTTTTTTAAGTAGATGTGCCAAGTGAGCTAAAGGAATGAACAGGGTAATTTCCACTGAGAGACTAGATAGAGTCTACTTTAGAAGGGGTGGTCAGGAGTGTCCTGAGGAAGTGACACTGGAACTGAGATGTGACTAACAAGAAGGAACAAGCAATGTGGATTTCTAGGGAAGCATATTCCAGGCTGAGAGAGCAGCACATGCAAAGGCCCTGAGGTAAGAGCCAGATTGGCATGCTGGAGGAGGCGAGTGGTATTGAGTGAGCCCAAGAGATTGGAAGGGTCTGGATGGTGCTGGCCTGTAGGCCCTGGGAAGGGGGTTGAATTTTGTTCCATAGACCTTGGGAAGTCCCCAGTATAGTGGGCACAATGGATACAGATGTGAAGATGGCCTCTTGGGGCTACATGGACAAAACGTTCCCTCTGCCCCACTCCCGATTCCAGACCCTCAGTTCCCTTCCCTACTCCCGGTTTCTCAATCGCCAGAACCGGAGCAACCACCTCCTGGGGCAGCCCCAACGTATAAATGCAGATTCCTGGCCTCCCTTCCTGTTGTCCCCCAAACTCTTGGACACTCAGCAGACCTGAGAACTCCAGATGGCTTTGCAGACTTTAAAAGCTGAACAGTGCTTTTCAGGGTCTCTGCAAGGACACCACTCCTTCCATTCCCTGGGCCAGAAGGTCTTCCCCCTTCAAGCTCAGCAGGAATATTGTGCATCTCCGGCTTTGGTGTCGTTAGGTCTTTCTGGGCATGTCTTGAGAAACCGGTGTTGGAGTAACCTTGGCCAGTGAGGGCTAAGGAAGGGCCAGGGAAGCCCCCACCCACTAAACATCACCCTCTGCTGCTCCCTGGGGCCTTGATTTCCTTTAACCAAAGCTAGAATGTGACCTTCTTCAGGCAGAAACAAGGCCTGTGGTCTCAAGAACAGGTGGTGCTTAACCTCTTGCTCAAGGGAAAGATTTACTGGGGAGATGACAAGGGAGGTATCAGAAAGCAAGCCTGGAGGCCTCTCTGGAGGAGGGGGATGCTCAGGGGAGCTGCCAGCTAATAAACTGCTCTCTCTGGTGGAAAGGAAGTCAAGTCTCCTGGGCTAGAGTCTTCAGGCTCAGCTCTGCGTTGAACCAACTGCCTTCCCACTCAGGCTAAGTGTTCTCATCTCCACAGAAATCTGTATCATCATCCATGCCCAGAACTGCCCTTGGGCACGTTATGAAGGTCCTGTGATTGGTAGGGAGTCCTGGGGTCTTTCCTGTCTGCCCAGCCTCGCCTCATGCTGGGCACACTCCCCAGAGGCCCTCCCAGGACAGACATACTGAGCCCAGAGCTGAATTCTTCAAGGGAGAGGCGTCCCTTCCGCTCCACATCCACCCAGTCAAAGATCATCCCTGGCTCCTCCTTGCTGCCCAGGAAGCTGAACTTGGCCACCTGCAAGGAAGAGGCAAGTTGGGCACTGTTCCCACTGGGGAGGGCTCTGGGCCACCCTCAGAAAAGAAGAGGGTGTTTGTCTGTAGCCATCTCCACCTCCCCTCTCCCCAGTTTTGGAGTCCCACCGCCAACCTGACCTCAAGGCAGACCCTTGAGGCTCTTGGACCCTATCCAAGGCCGCCCTCTCAGCAGTGCCTTGAACTTCATCCACACCTTTTCCCTTCCTCCATCCAACATCAAAACCTACCTGTTCTGAGTCTCATCCCTTTAGGACTCTAATAAAGGACAGTAGCCAAGTTTCCCCAGAATGTGTTTATCAGTCTTCAAAAATTATCTAAAACTGGGCTTCCCTGGTGGCGCAGTGGTTGAGAGTCCGCCTGCCGATGCAGGGGACACGGGTTCGTGCCCTTGTCTGGGAAGATCCCACATGCCGCGGAGCGGCTGGGCCCGTGAGCCATGGCCGCTGAGCCTGTGCGTCCGGAGCCTGTGCTCCACAACGGGAGAGCCCACAGCAGTGAGAGGCCCACGTACCACACAAAAAAAAAATTATCTAAAACTATTCAGTGATGCAGTATAACAGACTATGTTCTGCATTAAAATATTAATATCTAGTTTAAAATTTTAATTAGAACTTGGAGGACTTCCCTGGTGGTACAGTGGTTAGGAATCCGCCAATGCAGGGGACACGGGTTTGAGCCCTGGTCCAGGAGGATCCCACATGCCGCGGAACAACTAAGCCCGTGAGCCACAACTACTGAGCCTGCACTCTAGAGCCCATGAGCCACAACTACTGAGCCCGCGTACCACAACTACTGAAGCCCATGCGCCTAGAGCCCGTGCTCCACAACAAGAGAAGCCACCGCAATGAGAAGCCCATGCAATGAAGAGTAATGAAGAGTAGCCCCCGCTCACTGCAACTAGAGTAAGCCCACACACAGCAAGAAGACCCAATGCAGCCAAGAATAAAATAAATAAATAAATAAATTTATTTTTTTAAAAAAAACTCAGAATTGCTTGTTCATGTTAAATACAGAATGAATCCTAGATTATTTTTTATTACATATGGGTTAGGATTAGGCTCAGATGCATTCAGCAAAAACAAACTAACAAACGATAACAGAAAAACTCAAATACCTGAGGCTTAAATAATAAAAGCTGAGATAAGTAATCTGAAGTATTCGGGCCAGGGCTGCTGTGGCAGCTCCACTATGTCTGCAGGGCCTCAGACTTCAAGCTCGAGGCTTAACTGTCCCTCAGTTCCACCCTCTACATGAAGGTGCAAGAAGCCTCCGGAACTCAAAAATCTCTATTCCAGACAACAGGGTGGAAGAAGCAAGAAATAAAGGTGTCCTCCTTTCCTCATATGAAAATAATTCCATCCCACCTTTCCCAGATGCATATATTTTACATAGCTGCAATCATATTATGATGTATATAATGCTGAACCTTTTTCTTATCCATAATTTCTTCCTATCCATAACTCTCATTGAAATTGCTCCTTCATACACTCGAATGGGTGTTCCAAAAGTACTTAACTTTTCCCCTATTCTTGGACATTTTTTGGCTCTGTTTTCAATTCTATAAATAAAATGCAATGAATACCGAACAGAAAATTATCTAAAACTTGAAAATAAGTACAAAAAGTGGACAGCACATCCTTTCAGTATTCTACAGGGGGACCAAGGCCACCCAAGCATCTTCTAGATTCTGTGAATGTACTTAATTCAACACATGGTACTGATTAGGGGTCCCAGACTAAATGAAGTCACACGTTAACTTGTAGATTTTGTCCAGGAGAGATGTAAATAACTTTTGTCTGACAGAACAGATAACCCCAAAGATTTATGGCCTGTTGTATATTAACCAACTTTAAAAAAATCTATCTCAGCAATCCGATTCTCACATTTCTTTGTTAAATTGTCCAGCTTTTAAAATGCTCTTTCAACCATTCATAACATTTCTCATTAATAAATGAGTTAAATAAAACCTCTGGTATAGACTCATTTTATTTTTGTCCAACGGTCATGATTTTACCTTTTTGGAAATTCTACTTTGACAGTTTTGGAGGTTCATGGAGATGCCCCCGTGGACTCAGCTGTCAGAACCCAGTAAACTGCATTGCTGGAAAAAGAGCCCCAGATGGACTCTGGGAACCCAGGAACTTTTTTCATTGGCTCTTGAAGGGAATCTCAAGTGTGACAGAAGTTTAAGTTTGCTGACTCTGTTTCTCTAGTTTTTACGTTTTTGTTTTTACTGATTTTCTGCTTCTGGTTTTGGTGGTAGCCATGATGGGGAATTCTGTTTTCTGGACTGACCATTTGGAGATCTCCATGGGATACATGAAGGAGACCTAGTGTCTGTTGGTTGAGAGACAACAGAAAATCTGGTTTGCTAATCCTTTGTTGTTGGTGGTGGTGTGTTTGTTTTTCTAGGTGTGACCTCAAATCGGTTAAGAATTTTGAGCCCGCTGGGGAGGAGAACAGCTCTTTGAAATCTGAACTGGAGAGTTTTTGTTTCTGTGTTTACTTTTGACCTGTGGCTAGGGTTGGAGAAAAGAAGCCCTGTCTGTGTGTCTACATGTCTGTAATTCAGAACGGCCCTTAACTCTCATTGTGAGTGTGAATATTTTTCTGTATCTGGGTATTAATGACTTAGAGTACTACATCTCTCACAGGGGTTCTGTGTGGATTGGTTTGTAGAGACAAATAAGTGTTTATATAAATCTAATGGCCCCCAAACTCACAGAAAAAAAAAAAAAAAGAAACTGAACTTCTAATGCTTTAAATGTGCTGGACTTAAAAACAAATCCCTCTTACAAGAAATTGCTAACTCAGAAAACTTTTAAGGAGCCAGGTTCAGATAATTAAGGTGAATCTTTGACAAATTAAATTAAATTGGTTTAGGACTTCCCTGGTGGTGCAGTGGTTAAGAATCCACCTGCCAATGCAGGAGACATGGGTTCGAGCCCTGGTCCGGAAGATCCCACATGCCACGGAGCAACTAAGCCCATGCGCCACAACTACTGAGCCTGTGCTCTAGAGCCCACGAGCCACAACAACTGAGCCCGTGTGCCACAACTACAGAAGCCCAGGTGCCTAGAGCCCGTGCTCCACAAGAGAAGCCACCGCAATTAGAAGTCCGCGCACCGCAACGAAGAGTAGACTCTGCTCGCCACAACTAGAGAAAGTCTGTGCACAGCAACGAAGACCCAACGCAGCCAAAAATAAATAAATAAAATAAATTTATTTAAAAGATTAATTAATTACTTAAATTGGTTTAATAATTTTGGTTTACAAAAGACAAATATAATAGCTATCTGTGTTTTCTCCATCTTATAGTAAATATAATACAAGTATATATTCTATTTTTCATAAGATCTGGATTTGTTTTTCGTGGAGAAACTAGTTAATCTGAATTTCCTACACTTCTCATTTTGTTTCACTTATCAAATAAGCCGACATTATCTTTACATGATGTTTAAAATTATAAAAATGTGAATCTGGTAGCGCAGTGGTTAAGAATATGCCTGCCAATGCAGGATTCGATCCCTAGTCCAGGAAGATCCCACATGCTGTGGAGCAACTAAGCCAGTGCATTACAACTACTGAGCCTGTGCTCTAGAACCCGCAAGTCACAACTACTGAGCCTGCCAGCTGCAACTACTGAAGCTTGCGTGCCTAAAGCCCATGCTCCGCAGCAAGAGAAGCCACAGCAATAAGAAGCCCACGCACCGCAACGAAGAGTAGCTCCTGTGCACCGCAACTAGAGAAAGCCTGTGCGCAGCAGCGAAGACCCAACACAGCCAAATAAATAAATTTGTTTTAAAAAAAAATCAATCAATCTTGTGAAAGTTTTACTGCCACATGTTATATTAATGCAAAACTAGAATTTGGTTCCATCTCTATTAAAATGATAAATTGGTCTTAGAGCTCTAGGCAAGGGTTAAAAAGGGGTTACTATTAATCTTCTGTGTAAGTTGCCCGGAAAACTGATTCCATGTCTCAGCAGAATAATTTTCTCTGCTTTATTTTGGCTTTATCGTGTTCTAATTTTCTTTAAAACAAAAAGCAGAGCCACTTCCCCTATAAAAGAGCTAAATATCCTTGCAATAGTGTTGCCTTCTATGTTTATTTCAAAATGTTTTATTTTAGTGTCACTTTGATTAAATAGGAAACCAAGTACTATTTCCCAGGATCCCATGATTCTGCGGGCCTCTCACTGTTGTGGCCTCTCCTGACGCGTAGGCTCAGCAGCCATGGCTCACGGGCCCAGCCGCTCCGTGGCATGTGGGATCTTCCCGGACCGGGGCATGAACCCGTGTCCCCTGCGTCGGCAGGCGGACTCTCAACCACTGCGCCACCAGGGAAGCCCAGGGTCCCATGATTCTATCTTAATCTAGTGCCCTATCTTCTGTGATGGCTCTTTTGGTTTTGCCTTCCCAACATCAGATCCTAAGTTTAGAGAAAAATAAAATTAAAATGTCAGGATATCTTTCTCTTTATTTATTAAGTACCTCAACACTATTATAAGAGCATCGTGGGAAGAACTGTCAGATCAGAAAAGATATTCAGCCTTTCCTAGGCTAAGTTTACATAGGTAAAACACTCTTAATATAAATATTTCAGAAACTGCACGCTTTAGGGGAAGGCCCTAGAGATTTCTCAATGTCTTTACTATGCAAAATATGTCCTTATCTTCAGGGGAAACACTAATCAAACTCTTATGAAATAGTTATATACCATATCCCAATAGAGCATTTTACTCTCTTCCATTCTGATATTATTAGTTCCTGTAATAACTACAGGCTTTCAGTCTCATTACTAAACACATTTCTGCTTTCCTACCCTTGCCTGAAGGCTTGGTTACAAGCTGCAGCGTAGTTTGTGTCTTCCACAAAGCACACACTCAAAGTCTTGTGGAAAAGGACTGTACCAGGTTCTACGAACTATTGATGCTTTACTTGGGTACAGGATTCCAAGCTGGCATTAGCCGACCTTCAGACCGAGCCAGTGGATCACAATTTCTAGGACTCTTTTCAGTCCAGAAGCAGCCAGCTCACTCAAGAACCAGTAGATGAAGAATTAATTACATGGAACTGAATGAATCGTTAAAGGAAATCGAGTTGTGGTTATTTGCTGGGAATATAGTTGATATTATTTTTTTATCGTTTTATTTTTATGGATGTATGAGGAAATCTTCTCTCTGTCTTCTTGAGCTGTCTCTAACTTTCAGTTTAGGAAATTATGCTTTCATAAACTGAAATTTAACATTTTAAATGGTATCTGAATCTCACTGACCCCCTCCTGATTCAGAAGCCAATACTTCAATACTTTTCCTGAATCTCTTTCCTTTCTCTGGCAATATAGTTATTTACACAGTTTCAATAAGAATCTGTCCTCCTTTTTACTGGGATATAGTTGAATAGATCAGTTGTGTAACTGGATGTTGTATTAAAGGATGATTCTCATTTAATCAATTGTGACAAGTCCACTGTAAGGTGCACTTGTCGAAGCAATGCCTGCAAAGCTCTCTCAGGAAGCTGGCCTGGGAACAGGTGATAAGGAAGGTTACTTCTGGGCAGGAGAGGGACCTTAGAAAAATTGGGAACCTCAAGAAGGGAGGAAGTCCCTCATATTTATAGGTGCTGCAGGTGAAATATGCTAGAGAAAGTCTTATGCTTGGTTTCTATATTAGTAGGGAGGCCAACTTGTTCCAGTTTGCCCAAGACTTTCCCAGTTTCAACACTGAAAGTCCCACATCCCAGGTACCCCTCCAGCCCAGGCAAACTGGGACAGATGGTCACTCTAGGTAGAAGAGCGAATAACAGAGGTTTTAAAAGTCCAACTTAAGATTCCATATGAAAACTTCTGGACAGAAGCTAAAATGGCTCAATACTTCAAAACTCTAGATTTGCAGAGCCCAGTCAAGGAGGTCCACATGCTTTATTTGCTCCCTCACTGCATCTAAGGAAACGATCGAGCCAAACCAACTGAGATCAGACTGTTTTATGTCAAAAATAAAAAACTTTGGAGATTATTTATGATCACAGGAAATTATCTGAAACTTGGAAATAAGGCAAAAAGGTAGACAGCACATCCTTTCAATACCATATGGGGGTAAAGACTACCCAAGTGTTGTCTAGACGAGAGGAATGCACTTAGTTCATCTCATTGTTTACCTTTCATTAAAAGTCCCAGACTTATCGAAGTTACTTGTTAACTTGTAGATTTTGTCCAGGAGAGGTGAAAACAATTTTTGCCTAGTAGTACAGATAACCCCAAAGATTTATGGCCTGTGGGACATTAGCCATTTTTAAAACTGAACTCAGCAAACTTATCCTAACACTCTTCTGTCAAATTGCCTATAAATATTCCAGCTTCTCAAATGGTCCTTGAACCTGTCCTAACATCTTACTGGTTCCCTCACTGATTGATAATAATAATGAATTAGATAGATCTTTGATAAGTATTGATTTTATATTTACTCAAAAGTCTTTTTTTTAACCATTTTGAAAATTATATTTTAACATCAGCCATTTGTATTTTTTTGTGGGCCTGAGGGTGGAATATAGGAAGGGTCAGTTTTGATGGGGGAAGAACAAAGTCTGGAGCATAGAGCAGTATCAGGAGGAGACAACAGGTCCAGTGAGACTCCAGCAGCCCACATAGGACCCTTTGTAGAAAATGAAGAGAAACCAAAAAAAAAAAAAAAAAAGAAATCCAGCCAATCTTGGTCTAGCTCACAGCCTAAGATTACTTCTTGGCATGTAAAACCTTGGCTGGCCTTCTGTTGCATTGAAGTTTGCAGTCATTGACATTGTTTGATTTCCAGGGCCCTGACTGCTCCCCAAGATAAACTTCCCTGCTCAGTGGGCCTAAAATTATACCATTTGCAATTTAAGAAAAAAAAAAAATGTCATGAAGAACCTAGGGGTAAGACAGGAATAAAGACACAGACCTACTAGAGAATGGACTTGAGGATGTGGGGAGGGGGAAGGGTAAGCTGTGACAAAGTGAGAGAGAGGCATGGACATATATACACTACCAAACGTAAGGTAGATAGCTAGTGGGAAGCAGCCACATAGCACAGGGAGATCAGCTCGGTGCTTTGTGACCGCCTGGAGGGGTGGGATAGGGAGGGTGGGAGGGAGGGAGATGCAAGAGGGAAGAGATATGGGAACATATGTATATGTATAACTGATTCACTTTGTTATAAAGCAGAAACTAACACACCATTGTAAAGCAATTATACTCCAATAAAGATGTAAAAAAATAAAAATAAATAAAAATAAATTATACCATTCGCAAGTTACTTCTCTGGCCTAAAACCTTTCCTTTGTTAATATGCAAATATTTCTGGAAGAGGGTAACACAAAAGGCCTTATCAATCATTTACACATTAGTATGAACAAATTCCTAGCCTTTCCTAAGAGCAAATTTGAGATGAGAGAAAGCGAAAACAGCAGGCAAGCTCTGCTTTCCTGGGATGGGGAGTCTCAGAAGGCTGTGGAAAAGGGATTCAGTGGGATGGGGCCTTGGACTCACCGCCAGATCCTCTCGAGTGACAAAGCCCCTCTCCTTGGCACCACAGTCCTGGAAGAAGCCCTGCAGTTCTGCAGCTGACTGGGAGGACCAGGACTCTGGCTCGGGGGCCACAGAGGCATCCTGGCCATCAGCTGGCTCTCGCATCTGCCGCCGGCGGCTGGAGCCTAGCTTCCGGCTCTTTCGGGACACTCTCTGTCCACTCTCCATGGTGCTTTGGCCTGGGGACAGAGAGGTGAGGGGACACTGGGCTGCTGAACACAGTCACTCCCTGCTCGAAACTCTCCCATGACTCCCCATCACCCCTGGAGAACATCCACGGTGGCTGATGAAGCCCTGCCTGATCTAACCTGCGCTGGCCTCTCTGACTCATCACCCACCCCCAGCTGACGGCCTCCCACACATCCCGCTCAGGGCCTTTGCCCTTCCTGTTCCCTCGCCTGGAATGCTCTTCCCTGAGGTATCCACATGCCCTCATCTCCTTCAATTCTCTGTTCAACTGTCAAAAGTCTTCTCTGGGACTTCCCTGGTGGCGTAGTGGTTAAGAATCCACCTGCCAATGCAAGGGACATAGGTTTGATCCCTGGTCCTGGAAGATCCCAGATGCCGTGGAGCAACTAAGCCAGTGTGCCACAGCTACTGAGCCTCCAGTCTAGAGCCCACGAACCACAACTACCGAGCCCACACACCACAACTACTGAAGCCTGAGCGCTCTAGGGCCTGCATGCCGTAACTACTGAGCCCACATGCTGCAACTACTAAAGCCTGCGCGCTTAGAGCCCGTGCTCTGCAACAAGAGAAGCCAGCGCAGTGAGAAGCCCGCGCACTGCAACAAAGAGTAGCCCCCGCTTGCGGCAACTAGAGAAAGCCACGGCAGCAACGAAGACGCAACGCGGCCCAAAAAAAAAAAAAAAAAAAAGTCTTCTCCGGCCATCATAGGTTCTATTGCCTTACTTGGGGGTGGTTACACAGGATGGTCCAGGATCTCACTGTCTGAAAGACCAGAAAGAAGCAACTTGCTGCTCTACCAGCTTATCTCCTCACATCACAGCTTCCAGCAGGGGCTCTCTCCATCCTCCCTTCCTCCCTCTCTCAGCCTCACCTGGCCTCCAATCTCTTTTTCCTCCTTAACAACGTTTCTCTACTCCTTCCACATATGCACCAGGGAATCCGTAGCTCCCCCACATGGCTTTTATGGCCTTTCAAGACATGCGCATCCTTCACCCCCTCACCTCTGCATCCCATCATGGTCCATGTCATCCTTTCTGAACCACTCGCCATTCCTGGAATGCCAGATTCCCTCCCACGCTTGCTCCCTTTGCCCCAAACCTCCCTGATTCCCTCATCCCCTCGCCTAGCTGATACCTCTTCCCCCTTCACCTTAGAGTCTAACCTCCTCCTTGAAGCTCCTCCATGCTTCAAGCAGGGTTCACGCCCCTTTATCTGTGACCCCATGATGTTCTGGGCTCCCCCTATAGGAATATTATTCTGTGCCTCGGTCCACACTGCTCCCAGCTCCCTAGCACATAGTAGGTGCTCAAGCAAGGGTTGTCAAATTCATTAATTGGGCTACTTTCATCTGTCACTCAAGGTCAGTCCATTGATAAGGATTTTGATGGATAAGGATTTGTCCAGGTGAGACCTCAAGGTAAGAGAGAAGGAGGCTGGAGTCTGGAAGGAGTAGAGTCTGGTCCTAGTGGGGGGTGGCGAGGGGGAGGTGAGAATAAGTCTGGGGCACGTAAACCTGTATAGGGTGGGAAGGGTTTGATGTGCACATAGGCAGCTTCCTGCAGGTGCTGAGACTTGAGCCAAGCTCTAAAGGAAGCGGGTAAGATTTAGAAGCAGCGAACAGCATGTGTGAAGGGACTGATGAAGCAAGAGCACTACACCCACCCTGGACTTTTCCTGTTGGGGTCAAAGGTCACAGACAGGCTGAGTGGAGGGATCGTGGACTCTGCCTCAGGGATAATGGGCTCATTGCAGGGGTCTGGAGCCACTGGTCTAGCCTCTCCTTGGGCAAGTTCCTTCACACAGGTTGCATAGAACTTCAATGAAGCAATTCCTCATCCTTGAGGAGGCCCCAAACTTTAAAAGTGAAGTAGAGTCTCTGACTCCTTATCAGTTATTGCCTCTTTCTCTTCCTTTCTGCTTTTTCTCTCTACCTGTTTCTCTCCATAGCTCTTTCTGTCTCTCTCTCGGGGCCTTCAAAATCTGCTTCAGATGCAGCTTTAAGATTATAGATGTAAAACCACAGTGGTGTGCTGGAGCCACACATTAGAGGTTTGCAAGAGCCAATCGTGTACCTCTCTTCCCAACTCAGCGGCCTGCAGTCAGCCGCTGTGGGAGTATTTACACCATGGGAATCAGCAAATGCTACAAATCGGGGGTTTTTTCCCCCAAAGAACAGTTACCAGAACACCTCTTCTGCCCAAACCCTTCCCAAGATCTAGCATGCATTTAAGCAACAGCTGTTCACTGAGCACCGACCGAATGCCAGCACAGTGGAAAACGAGCCTGCTGTGATGTGTGAGGCTCCATTAGGCAAATTAGGAAAAGTGCCCCTTCCTCTGGGCAGATGCAGGCCAGTGCCAGGGCCCACGGGTTGGCAAGTGGACTGTGGGCTGGATTCCAGTCCCCACTCACCCCCTTGGTCAGGCACCCTTGTACGGGACACAACCTACATACCCAAGTGGAGCCCCTGGCCCTGTAGTTATAGGGGTGGACTAACTCCTGGTCTCCCCTAGAGGCACTCACATAACCTCATGCAGGAGAAGACACAAAATTAATTACAGCACAGTGTGGAAGGGGCAGTAGACCTGTATGCCAAGTGCTGTGAGAGCACTGCAAAAGGAACAACTCGCCAGTGCCTATCAGGGAGGACCTCCTGGGGGAGGTGACATAATTTAGCAGTGAGTTCCAGGGCAGGAGAGATCAGTTTTAACCCTGGATCGCCTCATGATACCCAGCCTTGCTCTGGGCAAGTGTTGGACCCTCAGTTACTCACTGTTTCCTCCACTGACACACACTGTCCTTCAGAATGTGGGTTGTTCTACTAGATAACTGAGTAGACTCAAAAAAAGATTAGTGTCGTAAAAGAAAAAATAAAGCAGGGGGACTGCTCTATATTCAAGAGAATAAAGATAAATGGCACCTGAATATAGTATGCAATCGTTAATTGGATTTCCCTTCAAAAAACAAAACAGTAGGGGGCTTCCCAGATAGCACAGTGGTTGGGAATCCACCTGCCAATGCAGGGGACATGGGTTTGAGCCGTGGTCTGGGAAGATCCCACATGCTGCGGAGCAACTGAGCCCGTGCGCCACAACTACTGAGCCCGTGCTCTAGAGCCCGTGAGGCACAACTACTGAGCCCACATGCCACAACTACTAAAGCCCGCACGCCTAGAGCTCATGCTCTGCAACAAGAGAAGCCACCACAACGAGAAGCCTGCACACCGGAACGAAAGAGTAGCCCCCACTCACCGCAACTAGAGAAAACCCGTGCACAGCAACGAAGATCCAATGCAGCCAAAAATAAATAAATAAATAAATTTAAAAAAAACCCAAAAACACAGTAGGAATAAGGGACATTTGGGGGGCAAATGGGGAAATTTGAATATGGACTTCATATTAGACGATATTCACTGAGCAATGTGGAATTTCTTAGGTGTGGTACAAGTGTTGTGATCATGTAGAAGAATCTCTTTGTCTTTACGGGATCCATGCTGAAGTGTATAATGTCTGCATTTCACTTTCAAATGGTTCTAAGTAAATACATAAGCAAATGAACAGGAAGTAAGTGTGGGTGGGAGGGGGAGAGTAAATGGGGCAAATTGTTAGCCATCTGTCCAATAGCATTCCTTGAACTATTTGCTCAACTCCTTTGTAGATTTGAAAGATTTCTTAATAAAAGGCAGGGGAGATAGGAATTCCCTGGTGGTCCAGTAGTTAGGACTTCATGCTCTCACTGCCGGGGCCCAGGTTCAATCCCTGGTCGGGGAACTGAAATCCCGCAAGCCATGGTTTGGCCAAAAAAACAAAAACAAAAACAAAACACCGGTGGGGGGGAAGCCAAGAATGAGATTCCAGGGGTTAGAATAGAGAATTTCCTCCACAAATCTAACTGTCCTTCCGCTAGTATCTCCCACTCCCCCATCGCCCTTAATGTTGGCCCTGGAAACAATGATGAGATACACACCCCTCCTTGGGGTGCATCTGTCCACACCCAGAGGTCAATATCCATCCTCACTCACCATCCCCCTAAGAGGGGAGTTCCCTCCGTCCATGACCCCACGACCCTCCAGTGGGCTCGGCCTTGGGCCTTGTGTATTGTAATCAAAGAAACACTCACTGAGTGTCAGTACCAGAAGAGAGTCCAACCCACCCTCTTGACCCATAAATGTGGAAAAAGTGGCCAAGAGAGGCAGTGACTTCTAGTCCCATTGCTTTAGAGTCAGACAGACTCTGCCTCCTGAGCCCTGCCGCTCACTGGCTGTGTGACCTTGGACAAGTCACATAACATCCCTGTGCCTTAGTCTTCTCACTGGAACATGAGACTAATATCTACCACACAGGGTTGTTGTGAAGATGAGAGGAGACAATTGAAGTGGAAACACCCCTTCCCATTCCCAGCAGAGCCCACCTCCCTTCTGGCTTTACTTACTTTCTTTTTATTTTAAATTAATTTACTTATTTATTTTTGATTGGGGATCTTAGTTCCCCGACCAAGGATTGAACCCATGCCCCCTGCAGTGGAAACACAAATTCTTAACCACTGGACCACCAGGGAAGTTCCCTGGCCTTATTTTCTCTTAGCGCTTGTCCCCTTCCCAGAATAGAGTATTTTTATTCATTTATTTGGTAAAATTTGCATCTCCTCTTACTGAAACAGAAGCCTCATGTGAGTAAGGAATTTACTCTTTCATTCACTGCTCTATCCCAAATGCCTAGAACAGTGCCTCGCATACAGTTGGTGCTTAGCAAATATCTGTTGAATATATAATCCATGTAAAGCGCTCACAGCGATGCCCCGAAAAGAGCAACCACTGGGTAAAATTAGCCATGACAATTGTGGTGACAACATGGATGAGGGTGAAATTCCATCTGCATCTCATAAAAGTTGGGCGCTGCACAGATATGATTTATCCCCACTCAGCAGACGAGGCAACTCAGGGAGGTAGGCTCCGAAAGGCAGAGACCTGCCCAAGCCATGATGTCAGAAGCAAATCTGGCACCACATCCACTCTCCCGGTTTGTCATGGGACAGACTTGCTCCAAGACCACTCCTTGGAGAGGTACCTCCTCGGCGGACAGGAGGCCCCTCTGTGGATCACAGACACCTGACAGAGCAGCCATGATGGGACAGGGCTTTGGAACAGGGCAGAATGGACAGGCTTTGCTCGGGTCATGAGACTTGGGGACTCAAGTTCCACGTGTACTTCTGTTGACAGAGATAACACACACATGAGATAACACACACATGAGGCAGCAAGATAAGATTCCCAGTGCGGAAGCTTCTAGAACTGAAGTGCTGGGGGAAGAGTCTACTGTGATGTGGGTGTCACATCACTGAGTCTGTCAGGCTCCCACAAGTGAAGGGAGTTAGAATCCCGAAATAGATTCCCTGCGACCACATCGCAGGACATGGGATGCTCTTGACATCACTGTCCGGGAGTTCCTAGTCGAGCTGCACCCTATTTCCATCAGTCCCCTGGCACTTTGTAAGAAAGCAGCACTTCCTGGACACCTCACCAGTCCCCACTATGCCAAAGGCCTCAGCATCAGCCCTCTGAGTCTGTCAATCCTTCTCTCCCTAGAGGGTACTTGGTGGCCCCCTCCTTGCCTGTCAGGAGGCCTAGGGCAGAAAGGCAGCAGGTGACCTACTGCCAGTTCTGTCTCAACACACCTGTCACCATCAGTCAGGGACAGTGGACTGCTCCCTCACGGCTTTGCAACGTGCACCTAAAAACAGTCTATGCCCCCATCATGGCCAGGTATGGCCACTCAGAGACAATGGGGACGTCCTTCAGTCAGTCCTCATGTGTGAACATGTGTGTGCACACATATATGTGCGCGCGCGTGCACACACACACACACACACCCCGCCCTCACGGTCAACTCTCACAGTCAGACAGGACACCCCTCACGGCTGCTGGCGTCTACGAAGGTCCCTGCCCTCTCAGAGTCACTCAGAACAACACCCTCAGAGTCAGCCAGCAGGGGCAGCCCTCCTTCAGAGGCCCCTCCTCTGCCATATTCCCCTTATTATTATTATTTTTTTGGCCAAGTGCTGTGTCTTGTGGGATCTTAGTTTCCCAGCCAGGGATCGAACCCAGACTCCCAGCAGCAGAAGCGCAGAGTCCTAATCACTGGACCGCCAGGGAAGTCCCCACATTCCCCTTATTGATCATCATTACCTCATACTTGTAACAGTGGGAAACCTCATCCTGGCCAGGAGCACACATACATACACGCCCCCCCAGCACTACTACCTCTCCCCACTTCCTTGCCCAAGAAATCATATAAAGTTTGAGGCCAGACTTGAGGGCAAATGAATCCTGCTCCCAGGCATCCCAGAAATCAGCTCCCCACTGTAGGATTCGGTTCAGCAAGCAGGCACCACAGGCTTTCCCTCAGGAAGGGGAGAGTCTTGTAAGAAGGATGCTGTAGGGGACGGGACAGAATCACAGCATCTGTGATTGCCTTAGGGCCTCTCCCAGTTCCATCATTCTCTCTCCAAAGGGCTGAGGAACTGGGTAAGCTCTTCACTCCAACTACTACAATAACTATAAGTAATAGTGATACTCACAGAACCCAAATTGTCCATGCCAGTGGGTCCCAGAGACCTCCTAGTATATTTATCCTCTCCCTTCCCCCCACTAACCTGATAGAGAAACCGAGGCTCTGAGAAGACAGGTGACTTGCCCAGGGTCACATGGCCATTTAAGGGTAGGTAATCTATTCAAGTCTCCTGCCCAAGTGCCTTCCGCTAGATGTAGAGAGGTCCAAATTCATGAGAAAATGGCTTAGCCCTTTGCACCTCGTTCCAGGAGCTGGGTGGAGACCACAGCTCCCTCCCCAATCCTCACCCCGCCAAAGAAAAGAAGCATTGCAGCTCCAGGGTAGCTCCCACCTCTCAGAGGCTCCCAATCGTGCATGCAGCCCCGTGCCTCCTGGACCCGGTAATGAGGCAACCACTGCCTCCAGGAGCCCACGAGCTCTGGAACTGTTAACAGTCTTGAGTCTTGCTTAATCACTCTTTCCGTTCCCCGGGGAGCCAATCTCCTGTGTTAATCTATGGGACTTCCTGTCGAAGTGACCACTGGTTACACTTTCACCATCTTGCCTGGTACTCCCAAGGAGCCCTAGCCCTACAATCTTAGAACTGGAGAAAGCTGGAGCTGGTGGGGAGGCCACAGAAGCTCTTCAGGGTAAGGTCATCCAGTTCTCAGTGGCAAAGACAGAACTTGGACCCGAGTCTCTGGTTGCCAGAGTGATGCCTCACCTTATCCCAGCCAAAGTGTTGAAGGGCACAGTTATGGCTAAAGCTGAGTGTATACACCATGGCTTACCTCAGAGCCTCATTCTCAGACCATGTCTTCAAAATCCAGGGGAGGCCCACACCCAAAGCATCTTTTAGGGAATGTCTAACCTAACACCAAAATATATTGTAGAGCTACATCCATCAGAACTGCATGGTACTGGAGCATAAATATAAATGGATGGACTGATGGGACAAAATAAAGAATAGAAAGGGGGACTTCCCTGGTGGCGCAGTGGTTAAAAATCTACCTGCCAATTCAGGGGACACGGGTTCAAGCCCTGGTCCGGGAAGATCCCATATGCCACGGAGCAACTAAGCCCATGCATCACAACTACTGAGTCTGTGCTCTAGAGCCCATGAGCCACAACTACTGAGCCCACATTCCACAACTACTGAAGCCCGTGAACCTAGAGCCTGTGCTCCACAACAAGAGAAGCCACCACAATGCGAAGCCCGCGCACCACAACAAAGAGTAGCCCCCACTCACTGCAACTAGGGAAAGCCTGCGAGCAGCAATGAAGACCCAACGCAGCCATAAATAAATAAATAAATGAATAAATAAATAAGAATAGAAAGGAACAGACTCACTATATATGGGAATTTATTGTATGATAATGGTGGCATTTCAAATCAGTGGAGAGGGACTTCAAATCAGTGGAGAGGGACTTCCCTGGTGGTCCAGTGGGTGAGACTCTGTGCTCCCAATGCAGGGGGCCCGGGTTCAATCCCTGATTGGGGAACTAGATCCTGCATGCATGCCGCAACTAAGAGTTTGCGTGCCACAACTAAAGATCCCGCATGCCACAACAAACATCCCGCGCACTGCCTCTGAGACCCAGTGCAGCCAAAATAAATATAAACAAACAAACAAAAAACAAATAAATAAATATGTTTAAAAAATAAACTTAAGGGCTTCCCTGGTGGCGCAGTGGTTGAGAGTCCGCCTGCCGATGCAGGGGACACGGGTTCGTGCCCCGGTCCAGGAAGAGCCCACGTGCCGCGTAGCGGCTGGGCCCATGAGCCATGGCCGCTGAGCCTGCGCGTCCAGAGCCTGTGCTCCACAACGGGAGAGGCCACAACAGTGAGAGGCCTGCGTACCGCAAAAAAAATAAAAAATAAAAAAATAAACTTAAAAAAAAACAAATCAATGGAGAAACAATGGTTTATTCAGTAAACTGTGGGAAGAATGGGTTAGGTATCTGCAGAAAACAAAGTTGGAGCTCTAACTCTAAAATAATTCCAGATCAAAAGTTTCAGCATTAAAAAAAATCGTACAATTATATGTTGTTTGCAATTTACTTCAAAATAGTCAAGGGATGGGGGAATGTGTGGGACGTAGGTGAAACGAGACTGGCCCTGCTCTATTCTGACTTCTATTGAAGTTGATGAGCGTAACTCTGGCTCCTTCTATTCTTCTCTCTACTTTTGTGTATGTTTGAACAAATGCCAAAAGAAATTATTGGATAATTTAAAAAATAATCTTGGAGCATTTAAGGCCTTTCCAGCCATATCAAAAAGCATTAGAAGCCATAAAAGAAAAGACTGAGGCAAACCACCAGATAGAAATTTTTAAAGAAAAAAAGAAAACAAATGAATGGCAAGAACAAAAAAATTACCATTGACAAATAAAAAGGCAAACAAACTAAGAAAAAATATGCACATAGCACAGAAAGTAAGCTAATTTCCTTTTTATATCATGAGCTCTTGCAGATCAATGTAAAACCAATAATGCATTAGAGAAATTGTTATCATATATGAATAGACAACGCATGGGAAAAAATATGGCTTTTAGACACATGAAAAAATGTTTACCTTCACTCATAATAAAATAAATTAAAAAAAAAACTACAATGAGATAGCATTTTAAGTTATCCAGTTGGTAAAACAAAACAAAACAAACAAACAAAAAAATAACGTACCATGTTGTAAAGGATGTAGAAAAACATTTTCACAGATTTTTTGTAAGAACATAAACCAGTACACCTTTCATGAAAAGTAATGTGATAATACCTATCAACATTTAAAATGCAAAAAGCTTTTTACTCAGCAATTTCAGTTCTAGTCATTTGTCCTACGGGTGATGTACAAAATGACGATTTAAAAGGATATTCATTACAGCATTGTCTGTCGTAGCAGAGGATTGGAAACAACCTAAATTTCCACCAACAGGAAACTAGTTAAATAAGTTCTGATACGTGCATATGATGGAAAATGAGAAAGATCCGGGTAGACTGATATGGAATAACCTTCAAAAGATATTGTTGTTGTTTTTTTAATTGGGGTATAGTTGCTTTACAATGTTGTGTTAGTTTCTTCTATACAAAGAAGTGAAACATCTATATGTATACATATATCTCCTCCCTCTTGGACCTCCCTCCCCACCCCCATCCCACCCATCTAGGTCACCACAGAGCACCGAGCTGAGCTCCCTGTGCTATACAACATGTTCCCACTAGCTATCTATTTCACACATGGTAGTGTATATATGTCAATCCCAATCTCCCAATTCATCTCACCCCCTTCCCCCTCCCCACCATGGCCACAAGTCCATTCTCTATGTCTGTGTCTCCATTCTTGCCCTGCAGTTAGGTTCATCTGTATCATTTTTCTAGATTCCACATATATGCCTTAATATACGATATTTGTTTTTCTCTTTCTGACTTACTTCACTCTGTATGACAGACTCTAGGTCCATCCACGTCTCTATAAATGACCCAGTTTCATTCCTTTTTATGGCTTTTTATTCCATTGTGTATATGTACCACATCTTCTTTATCCATTCGTCTGTCGATGGACATTTAGGTTGCTTCCATGACCTGGCTATTGTAAATAGTACTGCAATGAACATTGGGGTACATGTTTCTTTTTGAATTATGGTTTTCTCAGGGTATATGCCCAGTAGTGGGATTGCTGGGTCATATGGTAGTTCTATTTTTAGTTTTTTAAGGAACCTCCATACTGTTTTTCATAGTGGCTGTACCAATTTACATTCCCACCAACAGTGCAAGAGGGTTCCATTTTCTCCACACCCTCTAAGAGATATTGTTGAGTATAGTTTTGCATGAAGAAAAAAGTGTTTGTTTGTGGGTGAAATTTATGCTATATAAATGCACATGCCATCATATATGTTTGTAAATGCATAGGATATTTTTGACAGAATAGACAAGAAACTGGTAGCAGTGAGGGACAAGTATCGGAATGGACAAGGAGGGAGACTTATATTTCACTGTTTATTTTGTACCATCGTTAGACATTACCCATTCAAAAATGAATTTAATACAACTATAAAAAAATAAAATAAAATAAATTTAAGAATAATTGGTACATTATTTTAAGAATAATTTTTGTACATTTGTACATTCTCTCCTTCAAGAGAGAATGTTGAAGGACATGTGGTAAAATGTTAACATTTAGGAACTGTTGGTGAAGGGCCTGTGGAAATGATTTTACTATTCTTGCAACCTTTTTGTATGTCTGAAACGATTTCAAAATAAAAAGATTTCAAAATTAATAAACTTAATTCCTAAATAAATAGATATTCTCACAACCAACCATCCTTTTCACCCCCTTCTTACCACTGAGAAATTGATACTCAGAGTTTCTGTGGCTTTATTGAGCTAAATAAAACACTGATTTTTTTATTCAACAAATATTTATTGAGTGTCTAATATGAGCCAGCACTGAAGATACAAAAGTGAAAAAAAGGGCTTCCCTGGTGGCGCAGTGGTTGAGAGTCCGCTGCCGATGCAGGGGACACGGGTTTGTGCCCCGGTCCGGGAAGATCCCCCATGCCGCGGAGCAGCTGGACCCATGAGCCATGGCCGCTGAGCCTGCGCGTCCGGATCCTGTGCTCCGCCATGGGAGAGACCACAGCAGTGAGAGGCCCGCGTACCGCAAAAAAAAAAAAAAAAAAAAAAAAAAAAAGTGAAAAAAATAGGAAAAACACCATGTGTAATATAATGTCTGGTAGCAATAAGTGTTATGAAGAGAAGTAAAGCAGAGTGAAGGGTTAGAATGGTGGATGGTATATTTCAGATAGGGGAGTGGTGGTCAGGGGAACGTTGTCTGAGGAGGTGATATTGGAATGGAGTATGTGAGGAAGAAGTTTTGGGAGAATTCCCTGGCCGTCTGGTGGTTAGGACTCCACGCTTCCACTGCAGGGGGCTTGGGTTCGATACCTGGTCAGGGGAACTAAGATCCCACAAGCCTCGTGGCCAAAAAGAAAAAAAAACATTTTGGAAGAAGAATGTTCAGGGAGAGGAAACAGTGAGTGCAAAGGCCCTGAGGCAAGAGCTTGCTTTGTGTGCATGAGGAGCAGTGAGGAGACCAGTATGGCTGGAGCAGGTAGTGGAGGGTAGAGTAAGATGAGGCCAGAGATGACAGACAGTGTGACCTGTAGGCCATGTAAGGACATGAGTTTTTGTTATAAGTGAGATGGAAGGCCTTTGGAGGATGACATGATCCTGTGTTATGAAGTTTGAAAAGGATCCTTGTGGCTGCTTTCATTGTGGAGAATAGACTGTATTAGGCAAAGGCAGAAAGAAGCAGGAGACCAGTGAGGAGGCTGTTACAATCATCCAGACAAGTGATGGCTTGGACCAGGAGGGCAGCCGTGAGGTGACTGTGAGAGGCGACTGGACTCTGGATATATTCCGGAAGGAGGGCCAGCAGTGTTTGCTTCTGCATTTGGGCAATTGCGACAAATTCCGGACCTTTTTATCTCCAGCGAGGGACTCCCTCCACTTCTCTGAGAATAGAGTGAGTTTGGATTTTTAAGACCAAGTCCCCAGCATCTCAGTTCACTTTCCCCCACCCCCCCCACGCCCACCTCCCAACAATGGAAATAAAGGGGCACAGAGATGGCCGGGGGAGGTCACAGCCCTCTCTGATGGAACCTGAGTGTGACAGAGTTGAATCTGTAGGTGATGAGAGCTCAGGCTGGCCTCACCCTCCACACCAGGCAGAGGAAAAACCTGCCCATGAGCCAGCTGACAGGAGGACATAGTCTGGTGCTAGGAAAAAAGTTAGATCCAGGCCTTTCCGGAAACGGTAGAACTAATTGTAAAATAGTGTCACTGGACTGAGCTCAGAAACTAAATTTTACGGAAACCGAATGAATGAACAAGGATCAAAGACAGTGAGACCGTTTTGTGAATGGGAAAGTTTCACGCTCACTAATTTTCAATTCCCTGAAGATGTTCGAATTCACTTCACAATTTGGTAAACCTTGAAGCAAGATACTCGCTGTTCTGGGGTGCAGTGGTGAGAGCTGGGGCTCAAACTGGGAGACCTGGGTCCCCCTGCCTCCAGCTGCTGGCTCTGAACTATCTTTAGCGCAAGCTTAGGCGGGCTGGTGATCTCAGGGGAAAGCAAGGCCAGGGAACCAGTTTCAAAGCTGCATTTACACAGCATGCTTTACCTGAGAAAACCTAAGTTACGTCAAAGACTGAGGAGGGACACAGAAGGAGACAGGTGCCCTAAAGCCTCCTCTGAAGAGCTGTCATGGCAGCAGTGGCCCTGGGCGAGGCACTTCCCCTTTCTGGGTTACTGAGCAGGCAATATGACCTGGGTCACCAGCGTGAATATCCTGGTGCCCCACCACTTCACAGGGTTGTGACCTCAGGCAAGTGACGTAAAGGTTTGTTGCCTCAATTTCTTATCTGTAAAACAGAGGCCATAATAGTGCCCACCTTGGTTGTGTATTGTAAGGATTCAGTGCTATATAAACCCATATAAAGCATTTGGAACCGTGTTAGACAGATGATAATCAATGTCAGCTGTTGTTACTTTGTGGGTTTTTTGTTTTGTTTTTGATGGTTTGTTTGTTTTTTTATTTTGCGGTATGCGGGCCTCTCACTGTTGTGGCCTCTCCTGTTGCGGAGCAACAGGCTCCAGACGCGCAGGCTCAGCGGCCATGGCTCACGGGCCCAGCCGCTCCGCGGCATGTGGGACCTTCCCGGACCGGGGCACGAACCCGTGTCCCCTGCATCGGCAGGCGGACTCTCAACCAACTGCGCCACCAGGGAAGCCCAGCTGTTGTTATGTTTGTGCTTGTTAATAGGAGACTGAGAGAACCTCCAACTTCTCCATCCTAGCAATTTTCAGGTGGCCTTGTTCACACGCCAGATTGGTTGTTGAGTGATGAGGGGCAGTGAAGTGAGAGCTGGGATCGGGTGGGGGGGGCGGATAGGGTTGAGGATTGGGGCTGGGGTGGAGTTTGGGAGACAAATGCTCAGGTCAAGACGGAAATTCAAGCTGCAGTGAATCACTCAAAAAATATTTATTGAGCACCTATGATATGCTGGGAACTTTCTAGGCGTTGGGATACAGCAGTGACTACAAGAGGCAAAGACCAACCCTCAGGGTGCTCGTGTTTCTGTAAGCTGGGCGGGAGGGGGTAAAGCTGCAGTGATTTTTGCCAGCTTGCTAACCTGGGCCCTAGGCTGGCTGAAGCGTAGTTATAGCAGCCACTGCTGATGCCCCACCTGCATCCCCAGGCCCATGTCTGTGTTCACTGGAAGTTGTGGTTAATAGTTCCTGACAGGCGTATAGCTTCTCACCCCAAACGCTTGCATCCTTCTCATTTTCTCTGGCATCACAGGAACTAGATCCACCCAGGGAGCAACCTGAACTTGCTCCTGGAGGCTGCCCTCAGTCAGCCATGGCTGGCGTCAGTGGTTAAGTACCTGAGAGATACCCAGGCAAGTACCCCCAGGGACAATCCTAGGGCGCATTCCACACGGTCTCCTCAGAGCTCCCAGGTGGACACAGCAGAACTTGCTCACCAGCACCTCCAGTGGCTTTCTCCCTTCCTGTCCCGCACTCTCCGCTCTCCCGCTTGTGCTTCCAGGACCACCTCCCAAGTAAACCACCTACACACACGTCCTTGTCTCAGGTTGCTTTGGAGGGAAAAAAGTCTAAGTTGGTAGCAGAAATGGCAGGAGGGCTTCTGAAAATGGATCCTTCACCAGTGAGATGACAATGGAGGCCCGATGCCAGCAGTGAGTGGGGCGGTGATAACCCCCAACCCCACGTAGGCTGCAGCCTCACGGTGACAGAGACCCAGCTGTGGGAGGCAGACCGGGGAGAGGTACAGAAAGATATGGGGCCATGGTAATTATGAGAATTGCAAGGTTGGCTGGCTTCTGTTGACTGCCCTAGAAGTCTTGAAGAAGGACAATCACAGACTCAACTCAGGGCAGGCTGTGTGGGACAGGAGACCCCCATCAGAGCATTCTAAATGGCCCTCATCTCCTGTGACCCAAGAGCAGTCTGCTGATAATCAGCGCCAGGATCTAGCATAAAGGTGGTGGAGCTACAAGAGAGGCTGGATGCACAGCCACAGCTGGCAAAGAAAGAGTGGGGCGCTTGGTCCTGGAATGGAGGTGTTTGTACGGATGAACCTTATACTCCCAGCTTCCCCTGAGCCCTCCAGGCCTGCAGAATGCCCCCTCCCTCTCTAGAGGAGAACACTCTCCAGTCACATGAAGATTCACCCCACCTCCCCTCTCTGCCTCTAGACAAGAGTCAGCAAAACACCTTAGGGACAAGAGAGTAAATATTTTAGGTTTGTGGGCCAAGTGGTCTCTGTCGCAACTACTCATTTCTGCTTTTGTACTACTTAAAGTGCAAAAACAGCCATAGGCAACAAGCAAATGGGTGTGTCTATATTGAAGTCAAACTTTATACCAAAATGGTCAGTTGGTCCACAGAGTAGGGGTTTGCCAGCCACTTCTCTTAGACCAATAATTGGGTCAGGTCTCAGCGTTGCCCAAACAGGAAAGTACAGTTCCTGCTACTGGAGGAAACAACTTAGCAAAAAGCTACAGATGTGGCTGGTATGTATTGGTAGGAACAGGGAAACACATGGAAGAGATCTCAGGGGTATGGGACTGGGGCTGGGGGAGATGAGGCATACAGGTGGCTAAAGAGAATGTTTATTGAGGCCTCTCTCTTGATTCACGATTAAACATCCTGGGGAATTCCCTGGCAGTCCAGTGGTTAAGGCTCTGTGCTCTCACTGCCGAGGGCCCGGGTTCAATTCCTGGTCGGGGAACTAAGATCCCACAGCCATGCAGCGTGGCTTCCTCTCGGAGTCTGATGGGTCCAATGAGTCTGTGGCTATTTCCTAGCCCCTGAATGCAAATTGGTGTGGATGTACTTAGCAGCTAACAGAACCCTCACATTGGTTCCCTAATCTGTGGAATAAGAGCCATTAGGGAGAGGACTGAGTAGCAGTCTCTTAAGTTATCCCACTGGTCAAGATAGTAAATCAGAAGCAAGACCACATCCCTGGTGGAATTACAAAGGTTAGTCCTACCTTCAAAAACGTAAAGGACACAGAGTGTTTCCCAATCTACCCCCCATCTTGCTCTTACAGAAACCAAATGTAACATGGCGATTGATGATTATCCATGGGGCAGCCCTAATTGCAGCCATTATATCAGATATGGTATCTTTACTAGAATAGTCTCCACGGCCTCTGACTGTAAGAAGCTAATAATACAGCCAATGCATTCTTTCCAATCCATATCAGAAAAGCAGATCAAAAGTGTGTCATGAGGACTTCCCTGGTGGCGTAGTGGTTAAGAATCCGCCTGCTAACGCAGGGGACACAGGTTCGAGCCCTGGTCCGGGAAGATCCCACATGCCGCAGAACAACTAAGCCCATGTGCCACAACTACTAAGCCTGCGCTCTAGAGCCCACAAGCCACAACTACTGAAGCCTGCGCACCACAACTACTGAAGTCTGCACACCTAGAGCCCGTGCTCCGCAACAAGAGAAGCCACCACGATGAGAAGCCCATGCACCGCAACAAAGAGTAGACCCCACTCACCACAGCTAGAGAAAGCCCACGCGCAGCAACGAAGACAAAGCCCAACACAACCAAAAAAAAAAAAAAAAGTAGGTCATGACCACATTCCCCACAAATATTCAGAAGCCTATCACGTTAGTTTTTTTTGAAAATAAATTTATTTGTTTGTTTTTAGTTTTGGCTGTGTTGGGTCTTTGTTGCTGTGCGCGGGCTTTCTCTAGTTGCGGTGAGCGGGGGCTACTCTGTTGCGGTGCACAGGCTTCTCATTGCGGTGGCTTCTCTTGTTGTGGAGTGCAGACTCCAGGCACACAGGCCTCAGTAGTTGTGGCACACAGGCTTAGTTGCTCCACGGCATGTGGGATCTTCTCGGGCCGGGGCTTGAACCTGTGTCCCTTGCATTGGCAGACAGTTTCTTAACCACTGCGCCACCAGGGACGCCCCATTAGTTAAGTTTTAAATGGTCAAATGAGTTGGGGCATGCTGAGACACTCCCTCTATAGTAAAGGACAAGTTATTATACTGTGGACATCCTACCACTAAAAAGAGGCATAGCGCTGGTGGCCAATAAGGATTTTGGAGGCAGTATACTAAATACTGATCCAGCCCATATACTCTATGACTTGTTTAAGTGGAGTCCAGAGCAAAAGAGGCTCTGCAATAGGTCCTTGATATGGGGCAAGCGCTTGGGATGTATGGCCCAGCATATCCCACGATACTAGAAATATCCATGGGCGATAAGTAAACAGTGTAAAGTCTCCAAAAGCCCCAAAGGCAGAGCCTCGTCTCAGACCCCTAGGATTCTGGAGCAAAGCCACGCCCTGTACAGCAGAGAATTAGTCAGCATTTGAAAAGTAGTTCTTGACCAAATTGCACAATCCAGAGCGAACAGATCATTATTGTTTTAAGCTACTAAGTCTTAGGGTTGTTAACTATGAATAGGTAATCAGAAGATGCAGTAAGAGTACTTTGTTCTTTTTAATGTCATATAGTATTCCACTATATACAGATACCACAACTTATGTATCTTTTCTTATGTTATGGACATTTAGGTTGTTTCTGGTTTGGCTCTGTTATGAATAATGCTGCTATGAACATGTCTTTTGGCAGAAATGTGTACTCATTTCTCTTGAGAACAAACCTAAGAATAGAATTCCTGGTCACGGGGCAGGCATGAGGGAAGGCATCTTCAGGAGATATTGCCAAAGAGTTTTCCAAAGTAGTTAAAATAGTTTATAGTTCCATCAGAAGGTATAAGAGTTCCAGTTGCTCCAAATCCTTGCCAACGTTTGGCATTGTCAGTCTTTTTCATCTTAGTCATTCTGGTAGGTGTGTATCTTATTGTGGTTTTAATTTGCATTTCCCTGATGAGTAACAATATATTCTTTACTAAAAAAACCACACACACAAGAAACCAAAATGTTGACAGTGGCACTCTACAGAGGTGTGATGATTTATTATTTTGTTTTGTTATTGTTGTCTGCTTTTTGTTCTGTAGTCTTGGTCTTTCTATTTGCTAAGCTTTCTGCATTTTTAAAATTTAAGTGCTTAATTTTTTAAATTAGAAAAACAATCCAGGGCTTCCCTGGTGGCGCAGTGGTTGAGAGTCCGCCTGCTGATGCAGGGGACACGGGTTCGTGCCCCGGTCCGGGAAGATCCCACATGCCGCAGAGTGGCTGGGCCCGTGAGCCATGGCCGCTGAGCCTGCGCATCCGGAGCCTGTGCTCCGTGACAGGAGAGGCCACAGCAGTGAGAGGCCTGCGTACAGCAAAAAAAAAAAAAAAAAAAAAAAAAATCCAAAAACCCTCCACCTACTTGTTCTTATAAATAACAAGGTATATTGACGACAACAGTAATATTACAAGTGAAGTCACCAGAAATATTTATTGAGCACCTACTGTATATCCAGCACTGTGGGAGGGGCTTTGAAGGACACAGGGCAGTACAGGACTTATTCTCTGCCCTTGAGAGGTTTACAGTCTAGGTGGAGACAGAAGAACCAGGACATATGGGAGCCAGGAGAAAACAGTCCAGGCCAGGATGTTACAGGAGCTGGAAGGTGTCTGGGGTCAGAGCCACCAAGTGGTTCAGTGCCAGGAAAGACAACAACTCACAGCTCCCGGGCCCATATCCACCCACTTAGTGTGCCCTATCCATAGCCTCTACTCCCGCCATCATAAAACACCTAACTCCTTGTTCAGTTGCTATTCAAAGTGCAATGAAATGGGGGAGGGGTGGGGCAAATGGAAAACGTCCTTGGATGAGTTCCAGGGGCTGGTGTCACAATCTCCCTCCTGCTTCTCACCCACATACCCCTCACACAGAGAGATCCCCATTCAAGGAGGCCTGTCTGACCATCCAGGACCACCACCCCAAGAGCTAAGAGGAGGGGGTGGTCACTGCTTGAGCTGCCTGAGGTAGAACTGGGGAACCCTACTTCTAGCGTGCCCCTTCCCCTTCCAGTCCACTGAGTTGGGGGGACAGGCACCCCGGAGTTGCCACCCAGGGCTGAGAAGGTACAAAAGGGAAAGGACATGAAGGAAGGGAGAGGAGCAGAGAGGGACTGAGAGCCCAGCTGGGAAAGAGGGGCCTCTGGGGCCCCTAGAAAAGTGCAGGGGAAGGCGAAGCCAAACACTGAGGCCGGCTCCCCCATGGGTGGAGGGGAGGTGGGGTGGTCTGCTACGGGACCCGACCTTCCCCACACCTTCACGGGACCGAGGGGGTTATCAAGGGCCACGAGGGTATCAAATCCCCAGGCCTGTTCCAGGCTGTGCCCACTTCAAGGTCACCCTGCCCAACCTTCGAGGGGAGTGAGGGGACCTCAAAGTTTCGATGATGCTCCCCACTCTGTTGGGTCCCCTTCAAAGTGCTATCTGTTCACTTCTCAAATTATAAGGTATTCAGGTCTGAGAATGCGGGAAAGGGGTAGAATTTTGTAATACCCATCAGACGGTGAGGGGAGGGAGCCAGGTACCTCCAGAGAGTACCACCCAGCGGGTGAGGGTCGTGCCAGCCTCACCGTACCTCAGGGAGAGAGGAAATGGACAGCAAAGGATGAGGAGGGCTTAAATAATAGTTCACATAATAAAAATACCTAGCACTCTAATAAGCCTAGTTTTCTGCTACCTAATTTTTTTTTAAATAATTCTAATGCCAGAGGCTGGGGGTCTGAGGAGGGTGGGGGCAAGCAGGGTATATACATGAGGAGGAGTTTAAATTAAAACACAAATAATAATTAAGACACACAAACTGAAGGAATCAGGCAAAAGATGTAGAAGAGGCCTACAGTGGCCCCCTTGTTTCCAGGATGACCTAGCTTCCAGAGGCTGGGTTAGGGCTTCCTCTTGGAGCTGATCAGCCGGCGTTTAGAGTGATAGAAATCTGAGGAGAGAGAACAGAAGTCAGCCAGGCCAGGAGGAAGAGGGCCCAGCAGAACCACCCATCCAAGGCAAACTGCAGAGGGGCCAGGGACCCCTCCCCAGGGCCAGAGGGACACACTGCCAAGTCCAGGGAAGAACTGTGGCAACTTCTGGCCCATCTCCCAGAGGAGCATTTCCAGAGCATCCCACCGTACTTCACAGATGTGATTAATAATAGGACCTACGCCCATGGGCCGGCTGTAAGCCAAGCTGCCCTATACAGTAGCCACTAATCCTATGTGGTTATTTAAATTAACTAACGTTAAACAAAATGCAAAATTCAATTCCTCGGTCACACTAGCCAGATGTCAAGTACTTGGCGGCCATGTGTGGCCAGAGGCACTGGACATTTGCATCTTTACAGAGTTCTATCGGAGAGCACTGCTCTGGGGATTGCATTAGATAATCCATGAAAAATGTTCTGCACAATGCCTGGGCTGTATAAAGTTAGCTATTATTATTATTATTATTATCATTATCAGTATTGTTAGTTCTGACCCAGCTGCAAATTAGCTGTGGGATTCTTGGCTGCATCTCTCCAAGCCTCATTTTCCTCACCTATAAAATGAGGATAACACTGGTATGGTGCTCTGAGGATTAAATGAAATGCTCTCTAAAAGACTTTGGTTGATGGGGAATTCCCTGGCGGTCCAGTGGTTAGGATTCCACACTTTCACTGCCAAGGGCCCAGGTCCAATCCTTGGTCAGTGAACTAAGATCCTGCAAGCCGTGCATGGTGAAGCCAAAAAATAATAATAACAGTAATAATAATAAAATTTTAAAGTAAAAAATTAAAAAAAGAAAGACTTTGGTCGAAGGCCTGGCAAAAGACTTTGGTCGAAGGCCTGGCATACTTAGCGTTCAAATGTCAGTATCATTCATTCAGTTTTCCTCAAGCACCTGCTATGTGTCAGATACCACCCTAGGTGCTGAGGATTCAGCAATGAACAACAGAGCTACAGATTCCTTTCTTGTGGAGATAATATCCTAGTTGGGGAGATGGACAATATCAAGATAAGGAAGTAGCTGTTGATAGTTTAAAAAGTGCCAAAAAGAGAAAAATAGGCAGGGAAGGGGGGCTGGAGGTGTGTATGTGTGTTGGGGAAGGGGAGTTAAGTTTGAATAGGACAGCCGGGAAATTCTCATTAGCTTTCTCTCCACTGCAAATTCATTGCGGGACCTTAGGCAAATCATTCTACCTCTCTGGGCCTTGTTTCTTTGTCTACAGAAGGATGGCAATAATGTCTTATGGTATAGGATTGCTATAAGGACTGAAAGAAATCTAGAAACTTAGCAAAGGGCTTGGCATATAATCAATGTTCCAAATAAATGTTAGCTGGTTGTTCTTGGCAGCAGGCTAGCTGTGTGACCTCAGGCAAGTTACTTCCCCTCTCTGGGCCTGTTTCCCACTCTGAGGTATGAGGAAGCTGGGCCAGATAGTTCAGCCCTTGCACCATGAATTCTGGGAGTCTTGATCCCTTGCAGTATCCTTCTCTGCACTTGTCCTCACCTGTCATGCTGGTCTGTCGCCGTTTTCGTCCCTGGGAGGTGCCCGGCCCTCCTGGGGACCCCTCAGGCCGCTCTGGGGAGCGAGGCACGAGGGTGCAGGACAGTGACAGGTCCACGTGGTCCTCCTGAGATGTCCCCTGCAGCAGGGCAGATGAGGTGCTCGGCCACTTGCCCCCTCCCAGGTCGTCCCGGGTCCCCCGGGGCCCTGCAGGCAGGTAGAGCTTGGGCAGGCCAAGGCCCCTCACGCGCTCCCAGGCGAAGTCACCCTCCAGAGGGGTCTCGGTGACAAAGTCGAAGTTCCATCGATCTCGGGCCTCCTGCACGCAGCTGGCCATCAGGGCGTCGCAGTCCCGGCGCAGCTGCTCACTGTCCACCGGGCCAAAGAGGCGGCGGCACGCCTTGCTGCCGCGTGGGATCTGATGGGCATCCCTGGATGGCTCTGACATGGTGCCTGCAGCTGGAACACAAGTAAGACCCTGGTCACTGGAGAAATAAGACCCTCCCTTACCCGGCCGTGCTTCACTCTGTAACCTCAGGCGAGGTCTTCTTACTAGAACGTGAGGTGAGACGATCACTCTGGTTCCTTCCAGCTAATTTCCCCCCACTTCCCTCCCACAGGCTCTCCCAACACCCCAGCAACACACACAGGGCTGGGGCAGAGCTCAGCCAGCCTGGCACCCCAAGGTCACTGGGGAAGCAGGCAGCTGAAGGGCAAGTTTATGTATGTCAACAAAGGCAGGTTTATTGCAATAGCAGGGATCAGGGTCCTGTTTACCACCAGGTATTATCAGGTAAAATCAATTTGTTTTCCCCCCTGAGGTGTCCCTCATGGGTGTGAATGCCCCAAGTCTGTGTGAATTGCCAGAGTCCAGCAGTTTCCTAACCCCAGACCTGGCCAGGAGGTCAATTCCCAAGTAAATGGACAGCTCCTCGAGCCTCCTGAAACCCTCCATCTAGATGCTCATGTGGAGTAATCCTGCTCAGCTACTTAAAACCACCCTGGACTTTGGGGTAAAAAACACCTGGGTTCTAGGGCTTCCCTGGTGGCGCAGTGGTTGAGAATCTGCCTGCTAATGCAGGGGACACAGGTTCGAGCCCTGGTCTGAGAGGATCCCACATGCCGCGGAGCAACTAAGCCTGTGAGCCACAACTACTGAGCCTGCACGTCTGGAGCCTGTGCTCCGCAACGGGAGAGGCCGCGATAGTGAGAGGCCCGCGCACCGCGAAGAGTGGCCCCGCTTGCCACAACTAGAGAAAGCCCTCGCACAGAAACCGAAGACCCAACACAGCAAAGATAAATAAATTAATTAATAAACTCCTACCCCCAACATCTTCTAAAAAAATGAATAAATAAAAATAAAAACACCTGCGTTCTAGTCCTAGCTCTGCCACTTACTATCTCAACTTTAAAAAAGTCACTTAACGTCTTTCGGCCTCAATTTCCTCATCTGTAAAATGGGACTGCATGCAAGTCTAAAGCAGGGCTGTAGAAGCATGCTCAAGCAGTTGATCCGTGGGTCCCTCCAGGCAAGGCAGATGGAACAGAGTTGGGAGGCTGTATCTTGGTGGTTAAAAGTGAGGGCTCTGGAACCAGGCCACCTGGGTTGGAATCCAGGCTCTGCTGGGTGAACCTGGACAAGTGGCTTCACTTCTCTGGGCTCTATTTTCCTCATCTATAAAATAGAGACAGCAATAGTGAATGTCTCAGAGGACAGATGTCAGGATTAACTGAGTTAATGTAGATAATGTGCTTAGAGCAGTACCTAGTATATAGAAGTGCTTGGAAAATATTATTATTTCTCTCTGCCTTTAGTTCTGCCTGAGCTCCTCCCCATCACTCCACCTGGGCCACTGCCTCCTTCAGACAGCAGCTGACAGGTGTTGTGCGCTGAGGGCCTTTCCCAAGGATGTCATCATGCAGGCAGCCTGGGGGTGAGGAGCAACTAGGCAGGGCAGGGCAGGGAGATGACTTCTCCCAGGCTGAGCCACATCCTGCCAGGCACATGAGGTGACCTGAAGTCTAGACAACATGGAAGCCCCTGCCCCATTTTGCCTGCATCCAAAGAACCCATTTTTCAGGCAAAGAAAATTAAAGGCACCCGTCTACCTGGTTCCTCTCCTCCCACTTCAGGAGAGGGAAAACTAAGGATGAGTTTGCCCGTGAGGGAGTGCTGGCACCTACCTGCCCTGCTCCGGCCTGACTCCAGGATGAGCTCCTGCACGACCTTGACAGGGACTGGGTTTTCTGGGGACAAGTCCTGCTTTTCAGGCTCTGAGGGTGAAAGCTCTGCTGCGTGACCTCCTGGGACAGGAAGCCCTGAACCCACACCACACCTACCCCTCCACACTCCACCTCTCACAGTGAGTGGAGCCCTCAACGCAATGTCTTAGCTGATAGGGGAGGTGAGGCACTAGGTGACCTCAGATCAAGTTAAAAGGGCAGGAGTTATGAGACTTGCCCCAAAACCACACAGTTAAAAGGATCAAGGGCCACTGCCACATAGAGAGGGGTAACATAGTGCAGTGGGCAAAGCCCACAAATAACCTTTGCTCACTCTCTTCAGAGAAGGATTGAGATTTATTTTTATATTTTATGTGCCAAGGCCTGTTCTAAGAAGTTTACAAATATTAATTTTCTGAAAAAGTGAGTACATTAGCTCTTTTACCGAAGAGGTAACCAAGGTGCAGAGAAGTTAAGTAACTTTCCCAAGGTCACACAGCTCACAAGTGGCACAGCCAGGATTTGAACCCAGGCCTGAATGCCCTGGGTTCTGTGCTCTGGTGTTGAACCCTACTCCCTCTCTAATTTTGAGGTTTCTTAACCAGAGAGCCACTTGAGCTTTTTCAAAATGTAGACTGACAGGCCCCTCCTTCCCCAGACCAATTAAATTCAAATGTTTGACAGCTCTCCAGATGGGCATGTTTGGGGTACCAGCCAAGAGGGGACACACAGAATGTCCTGAATAGACACTATGGATCTCAGTTCTTCATTGGTACATGGAGGAGAAGCCCACCTAGGGCTTTATCAGGGAGCTGGATATTCCCTAGCTTCTAGGAGCTGAAGATGGGACCAGAATCCAGGCAGGGACCCTCTCTACTTCTGCTACCCCTTCCCTTACGGCTCTCATAGGCTCCCCACCAAAATCTTCTCTCATGCCCATTATTATAACTCCCACCTGAGAAAACAAACAAAAACCCTTGTTTTACAAACAAGTAACTGAGAATAGCTTCCTTTGTTGGCCTTCCTGCCTTCGACTTCAACCATATTTTCATACTCAAATAAATGGTTAGCTCTCAGTAAACATTGCTGAACCAATAGGGTACTCTTTTTAAGAGGCGGGGGAGCGACCTCAGATCAGCACTGGAATAGCGGCGGGAAGCAAAGGCGGGTGAAGCCTCCTTCCGCGGGAAGGCGTGTTTGCTATTAGCGCTGGGGCCAGAAGGAGGCGCTGGTCTACAGGAAATCACGCGCGGGATGGGAGGTGCGTGGGCAGAGCCTGGGACAGCGGCAGGGAGTAGTGATGAGTCAGTTTCCTGCAAAGAGCTCCCAGCCCGCCAAAACTTCGCTTCCACTCCGGCTGCACGTCACCCCAGGGTGAGGAGGGGGAGCGGGAGCCGCGAACACGTCACGCTGAGCCAGCTACGCTTCCAAAACCCCCGCCACTGTTGGGAAACCGCGCGCTCTCGCGCCGTCTCTTGTGACACACACGCGCGCGCGCGCGCACACACACACACACACACCGCAAGCACAGGCGCGCCGAGATCTGGTCCCTCCACCTTATCTCCACGCCCAAAGCAGGGGATGAGTCAGATCCCTGGAAAATAAAAATAGACGGGAGCAACGAAAACAAAACCGCTCTTAAGTCCTCCCCGAAACGCAACGTGGAGGAAGGGAAAGAAGGAGGGAGCTGCCTGGGCGCCCTAAAGTACCAAACCAGTTCCAAGATTCTCGTCCCCACGGGGAGGGCGCGTGTCCCCCGGGGGCCCCTGACAAGACAGACAAGGCGGACGCACCGTGGTCCGCGCTGGGCGGCGGCGCCCGAAGGGCGACTCGCCCTCCTGCTCAACCGTGTCGCCCTCGGAGAGGGAATTCTGGACTAGGTTGGGGGAGCCCGGAGCCCCCGAATGCAGGCGACGGAGGTCCGGAGCGGCGTCGCACCCCGAAGGCCCATCCCTCAAAGACACGACCCCTCACCCCCTTCCTCCCTTGGCGGGGGCTGTGTGCCCCGCCGCCCCGCAGAGCAGGGCTCGGCCCCCGCCCCTGAATCCGTCCGTCCGACCCAAGGGCAGGCTGGGCCGGGGCTCTCCCGGCAGCGGTGGGAGAGAGGTAGGTCCGGTTTCTGTGCTTCCCTAACTGACTGGCTGGCGCAAGACCACTCAGCGCCGGGCCGCGGCTCCGGGTCCTCGAGGGCGCGCCGCGGGGCGGGGACCGGACACCCGGTCCTGGACCTCCTGGTGTCCCGGCTTCCCTGGGAACACTCTGTGCCAGCCAAATAGGTCACTGTGCTGATGGGGGGACAGAGACCGTGGAGAGGCAGGGAAGGGGACTTCTGGAGGAGCCGCCGTCTCCCAGCCCTGGCGGGGATCTGACCTCACCCGGCCCCGTTCCCTGGGGTCTTCTGGTCACCGTGAGTCACCTCCTCGCTAGCCCTTAAGGGACGTGTCCCGACACGTTCCCAAGGGCCGGAGACACAGCCCGCGCTGACCTCAGCGCCCAGCCTATTGGCGGACACGGCAGCGTTGGGGACCCAGACCTCGGTTCTGGGCCGGGATGGCACCGATTGGATCCGAGAGCCGCCCGGGAGCGGATCCCAGATGAACCTGCTCGGCTCGGCTTTCCCCACCCCTCCCGGACCCCTCCGCGGACAGGGCTTCATCCCCACGCCGCAAGCGCACCAAGCCTGGGGCCCCGAGCTCACCCTCCGCCCGGTCCACGCCGTCCCTCGCCCCAGCTGAGCTTCAAGCAGAGGGAGCGTGGCGGGGATCTCTGAAATTAGTGCTCCCTCTCCCCGCCCGGAATCTCCGACACATCCCGGCCCCTGTCCCACGCGCACATATAGACTCGGGTGTGCGCAAAACCGAGCCCCAAGCACGGACCCACGCACGCCATTCACCTGTGAACACAGTACACACACGCCGCTGCGGACATACACCCACGGAGGTGCGCGGACACACACGCGGACACGCTCGGCTCAGCTCAGAGCCGCAGCCCGGGATTCGCTCTTGCCTGACCTGGCTCTCTCACCCCCTCTGAGGGTCTCGGTGTCTCAGTGAATCCGCTCCCAGCTCCTCGTCGCCCAGCTACCGACTCGGGCAGCTGCTCACACCTAAGCTGGCGCCGCCTGCGTTCCCCTTATAAAAGGGCTGGAGGCGGGACCGGCCGCTCCGCCCACAGCGCGCCGGGGACCGGCCTCTGGGGGGACAACTGCGGCTCCCGTGCGCTCGCAACAGCGCTCTGGAAACCTCTGCGGCCAACCTCGCGTGCTGCAGGAGGGCGCTTCCCTCTCCCCACTACCCGCGCCTGGGTTTGTACGCTTGACACATTTCCCCACGAACTGCGCTCCAAATCTGTTTTTTTCAGTTGGGGAGTGAGTTGCCGCTCCTCCGGAGGGGACGACATTGTTAGGACAGGACTGAGGAGCCCGCTCTCTGGCCCACCACCAACTGACTCTGGGCAAGGGTTTACCCAAAGCAGTTGAATAGACCATGAGGAGTGTCATTAATAAATAAAAATCCTTAAATGATTTAAAAAAAACACACCTCACTTTGCAATTCCCAGAAAAGCCCCACTACACCACCTCTATTCCCATGGATTCCTCACTACAGCACCTCTGCCCATTACCTGAGGCACCCAGAGACCCCAATGAAGCATTCTTGGAGGCCAGAAAGGATTCAATTCCCTTTATTTCACAGATAAGGAAACCGAGGCCCACAGAACTAAAGGGATGAGAAGTTATTTGTCAAATGCTCCAGGGAAGAGAGGACTGGGCACACTGCTAAGAAAGGGCCAACCTGGTCTCCAGGGGAAATGGGACACTGAACTAACTTTCCCACCCCCTCGTCCTCACTCCCTACACCCACCTCCCTCTCACCTCAGCAGAAGAAAGCTCTGTGATTGCAGCAGATTTGATGGCTAGGAAGGGGAGAAAGATTTGGTGGGTGAGTTAGCTCCTGGGTAGTCCCCACACAGCCCACATACGCTGCTGGGAAACCGAGGCTCAGAGTTCAGTGGCCTGACTCATAACACAGCAAATAAATGGCGATGGCTGGAACATAGGCCTTTTGTCTCTCATCCAGAGCCCTCTGCTTGTTGCCCTCTCTGTTTCAGTGGCTCTAGAATGAGGGAAATGCCCTGCACCCCTCATTTCGAGGCAGTATACTGAGGCAGTATACTGATGAAAGACAATTCTGGAAACGTCCACTGGTGCTTCTGACAGATACAAAAGCAAGTGAGGTGCCCTGCTGTTCCACACCCCTAGCCCCACTTGCACCCCACCTTTGCTTCCTCCTTCACCTAAAACATTTGCAGTTTCTCCTTTTAAAAAATTGCAGAGAACAGAGTGTTAATCTGAACAGAAATCTACTAAGAAATAGAATCCAGGCTTGGAACAGCTACAATTACTGACATCTAGGGCTGTTCAGTGTCTGGAAATCTCTGCCCAGACATGCCCAGTCTATTTCCTCTAATGCAGCTGACCTCAGGAAAGACAGACCTCCTTCTCCTCTACTGCTGGGACAAGAGCCTGGGTAGGGGTAGGAGGGCACATTACCAGACTCCCTTGCCTACCTAATTTTGGAATCAGGCCAGGACTTCAGAAGGACCTCAAAAAGGCCAAGATCCCAGGACCAGCCCCCTTCTCCCCCAGTTCCACCCTCCCCACCTCCAACACACCCGTACCCACACCACCCAAAGGCTGGGTTGTCAAATGTCCAGCAGAAGACGGGCATATCCTCCAACTGCCTTGAATCCCCTTGGCTTTCAGACATTTCAGATAGACTTGACATTGTCTGTCTGTTTACTTTGGGAAAAAAATTTAATGAAGGCTTGTATTGAATTATTTAAAGTTTTGTGGTCCTGAGCTTCACAATGAAATAATTCTTTTTGTTGTTTTTGTTGGGAAGTGAATTTTTTTTTATAACTTCTAGCTCACCACCACCACCACAACAGAATTCAACAAATATTTATTAAGCACCTACTGAGTGTCTAGTACTGTTCAGCACTTAAAAAAAAAGTTTCCAACCATACACTTGAATGTGTAGCCAGGTATGCTCTTAAAGGAGGACTTCTGCCCTGAAGAAGCAAAGAAGCAGGTTGTTAGAAGCCACATGCAAGATCTAACTCCCAAAACACACACACACACACACACACACACACTAGATCCCAGGCCAGTCCCAAGGGATCTGCTGCAAATCACATATTCTGTTCAGAGGAACTCAGACCACGGTCTCCCTAGGGTCTCTGGGGGTCTCCTGTCTCCTACCACCCCCCTCTTCTCTGAAAGCAGGAAGCCCCAAGGACAAAACAGCCACCAGCTTCTTCTATGCCAGGGCTCAACATGTTAGGACATGTTCCTGAGGGCCTGAATGCTTGTCAGGACCACAGCCTGCTGCCCGGGCCTGCTCCCAAGGAAGCAGGCAGCTTAGGGATGTAGGGAGACTCAGCCTGAGAGGCCGGAGGATCCAGGTCAGCCCCCATCCAGGAGGGACGTGATGACGGAAAGGAAAGGTAGAAGCCCTAGCCTGAAGAAGGAGGATGTGAGGAAGGCTCAATGGTGGCCACAGGAGCTGCCCAGGAAGCAGGGGGAAGTGCTGGGAACAATGTCACTGTTTTCTCAGAAAAGGCCTGCGGAGTCCCTAACAGGGGCTGTCAGCTTTCAGTGGAATTCACTTCCACACAGGCTCCCAAGAAGTGAGACCCCCAGAGAAGTGGCAGAACAGAGACATTATTATATTATTGAGCAGAAGTCCCGCTTGCTTTTTTTTAAAGGAAGAATGAGATTGGGAGCTCCCCCAACTCCGCCCCCCGACCTTCTGGGGGTTTTACCCAGCCAGTACAAAGATCAGAATTGACCATACAGTGAGGTAGAGGAATTTGTGACAGAATTTGTGCCAAATACTTCCAGCTTCCCTGAGCTAGCAATTTCACCTTGTCTAAGCCTGAAATTTCACCATTAGAAATTCATTTCTATAGTATTAAGTTCTGTTCTTCATTAAATAAGATCATATAGGCGAAATGCTTAGCATAGTGCCTGGCACATAGAAATCAGCACGGCAAATGAGTGCCTGAATCCTGCAGAGGGTTCTGGGTGGCACAGCACAGGGTGAATGTGTTGATCATATCATTTAGGGACTAGAAGGTGGTGAGGGAATGTTGTGAACACAGGCCATCTGAGGAGTGAAGGGCTCTCTGTGCCTTTGCACATATTGTTCCTTCTTCTTGGAATGAGTGTTCCTGACCAATATGCCCCACCTCCACTCCTTTCTCCACCCATTGAACTCCTACTGATCCTTCATGACCCGACCTATATGACCCCTTGGGGCAAGGCTTTCTCAGGGCTTCCTCTGGCTCCCAGAGCCCCTGGTAAGCAATACACTCCACTGTGCTTTACTGGCTTGCCTGGTTCATGTGCCTACTGCATCCTCTGAGATGGGAACCTAGAGAGGATGAGCCCATATTTTATTCATCTTTGTACCTTCAAGGCCTAGCAGCCTCAGCCTAATCTCAGTGAATATTTATGGAAGAGCCATTTTTGGCCTGCACTCTGAGGTTAGGCTTCAGTGCCTCTGCTTCTCAGCCCTCTCTTTTATTTATTCATTCATCTGTTTACTTATGTATTCATTAAAAAATAATATAATTAACACTCACTGCTCAACCCAAGAATTAGAACATTACAAATCATTGATACCTTCCTGTGATTTCCTCTCCTATGCTGACCCTTCCTCCCCTACCCCAAAATAAACACTATCTTGCAGTGTACACTATTTTATGTTGAACTTTCTTTTGTTTTCAGTAGTTTTATCACATGTGACCAAGACAGTAATGCTCTTCCATTTTTCTACGTGCTCGCCTACATTTCCCAGCCCCTCCCTGTAGTTTAGACTGGGTAACGTGACTGGTTCTAGCCAATGAAATGTGAACATAAGTGACATTTTCCTCCTTGGAACTGAGGTCAAGTGAAATTCTCCAGCCTTTCTGTCCTCCCTGGCTGTGGCAAAAGTGAGGTCTCATGTCCCAGATGGTGCCACCTCACTATGGCAGATCCTCCCTCAGCCTAATTTCCCGAGTGGCTGTGTGGAGCCAAGCACCCCACCAACTTGTATGTGAGAAAGAAATAATCTTTTGTTATATGAAGTCAGTGAAATGTGAAGCTTCTTTGTTGCTGCAGCATAACCTACCTAAGATTTATCCATATGGCTATCGGTGATTGTGGTTTGTACAAGTCTGTGGCACCCAATGAAGTACAGCTCTGGGCATTTGCACTCTCTTGACGTTGCCTCCCCTTGAATCTGTCTGGCTTATGACTCTTTTAGCCAATAGAATGGGTAATTCTGTGCCTGTTCTAGGTCTAACCCTTAATAAGGTCTAGCAACTTCTGCTTTTGCATTCTTGAGGAACTTGAGACACCACGTGAGAATTTTGATTACTCTGAGACCACCATGCTGAGAGAAGTCATGTGGAGGCCACATGCAAGATAACCAAGGCTACTCCCCCATGCACAATAGCTCCAAGTGATCTCCTAGCTGACCGCCAGCATCAACATGCCAACCACATGAGAGGACCATTTTAAAAGTTGATATTTCACCCTCAGTTAATCCTCCCCAGTTGAAGCCACATGGAGTAGAGACAAGCCATCCCCAATGAGCCCCTGCCTAAATTGTAGAATTGTGAGCAAATAAATGATCGTGGTTGCCACTATGATTTTTTAAGTCTTTATTGAATTTTGTTACAATATTGCTTCTGTTTTACGTTTTTTGGTCTTTTGGCCGCAAGACATGTGGGATCCCAGCTCCCTGACCAGGCATTGAACCGCACCCCCTGCACTGGAAGGCGAAGTCTTAACCACTGGACCGCCAGGGAAGTCCCACCACTATGTTTTAACATGGCCTGTTATGCAGCAATAGATAATTAAAACAGGGCTCAATCATTTTCACTGTTATTTAACATCCAGTGATTCCCTTCTCCTGTAAATGGGCACTTTGGTTATTTCCAGTTTTCTATTATTATGCATAGGGCTGCTATAATTATTTTTTTTAAAGATTTTTTTGATGTGGACCATTTTTTTTTAACATCTTTATTGGAGTATAATTGCTTTACAATGGTGTGTTAGTTTCTGCTTTTGGACCATTTTTTAAAAAGTATTTATTGAATTTGTTACTACACTGCTTCTGTTTTATGTTTTGGGTTTTTGGCCACAAGGCATATGGGATCCCAGCTCCCCAACCAGGGATCGAACCCACACCCCCTGCATTGGAAGGGGAAGTCTTAACCACTGGACTGCCAGGGAAGTCCTAATTATTCTTATCCATGTCTTTGGGTCACACATGCAAGAGTTTCTCTTGGACATACACCTAGTAGTAGAATTGCCCCACAATCTTCCTGTCAGAAGAAAAATGATTGGTGAAGCACCTGCACTTGGCGTTTGGACCTGTCTGTGTCTTTCAGGATTACTGGGAAAAGTCTAAAGCACTGCACACATGTTTGGGATTATCATTGCTTGCATTTTTGTGGAAGAATAAAAAGGAATCCAAAGGAATGAAGCACTAATGGTGGAATTTCAGATATACTGGACACCTGTGGGTAGACATTTGGTGACAAGAGGAACTGCCCACAGACACTGAGTTCAGTCCTCTGAGCCAGCCTTCAAAGCGCCCAAGGCATCCCTCTCCCAGGATCTTTAGCTCAGAACAGCCTTCTGAATGATTCCCAAAAAGTAGGAATTATGCATTCTTTCACTTCTTTCTTTCCTAACAAATTATTTTTAAGCCCCTCCCAAGAAAAAGGCCCATCAAAGTTCTGAGGGTCTTGGGTTTGGATCCTCTGATTGCATAGCAGTGTGGAGTCTTAGAAAGTCATTTCAGGATTTCAGATCCATTATCTGACTCCTCTCCATCCTGGATGGGTGTTTTAGACTCATGTTACAGATGGTGGAATGGAGGCCCCAAGAGGTGCTGGCTTTGGCTGAGATGACACAGGCAGAGAGAGTCAGGGCAGAGCCAGGGCTCTGGCTGTGGCCCCACCCTCTCTGTTCCCCCTCCTATCAGCTGCTTGTCCTTATCTTTGCTCCCCTAGGATGGCACTGAGTGTCACACATAGTCAAGATGCCACCAGAGCCACTGTGGAATGCAACAGCTGCAAACCCAATCCCCAAATGCTGGTGGCCCGAAGTTCAGAGCTAAAGGGAGATTATGCCTCCCTCTCCCCACCCTCAGTGGTTTTTAACAACCCTGCACCTGCTGTGAGGAATGATTACCGTCTCCTTTTGGGTACATGCGAGCAGCTCAGTGCTGGACTTAGGAAGAAAAGTGGGAGTGTGTGTTAGAATGACACTAGCCATTGTAATAAATAAACTCTCAAATTACAGTGACAGCCCAATAGAAGTTTCTTTCTCACTCACATATGAATACAATTGAGGCGTTCTGGTTGGCAAGTAGCTGATCTCCATGTGATAATTCAGGGACTCAGGCCCTTTCCATCCTGTGGCTCCACCATGCCCTAAGGCATCAGGATCTCTGCTTCCAGCTGGAGGAAAGAGAAAGAACATCAAGAAGGTATATGCATTTCTTCACACCTGGTTCAGAAGTAACACGCATCATTTCCCACCCACATTCCACATTCCATTGGTAAGAACTTGTCATGCGGTCCCACTTAGATCAAGGGTCTGTGTAGTCCCCGATGGGGGCACAAATGTGTGATAAGCTGCTAGCCATCTCTGCCACAGCAGAGGAGCGAGGCAGATGAGAACCCTTTCCTCTTCCCCCTCTTCCCACAAGAGAGTTTTTTCCTGCCGAGTTTCCGGACCTGGCCACGAGAAGAACAGTGCATGACCTCTGAGCTGCATGACCTTGGACCTCAATATCTTCATCTATAAAACGGGTACTTTCATATCCATGATCTTACAACCTTTGCTGAGAGGTTGGAAAAAAAACGAGGTAGACATGATGCTCCCCAGTTCCCAGAGGAGGAAACCAGGACACAAAGAGACAGTGTGACTTGTCTAAAGTCACACAGCAGGACCCAATTTCCCCCTTCTGGTACATAGGTTTGTTTTGTTTTGACTAGTCAACATCAAAGTCTGCTGAGAAGTCACTGGACTGAAATGCAGGAAAATCCCCTACTCAGCAAATCCATCTGAAAACCTCCTGGGGGCCTAGGAGGATTACTAAGAAAAAGCCTTTTATTGTCTGAAATGCAGGTATAGAGACCCTAACAGGTTCTTGGTGGGCTGTGTGGGACCCAGCCTGAACCTGGTGGGGGGGGAGGGAGCCTGCTGTGGTGAGACTTCAGGGAAGGCCCAATCCTCCCTTATCACTTTGCAGATGCCTGAACTCCATCCTTTAGACCATTTTCCCTCCAGCTCAGGAATTCTCAACACAGGGAATGGGAGAAAGGGAACCCCCTTTTGAAGAATGTTCAGGTCCTACAAATACACAGACTCTTTCTAGAAGAAGACACAAGAAACAATGACAGTGGTTGCCTCTGGGAAGGGAAGCAGGTCCCCTGTGTCACCTACCTCCGTGGGCACCATTAGCACCATCTGAGTCTGTGTGGACAGCGCCCCCTGGAGTTGTGCTATGTACAACTCTGGGTGCAAGGTAGGCTTATTCCTTGTAATATATTTTAATAGTTAACTCCATTTAAAATAATAATTAACACAATTAAAAACCTATTCCAATTTCTGGCCCCATCTGGACCTACTGAATTAAAATTGTGTGAGAGTCAACCAGCTACACAAGTATACAGGTATTTTGAAAAATCTCCCCAATAACTGAAACCTCCCCACCCTCCAGCCTCACGGCTTTGGGAACCCTGATTTATTTAGTCTGTCCATGCACAGGGCCCCCTTTCTTACCTCTAGAAGTTCTCAGCAGACCGTTCCTTCTGGTTGGGAATGAGAGAACCAAGAATAGATTCTGTCACTAAATGGGAATGGGGGAAGGGAGAAGGGGCAGGTGGGGTGGGAGCTCCAGGCTTAGTGCGCAGGCCAGCTTTACCTTCTGGGCAGTTGGGTCACCCGCACCCCTGCAGCTCTGAACCACCCCTCCTATTCCAACGCCCCCCCACCTCCACCCCCCCACCCCACCCGCCCCAGTGTAACACATCAGCATCTTTGGCCAGCACAGCTCAGGCTCGGCCTTGCCCGGGCTTGCCTTTTGTTGCATCATCCTCTGGCCTTGCCCGGTGCAAGCCTCCCACTCACCGCTGGATAAAACCAGCTAATTATATCACGGGAGACCCAAGGCGGGAGCATGTGGGCATTTTCAGCTGACCCAGCCTGTTTCTACTTGCTTTGCATGATTGTTCTTGGTGTTTCAAAATAATAATAACAACTACCAACCAGGGAAAAACTGGCCTGGGGCTGTGGGGCATGCTGCTGAAGCAAGAGCAAGGGTCCACCTGCTGCTCCAGGAAAGACCTACCCAGCACTCAGCTCAGAAAATGAAAAACAAGTCTCTTGACTCCCAAATCAGGGCTCAACAGACAAGCAGCTCTGAGAACAGGATACACTGGAATCAGCAGAATCAGGAATACAAATATTGCTTTGATAGCATCAATAACAGCAGCAAGGTAATTTATTTTTTCAAAATTTTAAAAAATTCTATTTGTAGTTTAGTCAAAAGTAGAGAGAGTTTTGTTTTCCCATAATTTCCTGTATTTATTTTTGGAGGAGATAACACAGTCAAAAGATACAAAATGATATGCAGTGAAAACTCCCTCCTATCCCTGCCCTCCCGCCTTCCATTTCCTTCCCAGAGGCTGTGGCTGGTTGCTTGTGCCTCCTTCCAGAGATGGTCTATGATCAGCCAGATCCACAGTCCTTCATCTAAAACATGTGGGGACAAATGGGTTTCAGAATGCAGAACTTTTCAAATTTTAGACAAGTAATGAGGTGCATGTACCATGTATTTTGCAACATCTTCCCTCCATCAAGGCTCTGTATAGGATGACCCTTGGTCTGAGTTTTAACTTTTTTTTTTTTTTTTGCCGTACACGGGCCTCTCACTGTTGTGGCCTCTCCCATTGCGGAGCACAGGCTCCGGACGCGTAGGTTCAGCGGCCATGGCTCACGGGCCCAGCCACTCCGCAGCATGTGAGATCCTCCCGGACCGGGTCACGAACCTGTGTCCCCTGCATCGGCAGGCGGACTCTCAACCACTGCGCCACCAGGGAAGCCCTGAGTGTTAATATTTTAAGTTCCACATCCAAGTAACCTCTCAACTGCAGGCAAACAGGATGATGGGTCACCCTAAGTCTGGAGTGTAAGGTATTCACACTATCGGGGGTGGGGGGGTTAGCAGAGGAGGAGTCAGATCTTCATTCCTAATGCTTATTTGTGACTGCAAGTTTAAGTCCAAGCCTGCTCAGAAGTTGAGGGAGAGACAAGAAGACCTGATGAGGTCTCCCAGACCTCCTGCACCTGTCCAACCACTTAGATCATGCAGTCATTCACATTAAGCATGGTTTACCAAGGAAGAAAACAACTTACATTCAGACCTACTGTATTAGGGTTCTCCAGAGAAATATAACACATCTCTCTCTCTCTCTCTCTCTTCCTCTCTCTCTAATATACATATGTATATATGTAGAGAGAGAGAGACAGAGAGACAGAAATTTATTGTAAGGAATTGGCTCACTTGGTTGTGCAGGCTGGCAAGTCCATAATCTGTAAGGCAGACTGGCTGAATGGCAATTTCAACAGGAACTGATGTTGCAGTCTTGAGTCTGAAGGCAGTCTAGTGGCAGAATCCTTCTTCCTGGTGGTGGCAGGAGTGAGAAGATGGACCTCAGTCTTTTCTCTTAGGCCTTCAACTGATTGGATGAGGCTCAATCACATTATGCTAATCGAACCAAATTATGTTAATCAGCTTTACTCAGTGTCTATTGATGTAAATGTTAATCACATCTAAAAAATACCTTCACAGCAGCATCTAGACTGGTGTTTGACCAAACAACTGGGCACCAAGTTGACACAAACCCTTCACACCTGTTTAACATCCCAACTCTTCAGCTGTGAGTGTTTGTCAGGGATGCGACATGGAAGTCCCCACCTTCCCAGAGCTAACAGTCACAGAGGTAAAGCAGGGGTACACAAAACCATCACGAAGAGTATGAAGAAATGTCTTGGGCTTCCCTGGTGGCGCAGTGGTTGAGAGTCCACCTGCCGATGCAGGGGATGCGGGTTCGTGCCCCGGTCCGGGAAGATCCCACATGCTGCGGAGTGGCTGGGCCCGTGAGCCATGGCCAATGAGCCTGCGCGTCCGGAGCCTGTGCTCCGCAACGGGAGAGGCCACAACAGTGAGGGACCTGCATACCAAAAAAAAAAAAAAAAAAGAAATGTCTTGTATGGGATAACTTGGGAGGTTCTGAGTACAGCCTGGAAAAGTCCCCTCAAATATAGTCCAGAAGGCCAGAAAGATACTGGGAGTTCATGCCCAACATTGAGACAAGCAGGCTTCCTCTCTTGTCAATTTCACTCATTTTTTAATACAAACAAAAATCTTTAATAAAGTGGGCCAGCAGAGCAGTATTAGTAAATCCTAAATGTAAGAACACAAGCTCTCAATAAAGAACACAGGTACGATAGGGCTCCTTTCTCCCTGATCTGTTACCATTCATCAATTTCAGCTTCTGGTTAGGTCTCCAGATTTAAAACATTTTCCCAACTAGACTTGTAATCATGTTCCTAAGCTGCCAACCACCCTGAGATTCAGAGGCTTCTTGTTCCACATAGATTCAAAAGGCCTTCCAAGGGCTTCCCTGGTGGCGCAGTGGTTGGGAGTCCGCCTGCCGATGCAGGAGACGTGGGTTCGTGCCCCGGTCTGGGAGGATCCCACATGCCGCGGAGCGGCTGGGCCGGTGAGCCATGACCACTGAGCCTGCGCATCCGGAGCCTGTGCTCCGCAACGGGAGAGGCCACGGCAGTGGGAGGCCCACGTACCGCAAAAAAAAAAAAAAAAAAAAAAAAAAAAATTAGGAAACTGAAGTAGAGATAGAGATTAAATCATTTGCCCAAGCCAGACAGGGACAGAACAAGGATTTGAACCCAGGCAAGCTGGCTCCAGAGGTAAATCTTTTAACCACTAATAACAATAACAGCTAACACTTAGGTCGTGATTACCCTGTGCCAGCTGCTCCTCTAAGTGGTCACATGTATCAGCTCAACTGATCCTTACAGGTGCTATTATTATCCCCATTTTACAGATGAGACAACCAAAACACAGAAAGGTCAAGCCACTTGCCTAGGTCACACAGCTAGGAGGCTGCAAAAGAGGGACTTGAACCCAGGCAGCCTGGTTCCAGTGGCCACATTCTTGTGCACTGAACTGTACCCCTGTGCCATGACTGGATTTAAGGGTAATCTGAAAGCAATGGCCGTGGCTTACTTTTCTCTTCATCATGTGTGGTGCCAGCACTGCAGAATTTAATAAGAACTCAATAAATAGTCAATGAACGTTTCTCTAAAAGAACCCTTCCTGATAACGCACAAAAATCACATTTCAAGTTTATTGTAGAAAATCTGGAAAATACAGAAAGGCTCCAAGAAGAAATGCAAGTCATTCTCACTACAGCAGAGATAAGTAGAGCTAACATTTTGGTGTCTTTCCAGCCAGTGTTACAAAATAGGGATCCCACTGTATGTCCTGTCTTGTAACCTCCTTTTTTCTCACTTATCAATACATCACAAACATTTTCCCACATCTTTACATTTTCTTCTGCAACTTCCACAGAGGAATAATTTGTGAATGCTCAAGTGACCTGCTCAGGGTGCCACCAGCAATGAACCAGAATGTCCCCCACAAACAGCCCCCTCCCCAGGGGCCTCCTCATAAACAGCCCTCTCCCACCAATCTCTCCACCCCCATATATGCCCACCCTATACACTCGGCCCTCTTCTACTTCCTGTCATCTCTAGAAAGCTCATGGCATTCCCTTTGCCTTCCTTCTTAGACTCAGGGTCCCCTCCTGCACTCCTGCCAAGGGTGTGTCCCCATCCTTTTCAACATCCTGTACGTCTGTTGTCCTGTTTTCCCCTCTCCAGGTCACTCTGCACCCTTCTCACACCCTCCCTCAGCCATGATCAAACTTTTGTCATCCTGCGCCCCATTCCCACAGGACTTGCTAGAGACAATCCAGTTCCATCCGCAAGCCGGCATTAGGCAATGTCTGTTGCAACGCACTTTGTGACAGAGGAGACAACGCCAGCTAAGGTGCTGAGGCTGTAGCGTGGAAGTCTCTCCCAGGGATACAGATGCATTTTGAACAAGGGCCATCAAGGTACAATGCCTTTACCTAAAAGGGGTCTCTCCTGGTGTGATTTCAAGCTACCAGACAGGGCCTATGAGAGCTATTTTGATGCAAGGATCTCTTTTGACGTACTTTAAACCCCAGCAGGGAAGCAGAGGCCTAATCCACCCTGAGGGTGGGGCAGCCAGGGCACCTTGCCCTAATGGGAGGGAATGAAAGACTTTTGAAGGCAGTGGCTCAAGACAGGTGGCTTCTTGATTCTAGCCGCTGTGCATCAGCCAGGATGGGGGGAGGGAGGACGGGGGAAGCCTGGGTGGGGTGAACAGGGAGATGGGACTTCTTCCAAACTTGCTCTGCCTGACCTATACTGTGTGACCTCAAGCAGGTGCCTGTGCTTTCCAGCATCATTGTCATAATAGCACCTACACTACCTACCTCACAGGTTTTTGTAAGGATCTAATGAGGTAAGTTCAGTAAAAGTGCTTTGCCAAGGGTAAAACCCCAAAGTTAGGTGTGGCTAGGACTCTGCCTCTTTCCATTTTTGGAAGGTGCTGATAGTAACTTTGTTTTTTAGGGCATTTCCTCCCTAGCTGCACTCTTTCTATAGACAAAGGGTGGTGGTGGATGTGGATGGGAGCCACTCCTGAGGGTCTCCTTAGCTCTGGGCCACTCCGGCCCCCTATCTCTTTGCCCCCAGAGCAGCTTGCTTTTGTTACTGGTATTAACTGAGGGTCCTGGCCTGATTCATTTGAACAGTGTGTGGGGTGACTACCATTCTGGATTCCCCCAAATGGAAGCGTTTCCTGGGACTTAGGACTTTCAGTGTTAAAATCAGACAAGTCTCAAGTACACAGAGATGGCTGGGCACCACAGGTGTCCCTGGGGGTTCAGTGGGTCAGGTGTGGGTGTGATTTTTGTCTGGTGTGGCATATACACATGTCCAGCGTGCTGAGGTGTGGGTACGTGTGATTATTCATGTTTGTGCACAGTGGGTGTAGCATGGGTCTGTTGATACATTGGGGTTTTTTGTGTTGGGAATATGTTGCTGAGTGTGTAATGATGTGATATATGCATGTGTCTGTAGGATGCGCAGGGCTTCTTCAGCATGCCGTATTTAGTGTGGTATGGGTAATATAAGCATGTGGGCGATGAATGCGTGTTCTTTACAGCAGGGGTTTAAGTGTATATTTTGTGTCTGGTGTAGTGTGTAATGTATGCATGTCATGTGGGTGAGGGGGGCCAGTGCGTTGTGGTGTGTGTGTGTGAAGTCGACCTCCATGTGGGGGTGTGTACAACTCAAAATACATGGTGTTTGTGGTCTGCGCATGTGAAGTGGTACGCTGTGTGTTGTGTGTCCTATGTTTTTGGTGTGTCATGGGATGTACGCATGTCTTTGGTAAGCAGAGCGAAGGCTGGGTGTATGTTGGGAGTTCTGCACTCCGTGTGGAGGTTGAGACGTGCCGTCTGTGTGCAGATGCACTGCATTGTGTTCTGCATATGGTCCCAGCGCCGTGCCGCGTGGGCTCTGCTCCGCTGGGGAGGTGTGTGCCCTGTGTGGGCCCAAAGCAGAGGGTGTGGTCGTGTGCGGAGGTGTGGGCTAGCGTATGCATGCCGGCTGTGCGGTGTCCACGTGTAGATGCTGCTCGTATGGGATGGGCTGTAGGAGGTGGCTGAAGAGCACAGGCACTGTGGACTCCTCCGCTATGGGGCAGGGCCTAGGGCGCCGCCGCCTCAATGCGCTGGCGCCGGATCTCTTGTCCCGTGACCCGCCTCCGGGCCATTCTGGGAAGCGGGGCCACGCCCACCGCGGAGGCCGCCGGGAAGCGGCTGAGGCAGAGGCGTGGCGGTGTCTTTTTCCTCCCTTGCTGCGGTCTGTAAGAGCCGCTCGGTGTTTAAATTGTCCTACTTAATGGCTCCTGTCGAGTGCCGTGCCTCGCAAGTGTATTTTATCGTTTAATTCTCACGGCCAGCCCCTGAGGGGCCTTCTTATCCCCCCGCACAGGTGAGTTACCTCAGGCTCCGAGAGGTGTAGGAGCCGCCCGGCTGGGGCCCCTAACTCCCCAGCTTGCTGCAGTAAATTTATGACGAGGGAAAAGGCCACGGGAAATGGAATTCCCCAAATAGCGTGACCGAGTTTCCCCCAAAACCTGTCGAAAGGTGCTTGCCAAAAATCTCTCCTCAGACCTTTCTGAGTTTCTCGCCCTTGATGGAAAGGGAGGGAATCACGGTTCAGTGCTATGAAAACAAGGTTGAAAGAATGAAGATGTTAGATAAGCTTGTAGGGTGTAATGATACTTCCCAGAGGGTGTGTAATCGAATAATGAAGAAGCTGGTTGTCCAAAATTATATTTAATACCCGTCGTGGAGTGAAGGATTACCATCTCTTTTTAAGCTCCACATGGTCGTTCTTCAGATTTGCTTCTGGTGGCATCTAACTCCTCCTCCTCTCCTTCCTTCTTCCATCTTGCTTCATTCCTTCCTCTTTCTTTCTTCTGCCATATTTTCCTGTGTATTTGATCCCTTAGGCTGAATCATATGAAATCGCCTTCTATGTAGATCAAAACTAATGTTGGCGATTTCATATGTTCAACCTAATACACTTTGGAAAGCTCTTTTATATATTTTGCAAAATTCAGGGGAATTATGTTTGATTAGAGTTGCAGATGTCCTGAGATTCTCACTGATTGGAGGAGCTTGCGCTTATGTATTATGGCTAGAGGGGTGGCATATGGTGTGCTGGAGCCGGCTTGTACTGGCTCTCCACGTGACTTAAATATTCCAAAATTTTTGCAAGTCAGTTGTTAAACCATTGGTAGCTTGAAATTGGCCATGGAGGGAGAATTTACACCATGAAAATTGGCTTCCCTCCTTGCCCTCCTGGGATCCAGTTTACCAGGATACTATTAGTTGTTTGATTTATCTTAGGCCAAGTGAAGTCACAGTGAAATCAGTTCAGAGCCACACAGATCCCCAAACAGAAATTGAGACTGAGGGAAGAGTGGAATGGACGCTGGGGAGGCAACCAACAAGCTCAGTGGTTGTGGGAGAAAACACTGAAAACTGGGGGATGTGCTATCATGGTTCATAGTTGTAGTTCACTTTAGTTAATATTAGTTAAGCATTTATCAGTACTGTTTGAAGTACTTTATATGTGTTAACTCATTTAATCCCCACAACAACCTTATGAGGTAGATGTCATTGCTATCTCCATTTTGCAAATGGAGGAACTGAGGCTTGGAGAGGCTGAATAAGTTGGCCAAGGTTATACAGATAGTAAGTGGTAGAGTTTGGCTTTGACCTCAGTTTGGCTTTAACTCAAGGACACATGCTCTTAACTACACTGCCTGTATTACATACGTTAGGTTATACTGCAGTAATAACCCACAAATTTCAGTGTCTTACAATAATAAAGGTTTATTCTTGCTCACATTACATGTTAGCTATGCGTCAAATATGGTTCTGCTTCACACATCTTATTCTGGAACCCAGGCTGAAGGAGCAGCTCCTATCTTGGCCTTTCCCCCAGAGAAAAAAACAATTCTAGTACCATGTGATGATTCTTAAGATTCAAGTAATGTGTGACATACTTCTCATCACATTCCATTGGTCAAAGCACATCACGTGGCCAAGCTTGACTCAAGGAGGGCTGAGAAATAGATTCCCCCTCTCCCCAGGCACTGCAAGTCACATGGCAACCTGCTGGGTAGTGAATAACAGGGAACTGTTTTAGGTTATGTTCCCAGAAGCAGACCCTGAGTCAAGGATTTGTGGGTTAAGTGATCTATTAAGGAAGTGTTCTGGGAGAATCTGGAAAAGGAATGGAAGAGCAGGACAGGAAAGGAGACAAAGCTAAGTAAGGGTATAATTTCAGGCCAAGTCCTGGTCTGAGCCTTATCCAGAGGGGGTTCTGGGTACAAATTATACCTCGGAGTTCATCCCAACTCAAGGCAAGGGAGCTGGGCTTTCATATTTCCACAGCTGTCAGTCATCGGTTAAGGACTGTTCTAAGGATACTTCTGGCTTTCTGAATGTGGGTGAAGCAGTTCCAGCAGCCCTGGACCAACCCTTCAAAAAGAATCACAGGTGCATGGCTCTTGGAAACAAAATCACCCAGAAATCAGGAAAGGGAACAGAACCTGAAAAGAGATCTGAGAAAATTTGGACCGAGCACCAGTAGTGTACACTAAAGGAACAGTAATGCCATCTACCACACTGTCTCTATTTTTTACTGTTTTATTTCTATATCAAAGGTATGACATTATTTCTCCTATAGTTAATGGCATGTCTTTGATGTCAGGAAGAGGAACCCCAGTTTGCTCCTCTTGGAACAACAGGTAATGGGGAATCATTACAGGTTTTTCAGTAACCCAGTGTAGTATTTGCTGAGCACATGTGTCTAACACTGAAATCTTTCCAGAGTGAAGAAAGATGTGTGCAATACTGCTGTGCAGTTCTGGCAGTAACCCAGAGTTAGTGCAGCCTCCACAGGTTAAGGGCACAGTCCCCAGTAAGACTGCCCTACTCTACCTACACCAGCTGCAAGCTCAAGGGTCCCCAGGCCATGCTCACTTCTGACCAATCGGCTGCAAATTCAGGGTTCCCATGACCCCCTCAGGTTCCATAATTTGCTAGGATTATTTATAGAACTTAGGAAAGTGCTATACTTTATGATTATGGTTTTATTATAAAGGATACAACTCAGAGTCAGCCAAATAAAGAGATGTATAGGATGAGGTCTGGGAGGATACCAAACATGGACCTTCCCTGCCCCTTCTCTGTGGAATCTAGATGTATCATCTTCCCAGGACACCAATACCTTCACCAACCAGGAGGCTCACCCAAGCTTCGAGTGTCCAGAGTTTTTATTGGGATTTCATTATATATGCATGATTGACTGAACTCAATCTCCAGCCCACCTTCTCTTCCAGGAGGAAGTTGAGCTGATATCACATGGCTCAAATCCCCAACCCTCTAATCACATTATTGGTCTTTCTGTTGTGACCAGCCCCAATCCTGAGTCACTCATTAACATAAACTCAGGTGTGGTCTGAGGGCCCTACCACCATGGTTAACATAGACACCCCTATCACTCAGGAAAATCAGGAAGGGTTCAGAAGCTCCCTCCCCAGAACCTAGGAAAAAGACCAAAATCTTTATTATGCAACATGTATCATCAGATTGAAGAATAATATTGAACTCTGAGCAGAATTTTTCTTTAATTCCACAGGTAGACATATATGTAAGAGCAAATACAGTACACAAAAGACAAAGAAAAACAATCCCATCCTAAATGCAACCAGGGAAGTAAAACAGATGACCTACAAAGGAGCTAAGAGTAACAGCAGACTTATCTGGCACAGCATTAGAGGCTAGGAGATAATGGAAAATCTCCAAGAGAACTATAAGGTAGGTTGCTCTTTCTTATTGAAAAGTAAAACATAAAATAATTATAGGATACTATAGTGATATTTATCTGTCATCACAAAAGAAAGTTAATCTGTTTTGAAGTTATCCATTTAAAAACCAAAACATTATTTTAATGATTTCTGATGTAAGTTGTTCCAAAGTGTATCACCCCATCCCTCCCTTCTTAACAGATAGTTCAGGTTCAACATTAGTGTGCTTTTAGATAGTGAGACTCCCAGGGGTTACTGAGGTCTACTAGGCTGTTTGCACCTGCGTTAAATGTTCCCACATGCTGTACTTTATATTTCTCTCTGCTTTTTATAATTCTGTCTCACTGCAGCAGCAATTTTACTGAAGCTCTTAATCTGTTAGTGATTTAATGTGCATTTGTCTGAACATAGGTCAGGGGCTTTCTCCATCCTCCTAATGTCTATAGCTCATTAGCTATATGTGACAGATTATATTTTCTGAAAATGGGCACCACAATATACCCCTTCCAGCATGTTCTCCTTACAGTGTCATGTTGGCATCATGTATGCTTTCTTCTCTTGAATCTGAGTGTGTCCATGATGTTATGTGACTTCCAAGGTCATAAAAGATGATACAGCTTCCACCTCTGGGAATGCTTATTCTTGGAACCTAATCACTATGCCACAAGGAAGGGGAGAAACCACATGGAGAGGCCCTGGGTAGGTGTCTGACAGAGCCCCAGCTGAGGCCCCATTCAGCAGCCAGCACTAATCTACCTTGTGGATGAGTGAGTGCATAAGTGAGTGAGCCTTCAGGTGAGTCCGGCTCAAGCCTTTGACCCACCCTGGCTGAGGCCAGGTGGAGCAGAAACAAGCTTTCCAAGCTGTCCCTGTTGAGCCTGCCCAAGTTATGGATTTAATGAGCAAAAGAGTGATGGTTGTTTTAAGCCTCTGAGTTTGGGTGGTATCATTCATAACAATAGATAACTGGAAAACTACGTGACTACTTTTTACTCACTGCTTAAAAGTTGTTCTGTGTGACTTGTTGGTTGGAGCCCTCTGAGACCTCTTAACCCAAAGGTGTCCTTTGTCAATTGTAAGGAAGTTCAAACCTTATAAATTATTTCAAGTTTCCTCCTGCTCTAGACAAAACTTCTTTGGTTTCAAGGAAGGGAAGAAACCCATTCATTTTACCTCAGGAAAGGGGGGTTTAATGAAAGGACACAGGATTATGGGAATCCAAGAACAGGAACTGCTACACAGCATGGCCTCATGGGAACTGCAGCTATTTTTGGATGTGTTAAATATATGTCTACATAATATATATTATATATACAAATATATACTATATATACAAATATATATATATAATATATATATATAAATATATATAATCTATGTATTTGCAGCTTTTCTACCACTCTCTGCACATATACTATATTCTTTTCTCACTACATAGTCTTAGTTATTCATCATTTCAGAAGTGGGTCGTCACATCTTTTCCCACTTCCTAGTCCCCTTTCTAATCTCAATCTTTATAATTCAAGTGCTACTACTGATTCAGTACCCAGTTTCCATTTCTTGAAAAAACATCTGATTAAAACAGCTCCTCTTTGCTAAATAAGACCCCACAAAGCACAAGCATCTGGGCTAATTACACCTGAACTGACCTTGGTCAGGTGTCCATCCCAGGGCAGACAGGTGCAATTTTGAGGTAAGGAGTACCCCAGAAAGAGTGTGGGTGTGCATGTAGTGATTGACCTCTAGAACACCTTCTCATTAAGGCTGTTAACTCCTGGACAGAAAATGAAAGCTGAGATGGGCACAAGCATGACCAGATAAGAGTAGCACATAATCAGGAACTGGCAGCCCAGGGAAGCATCACGAATGAGGGAGAATGAACAAGAACCATGTCTGGCAGCAGATGGTGAGACCTACAGGCCTTGGTAACACTTGCAGGTGGCATTTCACCCTTGATGGCTCCATGGTGTCCTACAGAGTCTCCAGAGTCCAGAGTCCAGCAGACTCTGAGTTCAAATTCTAGGTCAACTGATCTAAAAGCTGTGAGACCTCAGGCAAATTACCCTCTCTGAACTTTGATTTCTTCTTCTGTAAAATGAGGATAATATTGCAGGGTGAAGGTGGGAATTAAATACTTAACACAGGCCTCATTGCAGCCACTCACTAAACATGAACTCCCTTGCTTCCTCCAGTTGGGAGTCAGAGCTCCCTTTCCAAGTTGTGAAATGTGCTGGGACAAAGATCCTGTGGCTAGAGGTCAAAAGGTTTCTCACCCCAGTTACTCACAGCCTCAAAGGAGTTCCCTTCCTCAGGGCTTTGCACCTTGCAAAGGCGAAACAAGCCTTTATGGGTCCAGGTCTGCCCTGATGGGGCCACCAGCTATACCTTTTTCTAAAAATCACCAGATGCCTAAAGATCTGCAGAACAGAGAGACTGTAGATGGTTTGGAGACATACCAAGAAATGTGCATGTTAGAAATCAGTGAATAGAAATTTACAGTGTAATAGCATTGAAGCTCTTGGATGGGCCCCCTCTCATTTTAAGAACCTAGTGAAATTATGAAACCATCAGGCAGATCTCGGTCCCGTGAAGACTCTCACTGTCCTCAGGCAGTTCAGCACTCTGTACAGCAGCGGTTACTAAATGTTGTGTGTTGCATGTCGAATGCCAGCACCGAGGCACAGAGGCCGAGGGGTGGAGCACTGGATCAGGAGTTCCAGGCCTGGGGTCCATTCCCAGTCTTGCTGCTGACTAGCTCTGTGTCCTTGGGCAAGTCACTTTCCCTCTCACATCCTGGATCTCCACACCTATAAAATAGGAAGGCTGGACCAGACAGTTTCCAAGAGGCTTCAGACTCAAGTAGGGAAGGAGTATCTTTGTGATTAAAAGAACCCTTAAAATTACCCAAACATCAGTTCAAATCCTGTCTTTTCCAATATTAGTGGTGTGACCCTGGGAAAGTTGTTTAACCCCTATGCACCTCAGTTTCTTTATCTGTAAAGTGGGTACAGTTACAGTGTAAGGTTGCTCTGAAGACTGAAGAAGATAATACGTGAGTGCATGCAACACAACGCCTTGTACATAGTAAGTTTTTGATGAATGTTAGATATTGTTATTAGTGAATGGGGATTTTAAAATATATTTTTGAAAGCACAGCTCCGTTAATCATATTGACCCCTGGGGCTCCCCAGGCCAGAATCAACAGGTTTCTGGAACATCAGAAGAGGAGCAGATACAAATTTGTACAACAAAGGCATTGCTGTCCTTCAGTTAACAAGTTTCCCTTTGTTGGTGGTGGTGGGGGCCTCCTTGTAAGGCAATAATCTTGAAAGACAGGCTATGGGGAGAAAGAAATGATTTTATAAATGTTTTAAGCTCCCACTCCCTTAAGTGAGCTTGGAGGACTTGACCATTAAGGAGGTTACTGTAAGCCAGGCTACAGAGAACTCAGTATATGGCACAGAGCAGTATTTCTCTAACTTCCCGGGAGAGAACTAAACTCAGATTCCTGGGTCACACCCCAAATTACTTGATGAGACTGTCCAGGATGGGAGCCTCTGAAGGAACATTTTAAGCCAGTGCCCAGCTACTCTTGTCCGGGAAGTTTAGGAAATCCTGGCAGAGAGGGTATGCCCGCCCCTCAAGCCCTGGTGCATTGTGAGAAGGAGAAGGAGAGGGATGGGGGGGGGCAGTAGGTTGTGAGACTGAGAACTGACCCTTCCCTAAGGTACATAGGGGGAGGGAAGGGAGAAATGGTCCTTTTAATGAGGTGACTGAATATTTATCTGTTAGATGCAGTTGAAATGGAAGCAGACCAAGATGCCTAATTGGCAAGTTGTCCCCTCCCTTCTCAGTTCCCACTCCCTGAGGTGTGGATTCATGAGACAGATTAAATCAGTCTCAGGAAATGGGGATAAAAAATAATGTCTTCTTTGTACATCTGAGTGTCCTGTCATCAAAATGTCACACCATTGTTGTGATGAATTAGGAGATTAGGGTTGACATATATACACTAACATGTATAAAATGGATAACTAATAAGAACCTGCTGTATAAAAAAGTAAATAAAATAAAATTCACAAAAAGAAAAAAGAGACACAGGCTGAAAAGCCTTGGGAAAAAACAACAGCAAAAAACAAAAAGAAAGGGGGCCAAGAAAGAAGGTTCTGATGGCCCTTTGGCTACCAGCAAAGCAGTCCCTGCAGAACAGTCAGGTCTCCCAGTGGGGCCTGAGAACGGGATAGAACTTTCCAAAGAGGAACTGATCCGCAGGAAGTGAGAAGAGTTCATTCAGAAGCATGGGAGGGGTATGGAGAAGTCTGGAAAGTCCAGTAAGTCAGATGCTCCCAAGGAGAAGGGCAAAAAAGTGCCCCGGATGTGGGCACTGGGTGGCACTGCTAACAGGGAAGTCTTGGACTATTGCACTCTCACCACCAATGGAGCCCCTGAGGTGGCCCCGCCCGAGGACATCAGCTTGATTCGAGGGACTGGGTCTGGGAGGCAGCTTCAGGATCTAGACTGCAGCAGCTCAGATGACAAAGGGGCTGCTCAAAACTCCACCAAACCTAGTGCTACCAAGGGAACTCTGGGTGGCATGTTTGGGATGCTGAAGGGCCTTGAGGGTTAGAAGAGCTTGAGTCGTGAAGACATGGAATCTCTGCTGGACAAGATGCATGACCATCTCATCGCTAAGAACATGGCAGCAGACATTGCAGTGCAACTCTGAATCTGTGGCCAACAAGCTGGAAGGCAAGGTGATGGGGACGTTCAGCACGGTGACTTCCACTGTAAAGCAAGCTCTCTAAGAGTCCCTGGTGCAGATTCTACAGCCACAGTGCCTTGTAGACATGCTCCAGGATATCATGGATGCCCAGCATCATCAGTGACCTTATGTGGTCACTTTCTGTGGTGTCAACAGCATGGGGAAGTCTACTAATCTTGCCAAGATTTCCTTCTGGCTGTTTAAAAAAAAAAAAAAAAGTTACACCATTGTTATCAAGAATTCTTCATCCAGGAGTCTCTCCAGCTCTGAAACTTTATGGGTCTAGGGTCATTCAGGAGCTAAGCCTGGTTAGGGCCCCTTTGGGTCCAGGAAGCTGCCCTTTGCCTTCAGGGCAAGAACCAGAGAACACTCTTCTAGGCTGGCTGGGAAACGGTTTGGGGGCAAGAGGCTGGAGATTAAATCTTCCCAAAGGAACCACATAGCCACCAAATTAAAGGATAAGCCCACCCAGATGGTTTTGAGAGCGTGCTTCCCTGGCCTTGACATTCTGGGTTTCTCCAATGGTCACACTTCTCCTGGGCCAAGGGTTCATATCCCTGGGACTCTGCCCACTTTCTGTAAGGGATTTCCTTCTTTTTCTTTTTTCCTTTTTCTAGTCACTTCTCACACTGCCGTAGTATAGATGAAGAACCCTGAAATTCTAAACATCTAATGCTTTTGATTATTAATTGTGGAAATAATAATCATAACAAACTCAGATTTGAATCATCATTTATACTGTTTTTAAGTTTTAAAAAATTGTGGTAAAATACATATAAAATTTATCATTTTAACCATTTAAAGTATGCACCTCATTGGCATTTAGTACACTCACAATGTTTTGCAACCATTGCCACTATCTAGTTCCTGAACATTTCCTCACCTCAAAAGGAAACCCTGTACCCGTTGGTCACTCTCCGTTTATCCCTCCCCCCCAGCCACTGGCAACCATTAATCTGCTTTCTGTCTTTATGGATTTGCCTATTCTGGATATTTCATGGAAGTGGAATCGTACAATATGTGGCCTCTGGCTTCTTTCAGTTAGCAAAATGTTTTCAAGGTTTATCCATGTTGTCATGTATCAGTACTTCTTTCCTTTTAAAGATTAAATAGTATTCCATTGTATCGATGTACTACGTTTTGTTTATCCATTCATCAGCTGAAATCCTTTATACTTTTAAAGTGCTTTTTATATACACTGTGTCTGTCACCTGATCCTCACAGAAACTGTGGGAGGTAGTCAGGGCAGGTACTATTCATAATTATTATGATTCTCCCCATTTTACAGATGAAGAGATGAGGCTCATAAAGGTAGGATTACTTGTCCAAGGTCCCATAGCTGGTTAATAGCAGAACCAGAATCAGAAACCAGGTCTCTGAGTTTGAATGACCAAAACCTTTCTTGGGCAATTTGCCTTGTAATCACTAACAGTGTCCTTCCTCCAAGAAGATTATGAGTGGACATGTGCTCACTATGGCAAGGCAGGTGAGGACCAGTGAGGGTTCAACCCTTGGACAGGCCTAATTTTGTCCAGTGGCAAAGTTGGTCACTGCCTACAAGGCCTGATCTTGCCAGGCTTCTGTTCAGACCTCCTTAAGGACTCTCCTTACATCTGTGCATGAAACATACTCACCTAGAAAGCTATACTCTCCCAGCACCAAACCTAGCAGTCAGGGCTTCATAAATGTTTGCCAACTGAGACATTTTAAGGGCCTAAGGGTTCTCTGATGCTTTGCTCTTTCTCCCCAGTAACTACTGTGTCACCAGTAGCAATCTCCCACTATCCAGAGCAACCCCTTGGGCCTTATTACTTGGAATGAATAACAAGCAACTAGGAACTCTAGCTCTTTAGTACAAATGAGCAGGATTTTGGGGAGTGGAATCCCACTCTGCAGCAGTGAGGGTGTTATTCCTGTAAAAATAACAACAAAACCAAATAAAAGAAGGTTTGAAAAACTGAACAAAGCAACAAAAATGACCCATAATCTTACTGTTATTTTGAAGAATTACCTTCCATTAGATTTCCTTCCTTTCTACCTTCCTTCCTTCAATCCACCACAAATGTAATACAAAATATTGTAATATTTTAAACATTACCTAATATCTCGCACCCAGAGACAACCCTGTGAACATTTTGCATATTTTCTTCCAGTCTTTTTCAATACCTTTTTTCATAATTGCGGTTATACAGAATGTTCCATTCTGTTAGTATATATGTATTTTCTGTTACAAGTTTTTTCTAATAAAAGCAATATATGTTTATTACAGAAATTTATGGAAAAAAATTTCAAAAACAGAAGGAAATAAAAATTACTTAGAATGTTCCTTCCACAGATGGAAATTTTAACATGCATTTTTTTACATAGCTGTAATCCTACTGAATACAGTTTTTTTTTCTTTTTTCCCACCTACCTTATTAGCATTTCCCCATGTTGCCTCATAGTCTTTATCATTAACTCTATTTTTATTTTATCTATTTATTTGTTAATGATTACTTTTTATTTATTTATTTTATTTTTGGCTACACCCCTTGGCATATGGGATCTTAGCTCCAGGGATCAAACCCCCACCCCCTGCATTGGAAGCGCGGAGTCTTAACAGCTGGACCGCCAGGGAAGTCCCTTATTTTTATTTTAATTTTTATTTATTTATTTTTTGTGGTACGCGGGCCTCTCACTGCTGTGGCCTCTCCCGTTGCGGAGCACAGGCTCCGGACGTGCAGGCTCAGTGGCCATGGCCCACGGGCCCAGCCGCTCCGCGGCATGTGGGATCTTCCCGGACCGGGGCACGAACCCGTATACCCTGCATCAGCAGGCGGACTCTCAACCACTGCGCCACCAGGGAAGCCCTATTTTAACTTTTAATAGGTAACACATTTACATAGTACAATATTCAAAAAATTGGAAGGATACTATGGAAAGGTTTTTTCCCACCTGTTTCTCATTTGCCAATTTTTCCTTCCACAGTACCCACTGTTACCTGTTCCTTGTGGACCCTCCTCCTGAAGCACCCTTCTATGCATATCTAAACAAATACATTATACTTAATTATATTCTTCCCTATCTTTTCATTTTTTACACAAAGAATAATGAACTATTCTCACCTTTTTAAACTCAAGAGTATATCTCAGAGGACTTCCTATTTATATTCAAACAGAGCTTCCTCATTCTTTTTTTTTTTTTTAAAGGTTTTTTTTTTTTTAATAGTGATCTTGGGGTCTTCTTACTTATTTTTTTATTTTATTTATTTTTGGCTGTGTTGGGTCTTTGTTTCTGTGCGAGGGCTTTCTCTAGTTGTGGCGAGCGGGGGCCACTCTTCATCGCGGTGCATGGGCCTCTCACTGTCGTGGCCTCTCTTGTTGCGGAGCACAGGCTCCAGACGCGCAGGCTCAGTAGTTGTAGCTCACGGGCCCAGTTGCTCCGCGGCATATGGGATCCTCCCGGACCAGGGCTCGAACCCGTGTCCCCTGCATTAGCAGGCAGATTCTCAACCACTGTGCCACCAGGGAAGCCCCCTTTTTTTTTTTTAACATTTTCATTGGAGTATATGCTCTACAATGGTGTATTAGCTTCTGCCCCATAACAAAGTGAATCAGTCACACGTATACATATATCCCCATATCTCTTCCCTCTTGCATCTCCCTCCCTTTTTTTTTTGTTTTTTTTAACACCACACAGGATTCTGCTTTACGTAGTGTAGCATAATGTATTAAACTAGGCCCCATGGTGGAGAGGCAAGGTAGGGGTATGGGTATGGGTACAAACTACTATCTATAATATAAATAAGCTATTGTACAAGGATATATAGTAAAACACAGGGAATATAGCCAATATTTTATAATAACTATAGGTGGAATATAACCTTTAAAAATTGTGAGCCACTGTGTTGTACACTGGAAACTTATCACTGGAAACTTATATAATATTATACATCAACTATACCTCAATTTAAAAAAAAAAAAATTAGGGGACTTCCCTGGTGGCGCAGTGGTTAAGAATCCGCCTGTGCAGGGGACATGGGTTTGAGCCCTGGTCTGGGAAGATCCCACATGCCTCAGAACAGCTAAGCCCGTGCGCCACAGCTACTGAGCCTGTGCTCTAGAGACTATGCTCCGCAACAAGAGAAGCCACTGCAATGAGAAGCCCGCGCACCGCAACTAGAGAAAGCCCACAAGCAGCAACGAAGACCCAATGCAGCCATAAATAAATTAATTAATTTTTAAAAAATAATATTAGACCCCATCGATGAATATTCAAGTTATTTCCAATCTGTTGCAAACAATACTACAGTGACTAACATTGTACGTATATCATTTTTCATGTGTGAGCATCCATCTGTGGAATAAACTTCTAGAAGTGGAATTGCTGGGTCAAAAAGTGAATGCATTTATAATTGATAGATACGGCCGAATTGCATTCTGTTGGCTAGCAGCAGCAGCATATGATTTAACCCAGTGTCTAGCCTTAATTACTTTCTCCATCTTTTGTTAACCCTATAACAGAGTTAGAACCAGCCTCAGCCATAAACCAATTTCCGTTTTTGGCCACTCATATGTAATCTGTAATATATTGAAGGCCTACTGGATAACAGACATGTGCTGTGTGTTGAGAAACAAATATGCATAAGACAAGGTGCTGTCCTTGGAAGCTGGTCTTGGGAGCTAGTGGGGGCTGGGAGGGGAGCAAGGAGGAAGGGATATGTAAGAAGAGCCCACCAGGGCTCTGCCCACCAGGCCCTAAACTCCCGAGGAGGAGGAGCTGGATCTGTTTTTGCTTTCCTTATCCTAGCACCCAGCAGAGCACAGGGTAGGTAGCTGGCATTCAGTATACACTGAGTAGATAAATGATTAAATAATTGAATGTCTGGTGTGGAGGAAAGGGGAAAAGGTTCTGGAGTGAGGCTGTTTGTCAGGGCAGGCTTCACAGAGGAGAACAGCATTTGAGGGCCTCTTTTTTGAGGATTAATTTCACCAAAGTGAAACTCTAGTCCAGAGAGGCTGTTTGTTGGCTTCCTGACTCATAAAGAACAGTTGGGCAAGGTCGGGGGTGACACTTAGGAATGATCTGGGGGCAGATTTGAGTGGGTGAAGTTTGGGGGTCCCTCTGATAAGCCCTGGACAATGGGTATCTTCAAAATAAGGCAAAGGGGCTCTTTTCATGCCTAGTGCAGTCATGGCTTATGGTCCCAAGAAGCACCTGAAGCGCGTAGCAGCTCCAAAACATTGGATGCTGGATAAACTGACTGGTTGGTGTGTTTGCTCCTTGTCCATCTATTGGTCCCCACAAGCTGAGGGAATATCTCCCCCTAATCATTTTCCTAAGGAACAGACTTAAGTATGCCCTAACAGGAGATGAAGTAAAGAAGATCTGCATGCAGCGTTTCATTAAGATTGATGGCCAGGTGCACACTGATTATAACCTACCCTGCTGGTTTTATAGAAGTCGTGAGCATTGACAAGACTGGAGAGAATTTTTGTCTCATCTATGACACCAAGGGTCGCTTTGCTGTTCATCATATTATACCTGAGGAGGCCAAGTATAAGTTGTGCAAAATGAGAAAGATCTTTGTGGGGACAAAAGGAATCACTTATCTGGTGACCCATGATGTTCGCACCATCTGCTACCCTGATTCCCTCATCAAGATGAATGACACAATTCAAATTGATTTGGATACTGGCAAGATTAATGATTTCATCAACTTTGACACTGGTAACCTGTTCATGGTGACTGGAGGTGCTAAAGTGGGAAGAATTGGTCACCAACTAGAAGGGACATTCCTCGTTCTTTTGATGTAGTTCACGTGAAAGATGATAATGGCAACAGCTTTGCCACCCGGCTCTCCAACATTTTCATTACTGGCAAAGGCAACAAATCATGGATCTGCCTTCCCCATGGAAAAGGTATCCTCCTTACCATTGCTGAGGAGAGAGACAAGAGACTGGTGGCCAACAGAGCAATGGATAAAATGATCTCTAGGTGACATGATTGGAAAAGTCTTTGTACTTAATTAAAGATAATAGCACATTAGGGCTTCCCTGGTGGCGCAGTGGTTGAGAGCCCGCCTGCCAATGCAGGGGACACGGGTTCGTGCCCCGGTCCGGCAAGATCCCACACGCTGCGGAGCGGCTGGGCCCGTGAGCCATGGCCGCTGAGCCTGCGCGTCCGGAGCCTGTGCTCTGCAATGGCAGAGGCCGCAACAGTGAGATGCCCACGTACCGCAAAAAAAATAAAAAAGATAATACCACATTAAAAATAATAAGGCAGAGGGTCTCTGAGTTGAGACAAAGGAAGAAAACGGAGAATGGCTAGTGAAGACTGACAAGGAGAAGTTAGGTGCAGAGTGCAGCTGTTGTGGGGGAAAGGCCACTCCCCCAGCCCTGTCCCAGACTTTGGTACACCCTGGACAGTCCAGGTTCTGCACCCTGCTGGTGCAGGCTGCAGAAAGGATGCCCACCCCTGCCCCATCAACCAGATTCCAAACCCCAGAAACTGGTCTGATGGCTTGGAAACTCCGACTACATCCCCAGGAACACAAGTGCCCGATTCTCTCTTTGGGGAGCAAACAAGCATGGTTTTAGCTCCTCTAGTTCATTTCCTAGAATTTTAGAAAGAACAGGTAAAGATTTGACTCTTACAGAAAGTTAAATACCAGCCTATCCCCCACCAGCCCATTTGTTTTACAGGTGAGGGAGCTGAGACCCAGAGAGGTGAGGTGGACTACCTGAGGCCACTCAGAAGCAGCGCTAGGTCTAGAAACAGAGCTTCAACTCTGTATCCAGTGCTCTCTGCTCTGAACCAGGGGATGGAGGTCAGGATGGTGACCTAGATGTGGCTCTGGGGCCAGAGAGGGGAGACAAATGCAGGAGCTGGAGGCAGGGTAAGAGCCAGGGTAGGGGTAGGGGTCAGCTACCTACACCTGTTCCAGTTGCTGGGTTATAAACCCTCTAGGAATTCCAGATATTCCACTCATGTCTAAGTTCCCTCCTTGGAAGCAGGTTTGCCAACATGGGTTTCAGAAAGGCCTCGGCCCAGATAAGATAGATATGTCATGGAGAGAAGCAATCTGGATAAGGGAGGGCGTGCTGGACCACCAGGTTCAGGGGACCATCTTGGGAAAAGCTGTCCCAACCCTGCATTCCCAGGGGCCCAGGATGGCTTCTAGCAGTGACTCAGGGCTTGCAGGCAATATTCCTGGGAACCCAGCCAGAGCAGAGGGGTGGTAACAGGCCCAGATTCTCTCTGATTCCTGGATAAAGGGTGAGAGGCTACTCCTTCTCCTGGACTCTTGGGACATTGACTGCTCTTGGGAAGCTGATTTGAGAATATACCAGAACTTGATTTTCTCTGCATAAAATCCTTAGGGGGGTCTCACTTTGGGATTTAGCCTCTGAAATACCTTTCTGGATACCCTTTCAACCCTGGCCCACCCCCAACCAGGGATTCCTGAGGGGTGAGGGGCAAGTGCATTCCCTTCTCCTGCTGTGGAAGAGGAAAGAAACAATTTACCTATTAGAGTAGACAGAGCTGAATGAAATGATGAAATAACAAAATGATGAAATAAAAAAAAAAAAAACTATCTCTTACATCAGTGAGTGAGTATCTTCAGGTTCTTTGGCTCCTGGTAATCCTCACAGCATCCCTATGAGAGGTTTTATAAGTCCCCTTTTACAGATGGGGAAACTGAGGCCCAGTGAAGTTATGTTACTTTTTCTAGGACACAGAGAGGAAAGTCCCCAAGGGCAGGGCTCCATGGCTACTGGCCTAGACAAAGTGACTCCTCCCATTCAGGTCCTTGCCCCTACACCACCCCAGGCCTCCCCTGAACAGCTCATTGGCTTTTCAATGATAAACTCACTCAAAGAGAAACTGAACAATACTGGTAGCGGGTGGTGTTTTTTCAGATTTGGGGGATTGTAACTCATATTAAGAAATGCAGGGCTTCCCTGGTGGCGCAGTGGTTGAGAGTCTGCCTGCCAATGCAGGGGACATGGGTTCGTGCCCCGGTCCAGGAGGATCCCACATGCCGCGGAGCGGCTGGGCCCGTGAGCCATGGCCGCTGAGCCTGCGCGTCCGGAGCCTGTGCTCCACAGCGGGAGAGGCCACAGCAGTGAGCAGCCCGCGTACAGCAAAAAAAAAAAAAAAAAGAAATGCATTTAATACCACAATGCAGTAACCAGACATAATTCACAGCACTTAGAATAGTTGGTAATTATTTTTTGTTTATTTACAAATATGTAAAAACAAATGGAAGTTTCATAAAATAATGCTTCCCCTTTCTGCCTGAGATGCACTCTGGCATTTTCTGTTCTCTGCTATTCTGTGTCATTATTTTTGAAAAGTGCTCATGTGACTCACTAAATTGACTCCATGACCTGCAGTTTGAAAAGCACCTTTATGGATGGCAGCTGGGTCCCCCCACCCTTGTCCGCAGGTGGGAAGCAGACAGTGAGGAAGGAGGTCCGACTGTGTACACTTTGTGCCTGGCATTGAACTGTGCCCTTTGGGGACACAGGAAAAGGTACACGCACCTGGATCTCACCCTTCAGTCATTTATAAGCAGAGGAACAAGACTTCCCACACATAAGACAAAGCTGACACAAATTAAAGGCAGAAAGAATCGGTGCCTCTTAAGGACTATATTAGGGCTGCTGTAACAAAATACCACAGACAGGGTGGCCTGAACAAATTTACTTCATCACACTTCTGGGGGCTGGAATTCTAAGATTAAGGTGACAGAAGGCTTGATTTCTCCTGAGACCTCTGTCCTTGGCTTGCAGATGGCTGTCTTCTTGCTGCCTCTTCACATGGTCCTCCCTCTGTACACACACACGCCTGGTGTCTATGTATCCTAATCTCTTCCTATGAGGACACCAGATAGATTGGATTCTAAGGTACTGGAGGATAGGGCTTCAACATATGAATTTGGGAGGGAACAGTTGAGTCCATAACAAGAACCTATGTGCATGCATCTTTACCCCAGACTGGGCCCTGTGGGCCTTATTCCTGTTTTGAACACAAGGAAGCTGGTGTTGGGAGAGTTTGGTAATGGCTTGTAGTCCTCCAGTTGACAAGTAATGGCACAGCATTTGAGTTCATGTTCTACCCTCTCACATATTGTAGACTTTCGGATTTCATGGGAGACGATGGAGCTGGGCTGAGTTTTAAAAGGCCATCCTGCAGGCAGATGGGAGATGAGTGAGGGCAGAGGAGAGGGAGGAAGCAGTGCTTAGGCAGGACCTCATAGCTTTGTCCAGGTGGATGGAAGAGAAGATAGCTTTACAGACAAGGACAGTGAGAACTGGAAGGTCCTCCTGAGAACTCAGTCCACCCTTCCCATTTCATTGGTGAGGAAACTGGGGCCGGGAAAGGAAAGAGTGATTCAGTGCTTCCACATTGTGTATCTGTGTGTGAAAGTCTTGTCTCCTCCCTCTACTCAAGGCCAAACAACATTGTCAGCTTCTCTGTGCTCTGCGTAGGGCCCAGTATGCCGTTCAGAATAGAGATTCAGATGTTTACTCTAGACATGAGACCCTGGGAAGGAAAGGGACAGTGGGTATGGGGGCGTCTCAGTTTTATGCCTCTTGACCCCAATGGTGGTGTGTAAAGGTGTACACTACACCTCAGGAAAAAGCAAGCAATTGCTAATCACAAACACTCTTAGAGCATGAGGATGTAGATTATATATACACACACACATACATACCTGCTCCCCACAACATACACACTTTTTCCCCCCCTTTTTTTTTTTGCGGTACGCGGGCCTCTCACTGTTGTGGCCTCTCCCGTTGCGGAGCGTAGGCTCAGCGGCCATGGCTCACGGGCCCAGCCGCTCCGCGGCATGTGGGATCTTGCCAGACTGGGGCACGAACCCGTGTCCCCTGCATCGGCAGGCGGACTCTCAACCACTGTGCCACCAGGGAAGCGCCCCGCCTTTTTAAACTTTTCATGAGAAACACCCTTCAGCCAATTTGGAGTCAGCACCAGAGGGTCTTTTCTCTCTCCATACTCCTCTTTCCTCTTCTCCCTGCATCCACTAGAATTCTCCATGTTCTCTCATACATCTTCAAGTGAGGTTTTTGCTATAGACAAGCCTCTCTTTCTTTGACCACATCTCAAAGTGTCTGTTATTTTTCTAAAATATTTGCCCAGTGTTGGACTGGTAAATGTTGAACAACCAGCTCTCCAGGGGAAAAAGAGATACATCAATAATTTCAAAAAAGTCAATTGTAGTATTGGGTTGGCCAGAAAGTTCATTCGGGTTTTTCCATAACACCTTACTAGGAAGGGATGAATTTTGAATATATATTACTTTTGTTTTTAATATAATTTATTTAATTATGTGTTTATATCATGCATTTACAACAGAGGTGAAAATTGGTTCTTGGCAGGGGATGAAAAAGTCTTACTCTTCTTATGTAAATATAAAGCACAAATATACATCCAGTGCATAAACAGACATACAATATATCTGTGATATTAAAATTTCACAGGGAGGGTGGTAGGAGATTAGGGGGAAAATGTCTAAAAATTTTCCTTAGGAGGCAGTAATGAACAAAAGGCTGAGAGACACTGATTCATATAGTTTAATTTTTAATGATGGCTCTGTTTAACAACCAGCTCACAAAATTCCTGAATATTTAGCAATTGGCTCTTGCAAGCCTGTATGAGCTGGTTCCAGTACACCCCCCAGACCTGGTGTGAGGCTGGTGGGAACAAAGTAGAGGAGGGAAAAAGAACCCCCCTCTGCCACCCAAGCAGTGCAGCAGGCTGGTAGGAAAGGTGGCATGCAAGGGGTATTAAGATAAAGAGTCTTTGGACCCCCATAAATCAGTGGGGGCTGCCCCTCTATCAGCCACTGAATCTCTACCCACGACCTTGGGTCTTGGCCCATGTCATCCCATCAGATGGTTCCCCTGTCTTCCAGTAGTCCCAGGGCCTAGGCAACATGGCAGATGGGTGGTGGCATCCTGCAGGGCCCCCCAACCCAACAGGATACAACAGGGATTTGTGCACACACCCTCACCCTTGCCCCTGAAGGGAGCTTCAGAGAATTCACACTTCGTTTAGTGCCTCTGGTTGGGTGGTTCTGATAAAAGGCATACCTCAGGCAGGCGTGGGGAGGGGGGCGGGGGGGTCAGGAAGGGAGGGGCTTGTTTTCCCATTGGGAATCAGAGAGGCCCATTCAGTGATCCTCCTCATCAGATGTTCCTAGTGATGAGGATGACACAGCCCTCAGTGCTTGATTAAGGTTGGGCCCCTGGAAACTTGGAAGGCTTTGGGTAGCTTTCAGAGCTGCCTAGGGTGGGGTTGGAGAGCTGGGGACCTCAGGCATGCAGATCCCAACAGATTCCAGCATGAGGCCCACGGTTGGTCCTTCACCCTTGCTGTGTCAGTGGCAGAATGGGGACGGAGGGTGCCCTCCTTGAAGCATTGACTATGGTTGCTCTAATTGCTTCGAGGGAACCCGTCCAGAGACAGCCAAAGGCACTTTGTTTTCTGTAAACAAGGCAGAGAGGAGACACTGAGAAACCTGGGAAGAGGAAGTTCCCTTTCTTCCCTCTAGTCTGTCTCTCCCCCTTTCCTGACCCATTAGGAAGCTAGGGTCTTACCCACTTATCCCAGAGGCTCTCTGAATCGTCACAAAATCTCCACATAGTTCCTTAGAATCTCATTCTCTAAAGGCCCAGCTGCCTTCCAAAAGGGTCAAGCCTAGAAGCCACCCCAAACAGCAACTTTCCTTTACAGCTTTGCCTTTCCCTGCCGTGTAAAATAGGCTTAATCATTGCCTTCTCACTGGGTCAAGGAGTAGGAGTTAATTGGTATGAGTTGAGTGCTCTAAGACTCCCAGTCGAGGCCCTGGTGATCATCGCCCTTTTGTGCCTCCGGCTGCTCTGAGCCTTCCTTTTTCAAAGGTCATTTATATGGTGTACTCCTCCACTAGTTCTCCAAAGACTCACTGGGGACTTGCCCCACCCCCTATCTGACAAGACTGTTCCTATCAGTCACTATACCAGCTTCCAGCTTTGGGGCTTTTTTAGTCCTCCCTTAGGAGGCCCCTGAGGCCAGCCGTATCACTTGGAGCTGAGGGAGGCTGGGATCTACAATAGCAGAGGATGGCCAGCCTGCAGTATGATCCAGGAAGAGTTAGCCATAGGGCTCCAAACAGGTGGGCTACATGCCTGAGAGGGCTGGCCAAGGTCAGCTGGCCAAAGATCAGGGGCAGGACTTCCAGTTCTCATGCTTACCACTTCCTACCAACCCCAGAGCCTTTGCACATACTATTCCCTCTGCCTGGAACTCTTTTGTTTTCTTCATTTGATTAACTCCCACTCATCTGCCCCAGCCCAACCATTACTTCCTCCAGGAATCAGCTTTCTCTCATTTTCTACGTTTATGACAAATCTCTGTGATTACAGCTTTCATAGCAAAGGGATCCTGTTTATTGGACCTAACTTTTTTGGGTGTTAAAATTTGATTAACCTCCATGTCTCCATTTTAGGCTTCCCAAGAGTAGGTAGAATGTCTGTTCCTGCTCCATTGCACCCCTGTCTAAAGATTTATTGAATGGACGGATGAAATGAGTTTACCACCTCTGTGAGGCCCTCACCACATGACATTCTCTACCTTGTGCTGCAATTAACTGTTTATATGTCTGTCTCTCTAGGACTTGAGGTAATGAGGTGACTTGGTGAAGAATGTGTGTTGTGGAGCCACACTGATTGGGTTCATATTCAGGCTCTGCCGCTTACTAGCTAAATAACCTCAGGCAAGTTACTAAATGTCTCTGTGCCTTGGTTTCCCCATCTGTAAAATGAGGGTAATAGTACATGAGTTAATGCGTGTGAGATGCTTAGAGCAGGGTCAGGCAGGTAAGTGTACTCCAATGAATGTGGGTGCTGTTACTGTATCTGCCACCCAGACCCTGGGGCCTGGGGCATAACAGGTGTTCAGTAAAGGCTTATTGATTGAACCAGCAACGTTTGGGATTGGTCCTAAAAAGAAGAAAACTGAGAGATGGGAGGGAGTGAGCCTGAGATGAGTATGGAGGGTCTCCAAGGGTGGAGAGAAGTTAGACAATTGGAAATCCAGCTGCCCCAACATTCCCCTACCTAGCAATGCTTTTTCCCCCCAGATGGCCGCAGTTCATTTCAGCTGATTCCAGTTTGCATTTTTTTCCCAATATTCACAGAACCAACCTAATGGTTTCCCCTCAGGGACACCAGCACCACCAGCTGGCACCCCTTCTCTGAAGCTCTGGATTTCAGCTGCAAGGCCAGCCGTCCTCCAAGCTTCTAAGTTTTAACAACTGCAGCCTTTTCCCTTTGTTTCTCCAGCCCTAGGGAAGCCCTACTGCTTCCTGTGGTTGTGACCCACTGATACTTTGATATTCTCTCTTTGTCTTTTCAATTCTTCAAGTACTTAATAATTCTTTATATTAGATTCTCTCTGTTGAAGTGACTGGTGTGGTTTCTGGTTCCTGGCTGCTACTTATCAGATACTCGAACCTGAGGCCCAAAGTGATACAGGTAGAAGCAAGAGCCAGCACCCCACACCCTTTCTTTGCCTGAACTCTAATGGGAAACAGCTGCTTCAGCCCCTTTTCAGCAGTCCTGTGGACTAGAGAGGGATGTGCTGCTTGCAGGGATATCTAATCAGCCCTGGAAAAACTGGGCCAACAGCTAAACCACACAAACAAAAGAGCTGCAGCTCCACACAGAACTGCCTGCTTGGGAAAATGCCAAGACAAACAGGGTGCTCTGGGCCCTACCAGGGCTGCAGGCTTCCTGGGCCCGCATGGATGCATCTCAAGGAGAGGCTAAGCCCCCAGAGTCTCTCATTCCTGGACACCAAGTCTTCCTTCAGTCCTTCCAGGATTCCCTGGTATAGGCTGCCCTGTTCTTCTACTTTAGAACCTTCTGGTAAACTGTGGAGCATTCCAGGGCTTACCTCCCTGGTGCATGTCAAAGGCAGTGAAATACACATGACGAGTTTCTAAAAATACTGATGCCTGAGCCCCACCTCAGGGCTGGTCAGAGATTCTGGTCTGGCCCAGCATTGGTATTTATTAAAGCGCTCAAGTGATTCCATGGTGCAGTCAGGACTAAAATCCACTGAGTTAAAAGAATGTATTAGGACAGCAATTCTCAAATTTGAGCATGCATCAGAATTACTTGGAGGGCATGTTAAACCATAGACTGCCAAGCCTCATCCCAGTTTTCCAATTCAGTAGTTCTGGGGCAGGACCCAAGAATGTGCATTTCTTCTAAGTTCCTGGCTGATGCTCCTGGTCTGGGGACCACATTTTCAGAACCCCTTACTTATGAAGTCTGAAGCCCCAGGTTCAAATATCAGCTCTGCCAGATGCAGTTGACTATCCACCTAAGACGGTTTTGTGAGGACTAAAAGACATAACTTGGACAAAGAGCCCCACACAGTACGTGCTTATGATAATTAGTAGGCAAGGCTACAGAAATCTTTTTTTTTGGGGGGGGGCGGGGGGTGCTGCATCATGTGGCTTGCAGGTTCTTGCTTCCCCAAGCAGGGATTGAACCTGGGCCCACAGCAGTGAAAGTGCTAAGTCCTAACCACTGAACCTCCAGAGAACTCCCAGCAAGGCTACAGAAATCTTGATTTATAATATAGCATGTGACATTGAACCATCATTTTAATCAGAGCCTCAACTTTACCCATCTGTAAAATGGGGATAATGATACTCTGGCTCAGCCCGCTTTACAAGTTGAAGAAGGATCAGAGGAGTTCCCTGATGTGAAAGTGTTTTGGATACTATAAAGCCTAGTAGAGTTTTATTAGAAAGGGGTCAGGCAGGCACAGCCCCATCCTGGAGCCATTGGTAGGGTTCCCTGCTCACCAAGGACATCTGAAACAGCAGCTTCACATGCTGGTGAGAGAGGAATTCCAGTGAGTCTCTACATGCTTTCCTGCTACCCTCAGTTTATTCAAACATCTAAGGGGAAGAGTTAGGGGGCTGTTTGCTACCACCCCCCAGCTCAGCAGTATTTCTGCAAAGAAAAGGAATGTGGTGGAAGAGAGCAAAGTTGTGCAAAGATTCCCTCCCCAGGCCTTACCACACAGTGGCCATGAGGTGCCCTTCCTTCTTGATCCTGTCTCTCCCTTTCCCATCTGCCCACCTAGGCACCTCCGCCCACCTGGCTCCATGGAGGGGAGATGGGCAAAAGCTGCCCTCCCAGGAAAACTGTTCTGCTCAGGGTAGGAGTTTGTCCACTTGGTTCCATCTCTTCAGTTCAACTCGCAGATACATATTGTATGCCTGCTAGTACAAGGCTAACAGGTTAGTTAATATTAATGCTTTCTGCATTTAAAAAAATACATATTTTGGAGGAATGGCCTCAAGGGGCTGAGTTGAAAAGAGCTAGGAGCCCTTGACAGTGAGGACATGAGAAGCAAGTCATCCCCCACACTGCTGGTAGGGCGGGGCAGTAGGCTTGACTTTACTCAGGGGCCGTTTGGCAGAACAGATCAAAAGCCTGAAAATGTGCATTATCTGACTTGGGAATTCAGGTCTAGGAGTCCATCCCAAGGAGATATCACAAAATTAACAGAGTTTTTTGAGTCTTGGCTCTAATGGTGGGTGACCTTGAGCAAGTTATAGCTTCATTCCTAGAATGGGACTTAATGGAGGCAAGCCACCAGACAGGGTTGAGAAAAAAATGAGACAATACCTCAAATGCAGTAAGTGCTCACTAATATTAGTACCTTGGTTGGGGGTCCCTCAGATGTAGACCCCCAGATAAGAATTTGGGAGGTGAGCCCAGGAAACACATAGGGCCATGAGACAGGGAGAGAAGGAAGCCCATGCAGGACACATTTATCAAGCTCTAAACAGAATGAGCTGTCTGCTTGGGAATATCTCTGAAGTAGAGTCAGGAAGGTGAGGGATATCTGGATGTCTCTAGTCCTTTAAGTCTTGCTTTTAAAATGCTCAGGACTGTTTCCACAATTCTTGTACATGAGGGAAAAATAAAGCATTCTCTGGTTTAAGCCACTAATTTTGCTTTTCTGTTACACACAGCTGAGTTTAATCCTTATCTGAAGCTGGAGGCCTGTGGCTGTCCCATCAGGAAGTTTTCCAGGGGACCCACTGTGGAGGCCCCATAACACAAGCAAATGCTGTGATACTAACATCACATTAGGGAAATGATCTCACCAAGGGTCTCTACTCACCCTACCCACCCTCTTGGAGCCTAATTATGTAGTGAAAAAAGTTCTCCTAGGTAGGAGTTCATCACTTTTACCCAAATTCCTGGGGTGTCTGGCACCTCCTGCCTGCTCAGAGGTGCCATGGTACCTCCCCAAACATGTGCTCCATGCACCCAACCCTTCCTACACTCTTCTTCACAACTTATCTCTTCCATGTGCCCTTCTCCTTGGTCTCTGCTCTGTTAGGCAACAGCTAGCACATCTGACAAGTGAATTGGTGTTACTGGGTTAATGTGTCACTGTCCCAAGTAGCAAATGTGCATTTTTGACAGGGGCCAGGAGGAGACAAGGCCCTATGCCCAGAGCTGAATGACATGAAGATCACCAGAAAAACAAGAGGCCACCCTGCTGCTGGTCTCACTTCCTGTGTTCCACTCCGGTTTCCTCCTTCATCCCATCCCTTCCCCTCCTTTGGCACAGCTGACCATGGCCGCAGCTCCTACCTCAGCCATTGCCAGGTCCCCACCCTCTACCGCCATTTGGCCTGAGCTACCATACTGAAAGCGAAAGGAGGAGTTGGAACAGAAATAAAAAATAATAAAACCACAGAAAGAGAAGAAACAGCTGGCAGAATACTGGAAAAATTCCCAGGCGGGAATCCCCAGCTGTCAAGGTCTATGCCTGGCTGAGGATATTCTTAAAGGGCAATCTTGAAATATGTTGTTAACATTGTTGCCAACTCACAAGAGTACCTGACCCCTGGACCCCACCCTGCCCCAGAGGGGATATATGCATGAAGTTGGAGTTGTGTATGGAGGGTCAGAGCAGAGTGAGGGAGGGAGGGGGAGGGGAGGGCTTAGGGACACACAGTGGGGGCATTGTGCCTGAGGATCCAGGCTCTTCTGGGAGTCCAGGGGACAGGACTTTCCCTGAGACAGAACCCAGCAAGGAGAAGGCTTGGCAAAACCGTGTAGCCAAGAGGGCGTGTGTGCAGGTGCAGGGAGGGGGACTCTAGGAGGCTGCACTGGCAGCAGCTGAGTGGTGGCAGCCAAAATAAAGTTGGCTGCTCTTACCTAAACCGGAGTGAAATTTTATATCCGTTCAGGAAACATGGCTGAAAACTGGAAAAGGTTGAAACAGGGATCTGGCTTGTGCTTCTGGCAAGTCTGGAGCAGGCATGGCAGTGGTTGGCAGGCAGGGAGGCAAAAGCAGTGGTATCACCCACACAAAAGCAGGGCTCCAGCCATGCACAGAGACCTGCAGGCTGGCCACCAAGAGGGGCTGGCATTGGGATTTCTGATGAAATGTGAAGGGACCTGCAGGGCAGGGGTGGAGATGAGGGGACAGGGGATGGGGGAGAATGGGAGTGGGTCTGTGACTTAACCTGAACACTGGGTTTGAGGATTAGCTGATGGAGTTTGGAGAGAAGGACCAAGACTGGACATTGCGTACATCATCACATCTTCTGGCCAAGTCTGGGAGACCCTTAGAGCCCCTTTGTTTTGGGCTCAGGACTCGACCCACCAGAAAGGCCCCCTCACCCCTCATGATTTGCAGTTAATGATAATACAAAGAATAATCCACAGTAAACTGGTAGTCAGTCCTCTTTGCTGAGGACAGAATAATTTCTACCAAGTTCATTAATTCCAGACAAACTATGACCTAAGGAATGTCCCAAACCTTATCTACTGATTCTTCTCTGTCTTCACTCCTTTCCCCCTACTCAGTGAGGCCAGAGGGTTTCACTGCCCCCTGAACCCCCAAGTCCTTCCAGCCACATGCCTCTCCAGTTGACTGCACACATGCCCCCAGATCCCCACTCTCCCTGCCCACCATTCACACCATCCAGACCAGACCATGTTACCTGGCAACCTGACCTCTCACCCTTTCTCACTGAGGTTAGTGGAGTAGTGGAATGTCTCAGTGAGAACATGGGCTCTGAGTTTGAATTCTGCCTCCACCACTCAGTGCCAACACTTCCTCATCTGTGGACTAGAGATAATAACCATACCTACGTTATGTGGATGTTTTAAGGATTAAATGAGTAAATAAAGTACTTAAGACAGTGCTAGGTATGTAGTAAGCTCTCAATAAATGTGAGCTATTATTATTTATATTGTTGCTATTCACTACGCTGTCCATAGAGGAGGGATTTTTGTTTTGTCACCAACTTCATCCGGGTGACTCGAACAGTGTCTAGCACATAGTAGACGCTTAATGAATGTGTGTTAATTTAGTGTTGTAAATTCTCTGTTCTAACTCTTCCCTGTAACACACTTTATACATTTGTACCTCAATGCCTTTGCTCATGCCATTCCTGCTTCTTGAAGGGCCTTACCCCATCCAGTGTAATTCCTCCTACTACTTTGAATTTCCAGCTCCAGCTTCCCCTCCCCTCAGAGGCCTTCCCCGGACTCAGAACCTGCACAAAACAAGCACTCAGTAAAGCCTCAGTGGTTTGTGGCTGGTGTTTTTTAACACTTTGGCTCCAAAACAGAGTTTCCTTGCTGACTTGGCACTTAATGTTCACCACCTCCTGGGGTGGCCCCTAAGAAGTGGAGACCCCCAGCTACTATATATGTCCTTTATCTTGTGGCTTTGTCATTCAGAGTGCTTCCCAAGTGAAGCCACCTGAATAACTAGACATAACTAGACACGTGGTCTCTAAACCAGTTTCTGGGCTTCCTAATTGGTGAGTTGAGAGACACGGCATCTGTTTGCCCAAGAAATACGAGCCAGGCAGCTCTACGTCAGTAGGCCACTTTCCGCCCTGCACGGGGCAACAGCTGCCTGTAACTTGGCTGACTGTGCACTAAAAAAAGAAATTCCATGGTGACCAGTTGACTCAAGCCAGCTCCCAATGTGAGGCGGTAGTTTCAAAGTAATCCCTGGTGACACCAAATGCTCTCCACCCAGTCCTTAATAAGAAGGAAAAACAAGGGCAAAACTTGAGCGCGAGTTTGCGTGAGTCAATATTCTAAACTGCCTGGAGTGTGCGGTGTCAGAGCTGGAGTTGGATCTAGAAGGTTGTAGGCCTAACAGCCTCTTCCAGGCAAGCTTGTCCCCTGCAAACTCCCCCCCTTCCCCAGAGACAGGGCACTGCCACTTCCTGAAGGACCACAGCACCATCAGGAAGATCCTTTTCAGAAGGCCGAGGGTGGGCGGAGAACAGGAGATTGACCTTACTAGTGGCATTTATGGACCAGGCTGTCCATGGGCCTCCTTGAATAGCATAAATTCATGTTTTCTCCACAACCAGCAGGCACACACTCATCACACATTAGGCCTTCTTCTCATACATTACATACATAGCTCTCTTTTAATCCTCACACACAGCCAGGAAGGCAGGCCCAATTATTTCTGCCATTTTACAGGTGGTGAACCTGAAGCCCAGGAAGGTTAACTGTTCCACCTGCACCATTTGAAAATGGCCAGGCTGGTTGGAACCTGGGCCCAGAGTCCATTGTCTGAGTCTAGAACTAAGCGAAGTTTAGTATGTGCCCTTCCCATCCCGAGAGAGCACCACCACTGCCTCTCCAATACCATTGCCATGCTTCATGCCTTCCAGTCACTACTATCTGTGTGAACTTTGTGCTCTGCCCTTATTGACCCAGAAGTGCTTCCTGATAAAGAGGGCATCACCAGTTTTATAGTTTCCTCCTAGCCTCTCTGGCAACACCTGAGCCTGCTGCTTCCCTCTTCCCCCACCCCCAGACTCATAGTCACACACTCACACTCAATGTACAGTCACACACTCAGCATTACACTAGTCACACACACACACCAGACATACTCAATCATACACGTTCACCTATAGACACACATACAGACAGAGTCACTCACGACTGTGGTGGTTCATGGGTGAGGACTACTTTCTAGAAAATCATGCCTGCCTCTCCTTAATGCCCTTTCCCAGCCACTGGAGTTACAGGCTTCTGCCTCATTTCATGTTTAATAAATGAGCCACTCTCGCTCTTTAAGGACCATGGTCCCCCCTCTTCTTGTGCTCACAGGCAAACCTGGATATCCTCTGTATGGAGTTGAGAACCAGCTTTCTTCACCATGCTGCCACCTTGTGACCCGAGCCCAGAACTATGGGCTCTGTGCTCAGGGGATACCCGCTTCCCTGGGAGGTTCCAGTCGCCAGGTGGGCTGTTAGGGGAGGTCTGCATCCAACTGTCCCATCTACAGTGGGCAAGCTGAGTAAATGAAGATGCCCTCTTCCTTCACCTGATCTTCCCAGGCACAGTCCGTTGGCATGGGAGATGGGTGGGTGTGCCACTTGGACCAGTGTGTGGTAGGCTTGAGCTCACAGACATACGTGTAACTGGCTCTCCCCTTGACCTGACTCACTCCACTCAGGGACACTTCCAGGCCTCTGCCTTTGGTGAGGCAGCCCAGGATGTGTGCCCACTTTTCCTCCTTGAGCCCAGAGCCAATATGTTTCAGGCAAAGTGATTTCATCTCGTGTCTTATTTTACTCAGTTTTATTTTTGGCCCTCCAGTGCAGTGGGATGAGTCAATCCTACTCCCCAGATGATGGCTCACAGTCATCACTAGTCCTGGCTAGTCCCCTCTTGTTTTATGTATTCCCCTTTACCGTGTAGGTCACTCCCAATCCCCTGCTGCGTAGGCAGCCATTCTAGTATATCCTTTTATTTGTATGTATTCTAAGTGCAGGGTTTTGTAGGTATGTGTTATCACACAGCATTGCCTAGTGCCTTATTCTTTCATTACCATTTTCCTAACAGTGTTATTTAAAGTGTTTGGGAAAGGGTTAATGGATACAATGTGTCCGAGAGTGGAAGTGCCTTAAGTGTTCACTGAGTCTCTCTGCATTAGTGATTATGGAAGTGACTGCACTTTTTCACTGAGTTGTGTTTCCTAGAACATAACCTCAGGATTGTGGACCATGGGTGCCCCGACTGGGCAAGGCTGCCCAGAGGCCTGGATCCTCACCTCAGTTCTGCCACAGACTTACCAAGACATCCTGCAGGTTTTTCACCCTCTGACCCATGGATTCCTTATCTGCTAAACAGTCCTTAAACTAAGGCCCTTCTAAGGGCCCATCTACCTTGAATAGTCTTTGACACTCAGAAAGGTGTTGTCTAGGATTCACCAGCCCTAGAATTCATTTATTCATCTAATGGACTGTCTAGGTTCCAATTCCAGCTTCCCCACTTGCTGCTGTGTAATACTGGGCAAGTTACTTAACTGTGCCTCTTTTTTAACCTGAAGACAGTAATAACACCTAGTCTCTGAGGGTTGCTGTGAAGACTAAATAAGTTAATGCCGGTGAACAGTGCTGGGCACCTACGAAGCTTTCATTAAAGATTGTTGGGTTTTTTTCCATTTAAATCCTATAATAGCCCCATGTTCCTGTTTTACAGATGACAAGACCAAGGCCCAAGGAGCCAAGTAATGTGCACAGGCTTGTAATACAGTGTTGCTGGAAGCCAACAGAAGCCAAATCCAGGTCTCCAGACTCTGAATGCTGTGCTCTTCCCACCAGAGACAGCCATAGGACTTCGAGCCCCATTGTGCAACCTGGAAATGTTATGCAAAACCTTCTTGATGCTGCTCTGAATGACGAAAGGTGACCCAGTGGCCATTGCACAGAAAACTTCTGGACCTGGCAGTGTTCATTTCTCATTGGCATCCTTCTCCTTTACACCCACTGGCCTTCTCTGAGAAAGAACTTGCTTCCTCCAGGGGTTTCGTGGGTATCCATGCAGCCTCTGAAACAATGTGAATCCCAATGCCAGCCCTGCTAATAGCACATACACACAGCTGAGATGTGCTGGAAGAGCTTGGGCCTAAGGAGTCAGGCCTTGGGTTCTAGTCCTGGCTGTGGCATTTCCTCACTCTGAGGTAAGTTATTTTCCTTCTCTAAGCTTCAGTTTCCACATCTGTGCAATGGGAATAGTAACTATTAACAGAGTTGTTTGAGGACTAAGTTTTCAGAGACTCTTCAAATCTTAGTCAAATATTAACACTTGCCTGACCGCTGTAGAACAAAAAGGCTGTTAAAAAGTCTGATGCCGCCTTGGATGAATTGTCAGCCGCTGTATGCATTTAACATTTTTCCTTTCCCCTCCAGGAAATAGACTGTCTGGACCTGCCATCCTTATAGAAAACCTTATTCTTTTTCTGGTCTTGGCAAGTCCTAGTGAGTGCTGGAAAAGACCTTGCAGGCCATTTGGTCCCAGTGTAGCAAACTTGTATCTGATCAAGGGGTGCCTCTGCCTGAAGCAGTGGATGAGGCTGAGTCAGAATTCAGCTGGAAGGACACTGTGGGCCATTTTCAGGGAACTAAGATCCCATGTGCCACAGGCAACTATGCCTGCACGCCACAACTACTGAGCTTGCACACCTCAACTAGGGAGCCTACGGGCTGCAAATTACAGAGCCCACGTGCTCTGGAACCCGAGCGCCACAACTACAGAGCCCACGTGCCCTGGAACCTGCACACCACAACTAAGAAAAAACCCACACACCACAACTAGAGAGAAGCCTGTGGGCCACAACTGGAGAGAAGCTCGCAGGCTGCAACGAAGATTCCTCATGCCGCAACTAAGACCTGATGCAGCCAAAAATAAATAAAAAATTTAAAATATATATATATTTATTTTTTGCTGCATTGGGTCTCCATTGCTGCACGCGGGCTTTCTTAGGTTGCATCGAGCAGGGGTTACTCTTCGTTGTGGTGCACAGGCTTCTCATTGCGGTGGCTTCTCTTGTTGCAGAGCACGGGCTCTAGGCACACGGGCTTCGGTAGTTGTGGCTCGTGGGCTCTAGAGTGCAGGCTCAGTAGTTGTGGCACACGGGCTTAGTTGTTCCGCGGCATGTGGGATCTTCCCAGACCAGGAAGTCCCAAAAATAAATCTTAAAAATAAAGTGAGGGAAAAGCCCAGAAGGACAGTACTTACGTGCTTGCAAGACTAAGCACAGTGCCAACCCAGTATCCCTGGGAAAGCAAAACTGAGGCACCTAAAAACCCTACTTAGGGCTTCCCTGGTGGCGCAGTGGTTAAGACTGCCAACACAGGGGACACGGGTTCAAGCCCTGGTCCGGGAAGATCCCACATGCCGCAGAGCAACTAATCCCGTGCGCCACAACTACTGAGCCTGCACTCTAGAGCCCACGAGCCACAACTACTGAGCCCACGTGCTGCAACTACTGAGGCCCGTGTGCCTAGAGCCCATGCTCCACAACAAGAGAAGCCACCGCAACAAGAAGCTGGAGCACCACAACGAAGAGTAGCCCCCGCTCACCACAACCAGTGAAAGCCCATGCGCAGCAACAAAGACCCAACGCAGCCAAAATAAATAAATAAATTAATAATAATAAAAAAAAACCTACTTAGGTGAGTTGTTTACTCACAGCCTGCCCACTCCCAGGACTGGGCAGGCTGCAAAATAGGAATTTATCTTCAGTGGGGAATGGTTTTGAGTACCTCAAGTCATCATGAGGGAAATACGATATCATGGGCACAGGCTCCCTGCACACATGGGGGTTCAGGGGCAGGTGTCTGAGACTCGCCTGTGGACACCTCAGTGCACGGCACCTCTGAGGCCCCTCCTGGTCCTGAAACGAGTGCTGGGCTCGGACTCACAGGCTGTGGGTTTCAAACCTGACTTAACCTTCCTACTGTCTTCGTGACCCTGGGAAAGGCACTTCTTCTTTCTGGATTCAGTTTCCTCATTTGCAAAGTGGGGCCATGATATCACCTCTCTAACACTCCCTAAACACAAATGAGGACACTTCCCATTCCAAGCACACAGAATAAAGAAAACAGGATAGAAAAAAACTTAGGAAAACCAGAAACTATTGGGTCCCTTTCTTCCTTTTTTGTTTATGTATTCTCTCTTTTTTCTACCACATCATGGATTACCTTTGAATTAAAAATGAGTAATTAAAGGGGATGAAGTAGAGCTCATGTGAAAAACGCTGAGCTTGGCAACTTTTGGGACTTCCTCTGTGCCAGGCAGAGTTGTTGAAGCTTCACACGCGTTACCTCAGGTTTTGTCCCAACAAGCCTGGAAGGGAAGCAGTGTAGCTCCCACTTCTTAGCTGTGGGTACTGAGTTCCCAGAGAAGTCAAAGGCTTCACTGTCACGAGAGGCCACGGTGACGTGCCAGGAGCAGGTATACAAATGCACAACGATTTGATCAAGGTCATCCCTTCAACTCTGGAAGAAAGCAGAACCTTCTCCCTCTCCTGCAACGTGACCATAGAGCCTCGAAGAAGAGCCTTTCCCAGCAGAGCGATACTCTACGAACCTGCTTCTGGGGCACCTGTTCTGAGTCAAGGTCAGGTTAATTTATTATTAAATAACAGCCTGTGTCTAGCCAAAGGTTTCGGTGTCTGAACCTACTTTTAAAACATTTGTTTCTGTATAAAAACATTGCTTGCTCATGGTATTCTCTTCAGTAGCAACAGAATGCATTCTGTAAACAAAAATGCTAATATACTGTGATTAAAAATACCTCCTAGGGCTTCCCTGGTGACGCAGTGGTTGAGAGTCCACCTGCCGATGCAGGGGACGTGGGTTCATGCCCCGGTCTGGGAAGATCCCACATGCCGCGGAGCGGCTGGGCCCGTGAGCCATGGCCGCTGAGCCTGCGCGAGCGGAGCCTGTGGTCCGCAATGGGAGAGGCCACAACAGTGAGAGGCCCGCGTACCACAAAAAAAAAGAAAAAATCTCCTAATAATGACTTAATATGCTTTTCTGAAAAAAAGAGCAAGTTAAATTTTTAAATGTCTTGCCATTTGTAAGCAAATTGCTTCTTTCAAAAGGCAAATGCTGATAAATGGTATTTTTGAAATCCTGGTGGTAGGTAGCCCACCTGTTCTCCCATGCTCCAGAGCCACCATCTGCTGCCAATGTGTCTGCGCCCTGGTAACACAGCACCCCACCCCATGATGCCGCCCCACCCTGATACTGAAACTGACGTTGATGGGGCAATGCTCTGAGCTGCCCAGGGGGATGGGATAGACAAGTCCCGTTGTGGCCTGGAAAACCCTCCTTAAAAGAGCCAACACCATTCCCAAGTTCACAGGTGTCTGCCTGTTGCTCAAGAGTCCCAGTCTGGCCACAGTGAGGGAAGTGATGAAAATGAGCAGAGGATCAGGAGACAGCCTTCACGGCTGGCACAGGCACAAACCACTGCATGAATCAGACCTGCACTGACTCCTGGAGCCAGGTACTGTTTGCCCTCCGTCTGAGGCTTTATCTGCCAGGGAGATGGGCAAGCAGCCAAGGGCCCTCTCAGGTGAGGGGTTGTACAACCAGGCTGTGGCATGCTGCCACACCAGATGTCGACTGGTCTCTCAGAAGGAGCACTGGGCTGGGACTCAGGAGGCTGAGTGCCCAGAGATGGCCCTAGCTGGGCCCCATGAGTCTGAGCAACTCACTCCCCTGTCCCTTCACCTCAGGCTCTTTGTCTGCAGAGTAAAGACGAGGGCAGCATAAGGAATTCTCACATGGTGCTACAGGAGTCTCACAGACATTTGTTTGTTTAAAATATATACATGTGTATCTAATGATTTTTCAAAGTATTTTTTTAAACATTAAACCCGTTCAACCATATGGCTATTAATATACTGAAGTGAATCTGTGTTTCTAGGTGGTTTTGGGGTAGACCTTCCTATCCTGTCACTTATGGGATTGCAAAATGAGGTGTTTTAAAATGTTACCTATTATATTCACTTCTCTGTACAACCAAAACAGGAAAAACTGGGTTCTGAGGTCAATCTAATACCGCATTCATCAAAACAACATTATTTTTCCTATCTTTATAAGTGAATATTATCTACTAGAACTTATACTTTTTATAACAGTATCATTTAAATTGTTTTATATATTTTATAGTTATTATATATAAGATTTCATTCCAAAAAAAGATTTGGCTAGTTTTCAAGTTTGAAAATCACCAATCCCTGATGAACTCTAAGTTCCCCTCTAGCTCTGACTTTCTACCAATCTCCAATTCTAAACCCTGAATAAATTCATGGGGTCTTAAAGTTGTCAGTCCATATAAAATCTTGAAGTTTCATGCCTTTGCTTTTATGCATGTGGTTTTTTTCTTTATATAACCAGCTTTCTATGCCAATCCCATTCTTCAACACTTAGCTCAAGTGCAACCTCTTCTACGCAGAACACTTAACATGGGTCTTGGACCTAAGCCTTGGTTTCTTCATCTGCAAAATGAGAAACTGCCCTCAAATGGTGAGGTTTAAGTGAGCTGGTGGTATATATATGTAAAACATTTAGTAAAATGCTGGCATGAGTTCAAGGAATGCTAATTATTATCACTATTGTCTTTATTACTATCTTTATTGTTACTATCATAGTGGAAAAAAAGACTTTGGAGTCAGTGGAGATGCAATTCTACTAAACAGGTATGTGACCTCAGGCAAAGAATTTGGCTTAGTATTCTCAACAGGGCAGTACTGCCTCCTAGTGGGTGCCTGGGGAACTGATTTTTTTTTTTTTTTTTATGGTGGTCACACTGGCCAGGGAGCTAACTGACTTTAGGGGAAGGGGACAGAGGTACTCGATGTCTGGTACACAAAGAATTACCCATGCCCACGGGTCTGAACCAACTACAGGTAGAAAATATTAAAAGCACCTGCATAAAGCCATTAAAGAAAGAATGATTAAATGGAATAAAGCCACTGTCTAGAAGTAATTGAGTACTTTACCCTGTGCATTTGCACTAAATTTTTTCTAATTGTCATTCCCCTTCTATCAAAGGATATATACTATTTAATACTTAAACAGTGTTTAAGTGCCAGGAACTGTTTTAAGCACATTTCATGTATTAATTCACTTAAACCTTCATAACAACCCCATGGGATAGGTACTTTTTAATTTACTCCCCTGCCCCTGCCCCATGTTGTGAGGTTTGGTTTTTCTGTTTGTTTGTTTTGGTTTTTTGGCCTTGCAGCATGAGGGATCTTAGTTCCCCCGATCAGGGATCCAACCGTGCACCCTTCAGTGGAAGTGTGGAGTCTTTTTTTTTTTTTTTTTTACTTTTATTTGCATTTATTTTTTGCAGCATTTATTCCCAGGCCATAAGTTTTTGTTTCTTCAATTTCTTCTGGGATATCTTTTTCTTCTGGGCAGCCTCCTCTTCTGATTTAGGAACAATCTGTTATTTTTCAGTAAGGATCATGTCAATGTGGCAGGGAGAGCTCATGTATGGGTTGATCCGACCATGAGCTCTGTAAGTCCTGCGCCGCATCTTGGGGGCTTTGTTCACCTGGATATGCTCAATGACCAGAGAATCTACATCTAAGCCCTACAGTTCAGCATTACTCTCTGCATTTTTGAGCATGTGCAGTAAAAATTAAGCACTCTTTTTGGGCCACCGACCCTGCGTCCAGCCCCACTGTTTGGCCTGGGCACACCTACCAGCTCCAACATTGTAACAACGGAATGGCACACATAGCTTCTTTAAGGTGACATCCTTCAGATACTTGGTGGCTTTTCGGATATGCATACCCTCAATGGCCTGGGCTGTTTCACGAGTGTTCTTAAAGTGAACACGAAGATTTGAACCTCTCGACTTGCATGATTTTGTGGGGTTTTCTGGGTCAAGTGAATAGCGAACCATTTTTAGAGGTCACCTCAGGCTGCTGACCGGAAAAGAAGTGTGGAGTCTTTCTTAACCACTGGACCACCAGGAAAGTCCTGTTGTGAGTTTATTTTTTGACATTATAGTTTTAAGGCCCAGCTCATTTGTGAGAATACTGTACTTTCTCATTTCTCCAATTCAGCAGTCTATTTGTCTTGGCCTGTTATCCCTACTTCAGTTAAGCTTATTTCTCCCTCTCTCCTATCATTCAAATAAGTCTGATCTATCATTACTTCCTGACTGTAGTTTGTTTTTTGTGTTTTTTTGCGGTACGCAGGTCTCTCACTGTTGTGGCCTCTCCCACTGCGGAGCACAGGCTCCGGACGCGCAGGCTCAGCGTCCATGGCTCATGGGCCCAGCCGCTCCGCGGCATGCAGGATCCTCCCGGACCGGGGCACGAACCCGTGTCCCCTGCATCGGCAGGCGGACTCAACCACTGCGCCACCAGGGAAGCCCCCCTGACTGTAGTTTTTATTCTGATGTCTATATGTGCCTTCACTCTTAATTTTCTTATAGGGCAAGTATGGAATAGCTTCAAGTGGGTTCAAGCATCTGACTTCTTATGTCTTCTAGCAGTCATGCCTAACACACAGAAATACATAATATTTTACAAACTGCTTTCCTTTTTTATATTAAAGGCTTCATCTTGTTTGTTCTTAAGTAGTGTAGAAAATGGGTTTCACTTCAGAATAGTGAAGGATCATTTCAAAATTTTTTTTTTACAGAAAGGGGGCCCCAGTCTGATATGGTTGAGACCACTCTCCCTGTCTGAGCTTCTTGAGTAAATGAGAGAGAACCCCAACATCACAGAGTTGATGAGAAAAAGCACCATACGTGTGCTCAGCGCACGGTAATTCAATTTCAGCTCCCTTTCTGGTCTACATTTTCTCTCCCACACCTTGCTCAAGGGATAACCCCAGCACCAGCAACCAGCTTGATGAATGAAGGAACAAAGCATTTTCTGGTGAAAGCAATCTCATCCAGCGGCTAGGTGACACGAAGGCAAGCACCCAGGGAATGCTAGGAGTTTTCAGTCCGGCTTCACAGCCTCTATACAGAACAGAACCAGAGCTGCCTTTCCCAGCAAGGTTAAGAGGCAAGAACAGGGATGTGCCTTGCTCCATATACGGGGAGGCCTGGGAGAACTGGCATAGGGAGGAGACAGACCCACAGGACTACTGTGGGATCAGAAACAGGTCTTAATCCTGACTGCTCCTTAGAATCACCTGGGGAACTTTTAAAGCATTCCGATACCAAGCTCCCAGCCCAGACAAATCATAACCTCTGGGGGCTGGGCCCAGGTATTAGTTTTCAAAAGTTCCCCCATGTGATTCCAGCAAAGAGTGGAAAATACCAGACATAAACAAAGAGTGACCAGTTTAATGCCCTCTGAGGTGTTTTTGTTATCCCCAACTTTACAAATAAGAAATTAAGATGTGACTTGTCCCAGACACACAGCCAGAAGATGGAAATTTGAATACAGGCTGGGCTAATGTGAAAACCCATTTTTAAAGAGCCATCTAGCGGTTTTAATCCTTCATCTTATCCTTCCCACCTGCCTATCCCTGTGACTTCAGAAACCCCTTTCTTGAAATCTGCCCAGACCCCTTTTACCACAAATGTCCCTCTTGACCTTGGACCCCTCAAATCCATGCCCCTTCAACTCAAACTGGACAGTGGACTCAAAAGTGGGTAAGGACCAGGGTCAGTGGAAACACTCTTCGTATGCACTGGGGAATGCAAGAATGCACTGGGGGCGCTCTTGCTTGCCCAGCACCAAAATGGGTCAGTTTTGCTTAAAAGCCGTTCCTTGAGTGCTTACTGCATACCAGTGTTAGCCTGCCACATAACAGCTAATGCTTACTGAGCAGTGTCACTCTGTGTTGAGTGCCATATATGCATCACATCACTGTGTTCTCAAGATATTTTCAGGAGGTAATTATTTTCTATTATTACCCATTTTATGGATGAGAAAAATGAAAGTGTCAAAAATTATGCAGCTGGTCATTGAGCTATAAGTGAGGAAGCCAGGATTCAAACCCTGGCTACTGGCTTCAAAGCCTGAAGGCCTTAACATTATACTCCTCCCTGAACTAGCACTTCATTAGCTGTTGGGGCAATCCTTGTTCCAGCTCTGCCATGGTGCCCCTGCGTGACCTTGGGCAAATCCACCTTCTCATCTCTAAACATAGAACTGGGACTATGGACTCTAAGGCCACTTCCAGTTAAGTGGTCTTGCAACTTGGGTTACACCATTACAGCTCAATCACTCCTGGGCTGTGACCTTGGACAACTTGTCCAGCCTTCTCTACTAGGATGAGTACATTCGCCTTATTCTTGTCACCTGCTGTAAAGTCCAAAAAGTTGGCCCTGGTTCAGGAACCAATCTTGGATGATGCACTTAAAAAAACCCTTCTTTCCATTCACCTCTATGAGAATCCAAATCATTTGAGGAAAGGAATGGAGTGTTCTTCCAGGTCAATAGGCTGCAGCTGCTGAAGGCAATTCAATAGCTTTAATCACCAGGTCCACTGTCAAAATCTAATTGATCACTTGCATGTACCTGCTTAACCAGTATTTTCTTCCTCCAGCAACTAAGAAATGCTGCATTAACTTCAACCACCCACTTTTGAAACCAGAGAAGGTGTGTTCATCTCTGCAACAGCCTTGTCTGGCCATGGAATTCTGGGGTGTTCTAAGACTCCATTAAAAAAAAAAAAAAAAGGAAAAAAAAGGTGTGCACTTTTCTCTATAAAGTTGAAAAAATTAAAAGGCCCCAAATGTAAGTTTGATGTTTACCGGTCCTCATATAAAATGCAATACTCACCAATGTTCCCACATTCCTATAAGGGTGATGTCAAGACCAGGAGACCGGAGTTGCCATAGCAACTAGTCATAGCTTTGAAGCATGCCCATGACACAAGGTTAATAGTGAACATGGACAGACGGAATCAATGTCAACCCATCCACATTAGCACAGCTTTGTCATCCTTGACAGTGACATTTTAGTCATTAAATTAAGCATTAGTCATTAAATTAAGCCAGGTAGGCCTTTGGCAAGAAATACCTTGACTGCCTAACAGTTGTGGTACTTGCCCAGATGACATGTACATAAACCTCAGATGTGCATGCTTCAAATGTGTAATAAGGATAAAGCTAAGATTAGCATTTTAGCTGTATAAATACTTGCTCATTACAGTATGCCTAACTTTCTAGAAAACAAATTTAACAAGTTACCTCTAGAAAGGAGGTAAGTCTTCTCCAGTGTCTGTACAATTTACTTTTACCATAAACATGACAGTCACTAAGTGGCATCTTATGATTGGGTTGTAAAATAAAAATGCAGTGAGCAGAAAACAAGGGCTGTGGAGCCAAGTATGGCCTCAGTGCTGAATACACTACAGATCTTCCTCAACTTATGATGGGGTTACATCTTGATAAACCAGTCATAAATTGAAAATACAAGTCAAAACCACATTTAATTAATACATCTAACCTACCAACATCACAGTTTAATCTAGCCTACCTTAAACGTGTTCAGAACACTCACATTAGCCTACAGTTGGGCAAAATCATCTAACATAAAGTACTGAACCTCTCATGTAACTCACTGAATACAGAAAGCGAAAAACAAAATTGGGTGTATGAGTCCAGAATGCTTTTTAAGTGTATTTGTCGTTTATTCTCGTGATCACGTAGCTGACTGGGAGCCACTGCTTGGCTTGCTGCCCCTGCACCAAGAGTATACATACTGCCGGGGCTTCCCTGGTGGCGCAGTGGCTGAGTCCGCCTGCCGATGCAGGGGACGCGGGTTCGTGCCCCGGTCGGGGAGGATCCCACATGCCGCGGAGCGGCTGGGCCCTTGAGCCTCGGCCGCTGTGCCTGCGCGTCCGTACCGCAAAAAAAAAAAAAAAGTATACTGCCAAACATCACTAGCCAAGGAGATCAAAATTCATAGTTTAAGCCTATTGCTTTTTCACCACCGTAGTCAAAAAAAATCACCTCGAACCGTCAATAAGTCCAAGAGTGTTCGTACTTGCTTGGTAGGATGAGGAATTATGTATGAGGAGCTTTTCTGCCCTCTGTTTAACAGGGATACTCGCCTCCCAAGTGATGAAGCATTACGTAAGAAAAAGGATAGTGTTTGGCAGAGCTGTACTCAAAAACAAAACTTCCTTTCCTGGAGGATCTAGCTGGCCAGAGTGAGTAGGCATGGTGGGGCAGTGATGGGGCAAAAAAAATTGTTTTTAAACTTCCTGACTACTCCACCAGTTTTCACCCGAGCTTCCAGCACCTGAAAAGGAAGTTACTTTCTTAGCCCTCTCCAAACTATCAGTGTTCACCTACTCTGTTTACAAAGTGGGCAACTTCTACTTCCAACCTCACTTCTGGAAGCCACTTTCATTTCAAACGGACTGCTATACATTGGCCAACTGAAAACCAACCAGGATTGCCAGTTCAGTGAATTTCCTGTCCCCATTAAACCCCAGACAGCTGGGACACATGAGCCAGCCTTTTCATTAGGGCAGTAACACTCCCAACTTCTTGGCCTTCCTGCCAGTACTAAAGCTGGACAAATTATCCCACACTGCTTGTAATGGCAATAGGGCTGAAGGAAAGTCAAAAAATCATTAAACTGGAATTGGTGTAAATTCATGGTTTTAGAATCCTTTCACTTTTACCGCCAAGCAGTTATGTACTCCTGCCCTCTTCTACTTTATGATTAAGATACTCACACTCACTTCTTCACTTCATTCTTCACATAGCCTTTAACTGCGAGCTCTGCCTTTAGTACACAGCCCTTACCATCTGACTCAATTCACTCGTTTTCCACTTCTAGGTAAGGGGCTTTACAAAGCACTCTCAAGATTATTTGCCACCTCAAGATCCAAGAGCCTTTCTCTTAGGGTATTTAAAAGCCCTACAACCAACACCTCTTAACTTATCCTAATCTGAAACAGGGGGGAACTTACATTTAGTTCAAGGTCTCAACATCCTAATATTGAACACAAGTCAAATATTACCGGTTTTGAGATACTGAGCTGGTATTATGCCCTATCACTGTACCCCATTCCCCATTAAATGCCTGCGTCATAGACTACCATGTGGGGAAGGTGTGACACGAAAAGGATTAAATAACAAATCAACATTCCAATTTGTATTTATTTGCAAAGCACTCTTATTGAAGCTTAACATGGATTTTATCTAAACTAAAAATAAATTCTCATTATAAAAAATTCTGGTGGCAGAGAGCCAGCTGGATTGGGTTAAAAGTACTAGCTGCCTAAGTTTAAAAGGATTTAGAAATTGTTTCCTGCGGGAGTTATTCTCTCAAAAATAACTTTCAGCTCTCAAAACTTGATATACTGATGATGATATACTGAGCATTTCCATTCCTCTTTCCAAATGTTCAATACAAACAGCCACCTCCACCCCCCTCCAAGGCAGCATTCATTAAGCAGTTTTTCAGCAACTTTCCCTCTTGGCTCTGATTTGAGGTTTTGGGACTTAACAAAAAAAATGACCTCTAGGGCTTCCCTGGTGGCGCAGTGGTTGAGTCCGCCTGCCGATGCAGGGGACACGGGTTCGTGCCCCGGTACGGCAAGATCCCACATGCTGCGTAGCGGCTGGGCCCGTGAGCCATGGCCGCTGAGCCTGCGCGTCCGGAGCCTGTGCTCCGCAACGGGAGAGGCCACAACAGTGAGAGGCCTGCGTACCACAAAAAAAAAAAATGACCTCTAAAGAATGCTAAGTTGCCCCCAAATGAAATCTGAATGAGTTATGTACTGAAGCAAAAATGCCAATTCACAAGTGAATAGGACTTCAAAAAGAGGGGAAAAGTCACCTACAGACTACTTTTCTGGAAGGTGTAATTTTGCTCTGGAAATAAAGGAAATATTCTCCATCTCAGGACCTCTCCAAATGAGACTATCAAGGAAGCTAAGTATCAATGTTTCCAGAGATTTTCACTTCAAGACCAAGTACATACATGTACTAACAGCTAAGGCACTAAGTGGCCAGATTCTAAGACTTTAGTAAAATAATCATATAATACAATGTTTTATGTATGTCAGAGAAGAACCAAGGAAAAACTAAGGATGAGAAGTAATGTTCTACACATGTATTTCATGTATTAGTCTGGGAAACATTTTGGCTGTTGTCACATCTTCCATCCAGGTAGTTAGAGGAAGAACTGGGATACAAAATGATGAGAATACCATATTATGAATTTCTGCAATTCCAATAAGCAAAAATTTGTACAAAATTAAGCAGTTATACCAGGTTTATCAAGACAAATTTTCAATATCTCTTTCAAATTTTCTATCTTCTCTGAAGTGTGCTGTATACAGCTGAATTTGTTTGAAGTATCCAACGAATTTAATAAAGTAGGATGAAGAGAACTTGTGTGGACATATAAAATTGAATTCAACACTATCAGAATGTTTTGATAAAAATATACTCCAACCCAGTTTTTCTTCAGCTACTTTAATTATAAAAATCTTCCATATTCTCAAAAAAAAAAAAAAGGAAAACCAGAAGGCAACAGTCTAGTACAAAAATATACAACTGGAAGACATTACCACCAACCAGGTCTGACAACTAAATCATGTTGGGGATTCTGAAAATAAAAGCACACTAATACAAAGTACTAAACCAGTGGTTCCTATATAACCAGGGATGGAAAAATGAGTCAGTAGGCCTGGAAAAGTCCATTCCTGATAAAGAAGCACTGTAAGAATATAAACTATAACTCTACAATAAAAGCAACCAGGACTTTCCATCCAGACATGGGTGAGTCTTAAAAGGTGGTGATGCCATCTACTGATCACATGATCTTTTAAGGAACTGTAAAAAGCCATAGAAACAGTAGATAAAAGGTATCTACATCTCATAAAAATAAAATTTCTCTGGCTAATTTATCTTTGTCTTTACCTTTCTGCTTAAGACATGGAGGTCAGAAATAACCCACAATGAACTGAGAACCACAGAATATTAACTATTCTTGAAAGCATAAAAACCAACTATAATCCTTAGATATGTTCCTTAAATTATCACCAAGTATTAATAGTGACCTCTAGTGAACACCTGTAATCATTACACCACAAGTCAAACTTTCTGTGACTACTTTCAGTATCATATTCAACTGAGAATGCAAGACAAAACTGGCCAACGGGACTTGTTAATTTCAGAAATTACAGTAGAGAACGTTTTAATAGCCAGAATGTAAGGTTTTAACGATTTCTATCTTCCATATTTTTAAACAAGCCATTAAATTGTGCTAGGGTTTCTGGTTAAAGTGATTGCAAATTTGGACCCTAAGGATAAATCCTAGAGGTTAATTTTAATATCAGGTCTGTATTAGCCACTTTATAGCTATAATCCACTATCCTTTTTACAGAAACCCTTCCAATTTAAGACTCTGCAAGTTGTATACTGCCAAAAATGCCCATGTAGATTTATAAGAGCAGTGTAATATTGATGTACCGAATTACTTCCATGAATTCTTAGCTATCTTGCCTTGCTTGACCCCAACAAAGGTTTTAAGCTATGAAATGCCAGAAGACAAAAGGCCCAAAGCCCGAGCTCCCAGTAAATCAACAGCCAGTCTTAAAAGTATCTTCTGTAACGAGGCTCATACTTAACTCCACTGACACCAATTCTCCCCCTCTGACACCCAGGACTCTCCCTCCCTTGATATGTGCATGAAGGGTGAAGAAGGACCACTGGAAATAATTTGTTTAGGATCTGCATCTTATAAAACATCCTTATAGATTAATATAATGACTTATCTTTCATATTAATGTCAGTACAGCATAATCCAAAACTATCTTTAAACAGCACATTTAAGGAAACTAAGCCAAAAGACTGTTGCATTATGATTTAATCTAATTGCACAAAAATTTGAAATTACAACTCCTCTAGATTTCTAAGAGGAAGGTTATGCATGCCTCCATATTCAATTCTGCACTGTTACATTTGAACCATATAGTGAATTTCACATCATGATGGATCAATTTAGAATCCCCATGCAACACCTCAAATTATATAAAATGGAAGCAATTTTTAAAAGCTTTGTGGAACGTATTCATGATAATTTTTTTTTTTTTAAACCAGCAACTTTGGATTATAATGTATCAGGGGGATATATTTTAAAATGTTGGTCACTGAATATCAAGGACTTTGAACTGGCTTCTACTCCTAAAAATGTATCATCGCTTAGATGGACAACCATAAATTTCCTTCACGTCAAAAGCCTCAAATTGTGTTTCTTACAGAATAAGATTTGTGTAACCAATTGCCTTCTATGGGACAAGAAATATGGTAATAGTGGGTTCAACTATTACACAATTATGTTAATATTTTATTTTCAAAAGCACTTTACAAGAAAATGTAAGTATGGCTTCCAATAGGAATGTTATACCTGGACTTGATTGGTACCAAGCTCAGATTTTAGTTTTGCAAGGAAAAACAGGCTTTCAGGTTAAACAACAATTTGTAACCAAAACTTTAATCCCAAGGATTCTCACAAAACATATTACAAATGACAGCATGAAAAAAAAAATCTTGCACAGTAACTCAAAGTTCAGCTCTACAATGTACCCTTAAACTGGCAGGACATAGGTATCTTGAATAGTCTCAAATTTCCAAATAATATTACAAAGAGCTAGGTATCCATATACAGCAATCACAGAAGGTAAACTAACTTTCTTGAAACTTCTTAGATTCTAAACCCACTGGACAACCTCTTGTCCGGTGTGAAGACTAGTGGAATTTTATCTAGTTTAAGGGTGCAGCTTTAATTTTTACCTGCTGGCTTGTGTTCACAGCAGCTTTTAAAGACCGCTTAACTACAGCTGCATACCATATCCCAGCTACAGAGTCTTTTCAATTTTTGCCAGTTTTGTTTCCGTAATATTAAACATCACACTTTAGCTGGGCAGGAGTTAGAGGTTTATTATCAGTCTGTGCAAGACTAAAAATTCAAAGCAAATTCGATTTTGCTTAAGGGAACATTGTAAAGTAACAATTCTTGATATTACATGCCTCATATGATCCATTTCAAACCATAGAGAATTACATCTTTATGTGTCACTGTTCCAAGAGACAAACAAATGTGAACAGCTAAAACATTTTAAAAATGCACCAAGCTTATGAAGTCTCAAACAAAACTTGAATTTTCTGTACATACTCCTGTCAAATGAAGTTATTTCCTGTACACCACTCCTCTTGCAAACTGGTCTTCTATTTCCTTTCATTTGACCTAGATCGGCTGATAAACAGAAAAACAGAAGTTACACCTGTAACTCCGTTACACTCTGACAAAACATCAAAAGATTTTTATGGGAAAAAGTTGTAAAATTTTTATCCAAGTGGCTTAAAAGAAGACCTATTTCTACTTTTAATACGTTATGTATGCAAGGTCTTAAATGGCTCAGGTCATTAAAGATCTTACCTACGAGACCTAGAGAAAGATCGGGACGGCTTGTGATTTCTCTCCCGGGACAGTGATCTCTCTCTTCTCCTATCTCTAGAAAGGGACCTGAAGTCAGAGGGAAAAGAAAAACAGTGCCATTCAGGATTATACACAACAAATACTTATAAGAGAAGTTTCTGAAAGCTAAAAGCTATGCCAGTTGATTCATTACTGAAGTCAAGGTCTATCACCATTAACCAAGTCATTTGGGAAACAGCTTAGGAATAGCACAGACACTCCCACTTCTGAGAATGTGGCCCCCAAAAAAGGTTATTCACCTGCTCCGGCTGCGGGAGAAGCTTCTCCGTCTTGGAGATCTAAAAGCAGAAAACAGGGAAATTAGGCCAATTGTCAATTAGCATTTATGGCGTGAGGCATTTCCCAACTTTTCAATCTCACTGTTGGGCCCAGTGAATGTGCCGAAGAACTGGCACCCATCGTCCAAAAAATAAAAAAAATTTTTTTTTTAAAAAAGAAAAGAAAAAAAAGGCACAGAAGGATTAAGGAACCAAAAGCTCAAGTGAAAAGCAGGTATTCCAACCATGGATTCACTTTAACAAAGAATGCTTCACAGCAGATCTGTCCAATGCAAAACTTCATGTCAAACTAACTTCACTACCCAAACACCACACCAAAATGTAGTCCCACAAGTAGTTCCAAAAACAGTACCATAAACCAGTATTTGGAACCCATGCAAACCTGCAAGTCCATGACAAGACTTAGGTACCAGGTGGATAGTGTAATTTTGTGAAAACGCGCTAGGTGTAAATACTGATGCCATTAAGTGCTACATTAGAACTGCATTTGTGATCATCACATTTAAGAGTGTGTTTAGGCTTATCAAAATTACCTTAGCTTGGCCCACTTCACCCCCATAATTTAAAAATTTTGAAAACTGTTAGTAAAACCATTTAAAGGTGATAGGATTCAACAAATTTTTGCTAGAAAGGAAAGCTAAATCTGTTAGAGTTATTAAAATTTTTAGTTTGGCATCTCACACATGCAAATAAGTTTCACTTGAAGGTCTAGTTACATTATGAGTTCCCTATCACCCTTAAAAGTTTTATTCAAGCAATATATATATGTACGTTACCATTCAATTATGCACAGCCAGCCTTTGATCCAGAAAAAAAGAATTACTTTAAGCCGCTTACTCCTTATTTTAACCAGCAGTAAACTGTATAAGCAGGAAAAACTTACTAGTTTTTGGGTTTCAACAAGCTAGAAATGGTGAGGTGAGGCTGCCGGACTGACGGCCAGGAAGAATTTGCTGAAAAGGTTTTGCCAGATGTTGCGTTGGATTTAGTTGGTTGGCGAAGGGGGTGTTGTGGATTTTTCCTGCTTTTTTGTTAGCCGAAGGCTGCTGCTGTAGTTGTTGTGAAGACATTTGGTAAATAAACAGCTGAGCTGATTGGCCAGGAATGTGTGGGCGGTCGAGGTGGCTGCTGCCGATTTGGTTAAGGTTGGAGAGAAGGCTGAGAGAAAACAGCATGCTCGGGAACCAAAGGGCGGTGCAACCTGACGACTGGCCATGCCTGGGTCATGTGAAACGACACCAGCCAAGCTGAATGGGGCGCGCTGGTCACATGACGCTGAAAGGGCTAGTTGACTGGCTAATGCAGACTCAGAGGGTGGTGAGAAGAGACATGATGGTGACTCTGTAACGGGGTTCATTTTTATTAATAGATGGACCAAAAAGCACAAAAAAAAAATGAAAAACAAGCCATCAGTACAACCATCTATTAGCTAACAAATACTCTTTATTATGATGGGCAACAGTGTGTTTTGTTTTTCAAAACAGCAAAAGGGGCAAGATTTTGAACTCCTATCTCCTAGGACTTCACTCACCTGTAAGAGGTAAATTCAGTCCTACAGAAACTATTTGGAGGTTTGAGGAGATGTGGAGTTAGCATCCAGACAATACTGCCTGGTCCAAGAATGATGCCATTTTCAATTATAAAAAAAACTGCATTCTCTCCTATTTGGGTTTGAAGAACAGATGACTGGGATTACTTTAGCCCCCTTTATTGGTCAGTGACTTAAGTTAGTTTCAGAATGATTTCTACTTTACCAGTTGTAACATTAAAACAGCTGCCTGCTTGATAAATATTACAATCGTGCTAATAGAAAACACATTTTTGTGAAGAGCTAGAGTTGAATGTAATGTTTGTCATTATGGAGTCAAGAAATGGAAAAAGGCCTAAATTGAAGTATAAGGGAAGACTTGGAAAGATGCAACTAGAAGATGAACTAGAAGATAGATCCAAGATAGAAGTTACTGACTACCAACATGAACAATGACCTAAAGACAAGCCAACACTCAGCACAACTCACATATCCCAAACTACACCCAGCAAATGTTTCATAAAAACCTGATTCCTCAAAATTTAAAACCCACCAACAAACTTTAAGAGAAATACCTGCTCCTATTAGCTACTCCATTACACCAATACCTCTAAACACGCTCTCTCTAAGTACCTGCGGCGAGGTGGAGGACTCCTCCTCCGATAATCATCTCGAGGGCGACGACCCCAAGAAGGAGGTGGGCCACGATTTCGACTTCTCTTTTCACCATTCGACAGTTCCACTCTTACTCGGCAGCCACATAGTGTTCTAGGAGGAGAAGAAACGTTAAATTTAAAGCAGCCCAACTGTCCTTCTAGGAGATTAAAGCAAGGGAAAAAAAACCCCACTCCTATAACTAGCTTCTTTGCAAAAAATACATCTTAATGTCTGCAGAATCCTTAATACCAAAGCAAGTTTTAGTTCCCTTATTTTTTCTAGTAAAGGAAACCAACTTCCTTACATTTTATTGCCGTTAGTCTGATCACTGGACTCAATGTTAACAGGTGCAATTTAAGTGTGAAAACGCCTGGATTCATCCTCCCAGAACTAGTTCATCTGTACATCCTGTTTCGACTTCTTCCTTTGAGGCTGCAACAACTGTTTACCAATCTTACTGTGTATCCGTTGGTCTCCTCTCCTCCCCAACCCCCCCGCCCCCCGCCAGGTAAGTAGCAGTAAGTTAAGACAGAAGCATTCTGGCCATTTTACATCTCCCTCTCCCCTCAATCATCACACACAATACTTGACACATAAGACTACTGAGAACAGGAGGAAAAAAAAAAGGGCAGTTATTTCCCACCTTTTCACTGGTCCACAACCATTATGTTTAGATAATTCACCATATGTGGACAGTGACTGGCAAGAGGTGGGGCCCTGGAAAAATGTTTCTGTAACCTGCTTAGAATAATGACCTTTTTTACAGCTTTACAGCCAACTCTCAGACCCTTTAATTTTTGGATCTTAAGGATTATTTTCCTTGTTTTCATGAAATCCAACGGTTTTCAAATGCCAGGAAGCAGAAGGGCAACACCTGTTCACTGTTAAGACTCAGGTGTTGCTTATCAGCCAGCTAACAGACCATTGTAAATGCAAAGGGAAATAGCTGTATGAGCCACAGTTCCTAAACAAAATTATTTCCCACATGTAAAAGATAATAGTACAATAAACCCACGTAACCATCATCCACCTACAATCAGTTTGTGGCCATAAGAGAAATGTCTGATTCCACAATTATTTTAGAAACAATTCAAAGGTGACAACACAGTTGATGCTTTGTGGTGCATTTAGATTAAAATGTTTCAACCATATGCAGCTATCCACCCACCAAGAACTGACCGTTAAAATTATTTTCTTCAATGGCCAACTGAATAAAAAGAAACTTTCCCTAGGTATCTACACTAAAACTGTTCACTCCTTTGATTGTCAGAAAAGGTTTATGTAAATCTCCAGTAACATCAATTTCAGATAGCCAAGAAGCCATCTACAAGCCACGTATCCTAGAGATTTTAAATATTAAAACACAATCAACATTATTTATCATTAGTATAAATTAATCAATAAATTACCTCCCATCTAGCTCTCGGACAGCATCGGCTGCATCTCGAGGATCTTCAAATTCAACAAAAGCGAAGCCAGGAGGGTTTCTAGCAACCCACACACTTCGGAGTGGTCCATAATAGCCAAAAGCTCGTTCCAATTCAGTCTTGTTACCATTGTTTCCAAGATTACCTACATAAACTTTACAGTCCAACGGACAGGAATCACGATGCATTTCTGTAAAAAAAACAAAAAAAACCCCCAAAATATCATAATCCACACAGTGAAAAACAGATCCTTAAGAAAGAATTCAAAAATACTAAAACCCCCCAACACTAAAAGCACTACCCTTTAAACAGTTACCGATAACTGCATGGAAGCCAGCACAGATTGCCTAAGAAAAAAAAAAAGAAGCCTCCTTGAAGAGTGAGGGGAAACAACACACTGGAGGAGCATTTACCACAAAGTGGAAACTGAGTTAAGGACTTTACCTATTTCAAATTAATCTTAAAAAACTAAACAGAAAACACCTAGAAAAGTAGGACAGCCTACTCAAAAGCAAATACAACTCGCTGAAGACAAACCACTAGAAACGTGATACTAATGTGCCTTCACAGGCCAGAAGTTAACCAGCTTCATTCCTCAAGCAGCAAGACAAACTTGTTATTAAAAGATGTACCTCATTCTATTCTCAACACCCAAAAAGTGTTAACCCAAATGTCCAGCAACAGGTAAGTGGATAAGCAAAATATATTATCCATACAATGGAGTACTATTCAGGAATGAAGTACCCATAAATGCTACAAACGTGGATGAAACTTGAAAGCATGCTAAGTTACAGATACCAGACACACAAGTGCACATATTACGATTCTGTACATGTGTAATATCCAAAATGAGTAAATCCAGAAGTAGATCAGTAGCTACCAGGGGCTGGTGGAGGAAAAGGGGACAGGGCAAAAGGGAAGTGGCTGCTTATGTGTACGGGTCACCTTAGGGGGTATAAAACGCGTTAGAACTAGAGAGGTGGTAGCTGCATAACATTGCGAATGTACTTAATAACCTCTGAATCGTGCACTTTAAAATGAATCTTACGTTAATTCACCTCAGGGGGAAAAAGTTGTTATACAAGAATTTAGGCACTTAGGGGGCTTTGATAAATCTTAAGTACTTAAGAAGTCGTCTCAGCAATGAATCTAATCAACTTATAGGCCAGTATCAACTGCATAAAAGAGCAGCCAGTCCAAGAACTCAGCTCAAGAGCCACTTTCTTCTCTCTCTGGGCTTATCCAATTAAACAAGCCAGTCCAGACACATCCTATTTGTGTGACCCCACCCTGCACCCAGGAGAGTTATGAGACCAAACCATTGCCGGGAAATGGGTTCTTTTCCTTTTTCCAAAAACTTTACCGTGACCAGTTACAGGCCTACGTATTAATGCAAAGAGCTACAAGAACAAAACAAGGAAGAGCGGTTTAAAAACATAAAAGTGATTGGGTTCAGACTATAACAAGTTAAAAGAACATAAAAATGAAGATGAGTACAGAAATCATTTACTAGGGATGGATCGAAAGGCCCAATCTTGATTACTGACTTGAGGAAAAAAATCATGAGCAGCTACCTAAGAAAACGCGGGGCCTAAAAAAAAAAAAAAGGCGCCATAAATTGAAAAGCCGCGGCCCGGAGTACGACGGACTACCGAGTCCTCCTTCGCCTCAACTCTCGGGCAATCTCACTTTCCGGTTCACGCCCCCAGTGAAGAGTTAAAAACACCTCCACTTTGAGACCTGGATATATCCTCCGAGGGGCCGGGGGCCCCCGCCACCGCCCCGTGCTGAACGTCACAAAATGGCGGCAGCGTCTCTTTGTCTCAATCTGGCGCCGCCATTGGGCCTGGTCCCACTTCGGTCCCGTTAAGGCCCATTTCCCACCTCATTCCTTTAGTCGCTGGTCACTTACCGAGACCTCGGGTTAGAAACGCGTAGGCTCAAATCCACACACCCCCAGCTGGGTCTTCCTGGTCCCCTCGCGCCTGGCACCAACAGACGCTCTCCCACACCCGTCGTCCACGAAATGGCGGACCACCGCCGTCTCCTCGCCCTTATTTATAGGCCATGCTGTAGTCACATGACTGGACGGGCTCGCCCAATGAGGGGCGGAGGAGGCTGTGACGTAATGGCTACAAACTCAGCGAGAACAGCGTTGCTGGGAGCGCGCTCTGGTTGTACCGCCTTGTCTGTGGAGGGTAGCAGCGTCGGGCTCAGGTTGTCTCAGGCCCGGAGCTCCCTCGGGTGTAATTCCCCAGCTGCTGACCTCTGAGTTATTCTCAGTCCCCTGTCCCTCACATCCAAATAGACTGGAGTTTAATAACACCTCCGCCGTCACTCCCAAACACTGATAGAGCGTTTTGCTCCTAATAAGTTTAAAGTATTAGATGAATTCACTGATTACTTCATCCTCGTGAGCGGTGAGGCTGGAACTAAGATCGTCACGTTTACAAACGTGCTTCGAAATTGCTCCCAAGGTCAAGGAGCTGTTTGTGAGCGAGCTGTCACCAGATTGTGCCCACCGGGGTCCCACACTTAGGGAAAAGCCCAAACCTGGAAAGTCCGCCGAGCTCTGGCTGGTTTCCCACCCCTCACCCAAACTGCAGGATTTGGCGGAGACGATGGGGCATCATCCTGGACTCCTGAAATGTTTAATAGAAACGCAAACGCAAATGAGACCGGTCAGGCCATGCGGAAACTGTCACCTTTAGCAAGTAGAAGTACAAGGAAGTTCCTGAAGAAGATTGAATTTAAATTCAGCCCCCCAACCCCGCACCGGGGGCAGGGGTGGGGTCCATGGGTCACTCACACCTTCCTCTGTTTCCCACTTCACCTAAAAAAAAACCGAGCCACAAGATTAACTGTTGGGAGAGAAATACCGCGATGGTGTCAGAAAAATCACCAAAATCTCCTTCGCCGGAACAGTGAGTTCAGTTTTGCTGGTGTTCCCTACCCTCTTTCTGTGAAGTCTGACTTATTGCTAAAACTTATTTAAATCTGCTCTCAAGAGAAATGATAACTTGTATTTTTCCACCATTAGCTGAAAGATATACCAATTATTTACTTGTTTCTCCCAGATATTCTCTTATTGTGCCTGTAAAAGATTTATCCATAGTGGGGGAAAAATACCAAGATTTAATGCCTCTGAGCCTTAGTTTTCACACCTGTAAAATGGGGTTTTCATACTCCCAAGGAAAGAGGGGGAATGGGAACTGCAGTTGTTGAGCCAGGGTCTGAGCTGGCCTTACCCTGGGGTGTTTCCCAGGTGAGGGATTCTAGCAAAACCTTTCTGTTTCTCTTCTTACTTTTCTTTCCTTCTGTAATTGTTTTTCTCTTCTGGCTCACTTATATTTGCTTTGATTTGCTCCCCTCCTGCTCTGTAAGTTTTTCTCCTCTTTTTATTTCCTTCTATCAAAGCGAAGCCTTTTTGAAGTCAGACCGTCCTAGATTTGGACCACAGTACTGCTGCTACTTACTGCTAAAGTGTCTGGAGAAGAGTCCCTTACCCTCTCTCAAGATTACTTTCTTCTTTGTAAAATGGGATAATTACATCAATGCAGGGTTGTTATGTGCTGTCTACCCTCACAGGAACTTCAACTTTGGTCTGTTGCGGTCACACCTGCATCCCCAGGGCCTGGAAACAAGCCTGACACACAGCAGGTGATCAAAACTTACTTGTTTAATTATTTAATTAATTAAAAGAAATTATGTATGTAAATAAGCTGGCACAATATTTGCTCAAAAAAATTCTGTGTTCTTTTCACATCTCATTCTTTACTATCCCAAAGTATCCCATTCTTTCCCACCATTTTTCCTGTTTTTGTTGTTGTTGTTTGTGCATATAATGCTAGTCTAGCATGCATCTTTCAATGGAGCACTCTTTTTTTTTAACTAATTATATTTTATTTTTGGCTGTGTTGCATCTTTGTTGCTGTACGTGGGCTTTCTCTAGTTGCAGCGAGCAGGGGCTACTCTTTGTTGCTGTGCGCGGGCTTCGCATTGTGGTGGCTTCTCTTGTTGCAGAGCATGGGCTCTAGGCGCGTGGGCTTCAGTAGTTGCAGTGTGTGGGCTCAGTAGTTGTGGCACACGGGCTCAGTAGTTGTGGCTCTTGGGCTCTAGGGCGCAGGCTCAGTAGTCGTGGTGCACGGGCTTAGTTGCTCTGCAGCATGTGGGATCTTCCCAGACCAGGGATTGAACCCTGCATTGGCAGGCGGTTTCTTAACCACTGTGCCACCAGGGCAGTCCTCAATGGAGCACTCTTAATCCCTCCAACTGTATTCTCAAATACGTTTTGAACCTCCTCTGGCCATCCACACACACTTTCTATCTTCTAGTAACTGCAGCCAAGTGAATTATCCATTTAAATTATGGAATACTTTAATGTTCCTTTAAATTTATTCGACCATCAACCACTCTTGTCTAGACCCTAGAACCATAGGAAGCTTCAATGGGACATAGCAGAATTTCTTAGACAAAGAATGGGGATCATATGTGGTAGTAAACAAACATCCTTTGATTTTCTCTGAGGAACTACCATTCTCACAGTAGACCACGTTATTGATTTAGGTGTGGTTGGGTCCTACATCCCACTTTTTTAGGGGTAGAGACATGAGCACCCCTAGTTAATTAAATCATCCTGGTTCTTAGTGGCCCGCCCCACCCCTATTAGTTCAGGAATGGATGACTAATCCAATCAGACCTGTCAGCTAATGGGATTGTAACTTTAGAAATTACAGTAATTTTAGAATTTTAAATAGCCACAATCTAAGTGTAGAATGTAAGATTTTAACAATTTTTATTTTCCATATTTTTTACAAGCCATAAAATTGTGCTAGGGCTTCTAGTTAAAGTGACTGCAAATTTGAACTCTAAGGATAACTTCCTGGGGCTAACTTTTTATCATCAGGTTGTGTATTAGCTGCATTATAGCCATAATCTATTATCTTTTTTACAGAAACCCTTCCAATTTAAGACTCTGTAAGTTGTACACTGCCAAAAATGTCCATATAAATTTATAAGAGCAGCAGTAATTATTGATGTACAGTATTAATTCCATGAACTATTAGCTATCTTGCCAGCGCTGCTGCTAGGCCAGCCAGAGAGAGGTGTGTTCCTTTCCTCCGACTAGTGGGGTCCTGAACCTGCCAGCCATCCTCCTTCTAGTAGGGAGGAAGCAGCCTGCAGTGGACCCAACCTAAAGAGAGGGAGAGCTGACCGATGGGGAATAACGAGCTCTAAAACTCTTGTTTAAGAAGCCCTGACCCCAATTCCACTTTTGAGATTCCCAGTTGTTTGAACATACATGTTCCCTACCTCTTCCTCTGATTTGCCTAAGCCACTTTGAGTTGGTTTTTTTTCCTGTCACTTATGAACAGAAGGATTCCAAATACAGAAATTACTCTGACATCTCACTACCTCAAGTCAAGAACCATGGCTCTAAGTTATTGTCCATTTCTAAAATTCACCTGTTACCAATTTGTTAAGTGCTTTTTCTTTTTTTCTTTTTTTAAAAAATTTATTTATTTTATTTAATTATTTTTGGCTGCGTTGGGTCTTTGTTGCTGTGTGCGGGCTTTCCTAGTTGTGGTGAGCGGGGGCTACTCTTCATTGTGGTGTGTGGGCTTCTCATTGCAGTGGCTTCTCTTGTTACGGAGTATGGGCTCTAGGTATCCGGGCTTCAGTAGTTGTGGTGCATGGGCTCAGTAGTTGTGGCTCGCGGGCTCTAGAGCACAGGCTCAGTAGTTGTGGTGCACGGGCTTAGTTGCTCCGCGGCATGTGGGATCTTCTCGGACCAGGGATCGAACCCGTGTCCCCTGCAATGGCAGGCGGATTCTTAACCACTGTGCCACCGGGGAAGCCCCTAAGTGCTTCTTCTTAATTAAAAAAAAATTGAAGTATAGTTGATTTACAGTGTGGTGTTACTTTCAGGTGTACCGTACAGTGATTCGGTTTTATATATATATATATGTATGTAGGTATACATATATTCTTTTCCAGATTCTTTTTTTTTCCTTGTCTGCATTGGTCTTAGTTGTGGCTTGCGGGTTTTCTCTCTCTAGTTCTGGCACGCGGGCTCCAGGGCGAGTGGGCTCTATAATTGTGGTGCAGGGGCTCCAGAGAGCGTGGGCTCTGTAGTTTGCTGCACGTGGGCTCTCTAGTTGAGGCACGCGAGCTCAGTAGCTGTGTCACGCGGGCTTACTTGCCCTGCAGCATATGGGATCTTATTTCCCTGACCAGGGCTCAAACCCAAGTCCCCTTCATTGGACGGTGGATACTTAACTACTGGACCACCAGGGAAGTCCCCCCAGATTCTTTTTCTTTATAGTTTATTTTAAAATATTGAGTATAAGGAATTCCCTGGTGGTCCAGTGGTTAGGACTTGGCACTTTCACAGCCATGGCCTGGGTTCAATCCCTGGTCAGGGATCTCCGGCAAGCTGTGTGGCACAGCCAAAAAATAAAATTAAAAATTCTAGGACTTCCCTGGCAATCCAGTGGTTAAGACTCCTCCCTTACAGGGCTTCCCTGCTGGCGCAGTGGTTGAGAATCCACCTGCCAACGCAGGGGACATGGGTTCGATCCCTGGTGCAGGAAGATGCCACATACCGCGGAGCAACTAAGCCCGTGAGCCACAACTACTGAGCCTGCATGCCGCAACTACTGAAGCCCATGCACCTAGAGCTCATGCTCTGCAACAAGAGAAGCCACCACAATGAGAATCCCGTGCACTGCAATGAAGAATAGCCCCCCTCACTGCAACTAGAGAAAGCTCATGCACAACGATGAAGACCCAATGCAGCCAAAACAATAAATAAATTAAAAAAAAAAAAAACTCCTCCCTTCCACTGCAGGGGGTGTGGGTTCCATCCCTGGTTGGGAAACTAAGATCCCACATGGTGTGCGGTATGGCCAAAAACAAAAAAATCTATGACTTCCCTGGTGGTGCAGTGGTTAAGAATCTGCCTGCCCATGCAGGAGACACAGGTTCCAGCCCTGGTCCGGGAAGATCCCACATGCCATGGAGCAGCTAAGCCCGTGTGCCATAACTACTGAGCCCACATGCCTCAACTACTGAAGCCCACATGCCTAGAGCCCGTGCTCTGCAACAAGAGAAGCCACCACAATGAGAAGCCCACGCACCGCAGTTAAGAGTAGCCCCTGCTCGCCACAACTAGAGACAGCCCGCGCAGCAAGGAAGACCCAATGCAGCCGAAAATAAATAAATGAATAAATAAATAAATAAAAATTTAAAAAAAAAACATAATATTGAGTATAGTTCCCTGTGCTATACAGTAGGTTAAGTGCTTTTTAAATTTTTTAATTTTTGGCTTTGCCGTGCAGCTTGCGGGATCCTAGTTCACGTGATCAGGGATGGAACCCCTGACCTCAGCAGTGAAAGTGCAAAGTCCTAACCACTGGACTGCCAAGGAATTCCCAGATTTGTTTTTTTTTTTTTTTGCAATACGTGGGCCTTTCACTGTTGTGGCCTCTCCCGTCGCGGAGCACAGGCTCCAGACGCGCAGGCTTAGCAGCCATGGCTCACGGGCCTAGCCGCTCCGCGGCATGTGGGATCTTCTCAGACCGGGGCATGAACCCGTGTCCCCTGCTTCGGCAGGCGGACTCTCAACCACTGCCCCACCAGGGAAGCCCCGAGATTTGTATGTTTTTCTTTTTTCTTTTTTCTTTTTTTTGGACACACTGCATAGCATGTAGCATGTGGGATCTTAGTTCCCCAGCCAGGGATCAAACCCGGGCCCCCTGCATTGGAAGCGTAGTGTCTTAACCACTGGACTGCCAGGGAAGTCCTGAGTGCTTTTTTTTTTTAAGAAAAAAGAATTACTGATGGCCAGGCATTGACATCTATGTATAAGAATTAAAACATTCAGTATTGTGATTGACTTCCAGTATCCATGAAGGAAAATCTAATAAAAGTGTAGACCTATAGTTTCTTAACTACTTGGTTCAGTCAATGTCCTCATAGGAAGCAGATGACATACTCAACAAACAGTTAACTGAAGAGGTAATTATTTATAGAATTATGGGCAGGGTTAAGGAAACCCACAGAGGAGGGAGGAACTCCCAGAGGCAGCTCTTAGGCTGAGTGGGTCATGGAAGGGAGCAGGGTTACCAGAACCAGACAAATGCTGTAGCTATGAAGAGAGGCCATAATGGCCTTAGGTAGAGGAACCGTGGCAGCCCAGTTTGGGCAGGGGTTGGGGGTGACCAGAGATGAAATGACTGAACTACTTTCTCTTCCTATAGTCCCATCTTTTGATGGTGCCTTCTATTGCCCAAAGCTATCTGGAAAACTGAGGGCAAGAGAGCTGGGTGATGCAAGCCCAAGTCAGCCTCCCAGGGCACAGAGGAAGGCAAAGACTGGGAATTGATCTAGGGTTGTATTGTCCAATACAACCACCACTAGGCTCATGTGGTTATTTGAGTCCAAATTGGGATGTATTGTAAATGTAAAATACATGCTGGATTTCAAACATTTGGTATTAAAAAAGAATGTAATGTTTATATTGATTACATGTTGAAATTATTTTTTATGTACTGGGTTAAATAAACTATATTATTACAGTTAAATTCATCTGTTAGGACTCTGCGCTGTCACTGCCAAGGGCCTGGGTTCAATCCCTGGTTGGGGAAATAAAATCCCACAAGCCAAGCGGTGCAGCCGAAAAAAAAAAAAGATATATAAAGAAAAAAAAGAAACAGATGAAAAAAACAGATGAAACAGATGAAAAAACAGATGAAACAGATGAAAAAAACAGATGAAAAAAAAAAGAAACAGATGAATTTTTTTTTTTTTTTTTTTGTGGTAGGCGGGCCTCTCACTGTTGTGTCCTCTCCCGTGCGGAGCACAGGCTCCGGACGCGCAGGCTCAGCGGCCATGGCTCACGGGCCTAGCCACTCCGCGGCATGTGGGATCTTCCCGGACCCGGGCACGAACCTGTGTCCTCTGCATCGATCGGCAGGCGGACTCTCAACCACTGCACCACCAGGGAAGCCCTCTTTGTACTTTTTGACTGTGGCTACTAGAGCACTTAAAATTACATGTGTGGCTCACATATCTGTTGGACAGTGTTGATCTACAGGGACAAATGGAAAATAACCTCACACAATTCCAACAAATAATCATTTAAAAACTCGTTTTAATTCTATATCCGGGACAACTATGTGAAAATAGTGTTTCTGCAAATCACATAGTTTAAAGTTTTTGTTTTTGTTTTTAATTTATTTATTTTTTAAAATTTATTTTATTTTTGGCTGTGTTGGGTCTTCGTTGCTGCATGCGGGCTTTCTCTAGTTGCGGCGAGCAGGGGCTACTCTTCGTTGCAGTGCGCGGGCTTCTCATTGCAATGGCTTCTCTTGTTGTGGAGCACAGGCTCTAGGTGCATAGGCTTCAGCAGTTGTGGCTTGCGGGCTCTAGAGCACAGGCTCAGTAGTTGTGGCTTACGGGCTTAGTTGCTCTGCAGCATGTGGGATCTTCCCAGACCAGGGCTGGAACCTGTGTCCCCTGCATTGGCAAGTGGATTCTTAACCTCTGTGCCACCAGGGAAGCCCTTAAAGTTTTTTTTTTTAAGCCTAATTGCCTTGATCCTTTGAGGTGCCACCTTTTAGGTATTTTTATATTATTCCCTGAAACAGTTTTTTAGATCATATCACATATTTAACAATCATTCATTCAGTCAAGAAGTATTTGTTAGGTGCCTTCTATTGTCCAAACACTGAGATGGATTTGGAGGAAAAAGTAGTAAGCCAAAACAGAGTCTCAGGCTACCATCATGGGGCTAAGTTCCAACATAGAGGGGAATTAGAAAAAAGAATCTCACAAGTGGTTGTGAAATTATTTATGTAGAAAATGGTCTGAAAAGGGAAATGGTGTCTTAAGAACATGTCATAGGAAAGATTGGCCTGATTAGGTAAACCAAAGAAGGCTTCCTGGAGGAAGTGATGATTTAGCAGAAGCCAGAGATATCTGGCAAAGTTTGTGAGAGCAGTGAGAGAATGTTCCTGGAAGAGGGTACAGAATATGTAAAGTTCCTGTAGTAAGTTAGAGGAATTAAAAAAAAAATACGCCAGTGTGGTTGAAGCACAAAGTGAGGAATAATTTTGAAATTTCATTAATATGTAAAATGTCCATGTTATACGTCTATTTATTCGTATATCAACAAGTGTTTACAAAGTGCCTACTAAGTGCTTTCAGTGAAGCAAAGCTGAATCAATCACTTTCATTCAGTCAATAAACATTAATTGAGTACTTATTATATTTCTCTCTGGAAGGCTCAGAGAGCTGCTATAATGGTATGTTAGAAGTATGTGCACTCAGGAGATTTTCCCCCCCTCCAAAAGTTAACATTCATCACTTCTGAGAGGTGGGATATTGGGGGAATATCTAACGGTGGTTAGGAATCTTTAGGAGGTATACTTATGAGTAAGAGGTGTACTTATGTGTGATTTCTTTTCTTTTCTTTTCTTTTCTTTTTTTAGCTGTGCTGAGCAGTTTGCGGGATCTTAGTTCTCCAACCAGGGATCAAACCAGTGCACCCTGCACTGGAAGCACGGAGTCCTAATCACTGGACCACCAGGGAATTCCCTCCCTGGACTTTTTATTTTCTGAGTAGTGTTCTTGTACCTGGAAAGGAATAATGATTGATTCTAGTGTTTTGATTAACATTAAATTTATCAAAGTTTCAAATTCTGAAATCCAATTCTTTCTGTAAGGATAAGGTAAATTTCCAATCATTGTTATTTTATTTTCTAAGAACCTAATTTTTTAAATAAGATCAATAATTCTGGGCTTCCCTGGTGGCGCAGTGGTTAAGAATCCGCCTGCCAATGCAGGGGACATGGGTTCGAGCCTGGGTCCGGGAAGATCCCACATGCCATGGAGCAAGCAACTAAGCCCGTGCGCCACAACTACTGAAGCCCGCGTGCCTAGAACCCATGCTCTGCAAGAGAAGCCACCGCAATAAGAAGCCTGGGAACCACAACGAAGAGTAGCCCCCCACTTGCTGCAACTAGAGAAAGCCCGCAGCACAGCAACGAAGACCCAACACAGCCAAAAGTAATAAATAAATTAAAAATAAATTTCTAAAAATAATAATTCCCACTGTCCTTAGATAAATCTTTAATAGAATCAGAAGTTAAGCAGAATTTCCCTAAACAATTAACTTTATTTACACACTTGACTGATTTCATTCCTTTAAATGTATCAAGCAACATTTGTACATTCAGTACATTTAATTCTCTGAAATATTTCAAAGGTGTATCATAGCAGACTTAAAATTGTAACAAGAAAATATCCCCTATTCATGTATTAGAAGACTTAATATCGTTAAGATATGCAGTAGTACACAAAGCAATCTACAGATTCAGTGCAATCCCTACCAAAATTCCAAGAGACTTTATGCAGAAGTGGAAAAGCCAAAATTAATATTGAGAAATAAGAAAAAATTTGGAGGACTCACACTTCCCAATTTCAAAACTTACTACAAAGTTATAGTAATCAATACATTGTGGTACTAGCATAAGGATAGACATATAGACGATTGGAATAGAATTGAGAGTCCAGAAATAAACTCATACATCTATAATCAATTGATTTTTGACAAGGGCCACAGGCCAAGACTTTTCAATGGGGAAAGAATAGTCTCTTCAAAACAAATGGTGTTGTGACAACTGATATCCACATGAAAAACAAAGTGAAGTTGAACCCCTACCTCATACCATATACAAAAATTAACTGCAAATGCATCAACCACCGAAGTATTAGATCTAAAACCATAAAACTCTTACAGTGAAACATAGGGGCAAATCTTCATGACCTTGGATTTGACAATGGATTCCTAGATATGGCACCAAAAGCACAAGCAACAAAAGAAAAAATAAAGTTGAACCTTATCAAAATTAAAAATGTTTGTGCAATAAAGAGCATTAAGACAGTGCTCTTTAAGAAAGTGAAAAGGCAACTGTTGTGTGAAAAATAATTTGTCTGGTCCTTGTCCCAGGTTCCTGGCACTGAGCTTCTAAAACCCTTGGAATTTCCTGAGCAATCACATGATTAGAGGGTTGGGGCTTTGAGCCAGCCCAATCTCTGGAGAGAGGAGAGGAGCTGGAGATTGAATTCAATCATGGAGCCATTGATTTAATCAATCTAGCCTATGCAATGACACTCGCATTAAACACCATGGACTGAAGCTCAGTGGAGCTTCCTGGTTGGTGAAAACATTGATATGCTGGAGGGGTGATGCACCCTGATTCTACGAGGAGAAGGCACAGAAGTACTGTGCCGGGGACCCTCCCATACCTTGCCCAGTGCATTTGTCTATTTGGCTGTTCCTGATCTGTATCCTTTATGATAAAAATGGAACAGCAGGTATAGTGGTTTCTTGAGTTCTGTGAGTCATTCTGGCGAATATCAAACCTACGGGGATTGTGGGAACTCCTACATTTGTAGCTCTGTGTTCAAAAGTGCAGGTGGGGTTTCCCTGGTGGTGCAGTGGTTGAGAGTCTGCCTGCCAATGCAGGAGACACGGGTTCGAGCCCTGGTCCCGGAGGATTCCACATGCCACGGAGCAACTAGGCCCTGTGCGCCACAACTACTGAGCCTGCGCCCTAGAGCACGCGAGCCCCAACTACTGATCCTACGTGCTGCAACTACTGAAGCCCACACGCCTAGAGCCCATGCTCCGCAACAAAAGAAGCCACCGCAATGAGAAGCCCGTGCACCACAATGAAGAGTAGTCCCCGCTCGCCTCGACTAGAGAAAGCCTGCACGCAGCAAGACCCAATGTATTATTTATAATAAATAAATTTATTTTTTAAAAAGTGGTCCACATCAAAAAAACTTAAAAAAAGGTCAAAAAAAAAAAAAGGAAAAGAAAAGGAGAGAATCCACAAGAGGAGAGCAAGACGAGAAAGAAAAAGAATAATTATGCTGTTGATGATATCAAAATAGTGTAGCATTTTATAGAACATTTACAGAACATTTATATTCATGTAACTTGGAAGAGACAGGCTGGCTCCCAGCTTCTTCCTAAACCTCTTCTCAGCCACAAGATTCCTTCCTGTCACAAGCCTGAAGCCAGCCTGACACATAAAAGATGGTAAATGTTCATCAAAAATGAGTGTAAAGCTCTCACTCCCAGCCCTCCCCACACTTGCCCAGAGGCTCTGCTGCAATCTTTCCAGCCTTGATCTTAGAGCAAAGGGAGGTTGGAAGGTAGGGAACCCCAGAATTGCACCCCCTGCTCCTGGTCTCTTTTCAGCCTTCCCTAGCATGTCTTTTACTTTATTTTATTTTGTTTTTCATTTTTTAAAAAATATTTATTTATTATTTGGTTGCATTGGGTCTTAGTTGCAGCATGGGGGCTCCTTAGTTGCAGCTTGCAGGCTCCTTAGTTGTGGCTCACCAGCTCCTTAATTGTGGCATGCGAACTCTTAGTTGTGGCATGCATGTGGCTCTAGTTCCCTGACCAGGGATCGAACCCGGTCCCACTGCATTGGGAGTGCGGAGTCTTAACCACTGTGCCACCAGGGAAGTCCCTTACTTTAATTTATTTTTATTATTTTTATTGAAGTATAGTTGATGTACATTCCCTAGGATGTCTAGATTGCTGCTGATTGCTTGCCACATATTTCAGAATTTAAATTACAAATATACCCAGATAAAGCTTTATTCTCCAGATAAAATTCTGTAGCTTGCTTCATGAGCTTTCATTGTTTGTTGTTGTTTTAAACTTTAAGGGGCAGGGCCAGCAAATGAGGTTATAATGTGTTCATTTATGAACTATAACCTGTTCATTTCAGGTTATAGTTTATGGCTCTATACAGGTTATACTTCCTTTCATTCACCATGCTGTGTCCTGGGAAAGTTTAGTCCTCTTAAAGTGTGTTACAGAAGCAAAAAGGTTGGGAAACACTGAATCAGCAAAGAGGAATTATGTGTGTAAGGAAACTGAGAAGGCTGGTGGCCACATAGTGGACTTTAAGAGGATTCACAACTATTCTTAACACTCTCCCCGCACAACCACCACCAAATAACCCCCACAGAAACCCACGCAGGTTACAGAACAATGCAGGTATGATTTATTTTTCAAATATATAAGTATTATACGTGTGTGCATATGCCCTATACACGTACACACACACACACACACACACACACACACACACACACACATATAGACTCAGAGAAATAGTAGGAAAGCTTATATACCAGAATAATAGCATTTACCTCTCAGTGGTAAGATGAAGATTTCTCTTTTTTTGGCTGTTTATTTCTCTTTATGGTCTAATATTTTATAATTACATTTAATGAAAATTAATGAAAGTTCGTTTTACTGAAGAGCCAAAATAACTTGGGTTTAAAACTTTCATTTTAAATTGGTCCATAGTTACTTTCCAATACTCATCAGTTGATTATCTAATTTATCCTAGTCTGGGGATATGTCACATGACAACTGAAGTTTGTGAGTTAGCTGAGAGCATGTAATTCTATTTCCCTGGCACTGCCCGCTCCCCCACCAAATACCTTTCTCCACATGCAGCAGCAGCTCCCACGACAGCACACACAATAATTTTCACTCTGTAGTTTTCTCTGGAATTTACCGGATTTATAAAATGTAATTGTAGCATTTAGTTTTTTTTTTTTTGGCCGCACCGTGTGGCATGAGGGTTGTGCCCTGACCAGGGATCAAACCCGCACCCCCTGCAGTGGAAGCGTGAGTCTTAACCACTGGACCACCAGGGAATTTCCCTATTGTACCATTTATTTATTAGAAATTTTAAAATTTTATTTATTTATTTTTGCCTGCATTGGGTCTTCACTGCTGCACGTGGGCTTTCTCTGGTTGCAGCGAGCGGGGGCTACTCTTTGTTGCGGCAGGTGGGCTTTACCATTGCGGTGACTTCTCCTGTTGCTGAGCATGGGCTGTATGCATGCAGGCTTCGGTAGTTGCTGCACGCTGGCTCGGTAATTATGGCTCATGGGCTCTAGAGCACAGGCTCAGTAGTTGTGGCGCACGGGCTTAGTTGCTCCGTGGCATGTGGGATCTTCCCAGACCAGGGACCGAACCTGTGTCCCCTGCATTGGCAGGTGGATGCTTAACCACTGCGCCACCAGGGAAGCCGTATTATAGCATTTAAAGTAAGTGGAAACTGAGATACAGAGAGGTTTGGTAAGTTGCCCGAGGTCACACAGCTTGTAAGGGATGGAGATGGGATTCAAACCCCAAGTCTGGCTCTGAAGCCTGGTGATAACTTGAGTGGAAAGCAGTAATGCTCAGAAATTTTAGCCATTTGGAAAGACTACCTTTGATGTCTCTGGGTGTGTGTGTTTTTTTTCAGCTCCCCATGTTCTTCCGGGAACCCTAAGGAACAAAGTGTCACGTGAACAGTGGTCCTTCCTCGCTGCGCCCGGCCTCCTGAGTCAGCTCAGTTCCTGAGCCTCCTTTTCTGATTTCAGCTCCACCCTCTTCCCCCCTCGGTGGCGCCTGAACTTCCATGCCTGCCTCAGTGTATTACCTTGTTTGGTTCTCGGGCCCACAAAGAAGTCGGGAAAAGGATCCAGGCCAGAATAAAAGTATTGCTTGTGCAGCTAGTGGGTGAGAAATCTTTATTTTAGTGACCCTGGCTTGTGCTCTGAAAGTCACAAATACAGGGAAGCAAGTTTAGTCTCAAAAACAACCACAAAAAGAAACTGAAGAGGGCAGAGTGGAGGTGCCAATGTCACAATTTCTAATGTGTACTTTTTTTTTTTTTTTTTTTGCCACACTGCACAGCTTGTGGGATCTTAGTTCCCTGACCAGGGATTGAACTTGGGCCACAGCAGTGGAAGCGCCGAGTCCTAACCACTGGACCGCCAGGGAATTCCCCATTTAATATGTGCTTAATTCTGTGATTAGAAAGAGATTTGTCTTTATTCAGCTCCTTCATGGCTGTCTTTCTTTCTTTCCTCTTTGTTGTGTTTCTAGAGTTTATACACCAATGCAAGGAAACTCAAGCCCAGAAAGTATAAAAAATTTTAGGTAGCTGGTACCATAGTTATCATAATTTAGCATATGCTTATATGTTGCATGAATAACATTTTAAACCCGGTTCAGAGAGTCTCTCTCTCTCTCTCTCTCTCTCTCTCTCACATCTAATTTTTGAAACTCTCTGAGGCAGATGTTCTTATTATATCTGTTTTATGTTTTCTTTTTTTTTTCTTGGCCGCACCGCATGGCTTGAGGGCTCTCAGTTCCCTGACCAGGGATTGAATCCGGCCCAAGGCAGTGAAAGCATCGAGTCCTAACCACTGGACTGCCAGGGAATTCCTATTATTATCTCCATTTTATAGATTAAAAAACTGAGTCACAAGAATTTAAGTCACTTGCCCAAGGTCCTAGAGTTCAGAATTACCAAGCAAGGCTTGCCCCTGCAGTCAGGATACTAACCATAGGCCCATTCTACTTCTGAGGCACCCCAGGGATCTGGAGGCCTTTATTTTACTTGACCTATTATATTTCAGCCTGTTAAGCCCTTACTCTTGCATTTCTGTCTCCTCCCAGTTTTGCAAGTTCCCAGCTCTCTGGCTCCTCCTTCTCAGTGCCCTTCAGAGTGCTTCTTTCTCCACTGCCTACTAATGCAGGGAGCCCTTAGAATTCCTTCCTGGTCTCTTCCTGGCTCCCTGTATGTGTCTGTCCATGAGGAACCTCCTCTACTTTCAGGACTTAAGTTCTTTGCTTTATCTTTGGTGGGGTGATTATTCCTTCATGCCTGAACCATACATCCAATACACATGCTTCCTTCTTTTATCCCTAATGTACTTCAGACCTCCAATTCACTATCTTCCCATCCTGTGCCCCACATCTGACTCTCAATGCTTCACGGCTACTCTTGATTGACCGTGAGTCGCACAGCCTTCATTCCGGCCTGGCCTACCGCCTAGTCATCTTGTCTTTCCTTTCCAGAAACCAAGCTGTGTACCTCTGCATTCAGCCTCCTTTGCCTGGTATGCCCTAGTTTGGGTTTTTCAAACTTTTGATCCCAAGAGTAAGAAATACATGTGACCTCACAACCCAGTACCCACGAGTGCATGACCCCAAGGGTAGGCAGCATCTAGGCTGTCTCAACAGTGGTTGACAACACCATGTTCGTGTTCAAGTTAGAGTATAGGTGCCAGGTCACACCAGTGAGAATTCCAATCCATTTTGTGTCCACACCCAGGGCAGTTATTCAAAATATTTAACCTTAGTTCAGCCTGGACCCTAGCTAATCAAAACAGTCATGGGAGGGTTATGAGAGAAGAGACTGGGTGCCAAGGTGGGAAGAAGACAGGCACTGGGGTATGGGTGGGGAGTTCACAGAGCAGCAGCTATTTATGGAAGAACACAGATGTATTTGAACATTTTAGCAACTGCTACCTCTGTTCCAGAGCCTTCCAGCTGAACATCAATCACTCCATCTACCCCTTAACTTCTGTGTCCCTTACTGACTCCACCATCTAAACCCACTTTCAGGTTCCTGGCTTTTCTGCCACTTGCTACTTTCTGCCCCATCCTTGCTCGGAAAAGAGCCCAGGAGGTCAGCCCTAATTAATTCTAATTTCTGAAAGAAAAGCAGCCTGCTCAGACAGAAGTCAGTGAAGGGTCTTTCCTGGCAAAGGAAAGTATTCCAGGCCTGTTGCGCCACAGTGTTCAGCTCTGCCTCACGCCAGCAGGTGCTGGGAAGGGCAGCACAACAGCCTGTGAGACACTCAGGGTAATGACCCTGCTGTCAGGGAAGGAGTTAATGGCGGGGAGATGAGATGTTTCTCAGTAAATCTGAGCACGTTACTAGGAAGCAGGCGCCCAGTACAGGCATACTGTGACGAGTCTTCAAAGTACCTTGGCAACCAAGACTTTTATTTTAGAAGCAAACTCTTATCAGGATTTTTGATTGTTGGCTGAGATTGAGACCTTAAGCAATTTCCTTAAGCTCTTTTGAGTCTCATAGTCATATCTTTCATATTGCAAAATAGGAAAACAAGAATGACCTACTTGAATCAAAAAGGTATGTAAAAAAAAAGGTATGTAAGGATTAAAATAACTCTTTGTTTTGAAAACTGGCAATTAAAGGGAAGGAATTAAACATTTAACCTCCTTTCTAATGGGCACTATATTTAGGGTAACTACATAATCTCAGTTTATGAGAGAAAGGTCTGTTTTACTAAAGAATGCCAGCTAATCAATGCAGAAATAATAAATCAGCATTTTGTAAGCTCTAATGAATTTGGTTCAAGCAAATATTGTGAACTGCTGTTAAAATCATTAGGTAATCCCCCCATTAGAATGGTTAAAATTAAAAAGCCTGTCCATACTAAATGTTGGTGAGGATATGAAGTAATTGGAATGCTGGTGGGAATGTAAAATGTACAACCTCTTTGGAAAACAGTTTAGAGATTTCTTTAAAAGTTAAACAGGGACTTCCCTGGTGGCGCAGTGGTTAAGAATTGGCCTGCCAATGCAGGGGACAGGGGTTCGAGCCCTGGTCGGGGAAGATCCCACATGCTGCAGAGCAACTAAGCCCGTGCACCACAACTACCGAGCCTGCAAGCCACAACTACTGAGCCCACGCACCGCAACTACTGAAGCCCGTGCTCTCTATAGCCCATGCTCCGCAACAAGAGAAGCCACCGCAATGAGAGGCCCACACACTACAAGGAAGAGTGGCCCCTGCTTGCCTCACCTAGAGAAAGCCCGCACACAGCAAGGAAGACCCAATGCAGCCAAAAAATAATTAATTTAAAGAAAGAAAAATTAAACATATACCCACCATATGACTCAGCCATTTCACTCCAGGATAGTTACCTAAGAGAAGTGAAAGCATACGTCCATACAAAGACTTATACATGAATGTTCACAGCAGCTTTGTAGTAGACTGAAAAGGCTCTTTGAAGAGATTAAGGGTGTGACTCACAGATCCCATCAGCCATCTCAACAAAAGAAAAAAATAGAGATGAAATTATCCAGGAAAGGTAAGAGGAAGAGCCTCTTGTCTACTGGAGTGAATTCCCATGACATGCACAGGAGGCCCACAAGACTCTTGAGAATTTTATACTAGCAGAAACATTGACAGCTTGAACTGAAAGGGACAAAAGGAAGATAAAATGAAAGAAGTTGTACCCCCAAAATTCTCCAGACAGGAAGCAGGCTGATAAAACTACTTAGCTGTAAACATGTGCACCTTTCAGGAAAAAGGAAGGATGGCTCAGAGGATGGCGCTTCAGATCCAGATGACAGAACTGAGAGGCATAGAGAATTATTCCCAGGCCTTGAAGCCTTGTATACTTCTTTTTTTGTTTTTAATTAATTTATTTTTTTGGCTGTGTTGGGTCTTCGTTGCTGTGTGCGGGCTTTCTCTAATTGCAGCGAGCAGGGGCTACGCTTCGTTGTGCTGTGCGGGCTTCTCATTGTGGTGGCTTCTCTTGTTGTGGAGCACAGGCTCTAGGTATGTGGACTTCAGTAGTTGCAGCACACGGGTTCAGTGGTTGTGGCTCACGGGCTCTAGAGCACAGGCTCAGCAGTTGTGGCGCACGGGCTTAGCTGCTCCGCAGCATATGGGATCTTCCCGGACCAGGGCTTGAACCAGTGTCCCCTGCATTGGCAGGCGGATTCTCAACCACTGCATCACTAGGGAAGCCCGCCTCGTATACTTCTAATTGCTTTGCCTGTATTCACTCAGGTTTTCAAACCTTTTGGGTGGTGACTCACCATAAGAAATACATTTTACGAAGCAATGCAGCACACTCATACATACACAATGGAAGCCAAAGATTTCAGAAAATAATTACCTACCCTGACTGTGTGCAATGCATTCTGATATCTTCTGTTAGATTGTATTCTGATTCTATTTCATTTTTTTAAAAAAATGCAGTTAACCCATTAAGTTGATTTCATGACCAACTGATGAGTCTTGACCTGCAGTTTGAAAAACCCTTTTAACTTGTTTAATATATGTACAGACACACACACAAACTCCTATGAGGTAGAAACTGTTATTGTACCCATTTTTCAGAAGAGGAAATTCTGGCACAGAGAGGTTAAATAACTTGCCTAAGCACACACAGGTAGGGATAAAGTGGGAGAACCAGGATTCTAACCCAGGGAGCCAGCTTCAAAGACAGTCCTTTGAACTACTCTCTTACAAGGCCTCTCTTATCCCACCTGCCACATGGTGGTAAGTGAGTATCTGCTGATAGATGTCTCTGATTCTCCAAAGGAGTGATTCAAGTGGTATTTGAACAGAGTGCTCTATTAAGATTATTGGAGTGTTCAAGGTTATGGCAGATTTACGGAGCAGAAGTTATATTTTCTGACTCATATTTCATAATCAACAATAGTTCTCTGTGAAGAGCATAGACTTCCAAGTCAGATAATTCTGAGTTCACATACTGGCTCCACACCAGGGACAGATCCAGTCTTTGTGGGAACTGAAGCTTTATGCAATTTTGAAATCTCTTCCTAAGGAGAATAGAGCTCATGTATTCAGAATTAAGTGCCGCGCCTTGAAAGGGGCCCATGTAAGAGAGGGCCCTGTGGCTTCAGCTTCCTTAGCTTTCTGCTTATTTGCCTCTGTCTGCCCTTTATTAGCCCTTTATTTCTTTTCTTTTTTACAAAATTTTTTAAAATTTATTTATTTTTTGGCTGCATTGGGTCTTCATTGCTGTGCGTGGACTTTCTCTAGTTGCGGTAAGCGGGGGCGACTCTTCATTGTGGTGTGGTGGCTTCTCGTGTAGCGGAGCATGGGCTCTAGGCGCGCGGGCTTCAGTAGTTGTGGCTCGCGGGCTCTAGAGCACAGGTTCAGTAGTTGTGGTGCGTGGGCTTAGTTGCTCTGCGGCATGTGGGATCTTCCCGGACCAGGGCTCGAACCTGTGTCCCCTGAACTGACAGGCAGATTCTTAATCACTGTGCCACCAGGAAAGTCCCTAGCCCTTTCTTTCTGACACTCGGTTTTCTAATCTCTGAAATAGGTGTAGCAGTTCCTATTTCTCATGGATGCCAGACGATCAGCTGAAAGGACCTAGCTGAAGAGCCTAGTACAATGTTCACTAATTAGGTACTCAATAAGTAATTGTTAATAGCAATAATAATAATTAAAAAATAGAATACTTCAATTAGAAAACAGTTTTTAAGCAAGGTTTTGAAATAAAAACACGATATGGAGAAAAAGTATTTTGTCAGTGCATTTACACCTCAGCTCTGTAACTCAGCTCTCCCTGGAGTCCAATTATTTTGGTTTCTCCAAAGCTCTCTCTCCAAAGAGAAGTATAAGTGAGAATAAGAAAGCAGAGTATTCAAAAACAAAGGCAGATATAGAGAGCATATCATGGGAGAAAGTCAGCTGCAGGGGCCCCCAAAGGCCAGATTTCCACTGTGTGGATGTCGATAAGAAGAAAAAATATTGAACTGTTTAAGATCTTTCTCAATAAACCAAAAAGGGGCATTCAAGGTGCATTTTGGCATTAAGAGAGGAGGCAGCTGGACAAACTCCATCCTGGTAGAGTCAAGTTTTAGTCACCTGTATTCAGACATTTTATGCTTGTTGTTCTGCTGTGTCCTGAGGGATTATCAAAAAGCAAGAGGCCTCTGGAGTCGGCTTCCTGCCCCTTGGAGAACCAACAGTATTTGCAGAAACACATGAGGTCACTTTGCCTTCCAGTTACATCTTATACTCTCCTCTCAGAGTTTGAGATGCTAAAAAAAGGAGGTATGTTAATATAGAGTGACATGAAAATATAACAGGAGTTTTTCTCAAACGTGTGGCTTCTCTTGGTTATCTGTGGGTTTTTTGTTTCGGGTGACTGTTGTGTCATTTAGGTAAAAAATAATAAGTGGGGATGTGTGGGAAGAGAAGGGTCAAAAGACGGTAGGAAGTAATTAGATTAATTCGATAATTAAGGGGAGACATGTGGGTGATTATTAAGTTTCTTGCTAGCTACATTTAGGCATAAGCACATGTTTTATTTTTCTTAATATTTACAAATGACTCATACCCTTTGTAATTCAGCAATCACAGACTCTTCCCATTTTTCCCCAGAAATTCCTCTGTGTAAAGCTGAAGATGAAACAGCCCTTCTTTTTCTACTCACTGGCAAAACGATTTCTTTCCTTCTGCCATATCTATTTATCTACTAAGGGCATCAGGCACTTCTGGATTCATCTATTGCCTCCAAACCCCTATTTCCCTCTATTCTGATCCGCAGTACTATGTCAGGAGGCTACTTTGGAATATTAACTGGTGGCTTTTGTCCACAGGATTTTCTTTTCTCCATGGCCTTTACCCCCATTCGGTGAACTAAATTTTTGTTGTCTCAACTCAGGGAAGGGTGGACCCATCTGAAAGAGGAGTCTTTTTCTGGCTTTGGGAAGCAGAAAGGACTCATGTACAGAGACAACACTGAAGGTCTGCAAGAGTCTACTGGACCTCTAGATGAGATCAATGTTCCCATACTTGAGGAGAGTGTGGCTGGGGAGCTTGTACATTCCACACAAGGCCCGGTGCTGTGCCCCCGTAACTGGACCAGGCCTTCTGGGGTGGAGTTAGGAACCAGGATGATAGGAGTGCCCTGATAACTGTTTTTGTGTCTTCGATGGTTGCTAGGGAAAATTTCATACAAAGAGGCTGTGTGACCACTATCAGGCCACCCTCAGAGACTGCTGCTTTAATCATTCCTAATGATCACTTTGGACAAAGTCTGGAAAAACATAGGGAAAAAAATTTAAATATGTGAGGAGGATGAAGGGAAGCATTCAGATCCCTTTAAACTAGCATTCATGAGGACTGTGACCTCTTGGTACATTTCAGCTTGGCCAGCATAACAGGTGATATTCAGGAGCAGAAAGCCACTCTCCCCCATGTCCTGTCACCACCAGAGTCCCTGGAAATTAGATATGACTCAGAGGAGTGTAGGATGTAGGGGTGTAGAGTGACCCTACACATCTAATTGTAATCTATGATAATGGCTAGTCAGGCAAAGCACAGGAAGCCGTGTGGACTGGTCTGTGCAGAGGGAAGGGCACCCTGAGCTGAGACCCGAAGGGTGAGATAGAGGTAACTAGGTGTTTGTGAAGGTAGAAAGAAAATACAGTCCCTGGGCTGGCAATTACCCAGTGAGCTACCCAGAACCACTTATGAAACAGTGTCGTGAGGCAAAGAGCAAGGAAAGGAGAAGGGACTGCTCAATAGCAGCAGATGCTGCAGAAAAGTCAAAGCAACATGAGGACCGTTGGATTAAAGAATACGGAAGACATTGTGTAGACTTTGTCAAGAATAGTTTCAGCAGATTGTGGGGAGAAAAAAAAATTGCAGGAGGCTGAGATGTGGGGGGTGTAGAAATAAAGATGGTAGAAATAAACAGACAAATTTTCATGAAATTTGGCTGTGAAGGGAATGGTAAAGGGCAGTAGTAGGAGCTGGATAGGGAGTCAAAGGAAAAGGCTTTTAAAAGGTTGGGGAACCTTTGAACATGTGTAAACATTGACAGGAAGCAGCAAGTAGAGAGCAGGTAAAGAAGAGAGGATGGAGAGGGGGGACTCTCATTAGCAAAAGACACCTGGGGAACTAGGAAGTGACACGAGCCAAAGCTCAGGTAGGAAACTGGCCTAAATAGGAGGAAAAAAGGCTGGAGACATCGTAGATTTGGTGGCAGAGGTGAGGGAGCTGTCTAATGGCCTCTGTGAAGCGGGAGGAGATAGGATCTGCTAATTGGGGTGGGTCAGTGGATGGGAAGGGTTAGTAAAATCAAAGAATTGAAAAACATAGAAGAGATCTGAAACAGCTAGTAGAGTCGGTACAGATTCCCCACGTGCCAGCAAAACCTTACATCCCAGTACCTTTATTTCTGTTTTGAGCTCTCATTCCTCTAGGTGGCAGAGGCTTCATCTCAGTCAGTTCAGGAAGAGATGACAGGCAGGCAGTTGGATTCATGGGTCTGGAGCTCAGAGAGGGATATGGGCTGATAACATCCATCTGGGGTTCATCAGAACACAGTGTTTGTCTCTGGAGTCCCAGGAGTCATTGACATGCCTCAGCGCGAAATAAGAGGACAAAGAGCCCAACTTGGGGGAAAGGCCCAGTAGAGGAAGAAGAATCAGCAAAGGAAACTCAGAAGGTAGGAAGAAAAGCAGGAGAATGTCATGTCATAGAACTAAGAGAAGTGAGTATTTGAAGTGAAATAAGAGGTCAACTAGGATTAGGATTAGAAAATATTCAGGGATGTCATGTCTTCTTTCTTTGAGTTGGGGCACAAAAAAAAAAAAAAACAGAGGATATAATCATGATACTACTATTTATTGAGTATATAGTGCCTGATTCTGTCATTCAACCAACCAATCAGTCATATATTAACTGAGTGAGTATGACTGTAGAGAAGTTTTCTTGTTATGAGGGCAGAGCTGGGGACTGCCCGGGCTAAAAGCTGCTAGTGGTCACCGGCGCCTCAGAGAATGAGGCAGGTGTCAAAAGCTCGGTGCTTAAATAAAAATGCTACATTAGTTTGTTCAGCTGCAGTAATGAGGAGCAGGTGGAGAGAGAGAGAAAGGAGCTTATTGTAAAAATTAGGAGAGGGAAAAACTTATTCTAAAAATTAGGATGATTAAGCTTTGAGGGGAGTTCCCTGGCAGTCCAGTGGTTAGGACTCTGCGCTTCCACTGCAGTGGGGCCTGGGTTCAGTTCCTGGTCAGGAAACTAAGATCCTGCAAGCCACGTGGCATGACCAAAAAAAAAAAAAAAAAAAAGAGAGATTAAGCTTTGAGGATCTTGAAGCAGTCTGAAATTCAACTTTAAGATTTAGGAGGTGAGGACTCTGCTCTTCACCATGTCTTCTTACAAGACTTTCAGGATCAAGCAATTCCTGGCGAAGAAACAAAAGCAGAACCGTCCCATTCCCCAGTGGATTCGGATGAAAACTGGTAATAAAATCAGATACAACTCCAAGAGGAGACGCTGGAGAAGAATCAAGCTGGCTCTATAAGGAATCGCACATGAGATGGCACGCATATTTATTCTGTATCAAGTCACTTGCTTCTTACCATATCACTCTGAAAACATCACTATCTGGATAGCTGGATGTGTTTTATTGGGAAAATGATTTTTCTCTTTGTTTCTATGTTTCTGCACTAGTAGGTTGGCTCAGAAAAAAATATGTGAGACCTTTTGTTGGAAAAAAAAAAAGATTTAGGAGGTGAAAACTGTGAGCTTCTGTTTGGCACAAGTTCGTCCGTAGGCACTGATGCCTGCTCTGTTTGCACAGAAATGGAAGCACCCTGAGAGAATCTCACTCCTATAACAGAGTGCAACTGAAAACAGGACTTTAGGGATTAAATCAGGTTATGAATGGACGAATGGAGTTCACTGTTAAAAAAGAATGACCCCTTTCATCATCATCATCATTATTATTATTATATTATTATTACAGGATCTTAGTTCCTCCACCAGGGATTGAACCCGGGCCCTGGCAATGAAAGTGCCAAGTCCTAACCACTGGACCGCCAGGGAATTCCCTAACGACCCATTTTAGATTAATTTATTTTGGTATATCCATCACTGAAAATTATACAACCCTTAAAAAAAGAATGAGGCAGTTCTACTTGTCCTGATTTCCGAGATATCTTTTTCAGTGAAAAGTACAAAGTGCAAAGCCGTGCATTTGGAGTGCTCTTCTCAGAAAAGGACCTATACGGATATGTCTGCATATACAAAGAATACGGAAGAAAACAAGAAACTGGTGACAAAGGTGGCCCATGGGGAGGAGAGCTCAGTGTCCTGGGATCAAGGCAGAGAGCTTGCATTGCACACTCTTTTGAATGTTGTACCAAGTATTATTTATTTAATAAATATATGTAAATACATAGAAGATGCCTTTGGTGAATCATTATGCCAGGTTCGTTTGTAATACAAAGTCATTCCCTAATTTGCTTTGGAAATGTTGACATTTGTGTATTGGATTTTCTTAAAGCATGAAATACCAGAGTCTGCAAGCCACACCCTGAGTGCTCTAAATTTGAGGTCACCAACAAAACCAGCCATGCAAGTGTGAACCTTCCAAAAGGCCAAACATTGTCAAGTGTGTGGGCTTCTCATTGCGGTGGCTTTTCTTGTTGTAGATCACGGGCTCTAGGTGCATGGGCTTCAGTAATTGTGGCACATGGGCTCAGTACTTGTGGCTCACAGGCTCTAGAGCACAGGCTCAGTAGTTGTGGCACACGGGCTTAGTGCACCGAGGCATGTAGGATCTTCCCAGACCAGGGTTCCGACCCATGTCCCCTGCATTGGCAGGCGGATTCTTGACCACTGTGCCACCAGGGAAGCCCCAATTCTCTTTTTTCTAAATGAGGAGACTAAGGCTAAAGGGGAAGAGTTGTGCCTAACAAAGAGATAATGCCACTTTGTGTAAATAAGGGAGAAAAAATAGTCTCTCTATCCATATCTGCATGAAGATATGAAGAAAGGATACACAAAACACTAATACCAATGGCTAACTATATGGAGAGGGAAGGTGAGAAATGGGAGGGTGGGAGACAGGGGTAGGAATGAGATTTTTCACTTTGAACCTTTTATAATCCTTGAACTGTTTTTTTGAACAATAAAACCTATTTAAAAGAGAGATGGACCATTGACATCTACATGACTTACAATTCAGTTTTCAAGGAAGACATTATGAGGCTATGGGCTCAGAAATAAATTAAGAATCTGGTGTTGAAACCACAGGTCAAATCCTGCTGCTTCAAATGCCCATGACAGTCGGAGTTATTTTGTCATACTGAGATTTGTTTGAGATAACATGGGCCATTAGCTGGCCTTAGATCTTGTTTTTGATTATAGACAGATTTGTCAAAATCATGCAGTAACAGCCCCTTGCTAGTTTGTGGATTCAGTCATATGAAGAGGCACCACAGAGCAGGACAAAGATCAATGGACAGGAAGACGGGCAAGCTGGTTCTAACCGAACTTTGCAATTTAATTCACCTGTGACTCTGGGCCACTTAATTCCTCTCCTTAGGCCGGTTTTCACATCTGTAAAATGGAAGGATTACACGAAGTGATCTCTAGGTTCTCTGATATGACTGGAGTCTGAAACAGTTGTTAGCAGTTTAGAACTAAAGGGGAATTTATGAGATCATTTTTCAAGGCCAGGAAATGGCTATGGACTGTTGGGTCACCTTTTGCTCCTTTGACCTGAAGTTACAACAAGAACCATCAAGTGATCTTCTTGGCCCTTGTCTCCTACGACCACACACACACACACACACACACACACACACACACTGATGATGACTAGATCTGTGTTCCTCAGAGCACTAGTTTATGGAAGTGTTAATTAGTGCTCCATGAAACATCTCAGATGAATTTGGGGTATCCTGTACAATAAATGTTCCCAATGGAGAATCACAATGGTATTAATGGACCTAAGAAATCCTGTAGTAAAGAAACTCAAATAGGGAATTCCCTGGCGGTCCACGTGTTAGGTCTTGGCCTTCTTCACTGCCGTGGCTGGGTTCACTCCCTGGTTGGGGAACTGAGATCCTGCAAGCCGTGTGGCGCAGCCCAAAAAAAAAAAAAGTGAAAAAAGAAACACTTAATTTTACTTAACCTAGCGTTTTCCAAACTTATGCATATGGAACACTTTAGTGTGTCCTATTACCTTTACTTAGAACAAGTGGGATTCGCATACCTCTATTTTTAGGGAATACATGAGATCAGCTATCATTTGGCAATTAGGACAGTTCTGGGGCTTCTGCAAACATGGGAAGATTGAACACATTCCTAAGGGAGGCTGAGAGTCTTGTGATTCATGCAGCTCTCCACCCCACCAATTGAAAAAAAACCTTTCAACAGTGGGAGCCTCAGAAACTCCCTTGTTTTACAGGAAATTTCCCGTCTAAGCACAGTGAGGTCAGATTTATTTTTGCTTTGGGAAATTTGTTTCTGTCACTCTTTTTGTTCAGAAATTATAGTTCTCTTTCTCTCCTTGCTGCAAAAGGTTGGTTTAATTCCCTCCCTCCTAATGTTTTCACTCCCAAACAGGCAGGTAGGAAAAGTTTATGCATTATTTGGGTGCTGGACCTGCCCCACTTCACATCCTGCATTTGTTTTTGAGATTTTCCACCCTCAATTCCCAAAGAAACATTGACTCATCATGACACACACACACACACACACACACACACACACACACACACACACACAGAGTCACTTGGAAAAAATTAATTTAAAATCTGTATTTCTTAAGACTTCTCAATTATTTTGGCCTCATCATTAAGCATTTAGTTTAAAGAAAGACTCTAAGCAGGCAAAATCATATGATCAAAACTATCATTGTACTATGTGTTGGCATGTCTGTAAGTCTGAAATCAAGCAACAATATGAAAAGCTGCTTTTACATTTAGCACTTTCTTTGAGTTTTCAGGTTTGTGGCCTAAGCATTAAAAATGACCAGTCAGGTGGCTATTGCAGGGCCAGCTGATTATACTAATGCTTCCCTGAAGAATTGCAGCTGCAAATAAATTCTTTTTCTCCTGACCAGCCTTCCTTATTGGCAGTTACCCCATAGTATATGCTGTCCCCTCGTGCTCTCCTGGGTCAGTGAGAAAGACATGGAGATGAGAAGGCAGCTGGATGGGGGTGGAGGAGGTACCCACTGACTCTCCCACCCACTCCTTCTACCTTAGCACCAGTTCTTTGATGGGTTGTCTTAATTTACCTGGGAAATATTAACTGTTGCTATGGTTGAAATTTAAAAAGAGAAGGCCATGGGGCTTCCCTGGTGGCGCACTGGTTGTGAGTCCGCCTGCCGATGCAGGGGACACGGTTCGTGCCCCGGTCTGGGAAGATCCCACATGCCGCAGAGCGGCTGGGACCGTGAGCCATGGCCGCTGAGCCTGTGTGTCTGGAGACTGTGCTCTGCAACGGGAGAGGCCACAACAGTGAGAGGCCCGCGTACCACAAAAAAAAAAAAGAGAAGGCCATGAAATTAAGTGGGAAGGAAACACCAAAGAGAAAAAAATGAACAAGATGGGAGACAGATTACTTACGATAATGGAGGGTGTGATGGTTAATTTTATGTGTCAATTTGTCTAGGTTATGATGCCCAGTTTGGTCAAACACTAGTCTAGATGTTGCCGTGAATGTATATTTTAAATATTATTAACATTTTAAATTACTTGACTGTTAAGTTAAGCAGATTACCCTCCATAATGTGGGTGGGTCTCATTCAGTCAGTTGAAAGCCTTATGGGCAAAGGCTGAGGTTTCCAAAGGAAGAAGGAATTTTGCATCAAGATGATGACATAGAAATCCTGCCTGAGTTTCCAGCCTACTGGGCTACACTGTGGATTTCAGACTTAAGATTACAACATCACCTCTTGCCTGAGTTTCCAGCCTGCCCTACAGATTTAGAATTTGCCAGCCCCCACAATCCTTAAAACAAACTGTCTCTTTCTCTCTTTACCCTATTGCTTCTGTTTCTCTGGAGAAGCCTGATTAATACAGAGGGCTCTAGGAAGGATGACCCTAGAGAAAAAAATGGAGCTGTTTGACCATAATCTGATACGAGATTTCCAGTTTGGCAGAGAGCTTGCAGATAAGTCAGTGATAGATATTTTAAAATAAAACTGTGCAAGGGAAAAAATTGAAGCAATTTTTAACTCCAGAGAAAACAAAAAGTGGCAAAGAAGACAGAGTAATTATTCTGCCTCATTTGGTTCAGTTATAAACACTGAATTAAAAAAATTTTTTTTATCGAAGTATAGCTGATTAACAATGTGTTAGTTTCAGGTGTATAGCAAAGTTTTACATATATATATAAGAAATACATATATATTCTTTTTCAGATTCTTTTCCATTATAGGTTATTACAAGATATTGAATATAGTTCCCTGTGCTACACAGTAGATCCTTGCTGTTTATATATTTTATATATAGTAGTGTGTATCTGTTAATCCCAAGCTCCTAATTTATTCCTTCTCTTTCCTCTTTGGTAACCATAAATTTGTTTTCTATATCTGTGAGTCTATTTCTGTTTTGTAAATAAGTTCATTTGTATCATTTTTTAAGATTCCATGTATAAGTGATATCATATGATATTTGTCTTTCTCTGTCTGACTTACTTCACTTGGTATGATAATCTCTAGGTCCATCCATGTTGCTTCAAATGGCACTATTTCCTTTTTATGGCTGAGTAATATTCCATTGTATATATTTACCACATCTTCTTTATTTATTCATCTGTCAATGGACACTTAGGTTTCTTTCATGTCTTGGCTATTGTAAGCAGTGCTGCTATCAACTGGGGTGCAGGCATCTTTTCAAATTATAGTTTTTGTCTTTTCCAGATATACGCCCAGGAGTGGCATTGCAGGATCATGTGGTAACTCTGTTTTTAGTTTTTTAAGGAAACTCCATACTGTTCTCCATAATGGCTGCACCAATTTACATTCCCACCAACAGTGTAGGAGAGTTCCCTTTTCTCCACATCCTCTCCAGCATTTATTATTTTGTAGACTTTTTGATGATGGCCATTCTGCCTGGTGTGAGGTGATACCTCATTGTAGTTTTGATTTGCATTTCTCTAATAATCAGCAATGTTGAGCATCTTTTCATGTGCCTGTTGGCCCTCTGTATATCTTCTTTGGAGAATAAATGATGAATATCAGTTTAAGGAAAATGACAGTGATGGAAGAAGTTATATGGAAGTTGTGGTGTAAGTAAGTCAAATCCTCATCTTCACTGAGGAAGTTAAAAAATATAAAATTGAAAATTTGAGAAAAAGCAATATTATTTAGAAACAAGGAGATAAATAGCAGAAGAAACAACTAAAAGCATTGAAAGCAGCTGCTTGCTGATTGACTCCAGTGGGAGTGGGTGGGCAAGTAGCTGCTGTTTATCATTATAAATCTTGTAGATCATTTGGTCTTTTTTAAGTCCATATGTGTATTACTTTGATAAAAATAAAAACTAAATTAAAAGTTATGTGGGGTGCTTCCCTGGTGGCACAGTGGTTGAGAGTCCTCCTGCCGATGCAGGGGACATGGGTTCGTGCCCCGGTCCGGGAAGATCCCACATGCCGCGGTGCAGCTGGGCCCGTGAGCCTATGGCCGCTGAGCCTGCACGTCCGGAGCCTGTGCTCCGCAATGGGAGAGGCCACAACAGTGAGAGGCCCGCGTACCACAAAAAAAAAAAAAAAAAAAAAAGTTATGTGGGTCCAATATGGAAAATTTGGAAAGTACAGAAAAGTATAAGAAAGAAATAATAACCACTCATAATTCTTCCACTCAGAGAAGGTAACTATGCACATTTTTTAAATTGAAATATAGTTAATTTACAATGTTGTGTAACTACACACATTTCTTTTTTTAATATTTCTTTTTTATTTATTTATTTTTGGCTGTGTTGGGTCTTAGTTGTGGCACTTGGGCTCTTCGTTGCAGCGCGCAGGCTCCAGAGCACGTGGGCTCTGTAGTTGTGGCACAAAGGCTCAGTAGTTGCGGCACATGGACTTAGTTGCCCCGCGGCATGTGGGATCTTTGTTCTCCGACCAGGGATTGAACCCCCGTCCCCTGCATTGGAAGGTAGATTCTTAACCACTGGACTACCAGGGAAGTCCCAACTATGCACATTTCTGAGGAAAAGGATTATTAAATGAATTTATTGGGATTAAGCTGTCAGAGCTTGAGGATTTTAAAATATCATAACAGATATAAATGGACAGATAAGAGTATAATACTGCATGCGAAATATTGTAGGTATAATTACATACAGTATAATCATATACAGTATGATCCCATATGTGTTTATGTGTGTATTAGAAAGTAATCTGTACACCTGAAACTGATATAAAGAAAAAGGAAAACTACTAACTTCTTGGCAGTTAATTTATTCTACCGAAATTTGTGAATCTCAATGTACTACTCAACATACTCCCAAATAAACATTATTATCCACAATGATACTGTCAGTCAGATGAGGCCATGTAGTTGCTAAATGGAGTTCACTAAAATAAACAAAACATAAAATAATGTTTTAAAAAAAAGTAAGAAAGTACTCTGAAGGGATACCCACCAAAATGTTACTTGGTAGTGACCAGGGCTGGGGCTGGGACTAGGATGGGCAAGTGAGGAGTTAGGACTCACAATGAAAGGAAACACACTCTCAGGATCATGCAAGCGCAGGGGCCGCAGCTTAACTTGAGGGCCTCCTTGAATACTGTACCCTAGGTGCGTCAGTTGCCTCAGTCTCTGCCCTGGTAGGGACATAGAGCTGCTGGATTGTGGGCACTTTCCCCTTCATATTTTTCACTTAGATATACATTTAAATTGCTAGTAACTCCAAGGTATGTGGACCAGCAGCATTAGAATAACCTGGGAGCTTCTTTGAAATGCAGAATCTCAGCTCAGCCCCAGCCCTTCTGAATCAGAATCTGCATTTTAGCTGAATCCCAGGGGATATGTTTGCACGTTGAAGTTTGAGAAGCCCAGGGTTAGCAGGCACCAAGCACAGTTCCTTCCCTCAATTGGAGGGAATATTCAGAGGCAATTGCTGTCATGGCCCCCAGTGGGTTGGACACACACTGCCAGGGGGTAAGACGTCTGTTCTCCAGAGGACTGTGGTCTTTGCCAAGAGCCTGAGCTTCAGCTGGTGAAGCAATCACAGGTTAGCTTGATGGAGGAGGAGCAGGTGATTCCTTTGGGACAAAGAACAATTTAGAGCAAAGTTTAAAGAGAAGGGAAAGTCTAATGGGTCTGAAAGTGAGGAAAGGAGCAAGACAAAAGAAGTGCTAATATTCAGACCAAGTAATTCAAGTCCCAAGGGGATGAAGAATAACTTAGTATCCTATAAGGTTGTTCATTCCAAGAGTTTTTAGAGAAATCTGTTATAAAACTGAGAAGCTTGGATTAGGTGAATTATATTGTATTTATAAGAAGGCAGAGACTTCCCTGGTGGCTCAGTGGTTAAGAACCTGCCTGCCAACGCAGGGGACACAGGTTCGAACCCTGGTCTGGGAAGATCCCACATGCTGCTGAGCAACTAAGCCCGTGCGCCACAACTACTGAGCCTGCGCGCCTAGAGCCCTTGCTCTGCAACAAGAGGCCACTGCAATGAAAAGCCCGTGCACCGCAACAAAGAGTAGCCCCTGCTCACTGCAACTAGAGAAAGCCCACGTGCAGCATCTAAGACCCAATGCAGCCAAAAATAAATAAATAAATTTATTTAAAAAAATTATAAGAGGGCAGAGTTAACATAGAATAGAAAATACAAAGGGAATGACTCTGTTTCAGTATCAATTAATTAATAAACAGAAGTCAATTAATAAGCGTCCTGCTATATGTCTGCTGTCCATTTAGATTAGTAAATTAGATTAAAAGAGAACAGCAAAATAATATATAGTGCCATGGCAAACATTATTGACTGTATCAGCCAATATACATTCTTAACCTCTTTTTTCCTTGCCTGCCTCCCTAACAGATCATAAAAAGCTGAGTCTGCTCTCCCAGGAAGGGTGGCCATGTGATGCAATTCTGGCCAATGAGACCCCTGTGGAGGTCTCTAGACATTATATGGGGCCACCACCACTCTCATCAGAATGGATTCAGAGTGATCTTTCCAGGGCCTGGAGTAGGGTGTGGTGAGTCAGACACTCACCTTGGTATAAGATTTATGAAGGTGGCAAAAAATCAGTAATTAAGGTAATATTTTAATGCAATATTAAAAAAATAAAAATTAATGCAAAAATATCCATGATGAATGAAATATCAACATTTATAATAAAGGCCAGGGTCGTTCCTGTTCGTCCAGTGGTTAAGACTCCTTGCTTCCACTACAGGGGGGATGGGTTCGATCCCTGGTCAGGGAACTAAGATCCCACATGCCACAAGGCCCAAAAATAAATAAATAAAATAAAATAAAATAAAATAAGGGCTGGGTCTGACAACACCAGAGTTTTAGAGTGAGGCAAATGAGGCTGAGTCCTGCAAGAGTAGGATCAGGTCACCCTAATTTCCAACCCACAGGTGGGGGGTCAGGGTGGAAAAAGTGATTGGTGGCACTTAGGTTTTTATGCCCACTCTCTAGCTGCAGGGGAGTCTAGGAAAGAGACTACCTGTAATTTTCAGTTTTGATAGTGAGAAGTGGGAAATACTTGAAAGGGATTCAGGAGCTAGGTCATCAAAAAGAATGACAAATGTCCACTACACTTAATGGAGTCATGGTAAAATGTCACCATTTGGGTCCATGAAGGGCTAGATCAGCATATTTTGGCTAGATTATTTTGAGGAAACCTTTAGTATTTATTAGAGTTGGGATACAGATAAATTAATGTATGACTATAGAGGGTGGAGAACAAAATTCCTCTCCTGAAACTGGGAATGCTCCAAAGAGAAGATAAGGTTTGAGCTGGGCTTTCGAGGAAGGAAAGGGGAAAGCAGAAAGAACAGTGAATTTTCAGTTAAAAAATGGGGTTCCCTGCTTCACTACTTGGCTTCCCAGCTGTGAGAATTCAGGCAAGTCACTTTGCTTCCCCAAGTGTTAGTTACTTTATCTGTTGTTAAAAAAACAAAAATTCCAACAAATAAATCTGAAGATCTATTGGCTTTGTTCAATCTTCATGAATCAGGCAGCATTCCAGCTAGTAAACAGAAAGGTGCTGTAATGGGTTGTACAAAATGGAAGGTTTTTGTGGTCAGGAGGAGGGTGGGGCAAGGAAGCTATTAGCAAAAGAAAAGAAAGAGCTGCTTTCGGCTAGATAACCATATTTTGGGGAAAGGGTGAGGTTCAATCATGCAGATTCCATCTTCTTCCTTTGTGGGAGTTGTGGGGGAGATGGAGAGGGTCCAGGTGACAGATTACCTCACTGGTGCTGACCAGAATATTCCAGACTGGATGATTGAGATTACATTACCGAGGGAAGGTGGAAACTGCAATTAGATCAGGTATCAAATCTAAGTTTATTATCATGGGCTTTAGCACAAGTGATGCCATTTTGGGCCTGTGGTTTTCTCTTTAACAGTAAAAACGTATCCCTTGTAACCAACAAGGACCTACTGTATAACACAGGGAACTCTGCTCAATATTCTATAATAAACAAAGTGAGAAAATAATTTGAAAAAGAATATATATATATATATATGTATAACTGAATCACTTTGCTGTACACCTGAAACTAACACAACATTGTAAACCAGATATAGTCCAATATAAAATAAAAGTTAAAAAAATAAATAAGTTAAAAAAAAAGCAAAAATAAAAGTAAAGGGCAAGGACTTCTCTGGTGGCACAGTGGTTAAAGAATCTGCCTACCAGTGCAGGGGACACGGGTTTGAGCCCTGGTCTGGGAAAATCCCACATGCCGCAGAGCAACTAAGCCCGTGCACCAGAACTACTGAGCCCGCGTGCCTAGAGCCTGTGCTCCACAGCGAGAGAAGCCACCTCAATGAGAAGTCCGTGCACCACAACAAAGAGTAGCCCCTGCTCTCTGCAACTAGAGAAAAGCCCGAGTGCAGCAACGAAGACCCAACGCAGCCAAAAATAAATAAATAAATCTTAAAAAAAAAAGTAAAGGGCAAGACCTTGATCTTGAAAAGTTAAAAGAAAAAACAACAAAAATCTTATCCTTTGAGACCTGCCAAAGAGCTGTGAAGATCGAATAGCTGCTCTCAAAAAGACAACAGGGGATTTCCCTGGTGGTGCAATGGTTAAGAATCCACCTGCCAATGCAGGGGACACAGGTTCGAACCCTGGTCCTGGAAGATCCCATATGCTGCGGAGCAACTAAGTCCGTGCGCCACAACTACTGAGCCTGCGCTCTAGAGCCCGGGAACCACAACTACTGAAGCCCACATGCTCTAGGGCCTGCATGCCACAACTGCTGAACCAGCATGCTGCAACTACTGAAGCCCCTGCGCCTATAGCCCGTGCTCTGCAACAAGAGAAGCCACTGCAATGAGAAGCGCACAGACCGCAACAAAGACTCAATGCAGCCAAAAAAAAAAAAAAAAAAAAAAAAAAAAAAGACAACAGGACGTGGAGAGAAGGGAATCCTCATGCATTGGTGGGAATGTAAATTGGTGCAGCCACTATGGAAAACAGTATGGAGATTTCTCAAAAAATAGAACTAGCATTTGATGCATCTTCCACTCCTGGGTATTTATCCAAAGAAAACAAGAACACTAATTAGAAAAGATATATGCATTCCTATGTTCATTGCAGCATTATTTACAATAGCCAAGATATGGAAGCAACCTAAGTGCCCATCAATAGATGAATGGATAAAGAAGATGGTATGTTTGTGTGTGTGTATAATATTCATATACATATGAATATTACTCAGCCATGACAAAGAATAAAACTTTGCCATTTGCAACAACATGGATGGACCTAGAGGGTATTATGCTAAGTGAAATAAGTCCGACAAAGACAAATACTGTATGATTTCACTTATATGTGGAATCTAAAGACAAAGGCAAATACTGTATGATTTCACTTATATGTGGAATCTAAAATAAATATAAATGAACAAACATGAAACAGAAACAGAGTTATAGATAGAGAGAACAAATAGGTGGTTGCTAGAGGGGAGGCAGGTGGGGGAAAAAGGTGAGGGAGATTAAGAGGTACAAACTTTTAGTTGCAAAATAAATGAGTCATGGGTCTGAAATGTACAGTGTGGAGAATATAGTCAATAACTATGTAATATCTTTGTATGGTGACACTTGTAATTAGACTTACATCATTTTGAAATGTACAGAAATATTGAAACAGTATGTTGTATAACAGGAACTAATATAATATAGATCAATTATACTTCAGAAACAAATAAACGAACAAACTCATAGAAAAAAGGATCAGATTTGTGAGGTGGGGAGGGGGAGGTGGATGAGGTGGTCAAAAGGTACAAACTTCCAGTTATAGGATAACACAAGTACTAGGGATGTAATGCACACCATGATAAATATAATTTACACTGCTGTACGTTATATACGAAAGTTTTGTTTTTTTAATTTTGTATTTATATGAGATGATGGGTGTTTACTAAACTTATTGTGATAATCATTTCATGAGGTATGTAAGTCAAAGCATTATGTTGTACACAAATTTATGCAGTGCTGTATGTCAATTATGCCTCAATTAAAATGGAAGAAGAGCTGTGAGGATCACCGGAGATTAAGTGTTTGCACGTGGTTTTTAGACTGAAAAGCGCTATGCAAACGTCTGGCATTGTGACTAAGTAGTTAAGGATGGGGAGAACTTTGACAAAAGGCACTGAGGGAGAAGGGCCTCTGGGCAAGGAGAATGAAAGGTGAAGTGGTATTTTTTTAAAAATAAATTTATTTATTTGTGGCTGCATTAGGTCTTCGTTGCCCGCGGGCTTTCTTTCGTTTTGTCGAGCGGGGGCTACTCTTGTGGTTTGCGGGCTTCTCATTGTGGTGGCTTCTCTTGTTGTGGAGCACAGGCTCTAGGCACGCGGGCTTCAGTAGTTACAGCACGTGGGCTCAGTAGTTGTGGCTCACGGGCTCTAGAACACAGGCTCAGTAGTTGTGGCGCTCAGGCGTAGTTGCTCCGCGGCATGTGGGATCTTCCGAGACCAGGGCTTGAACCCGAGTCCCCTGCTTTGGCAGGGGGATTCTTAACCACTGAGCCACCAGGGAAGCCCCGGCGGAGTGGTTTTTGTGTGCTAAGACAAAAGGAAACTAGGCTTTGAAGTCTAGAAAGATGAAAGTACTCAAGGAAAGCCTATGTTTTTAAGACCATTAAGGAAACAAAGCCTGGGACTCCAAGCTTGAAGGATAAAACTAAGCCCTATGGTCTTACACAGTTACACAAGAGCGTGGGGGTACCCTAATATCACAAAACACACTAATGAATGACTTGCACACACGCTTCTTTCTCTGCCTACATGGCCTCTATTGAAGGCAGGCAGGGACCATGTCTTATTCATCTTTGTTTCCAGGAGCCTGACACTTTCCGGTTGAGAGCACTGCACTCCACTCTCAAGGAACCAGTGAGTGACCAAAGGCTTGGGACCTCTTTGACTCAAGGGGTGGGATGGACTAAGCGGCTAGGTAGCCTTGAAAAGCAGGTTCTTCTGTACACACGGGGATGCCAAGGCCTCCAGCGGACCTATTTATGATGAAAATCAAGAGAAGGTGGGGGACCAAGATTACACAGGTGATAAAACTTCATGGAGCTACACATGAACGCGAGCACGCACCCACACGCACACGCACAAATGAGTGCATGCCAAACTGGTTAAATCTGAGTCAGACTTGTAATCTAGTTAATTGCATTGGTCTAGTCAATTGTATCCCGCCAATGTTAATTTCCTGGTTTTGATAATGTAGTATAGTTATGTAAGATGTTGAGGGAAGCTGGGTGGGTGATGGGTAAAAGGGACCTCTTTGTACTAATTTTGCAACTTTTTGTGAGCTTATAATTATTTCAAAATAAAAATAAAAAATACCTTCCCCGAGCCCAGCTCCGCCCACCCCGAGAAGGCTCCACACCTCACACTTCCGCGCTCAACCCAGCCTCTCCTGCTGGAATAAGGCGAGGAGGGGCGGGGCCGCGCACGCGCAGACCTGAAATCCCCACCGCTTCGCGGGGAAGTAACGCTTGCGCAGTCTGGGCGCCTGGCCGCCGCGGCAACAGTCTCCGCCGTGAGGGACCGGGCCGCCTTGGCCCCTCCGCTTGCCGTCTTTTCCGGCAGTTGGGGCGCTTCCTGTTGTTCGCACCCGTAACCGCCCCTCGGACCCTACCTCAGAGCCCCTCGGGCGTCCCGTCCCCTCGTCTGGTCGGCTGGCTGCTGGTGCTGGGGTTTCGCTTCTACTCACGTCGAGACCGCTGGCCCGGCCGGCGTTTGCGGCTGTCGGCTGCCCTCAGCCCTGCCTCCCCTGGGGCTCTGGTGAGTGTCTAGCTGCTGTTGTCTTCGGTCCATCCCTGGCTTTTCCCTTCTCTCCTCTTCCCCCGATTCTTTTCGGGGTTTTCCCCTTCCCGCTGGCGTCCTGTTTCCAGCCCTGCCCTTTCGGCCCCTCCTGACAGTCTCCCTCCTCCTGGCTTCCAGAGGCTCCTTGTCGGTCCTCTGCACGTTTTCCCAGTCCCAGACTCCCCACCCCGTCCACTCTGTCTTCGTGTGCAGTTGGGGCGGGGAGCCAGGCTTTCTTTTCGTGTTGCCTGCTTTGTCTGCTCCCTGCCACCGCTCAGTGCCCTTCGGGATGTCGGTCGTTATGAATGTTCACCTCGTCTTTTTTCTAAGAACCTGAGAGGTGTTGTGTGAGGCAGAGATGTTGGTACCTTTGCGTCTGCCCCCTTCCTGATGGTCAATCTTAGGGTACTGGCCTTCAGAGAAGCTGCCTCTAAACCACAGGGAAATTTAATGAAGACTCTTCTTTCAAGATGAGTGGAGAAAGAATGCCAGTTAGAACTTGGAGCAAAGTCTGTACAGAAAGACTTAGAGAAAGCATGCAGAACGGCAAGTAGAGAGACCAGATCTCCCAGTTGACTAAACGACACAAAGAGAAACTTGTTCTTTTTGAAGTGTACAGAGGAAGGCTGGAGTGAAGAAGCCCCGTGCTTCCTCTCCCTTTCAGCTCCCTTTGGCTCTGACTTAGAATTAGCCAGGCAGTGGATGTGGTTTCCCTAAGCACAAAACAACCACCGCCACAATAACAGGCTCCACTGTCCACCCAAGCGTTAGATGGCAGCTTCCTCATAAGACGAGGAGAAGAGCTCTATCCAACTCTGTATAGAAAACCATTCCATGTCCTAACCCTACCCCAGTCATACATACATATTTTCAGCTCCGGGTAATGGACATAAGAGACCAGTGTTTTCCTAGCAGATCTTTTATAAGGTACTTAACTATGCATAGCACTGTGCATGATATGGGGAAGGATATTAAAAGTAGTAAAAGATAGGGTGCTTGCTCTCCAGTGGCTTACAGTTAGTTCAGTAGGAGAAATTAGATATGTAACTCTTAAGGAATAGTCTCAGCTCCAGTGTTGAATTGTCCAAATATTGGGTTGTCAGTCACAAAGAAATAAAGAATTTTGGTGAGAAAAGGGGATATTTATGGAGTTAACAGGGTACCATTTTAAAGTCAATCAGTTAATCATGCGTAACTATCTAGATTGAATATAACAGTAGTTTTCATTTGATCTCCTTTTAACGTTTGCCCTGACTTATGAGGATCACATTCTTCTGTTAATTTTTTTTTTAACTTCTAAGAATTTTTTATGTACCTGTTATTTCTTAATTCTGAGTTGGAGAATGAAACAAATAGGGCAAAGGCCTCCAGTGGCCTATAGGTCAGGGCAAGAAGGCTTAAATTGTCAAAAGCTTTAGGCAAAGCCCTGTAAAGTACTTGGTTGGCTCACTAAACCTATAAATTGCTGTAGGGCACTAGTAATTGTAACTTTTTTTTTTTTTTTTTTTTGCGGTACGCGGGCCGCTCACTGTTGTGGTCTCTCCCGTTGCAGAGCACAGGCTCCGGACGCGCAGGCTCAGCGGCCATGGCTCACGGGCCCAGCTGCTCCGCAGCACGTGGGATCTTCCCAGGCCGGGGCACGAACCCGTGTCCCCTGCATCGGCAGGCGGACTCTCAAGCACTGCGCTACCAGGGAAACCTGAAATTGTAACTTTTGATGAAAGGTTATTAGAATTAGGCTAACCCTTTTATGAGCGGATGAAGAGGAGGGGGAGGAGGTTTGAAGAATCATCAAAGGGAAGGACAGTGCAACCTTTGCCATTACATCAGAGACTGTATGAAGGTTGGAAACCATTCAGCTAGAACATTGTTGGCCTGCTATATGAGTTTCTTTGAGTGCACTTAATCTGTTGATCTTTTACAAAGGTTAGGAAGTCATGGTAGTGACTTAAATGGGTCAAAATGTTTGTGCCCCAGATTTTATATACCCGTCAATGTACATGTAATTTTGTTCTTTACCTTTGTTGACACCTGAAAATCATTAACTTGCTCAACTTACGTTTACTAATTGCCTATTATATGGAAGGCGCTGTTTGTCTTAAACACTCTCTAGTTGTATTTTTATGTGGAAATAATTTCATTTGTTAAAATGTAAATATATATATATAGAGAGAGAGAGAGAGAGAAAGAAAGAAACAGAGACATTCTCCAGAAATTTTCTGACGAAGGAGGAGTACTAAGGGCTCTCTCGCTTCAGACTTGTTTTTAAATCTGCTTTTAAAATTTCTTCACCAAACTTAAAGTACATGTGGTTTTCATTGTGGGTGGAGGGGGTACAGGCTGACAAATAAGGAACCACACCCGAGCTTCATAAACCAAACAGAGGTTTTAAAAAAAATTCCACTGATAGCCTAAAAACATTTGAGTTTGCTTTGGTGTTAGCAGAAACTTTCCCATAAAAAGTAACATTTTATAGTAAGGTAGGGATGAGTTCAATATCTTGAATTTGTGATTACTGATCATATTGGCTCATCATGAATCAAAATGTTTGACTTTGAAGTAGAGCCTTGATTTTGAATCTTTTTTCTTTGATGACAGTATTCTTTGTGATTTTCCCTGAGTATCTTTTTATAAAATTGCTTAGTGTTAAGTCTATTTTCTTAGTAATAATAAGTGTTTGCACATTCCTTAAAAGCCTAAGTTTAATCTACAAAACAATTTAAAAGTCCTTGAAAATGGCCCTTGGCCCCTCCTGATTTTTACTCAGCTTCATATTGGGATGAAAAGATAGACTTAGAGGCAGGTCCTGTAGAAGGAAGGCATGATAAGGATAAAATATTGAGCATTATTGCCAATTCTGGAGCAAGTCAAGGTTGGTGAACAGTTTGGCGAGATGTGACAATGTAGGTTGGCAAAAAATATTTAGGGCAAATGAGATTTAAATTTAGGTGGGGAAAAAAGTTCTGTAAGCTATTTAAACCTTGTTGGTATCAGTTTTCAAATATGTAAAACTAGGAGGTTAGGGTCTCTTGTTTTTGAGATATCTTCCATCACTGAAATTATGATTCAGGTTTTTTCTTTTGTAATATTGTTTCCATCATAGGTCTTTGTTTTAACTTGTCAATTCAACTAGACGGTAAACGTCTATCAAATAACCATAAGCCATGTCACAGTACATATATACCTATGGATGAAGATTTTAGTCATAGATTTTTTTAAACTATAGAAATTGTAAATTTAAAAGTTCTTGGTAACTTAATGGTAATAGTACACACTCATTGAAGAAAATGTAGAAAATGTGGAAAACAAGAATAAAATCTATTGTATTCTCACTGCCTAGAGTTAGGCCACTAATAACATTTTGATATATATTTCTAATAATTCTGTGCGTATACAGTAAACACGTAAAATGGTATACATTCTGCTTTTTAACCTATTCTTTTTCACTTAGACTGGAAATATTTTCCCTGACATTAAACGTTTGAGCATTTTTTTTTTTTTTTTTTTTTTTTTTTTTTGCTGTACGTGGGCCTCTCACTGTTGTGGCCTCTCCTGTTGCAGAGTGCAGGCTCAGCGGCCATGGCTCACGGGCCGAGCTGCTCCGCGGCATGTGGGATCCTCCTGGACCGGGGCACAAACCCCTGTCCCCTGCGTCAGCAGGCGGACTCTCAACCACTGCGCCACCAGGGAATCCCTGAGCATATTTTAATTGTCTGCATATTAATTTCATTGTAGGACTTTCCCATAATTTAATCAGTTCTGTTGTTGGTTATTCAAGTTACTTCTAGTTTTTCTTTGTCATTACAATGCTGCATTGAATCCCCTTATGTGTGAATCCTTATGGGTCTTTGATTTCTTCAAGGTAGATTCCTGGATGGCAAAGAATTGTACTGTCTATGTTATATATTCTTAATATATGTATCTGGTATGGTAACCTTGTTCTCTTCTTTTTAAAAAATGCAACACTATGCTTTAAAGATATATTCATGTTGCTTTTAGATACAGGTAGATTGGCTTCTGACTGTTGTATGGTATTTCTTTGTATGCATCCACAACATTTTATTTATGATTTGCTTACTGAATTGCCTCCAACTTCGCATAACACAGGTGATGGCATAGTGAACATCCTCTGTAATGCACATCCTTGTGCATGTTCCCTTAAGCGCCTGTGTGACAGTTTCTGTAGGCCTTATACCTAGGGATGATATTTCCGGGTCAAAAAACATTAATGTATACTTACTTTCACCAAGTATTATGTTTGTCTGTTTTTTGTTATATATTGTTTGTCCTCCAGAAAACTTGGGTCAATTTACATTCCTACCAATAGGGTAAGAGAGTGCATAATTGGTGGATTCTAACTCCAAAACTAATACCTCTTTTTTTTTTTTTTGTTTCTAGCAGCCATGGCAATGACAGGCTCAACACCTTGCTCGGCCATGAGTAATCACACAAAGGAAAGGGTGACAATGACCAAAGTGACACTGGAGAATTTTTATAGCAACCTTATCGCTCAACATGAAGAACGAGAAATGAGGTAAAGAATTTTGAGAAAATTGTGTCATGGTTTTGGCATCCATATCTAGTATCATAAATCACATTCATAATATGGTTGAAAGGAGACAAGAATAGCAGTAGCTGTGTTACAGCCTATTCGAGTACAGTGGAGTGACAGTGTCACTGATTTCCAAAGCCCTTGCTATTAACCCACTTATTTCTGATACTAGTCAATAACATAAAATTTCATGGTAGTATAAAAAAATTAATTGGGCCAAAACCTTAGAGTTCATTGTGAAGGCAGTGTGATGTAATGGAAAGAGCAAACCTTATGGAGCCAGATCTGGGTTTAGAATCCTGCTGTTACCATTTAGTAGCTGTATGAGGTTGGAACGAGTTCTTAGTCTTCCTGCGTATCAGCTGTCCCATCTGGAAAATGGGGGTACTACTACTTGCCTTGCAGGATTGCTGTGGGGATTAGATAAAACATATATGAGTACCCACCAAAGTGCTTCACACAGTAATCACATAGTTAATGGGGTTGTAGCATTACCGAGTCCAATCTCGTACTGCTCGCTGCACAACAGGCCAATAAATTGAGAGATGAGTTGTTGAGGGCAAGAAATAGCGGCTTTATTCAGAAAGCCAGCAAACCGAGAAGGTGGTTTGCCCCTAAAGAACCATCTTGCCTGAGGCTCCTTTTGTATTAAAAGGGAAGGGAGTAAAGTCAAACATTTCCTGGTTCCAATCATTCTCCAGAGGCGTTGTGTTCATTTCTTCCTCCCTGCAGTCATTCATTCACAGGTGGGCCTGGTCAGGATGTTTCCTGTGAACTAAACAAAGGTATTTTAGCTTAATGCTCATTACCTGGGTTCCCAGAGATGGGCATTTATGTATAATTTAAGCTTATAGGCAACATCCCTTTAGTGATTAACTTGTAATAGAATACAAAAAGTTCTTCCCTATTACAGTAGCAACTATTGTTACTGATCTAGTGTGCACTATCCATGTAGTAACTCATAATTAAAATTTTTTTCCCAATATTTTATTATGAAAATATTCAAAAGTACAGAAAAGTTGAAAGAATTATACAGTGAATGCCTAGACATCATATAGATTCTACTATTATCTGTTGTTTTATCACATACCGATCTATCCATTCCTTTATCCATTCATTAATTCATCTTAACTTTTTGCTTGTACTTCATAGTATGCTGCAGATGTCTATATGTTTTACTTTTGAATATTTCTGCTTGTATAACAAATGGAGTTTTCTATATATATTTTAAGAGAGTGGAAAATCTGCATACAATGAAATGCACCACCTTAAGGGTACGTTTCGGAGTTTTGACAAATACATACACCTGTATAACTTAAACCCCTATCAAGACATAGAATATTACCATCATCCCAGAAAGTTCATCCCTGGAGATTCTCCTTCAACCCCAGGCCACTGTTGTGATTTTGTTTCTACCATAGATTAATATTGTCTATTCCATACAAATGGGACATGTATAATGGATTCTTTTGAATAAGGCATCTTGCACTCAGCCTAATGTTTTCAAGGTTCATCCATGTTGCTTTTGTGTGCATAGTTTGCTGAGTACCATTCTCTTTTATGACTACCATAGTTTGTTTATATATTCTTTTGTTGATAAAAATCTGGGCATTTTAAAGTTTTGGGCTGTTTTGAATAAGTTTCTCTGAACATTTGTGTACAGATCTTTTTGTGAACGTTTGTTTTCAGTTCTTAGGTTAATATTTAGGCGTGGAATGGCTGGTTTGTAAACATACATAGGTATATGTTTAGTTTTATAAGAAACTGCTAGACCTTTTTCTAAAATATTACCAACAGTGTATGAGAGTTCTAGTTGCTTTATATATATTTTTTAACATTTGTGTTGTCAGTCTTTTAACTTTAGCTATTCTTGTGGATGCTTAGTGGCATTTCATTGTTGTTTTATTTTTAAACTCTTCCTCTTTTTTTTTTTTCAATAAATTTATTTACTTTTGGCTGTGTTGGGTCTTCATTGCTGGGCACTGGCTTTCTCCAGTTGCGGCGAGCGGGGGCTACCCTTCGTTGCGGTGCATGGGCCTCTTAGTGCGGTGGCTTCTCTTGTTGAGGCGTGCGGGCTCCAGAGCGCAGGCTCAGCAGCTGTGTTGCAGGGGCTTAGTTGCTCCGCGGCATGTGGGACTTGGGTCCCCTGCATTGGCAGGCGGATTCTTAACCACTGTGCCACCAGGGGAGTCCCTCATTGTTTTAATTTGCATTTCTCTGACAATTTTTCTTTATGTGCTTTTTTTGGCCATTTGTGTATTTTCCTTTGTGAAGTGTTCAAATTTTTTGACCATTGAGTTTTAGGAGTTCCTTTTATATCTTAGATACTGGTCCTTTGTCATAGCTGTGTTTTGCAAGGTTTCCCAGTCTGTGCTTTCCTGTTCATCTAATTTGGCATTTTTTTCTTTTGTAGTTATTGCATTCTGTGACCTCTAAGAAACCTTTGCCTACCCCTAAGTCATGAAGATATTCTCTTATGTTTTCTTCTGGAAGTTTTATAGATTTAGTTTTTACATTTATATGACCCATCTTGAGTTAATAAGTGTGTATGGTATGAGGTGGGGTTTGAGATTTATTTATTTATTTTCCTTATGGATATCCAGTTATTTAAGCACTATTTGTTGCAAAGATTTTCTTTTCCCCATTAGGTTGCTCTGGCACTTTTGAAAATCAAGTACTGTGTAATTGTGTACCTGTGTCTGGGCTCTTTATTCTGTTTCATTGATTTATTTGTCTGTCCCTATGCCAGTATCAGATTTTTTTATTACGGTAGCTTTGTGGTAAGTTTTGAAGTCAGAAACTGTAAGTCCTCAACTTTGTTGTTCCTGTTTTTTTTCGAGATTGCTTTGGATATTCTAGTTTCTTTGAATTTCCATATAAATTTTAGAATCAGCTTGTCAGTTTCTACAGAAAAGCCTGATGGAATTATGGTTATAATTGTATTGAATCTGTAGATCAGTTTGAGGGAGAGTTGACATCTTAATATTGAATCTTCTGAGGCTTATCTCTCCATTTTGTTAGGTCTTTAATTTTTCTCAGCAGTATTTTGTAGTTTTAGGGTGGAGGTCTTTCATGTCTTTTGTTTGTCTATTCCTAGTATTTTTGGAGTTTTTTGATGCTATTGTAAGTGGATATTTAAAATTACATGTTCCACTTGTTTGCTGCTAGCATATAGAACTATAACTGAATTTTGTGTTTTGACCTTATACCCTGTGACTTGCTAATTTACTTATTCTAGTAGCTTTTTTGTAGATTCCTTAGGATTTTCTATGTGAACAATCATGTCTTAGCCAAATAGGGAGTTTTGTGTCTTCCTTTCCAATCTGTACAACTTTTCTTTCTTTTTCTTGCCTTTTTACATTGGCTAGGATTTCAGGTACAATGTTGAATGTAAGTGGTGGGAGTAGACATCTTTTGTTCCTGATTTAAGTGGGAAAGCACTATTTCACTGTTGTGATGTTAATGTAGCTTTTTCAAAGATGCTCTTCATAGGTTGGGGAAGTTTCCTTCTGTTCCTATGAAACTGAGAGTTTTTATCATGAGTGGATTTTGAATTTTGTCAAATGCTTTTTCTGCATCTTTGAAATGATCATACTGTTTTTTCTCCTTTATTCTCTCACTGTGGTGAATTACATGGACTGATTTTTGAATGTTAAACTAACCTTCCGTTCCCGGGGTAAACTCTCTTGGTCATAATGCATTATTCTCTTTCTGTGTTGCTGGATTCAGTGTGCTAACGTTTGGATAAGGATTTATTTGCAACAGCTTTCTGCAGGAGGGTGTAGATCATAATTTAAATGGGATATATGACTTGACCTTAAATATGCAGCTCTGTATGCGGAATAGCAAGATACTTTATACCTGGTGGTGGCTAGCTGTTGTTCACTGGGACAAACAAGAGCCTGTACAGTGCTCTTTGTTAGGATCATGGGGAATTCAAAAATAAATTTGCACACTCTATCTCTAGGCATGTGAAACCTGTTGGAGATGGTTATTTTCAAATACAGCCACTCTCTTGAAATCAGAGCTTCTGGAATTGTAGTTACAAAGCAAATGCTTATGAGTGCTCATTAAGTTACTTGTCTTATTTGATAATAGTCAGTTGTTTTTTTTTTTTTTTTTTTGCGGTACGCGGGCCTCTCACTGCTTGTGGCCTCTCCCGCCGCGGAGCACAGGCTCTGGACGCGCAGGCTCAGCGGCCATGGCTCACGGGCCCAGCGGCTCCGCGGCATGTGGGATCCTTCCGGACCAGGGCACGAACCCGTGTCCCCTGCATCGGCAGGCGGATTCCCAACCACTGTGCCACCAGGGAAGCCCGGGTTTTTTTGTTTTTTAATTAATTAATTAATTTATTTTTGGCTGCGTTAGGTCTTCGTTGCTGCGTGCGGGCTTTCTCTAGTCGTGGCGAGCAGGGGCTACTCTTCTTTGTGGTGCGCGGGCTTCTTATTGCAGTGGGTTCTCTTGTTGCAGAGCACAGGCTCTAGGCGCGTGGGCTTCAGTAGTTGTGGCTCGCAGGCTCAGTAGTTGTGGCACATGGGCTCTAGAGCGTAGGCTCAGTAGTTGTGGCTCATGGGCTTCGTTGCTCTGCGGCGTGTGGGATCTTCTGTACCAGGGCTTGAACCCGCGTCCCCTGCATTGGCAGGCGGATTCTAACCACTGTGCCACCAGGGAAGCCTAGTCAGTTGGTTTTTAATCCTACTGGCTCTGCCCTGTGGTGCATCATTGATATGTATCACATTCTCCAGGAACAAGATGATACATGGTTTTATTTACTTCGTTAGTAAGTGTTATATTTTGATTTACACTAAGATTGCACCCCAAAAATTGGTTGAAATCAGTGCTTTTTTTGTTTTGGATTCTCAAGATGGAAAGACCTTTCAAAAGCTTTCATGGTTTTTCTTTTCTTGAAGACCAGATTAATCAAAGCACAGTAAAAAGAGAATGTTAGACATTTAAGAGGATTAGAATGATTTTGTAATTTTTGTTATCAAATCACTATTATTTTTCATTTAAAAAAACAGATACTTTGAACTTTTCAGAATTAGTATTTCCTTGTTAATCTTTTTAGCGCCCTCTTTTTTAAAAATTTTTATTTATTTATTTTTGCGGTAGGTGGGCCTCTCACTGTTGTGGCCTCTCCCGTTGCGGAGCACAGGCTCCGGACGCGCAGGCTCAGCGGCCATAGGCTCACGGGCCCAGCCGCTCCGCGGCATGTGGAATCTTCCCGGACCGGGGCACGAACCCGTGTACCCTGCATTAGCAGGCGGACTCTCAACAACTGCGCCACCAGGGAAGCCCTAGCGCCCTCTTTTTTTGTTGCTGTTCTGTTTTTTATTTTTAAAAATTTTTATTGGAGTATAGTTGATTTACAATGCTATGTTAGTTTCAGGTGTACAGCAGAGTGAATTAGTTATACATATATATATATCTCCATTCTTTTTCTGATTCTTTTCCCATATAAGTTATTACAGAATATTGAGTAGAGTTCCCTATGCTATACAGTAGGTGCTTGTTAGTTATCTATTTTATGTATAGTAGTGTGTATATGTTAATCCCAATCTCCTGATTTTTCACTTCCCCCCACGTATCCCCTTTGGTAACCATAAGTTTGATTTCAAGATCTGTGAGTCCATTTCTGTTTTTGTAAATAAGTTCATTTGTATCATTTTTTAAATTAGATACCACATGTAAGTGATAACCATATGATGTTTGTCTTTCTCTGACTGACTTTACTTAGCATGATAATCTCTAGGTCCATCCTTGTTGCTGCAAATGGCATTATTTTTTTTATGGCTGAGTAATATTCCATTGTATATTTATATACCACATCTTCTTTATCCATTCCTCTATCAATGGACATTTAGGTTGCTTCTGTGTCTTGGCTATTGTAAATAGTGCTGCAGTGAACATTGGGGTGCATGTATCTTTTCGAATTATGGTTTTCTCTGGATATATGCCTAGGAGTGGGATTGCTGGATCATATGGTAGTTCTATATTTAGTTTTTTAAGGAACCTCCATACCGTTCTCCATAATGTTTGTACCAATTTACATTCCCACCAGCGGTGTAGGAGGGTTCTCTTTTCTCCACAACCTCTCCAGCATTTATTGTTTGTAGATTTTTTGATGATGGCCATTCTGACCGTTGTGAGGTGGTATCTCATTGTATTTTTTGCATTTCTCTAGTGCCCTCTTTTTTGGACATGAGTTGATACTTGTTCTTGAGTTTGGTGATACAATTTGATAAGACTATTTTACTTCAGGTTTTATCACCCCTAGAAAATTAAAAAAGAAAAACAGTATATAAACAACTCATATAATTCAACATCAAAAAATCAAACAACACAATTAAAAAATGGGCAGAAGGGTTTCCTTGGTGGCACAGTGGTTGAGAGTCCGCCTGCCGATGCAGGGGACACGGGTTCGTGCCCCGGTCTGGGAAGATCCCACATGCCGCGGAGCGGCTGGGCCCGTGAGCCATGGCCACTGAGCCTGCGCGTCCGGAGCCTGTGCTCTGCAACGGGAGAGGCCACAACAGTGAGAGGCCCGCATACCGCAAAAAAAAACAAAACAAAAAGAAAATGGGCAGAAGAACTGAACAGACACCTGAAAGAGGAAATGCAGATGGCCAACAGGCACATGAAAAGATGCTCAGCATAGCTAATCATCAGAGAAATGGAAATCAAAACCACAGTGAGGTTCCCTATATATGTGTTGGTATACGGTATTTGTTTTTCTCTTTCTGAAATACCGTATGCTAACACATATATATGGAATCTAAGAGAAAAAAAAAGAAAAAAAAAAGGTCATGAAGAACCTAGGGGTAAGATGGGAATAAAGACACAGACCTACTAGAGAATGGACTGGAGGATATGGGGAGGGGGAAGGGTAAGCTGTGACAAAGTGAGAGAGTGGCATGGACATATATACACTACTAACGTAAAATAGATAGCTAGTGGGAAGCAGCCGCATAGCACAGGGAGATCAGCTCGGTGCTTTGTGACCACCTAGAGGGGTGGGATAGGGAGGATGGGAGGGAGGGAGATGCAAGACAGAAGAGATATGGGAACATATGTATATGTATAACTGATTCACTTTGTTATAAAGCAGAAACTAACAAACCGTTGTAAAGCAATTATACTCCAATAAAGATGTTAAAAAAAAAAACACAATGAGATATCACCTCACACCTGTCAGAATGGCTATCATCAAAAAGAATACAAGTAAAAAAAAAAAGAATACAAGTAACAAATGTTGGTGAAGATGTGGAGCAAAGGGAACCCTCATACGCTGTCTGTGGGAATGTAAATTGATGCAGCCACTGTGGAAAACAGTATGCAGGTTTCTCAAAAAGCTAAAAATAGAGCTACCATATGACCCAGCAGTTCTACTCCTGGGTATATATCTGCAAAAAAACCCAAAGTCACTAATTTGAGAAGATAAATGCACCCCAGTGTTCATGGCAGCATTATTTACAATTGTCAAGATAGGGAAGCAACCTAATTGTCCATCAACAGATGAATGGATGAAGAAGATGCTGTTTATGTACATATATACATACACACAGAATGGAATACTACTCAGGCATAAACAGGTATGAAATTTTGCCATTTGCAGCAACATGAATGGACTTGGAAGGCATTATGCTAAATGAAATGTCAGAGAAAGAAAAATACTATATGATATCATTTATATGTGGAATCTAAAAACTACCACAAACCAGTGAATATAACAAAAAAAGAGGACTTCCCTGGCGCAGTGGTTAAGAATCCACCTGCCAATGCAGGGGACCCAGGTTCGATCCCTGGTCCGAGAAGATCCCACATGCCACAGAGCAACTAAGCCTGTGCACCACAACTACTGAGCCCACGTGCCACAACTACTGAAGCCCATGTGCCTAGAGCCCATGCTCCACAACAAGGAGAAGCCACCGCAATGAGAAGCCCGCGCACCACAACAAAGAGTAGCCCCCACTCGCCACAACTAGAGAAAGCCCGCGTGCCGCAACGAAGACCCAATGCAGCCCAAAATAAATAAAATTACAAAAAAAAAAAAAAAACAGACTCACATATAGAGAACAAACCAGTGGTTACCAGTAAGGGGGGGCAGTTTGGGGAGGGGAGTGGGAGGTATGAACTATTGGGTGTAAGATAGGCTACAAGGATATATCGTACAACATGGGGAATACAGCCAATATTTTATAATAACTGTAAATGGATTTTAAGCTTTCAAAATTGTATCAAAAATTAAAAATTAACAAAAAAAGAAAGAAAAACAGTGATTGTCAGGTGCTTCCACAGTAGTAAGTAAACTAAAATTAGAACTGTCAGAAATGGAGTTTCAAGTGTTTTGATGTTATGGGGGAAAAGTCACAGAACCTTGATAAATAAGCAGAGTTTTAATGATATGAGACAATTGATGGTAAAGAAACATTTTATTATGGGTATATGGCTAATATATGATGAGCAGTTTGAAATAATAGGTATTAGGCTAATAAATTTGAGGGCTAATAAAAGAGATCATGTTGTAATACAAAATTTTATTTTGTTTGTATATGCCTTGTCTTGTTGCCTTTAAAATCTCTAGTATTTCTCCCACTTATATGCAACTTTTGTGCTGTTCCATTTATAGTAGAACACTGGGTTATATTTGAACAAAGGATTTACTGCAGGGGAAATGAGACCAAAGCCTAAAGGCAGAAGAAAAAAATCATTTGCAAATTGTTTTCTGTATAAAGGTAGAATATGAGAACATTGGGCTGTTTCATAGAAACACTACAGTAAGTTCTGTATATTGGTTTCAACACAGTTAAATTCCTTGAGTCTAGTGCCCATTGTACAGTGTTGCAGAATGCTTATTAAAGCTACTTATAGATGGTAAACTGAATCCCTTCAGTAGTGCAAGTTTATATTCTTTTTTTAATCTGTGTTTTGCCTTCAATAGTGGCCTCTGTGGTAAGCTTCTCCAGGAACAGCAATTCTCCTGTTCTCTTATGTGATCCTAGGTACACATAAGAGAGATAGGTGTTGATAATTGCCTAGTTGTTCATAGAAAATTAATGGTTTGGATAGTTTGAGCAGTTTGAAATCAAAACTGAGGCAGCTGGCATTTCTTTTTACAATATTCTGTGTTGTTTCTGTTCTTTATGAATACTATTTTGGTGGATTAATTAAAGCCATAAAAGCCTACTTTAATAGGCAATAATTGTATGCTCTCCCTCTAAATCAAATAAGAACTATCCTGCATTTTACCCTCTGAGAACCAGCATTTTCTGCTACTTCTCTTCCATATTCTTACCCAGGTTTTCCTAACTGTTTGCTTTTAGTCTGATCTGATACTGAGTTGCAATGTGTGATTATTACTAGTGAGCAAGTGTCAGTTTTATTTGGGCCCCAGAAATGGTTAAGTCTAGACTTATCTAATGATATTCACTGACTAGATATCAGTCGAACAAAAGTAATTTGTTGAGATTTTTAAAATTTTGTGTAATCATTATTAGGGTATTTCTTGAGAATTCAGTTTTGATCATGGAGATGCCCACTGTTTATTTCTATACCATTTTTCCTGATTATTTTAAGTGTGTCATCAGCAGAAATTAGAAATATTGTCTACTCAACTTGCTTGTAGAGTGGACTAGCCTTTTCCTCCCATCCCTGCTGCCTCTGAATCAAGCTGTGCTTGGAGGCGAGTCTAAATTAGGTGTAGTGAAGGGGGCTAATTAAAAGAAGTAGTCATGAGTGTGTGTGTACATTGTGACATGTTCCGACCTTTTTTCTTTCTTTTTTTTTTTTAATTTAGCAACATACATTTTAAAAAGTTGCTGTGTACAAAGCATTATTCTTAGTGGAGAAGGAGGATTCAGATGTGGTCCCTGCCTTCAAAAGAACTTACCATCTCACGTGGGAAATGGTCTCACATGATAATAAATGGAGCTCATTCCCGGAAGCCTTGCTGGGTGGGGTTGGGTGTGGCCTCTGTGTGTGAAAGTGCCTCTCCCTCCCAGGGTTCTGCTTTGGAACACTGGAGTTGAGCTGAAGAGGCCTCATCAAAGGCTGGAGTGTTAGCTTGCGGGGCCCTGCGACCAGAGAGACATGTGGTGGAGGGACCTGCCTTTCTTAATCATTGTGGGCATTTTTAAACACACACGTAGAAAGACTAATACAATGAGCCCCCATATAGTCATCCCTCAGATTCAGTAATTATCAAGACTTTGCTAAATTTGTTTCATTTATTCCATTTTATTCTTTCTTGCTATTGTGTTTTAAAGCAAATTTCAAACATCTGTCATTTCAATCCTACGTACTTCAGTATGCATCTCCAAAAATATGGCCATTTTCTTGTCATCACAATGCCAACGTGAGTCTAACCAAGTTAGTAATTCCTTGGTATTGTCTTACAGAGGATGTCATTTGTAAGCCTTTTGTAAGACGTCACCGTGTTTGCCATTTTTGCGTCTTCAAGATCTTTGTTGCTTGGTCCCAATAAATCATTACCATGGATAATTTTGCATGATAGAGGCTTTTTCTGGATACTTTCTCTAATGAAAGAATCTGAGGGGAATTCCCTGGCAGTCCAGTGGTTAGGACTCCGAGCTCTCACTGCCTGAGGCCCTGGGTTCAATCCCTGGTCAGGGGACTAAGATCTCACATCTCGTAAGTCGCGTGGCGCGGCCAAAAAGAAGAAAAGAATCTGATTGTGTTAAAGGTGTTGATTCTGTTAACTTTACTCTCAGGCAGGTTATCTACTGAGACCAGTTTAATTACACTTGCAACAGAGCTGTAGAATACTGTCCAGTTTAGTTTTAAAATTTGGGCTGCCTCTGTGACACACATTGTGTGATAGCACATTGGACTGCTGTCACAGTCTGGTGTGGTCATTCAAAGAATATATAGTCAGAAAGTATGATGGTGTTTGATACTTAAGGCACAAAAGGAGCTGACGATGGTTGAGTTCTTATAGTTCTTGCCATGCATTGACTCTTCTTATTCTTCTCTACTTCAACTATTTAACCATGGAAATGGAATAATTTTCACTCCTGAAATTTCCAATAGTACAGCCTTCTCCCTCCAATACATATGCACACAAAGATGCATATCCCAAAATATTCTGGGAACTAGAAGAAAAGTGAGCAGACTGGGAGCCATGCAGATGCTTTCTTCTTCCCGTCAAGGTCAGAGTAGATCTTTTCACTTCCTGGGAGTTTGGACACAAATTCTTGTTTATCATCTCAGCCTGTGGATTTGTACTGTAATATGATTTCTAACAGTAATTAAATATAATTAAATAAAAATATTCATTTTAACTAAATACTATTATAGCAATAAATACTCATTGACTAAAATAAAACTCATTATCTTCCCATGTTCCTCTCTCTGTGCTTCCTGTCTTGGTTAGTGGCATCATTATCCTCCCACGCAAGAAATTCTAAGACTGTTCCCTTGACTCCTGCCAGTTGGTTATCTTTGCAGTAGCTCTGTTCACTTCATTCTAGGTTTCCAGCCCTAGTTCCAGGTATTTATTGTCCGTCGGACTAACGATAGCTTCCAGTTTGCCTCCGTCTTTGTCAGTTGCTTTCCCTGCTAGTCCATCAGCTCATTACTTGGGGCTGCCATTCTGAAATAGAAACCTCATCATACCACTCCTTTGTGCACAAGCCTCTGATAGCTCTGAGGTCTACAGACTAAGAGCCAACCTTCTTAGTGTGGCATTGCAAGTTGTGTGTGCCTCAGCTGCGCTAGACCACAGGCTGTTGCTTCGTGTACCTTGTACTTCTTCCCTGCTCTGCTCAGCTTGCCTGTTGTCTGGATTGCTGATAAGTGATAGAGGAGATTCCAGCCCATGTGCTTTCATTTATTATGCCGAATAAATAAAAGTTGTGTGGAATTGGTTGTAAGGAAGTTTTACTTGTTTCTTTTAGTTTTATCAAATCAGTATGAGAATACAGATCAAAAACATTCTTGGATGCAGTTTCTAAAGTTTAGTACTCCAAGGATTTAGAGTCTTAAAATTTAACAGTAGTGCCAGTCACCTTTTTTGAACATTCCCCCCCCCCCCCCATCTCCAAATTCTGTGTTTACCTTTGTTGTTATTACTCTTTGCTTGTGGCAGGGAGGAGGAGGAAGATGTGAAAGTAAAGGAAGTAGATTTCAGTCAGGGACAAGGAGAGAAACACCCTGATAGAAGAGGTTGTCAAACACCAGCTGTTTGTGGTTTGTTAAGGAGGAAATGTTACCCAAAAAAAGAGAACTTTTCATTTTGAAATAAGATTCTTTGTTGCATTAACATATAATTTTTGTCAAAATGTAGAACTGACAAAGGGTGAGAATCTTTTTATTTGTCTTAATAATTGTAATTTGTTGTTTTAATGAAGCATTTTGAGATTTACCTGTTTTTATCAGTAAAAAAATTGTTTGCATATAGATAATGGAAAGTTATCATTCAAATGTTATTTCATATGTCTTTATTTATTTTTAGACAAAAGAAGTTAGAAAAAGTGATGGAAGAAGAAGGCCTAAAAGATGAAGAGGTAATTAATATTGAAAAAATTTTCCTTGAAACCCAGCATGGCAGATCATATCTTATCCTGGCAGATCATATCTTATCCAGCAAGTTGTTAGCCTTGGTGCACAGGGGAGTGGTTTTGACTCAATAACAGGAAATTATGAGGGCTGGTGTGCTTCTGGATTTAGGTACTCATGCAGAGGGAGAAGTTAATTATTAAGTACCAGGAGAGGATGACTTCTCTAGGCTCTGTTGTAATAAATTAATTAGCTTTAGAACTCCAAGAAAAGGAAGAGATGAAATAAAATTAAAAAAAAGCAAATTATAGCATTTTTAATTCACTGAAAAGGCTCCATAGAAGTGGGGCAAATTTCTAAAATCTTTGTCAAGGCAAAATCTCTCTCAAATCAGCCCTTCCCTCCAATGCCCACAGATGTGGCAGAAAATATAGTTAACTCGAAACCATGTAAGGAACTGAAATGACAGTGGAAATGCTTTCAAAAAGAGGAATGAATCATAGAACCCAGGAAAATGGTGAAAAATACCCAAGACTTGTAGGAACAGTAGAAAGTTAATACATAAAATGAACCACAATCTGTAAAGAAAATCCAGAGGGAAATTTAAAAACCACACTTTTATATAAGGAGGGTTAAAGGAAAATGTTGGTTGTTTATCCTTCCTTCTTTAGAAGCTTTAGAAAAGTCGATTGTTGATGTAGGTTAGTCAGCCCTCAGAGGAGGCACCGTCTGTTCAGTATGGCTTGGTTATTGTATCTGAAGGCCTGGGAAGGGAGGAGTGATCTCGTAAGGGTCATTCTGTGGTGCTTTCATGTATGAACAGATGATGCTTAGTCTGGTGTGGCCCTGCTTTGCAGGTGGTTAAACCACAAATACGACTTTGTTGCAGAGTTTCAGAGTTCCAACTCCTCCCCTTCCCACCTCTCTCCCTCTTTATTTAAACATTAGAAACGACTCAGGAGATCAGCACATGCTCGGAAGGAAACAGAGTTTCTTCGTTTGAAGAGAACAAGACTTGGATTGGAAGATTTTGAGTCCTTAAAAGTAATAGGCAGAGGAGCATTTGGTGAGGTAAAAAAACCACAGCGACTTGTCAAATACAGAAATACCACAGAACTTCAAAGCTTCTAACACCATGAGCTCATGATTCTTGATATAACGGAAGTATGGAGTGCGTGGGTCAAGCATGCCAGCCCCACATCTTAAGTGTTCTGTCTTCTTTTTCTTCCCCTCTCCACTGTCCCAGGGATCTGGTTGTTCTCTGCTTTTCCAGAGATGATGTTGATGCTTTAAGTATTGATCTAAAGGGAGAGTTGAAAGAAATCAATATTTATTATTTACTGAGTGCTTTTCTCCTGTAATCATGACAGTAACTCATTTTATACACGATGAGATTAAGACTCCGAGGGGATATGTAATGTTCCAGCATCACATAACCATTGAGCAGTGGTACCAGAAGCAGGGCCTAGGTCTTCCTGATCTTGAAGGTCTTGCTTTTCGCATTACACTGCCTCTCCAGGAGCAAACTCACAGCATATCTCCACCCTTTATTTCTTCCCGCCAGATTGGTACAGCTCTAAAAAGATGGCCCTAGGTGACAGAATTTATAGAAATAAGTTATGTAAGTGGTGGTATAGAGTGAAAGCATTTGCAACTTCGTCCCAGCTGGTCTTGCATGTGCATCCTGCTTGGTCACAAGAGCAGTCTGTTGGGGAGGGTTTGAATGAGCCCATGCAAGATCATCTCCATTCATGGAAAATGCCCAAAGTGGATGACCTACTGATGTGTTAGTTTCATTATCATTGTATAAAAGGAGCAGCATAGTATTAAAAACCAGTACCTAGGGATAGGGAGGGTGGGAGTGAGGGAGACGCAAGAGGGAAGAGATATGGGAACATATGTATATGTATAACTGATTCACTTTGTTATAAAGCAGAAACTAACACACCATTGTAAAGCAATTATACCCCAATAAAGATGTTAAAAAAAAAATTTGCCTTAAAAAAAAAAACAAAAAAAACCAGTACCTAGGGGAAATGTGAGTACATATTCAAAGGCACAGGTGAAAGATAAATTGATCCCTCATTGTTCAGAATCCCTGTTGGCCCCTTGAGAGAGGGAAAGGTACAGGACCACCTCTAAAAGAGCTTTCTGTTCAGTGAGGAGGGGACGTGGGACTCGAGGAGAACATAAAGAATGGTGCAGGGAGAAGAAAACATACATATCTTGGGGGAAGAGGGGGAGGATGTGCAGGAAATTTCCAAGAAGTTTTGTTTAGGTTTGCAGACCATTTATTTTCTTTTCATCATGAATTATCTGTTCTCTCTAAAAAAAAAACTGAAAATAGAAAAGAGAAAGGAGAACTGCAGAAAACCCTACTTCCCTGATTATGCTGTTAATGCTATTATTTCCCTAATTATGCTATTATCCTATTAATAATGCTTCCAGGCATTTTTTTTCTATACCTGAGCTTTTGCTATTGTTTTAAACATTGTTGTAATCATTTCCTTAGGTTTTCTGAGCTGACTGCTTGACATGTGCCATGGGTTTAATGAGTCCTTAAGTTCCAGAGTGAGGGTTTGTTTTTTTTCTTTTTGGCCATGCCACGTGGCTTTCGGGATCTTAGTTCCCCGACCAGGGTTTGAACCCGGGCCCTTTGCAAGTGAAAGCCCTTTGCAATGAAAGCCCCGAGTCTTAACCACTGGATTGCCAGGGAATTCCCACAGTGAGGGTTTAAAATTAGATTGATTTGTTCAGCTAGGGAGCCAGAGCTGTTCAGATGTGGAGATATTTGAGTATGTTTCCAGCACTGACTTCACTGTGTGTAATATATCCATTTTGGAACATTGAAAAGCATTTTCTTCTGCTTTGTTATTGCTAGTTGCTTATATAAAAATTACAGTACTTTTCCAGTTTAAATATTACTTCCTATAACACATGAAAGCATTAGCTTGGCATTGTGAACTTTTGGCATTTCTTTATAACTTTTAGGTGCGGCTTGTTCAGAAGAAAGATACAGGGCATGTGTATGCAATGAAAATACTCCGTAAAGCAGATATGCTTGAAAAAGAACAGGTAAGAGCACAATTGAAGGAGCGATTTTAGTCAGCTTGTGAATTTCTGTCTCCTAGAACTGTTCTTTTTGCTTAATTGAAGTGTATATTCCTATTATAGTTTTCTTTAGCCCTGTCATGTATGAATATACATGTAATATTACTTTTCTTTCTCCCCAAAAGAAGGAGTTACATGTATTTTAAAAGTACAAATAATGCCTCTACATCATGTGCAGACTTTTTAAAGTTGAAAACCTACTAGAGAAATATCTGATATTTGTGTCTCCCAGTTGATCACGAGCTGTCCTTGTCATCAGGAGGCTTTTTTTGAGGTGTTTCTTACTGTGGTAGCATGTTCCTTACTGAATGCTGAGAGATAGAAGTTGTATATACACCTTGGAACTGAGGCTTAGCAATTAGAATTTAGAATTTGCGATCTAAAATGTGTCTTACTTTGCTTCATTCTGTACATGCAAACCAAAGTTGGGTCTTCTCAGTGGCTCATCACTACCTAAGACCAGTCTTCTTTTGGAATGCATTTGAAAAAATATAATGCAAAAGGCAGAGCAATGCAGATTCTCCTTTAATGATTAAGGATACTTTCTAAAACCTCAAACCTACTTTGCAAATAGATTTATAAGATGCATTAAGTACTTCATGTAGAATAACTAAGATTTTTAAATATTGGACAATACATTAAAAATGAAAATGCAGACTTTCTGTAAATCTAATTTAATTTAGCAGGTTGCTTAAGAACAGATTGTAATGGGTGACACCTGCAAATATCCTGTAGAATACCAGTTGCTACAGGAGGGCAGAGAGACCCCATGGAAATGAGACCTCTGGATACAGAGCCTAAGAGCCGGGATGGAGACCAGCCCTACACCCAGTCCTTCCTGCTGCTCGAGAGGAGGTGTAATCACCAAGACTTCTCTGCCCTTCATTTAGGCGCCAGCTCAAAATTTGGGATTTTAATTTTCTCTTTAATTTTCCGATATTACCCAGAAGCTTCAGACTCCCAGGAATTTTGGTCGAGAGTATCAAATACCCTGGCAGTATATCTTCAGACAGTATAGTTTATGCTAACACCAACCTTATTCAAAATGCACACTAGCCCTATTAATTTATATCTAAAAATTAGTGTGTGATATGGGTGTAGGCACTGAAAGAGTTTCAGTTAATCTTGAAAAGGAAAATGTAAGGCTGTATTGATTAGTCAGTATATTTTGTATTTCACAAGTAAATTCTATTTTTACAAGATATATTTCCTATAGTTTTAAGCAAGACTCAAAATCTTCCTTTATCAAATGATTATCGTTCAGAATAAAATTGTAAAGAGAAGTACACATCATGAGTTTGACTTATTAATCCTTCATAGCATGTGCCAGAGGTAACAGAAGTGGTAACAGGATGATCCAAACATACTGTGTAAAAACATTTGCTCAAGTACTGTACCTTCTTCAAAATCAGTTTCTAAAAATTTTCTACATGAAAATAAAGGACATGTCTGTTCTGTTAAAAATTTTAATGTTTAAAAGTAAGATTTTAAATGATGCATTAACTTAAATTAGTAGCTCACCTTGCTGATGGACTCAGCTCTTTAAGTTTGATCTCAGTGTGGTCCAATTAAAGTTTCTGGCCACAGACTCTACCTGGGTCAGCCGTCTTGAGGAAGCATGCAGCAGCTTTGTGGGGCAAATCCATCACTTCTGGGTGGGGCTGACAAAGTATAGATTCAGAGCCTAACTTTTTGTAGGTATAGGTGGCTTATCCAGAGGAAAAGTTTTTGCTTGCTCTTACAAAACTGGGCAGGAATTACAGCTACCCACTGAGAGTTCAGGTTGTTATTCTGTCCCACAAGATGGAAATTTCTGCTACCTGGAAAATAAATTTTAAAGGATAAGAGACCAGCATGTAGCTAGTCTCTTCATGTTTCTCTTCCAGTGCAAAAGGAAAACCTCCAGTTGTGATGCCAGTATAGTGTCAGGATGGAACCAAAGACTGACTTTCATCTCTGCTTCCCTAGTGCCCAGGGTAGCAGCTAGCATGTGATTCCCCCACCCCATTCAATATTTATGGAACAGGGGAAAGGGAACCTCTGGTGTGAGTTGCACCTCTGGCTCTTCCCACCCCTACCCTAAAATCACCTGACTCCACCCCTAGATCTTGAGGTTCTTAGCTGCTGTCTCAGCTCCAGAAGAGAAGGGCAAGGTGTGGTCACAGTACCTGTAGCTTTCCCTGTGACAAACTGAGAATGTTGCAGTCACCATCCTGCCCTCTAAGGCGAGTGGCAAGTGGCAGTGGTAGCGTCTGTTCTTTTCTGTACATCCCTACAGTAGGTAGAGGCCTTAACAGGAGACAAGGGAAGCAGAGGTGGGTGAATGCTGCTGTGTATGGTCTTCGTGTAGTAATTGACTGGGTCATAGCCAGGTCTGCATTTTAGCAATGCATTTTTGGCATGAGCATTTCCTCAAAGCATTACTTGGCTTCTTCATGATTTTATAGCACTGTTCCTTATCACCCTTATCCTCTTCCATTTTTCCCACCCTCATACCATAAGTAGAGATGTAAAAATGTAAATTTTCTAAGACAGTGGTCCCCACCCTTTTTGGCACCAGGGACCGGTTTCATGGCAGACAGTCTTTCCACGGACTGGCGGGGGGAGGTGGGATGTTTCAGGTGGTAATGCAAGCGATGGGGAGTGATGGGGAGCAGCAGATGAAGCTTCGCTTGCTCGCCTACTGCTGTGCGGCCCGGTTCCTAACAGGCTGCAGATGGGTACTGGGGACCCCTGTCTTAAGACATTGAATTTATTTAAAAATTTCCTAAAGAACAATTTTGGTAGAAACTGAAAACTCAAATACTTTTAGGCCTGTGGGAGTTAGCATGGAAGAATGAGGCAGGTTAGGTGTAAGACAGGAGAGAGGGCTGGGATCTGTGTCTTTGGTAAAGACATCCCAGTAAAACAAACAAGCATACAGCACATTGTCTCAAAACAAAAACCATGGGCTGAGTTTGCCAATAGAAGTGCCGGCTTGTGAACTTGGTATATCTTTACCTCTGAACATATTCTAGGAGGTCCAGCCCTGGAACATATGTTAAGGTCAAAACCTCTATTCAAGGATTGGACTGGGTCTTAATAAATTTAGACCTGATTCAACCCAGTTTTGCATCTTGTGACGCTTTATATAAGAGGAGAGGGGGTGGGACTTGATAATATGCAGCAGTGTTTTGATTACTATTATATGCTTAAAGTAGATAAGGTAAACTTGATAATAATAAATTAATTCTCCCGAACGTTTGGCAACTTGGTCTTCCTAGCTAGATATTTCAGTAAAAATAGAAAACGGCAAGGTCATAAATTTGAATCTACAACTTTTCTTAGGTGTTCTTTTATTTAAGTTCAGTAAGAACTGATCGAGCACATCCTGTGCGCACAGCAGTGAACTGAATGCTATGGCATCAGAGTATTCTGGGATTGTCAACCAGGGCATTGTCTTTGCAGATGTCATTGAAGACCTGAGGGAGGATGTGTTTAGAGAGTCTCATCTTGGGGACTTGTTTCTATCAAAAAGGATTATTAGGACAAAAAGATATGCAAAAGGATGGTAATTTTAACTAATCAAAGGTTCCATTTATAGCACTGTTAAAGGTTCCCTTTGCATTCAAGCCATTGATTTTGCCATTTTTTAAGCCTTTCATCATTCAAGTTTTCATCACTGAATACCTTCAAGTCAAATGTTGTCAATTTTGAGTTAGTAGGTTTGCCTAAGCATAAATTAGATCTTTTGTATCTTCACAGTTTAATACTCAAAACAGTATTTAAATTGTTTAAACAAATATACAGTCTAATAAAGCAGAGCAAGGCTTGTCATTAATCAAATGCGTGTACCTCCAGGTTGGCCACATTCGTGCGGAGCGTGACATTCTAGTGGAGGCAGACAGTTTGTGGGTTGTGAAAATGTTCTATAGTTTTCAGGATAAGCTAAACCTCTACCTAATCATGGAGTTCCTGCCTGGAGGTAATTACTTGACGATGAAAGGTCATTTTTCCTTTTTGTTTTGTGGTTTCTCTATCACATCAATTAACCCTCCTTTCTACTTTTAATCGTGCTCACAAAGTTGCTTTCTGTATCTTTTTAGGTCTGTAAGGAGGTCAGTAACCTGTCTGTGCTGGGGTGCCTTTCTACAGCTTTAGGGCCGTAAAAGTAACCTTCTCCTTCATTCTCATAATTTCAGATGGATATTTCTTTCTTTTCTTTTTCTTTCTAAATATATAGGAATAAACTAGGGGCTTTGCCTGCCCTCCTGTCAGTGGAATCATGTATAATTAGTTACCCCAGTGACAGAATTGAAGCTATTACATTCTTTGCTTCAACTTTTTTTCTATAACTTATAAGAAGTGAATTTCTCATTACCTATATTAGTAGCCACAATCAGTTTCTCATTTCTGAGATTTCAAGTTTTATGTAACTCGGCATGTGCATCTTCTGAGACAGCTCCAAAGTACACCCAGAACAGAGCATGCATCTGTTCTGGGGAACACAGTCTGTTTCCCAGTGAGCAGACAAACTGTGAGCACACTGGTAGGAAAGAAAGAAAACTTTTTCTTTTTTGCTTCTGTAGCAAAACTAATATAATTGTGGTGTAATATTTGATCTCGTGACAACCTTTAGTTTAGATTTAGGGTCATCAGTAACTTTTTATTAACAACTGATGAAGGCTAGAAAAGAATCTATCTGATAGAATGAGGAGAAACTTTTTAACATTAGATGCCAGTCGTTAAACGGGAGTAAGAACCAGTTCAGCAACCAGCCAGCCCCTTGACATGTGTCTCCTCAAACCTTACCTGCACCATCTTCCATAGACTCTCTTGTCTCCTGGACCCTGCCCTTTGCACCTGGTGGAGCTGGCCTGCAGAGCCATAGACTGCCTGGCCTGAGCGCTCTGATCATCTGGGCAAGGCCCACACAGGTGGGGCCACAGCACTAAGGCCTCACAGATAACTTAGAGCTAGCCTGAGTCTCTGATGTGCCTCCAGATTGAATGCCTGGCTGCCAGGAGTAATAAGGCATTCATGTTTTTCAAGTTTTGGGGCAAAAAGGAGCATTTTAATAAATGGCTTAATTTTTGCCCAAGGGTAAAATATCCACTTTTCTCCAAGAATACAAAACTTCCCTCAAAGTTATAAATTAAATTTAAAAAGCAGCACGGCGCTCTATTAAAATCAGAGGTTTCTATCTCTTTTCCCTGTTTTCTAATATAAATGTCTTCCTATGTGATCTAAACTGAATATTTCCTGTTTCTTTTAGCTTTAAACTGCTTATTCATATTTCCTTTGCTTTCCTTTTGTCTGACTGTTGAGTTAGGATCAGAATCTTTTTTTCACCATTTTATGTTGATGGTATTAAGCAGAAATAATTAAATTTTGACTTTGCAGAAAACTAAGGTTACCTTTTAACTGCTAAAATACTGATGTTGTGTTGTAAAAGTTACATAAAGCATTTTGGTATATATTTAAGTACCTACAATAAAACACTGGAGAAAAAACCCAACTGATCTAGGGATGTGTTCACTGTGTACTTTTGGGAGGCAGCTATTACATATCCTAGTCTGTAGCATTTTCAGTTCATATTTAGCTTTTGTTGAGTAACACTTTGCTACCTAAATCCCACCTTTTTATTTATGTTCTAGTGTTTTGTGAATAAACATTGGAGAGCTTGTTCTCAGCCTCCCAGAATTTTTACGTTTTTGTTGTTTGGCATTTCAGCCTCTCTCTGATATTGGCAGTGCAGCCTATGTGGAAATGCCATTTGGTTCTAGGTAGAGAGAAGTTTGCAGATATTTGTGCAAAGTATAAAGTAAAGTAGCTTTTTCCCCAGTCCAAAAAATTATCTTAAGCAAATTTATTTATCTGTCTACTTATTTATTTATTTTAGTGTGAAAGGAATTTCCTTTCTTTCTCCAAAGTAAAAGGGAAATCACAACTCAGGGGTCAGCATCAGTTAGCTTAGGTGAAAGTGTTGTGCAATCCCTGGCTGTGAATTTTACCATGTAAGTGTTAGAAACTGCTTACCATTTCTGCTCATATTGGGCATTTCCGCCCGTAGTGGGTAATCTCTGGGACAGAGCAGAGGCCTGTTTAGCACCGCCTTACATTGGCAGATAGGGGAGACACATTGAAAACTGGCATTTATTCGTGTGTTGTTTTGTGTGTGTGTGTGTACTTTGTATCTTGTTTCCAGGGGACATGATGACCCTGCTGATGAAGAAAGACACACTGACAGAAGAGGAGACTCAGTTTTATGCAGCAGAGACAGTATTAGCCATAGACTCCATCCACCAACTCGGATTCATCCACAGAGACATCAAACCAGACAACCTTCTCCTGGACAGCAAGGTACTGTGGGGAGTAGCAGCCTGATCAGCGTGTCTTTACCTGTCTGAGCAGCCTCTGCTTTAACACCTGCGTGGCTTGCAGTAATCACAGTAGGGGAGCTGTGAGCTACCCGGTACATTTTTTTCTTTTTCTTACAGGTAAGTTTGCTGTTACTTACTTTCTCTGAAAGGCTTATGAATTCCATAATTTGACTGAACAGTTCCTCGTAAAGATAAAGAACATTTTGGAAAATGATGAAGAATAAAATTGATTTAAGTTATTTTGTAATTAAGCCAAAGATAGTCATCTTCTCTTAGCATATAATTAACTATACTAATACATCACCTATTGAGAACCCTTTTGTTGGGCAACCTCATCTGTTGAGGATCCCAGCCAAGAACCAGGAAGTGAGGCGACAGCAACAATAATCTGCTACAAAGTTCAGGTTCCAAATCCTGTGCCCTTTGCTTAAGGCAGAGTCCTACTCAGTCTCTGTGATGGCATCTTTTTAGTCATCTTTAGACATGCAAATGAGGTTAGTTGCCTGATTCTTAAACTCACAGCAAATCAGAAGAGAATCCCTGTGCTGCTAAATTGTTGGATGCTCCTTGGCAAGTTCTTCCACTGTCTGGATCTCACTTATCTATAAAGTGAATATATTGATCCAGAGAAGCTCCAAAGTCTCTTCCAGCTCTAAAATTCTAGGTTGTTGTGTTCTGGTACATAGAATTGTTGTCTAGACTGAATTTTTCTTTAAAGTAGGAAAGTAAATTTAACTCCTAGGGTATTTTTCTTTCTTACTGTCTTTTTTTCCTTTTTTTTTGCGTTACGCGGGCCTCTCACTGTTGTGGCCTCGCCCGTTGCGGAGCACAGCTCCGGACGCGCAGGCTCAGCGGCCATGGCTCGTGGGCCCAGCTGCTCTCCGGCATGTGGGATCTTCCCGGACCGGGACACAAACCCGTGTCCCCTGCATCGGCAGGCGGACTCTCAACCACTGCGCCACCAGGGAAGCCCTCTCTTACTGTCTTTTGATAACAGTCTTTGAAAAATCTGAAGTTTTGGTCTACTTTCTTTGAAAACCTTAATCTTTCTGTTTAAAGAGGGTAGGAGGTTTGTCAAATAATTTCTTCTAGTTAATAGTTTTTTTCTTTATTTTAAGAATAATGTATATACGTAGTGGAAAGTTTGAACAATACAGAGAGCTATAAAGAAGAAAAATACCTACAATGTTATCGTTCGAAGATCACCACTGTTCTAGTAAAATAGCTTCAATACCTTTTCTGTTTGTGTCAGTTTATGTACAGTTAGCATCGTAAAAGTAAATAGCTTGGTATTCTGCTTTTAAAATGTTAATGTATATGAAATTATTTTTCCGTCCTTAAGTTCAGATACATATATATATATATATATATATTTTAAACTGTGCCTGATAGAAGGGTTTTATTTTTTTTTAATTAATTTATTTTTGGCTCCCTGGAGTCTTCATTGCTGCACGTGAGCTTTCTTCTAGTTGCAGTGAGTGGGGGCTATTCTTCGTTGCGGTGCGTGGGCTTCTCATTGCGGTGGCTTCTCTTGTTGTGGAGCATGGGCTCTAGGCGCGCGGGCTTCAGTAGTTGCGGCGTGTGGGCTCAGTAGTTGTGGCTCTCGGACTTAGTTGCTCCACCGCATGTGGGATCTTCCCGGACCGAACGGCTCAAACCCGTTTCCCCTGCATTGGTAGGCGGATTCTTAACCACTGCACCATCAGGGAAGTCCCAGATATATTTTTAATAAAGCCGTAGCCCTACTTTGTGTGGTCTTGGGTTCAGATGCCTTGGTCCTGTACCCCAGGTGCCTTAGTTCTCGCTTAGTTGTAGGCTGTAGTCTGTGTTCAAGGTCAGCAAACATACTGAAGGCCAAGAGCCTGGGGACTCAGTCTAGCTGAGGTGGATTTGGGAACCCTGTTTGGTGCAGACATGCTCTCTACCATATGCTAGCCCAGACTTGTAGAGGAGAGCTCATATATGTGTTTAGCCATATAGATTATAGAAGGGAAAATGTAGACATTTTGAGTTCCTCCTGTATACTCAGAAGAGCTACAGAGTTCCCTGAAAATTTAGGTTTGAATAGCACTTGCTCCAGGCACTGCCTTTTTTTTAAAATAAATTTATTTATTTATTTTTGACTGCGTTGGGTCTTCGTTGCTGTGCGCAGGCTTTCTCTAGTTGTGGCAAGCAGGGGCTACTCTGTTGCGGTGCGTGGGTTTCTCATTGTGGTGGCTTCTCTTATTGTGGAGCATGGGCTTCAGTAGATGTGGTGCATGGGCTCAGTAGTTGTGGCTTGCGGGCTCTAGAGCACAGGCTCAGTAGCTGTGGCGCACGGGCTTAGTTGCTCCGCAGCATGTGGGATCTTCCCGGACCAGGGCTCGAACCCATGTCCCCGGCATTGGCAGGCAGATTCATAACCTCTGCGCCACCAGGGAAGCCCTGGCACTTCTTTTTAAGACACTTTTTCTTGGAGGTGTCAAGGTAAATCATGTAATTATGAGAACTATAAAGACACACACCCACACACACACACACACACACCCTAATGGGATAAAAGACACACACACACACATACACACACACACACACCCTAATGGGATAAAAGACACACACACACACACACACACACACACACCCTAATGGGATAAAAGACACACACACACACACACACACACACACACACCCTAATGGGATAAAAGACACACACACACACACACACACACACACACACACACACACCCTAATGGGATAAAAGACACACACACACACACACACACACACACACACACACACCCTAATGGGATAAAAGACACACACACACACACACACACACACACACACACACACACACACACACACACACACACACACACACACACACACACACACACACACACACACACACCCTAATGGGATTAAAAAACCTGACCCTACGGACTGAAGGAAGGTGGTATCAGATGAGTCATTGGAGCTCAGACCTTGGCCACATCACTTTTAATTGTGTGACCTTGAGCAAGCAGTATAGATCCCTGAGCATCAGGAGTCCCTCCCCTGTTTTTGGTTTTACCTCCTTATCTACTTAAAATTTTGGTTAGTGGACACTTGGTCCTGTCTAAAATGTTCATAAGACGTTTGGTCCATGCAAAAAGTTCCTTGCAATTTGGTCCAATCCAAAGTGTCCATGCCAAATGGTTTTGGACAGAGCCAAGTATCAAGGACCTTTTGGCGTGGACCAAATGTCCTACAAGGAAAATCTCACCACCCCAAGAACACCTTCCTCTTCCTTAGGGCTAGGCATGTGCCAGGTACCAGGTTAGGAGCCTTACATGCATTAATTCCCATCATTCTTGCCAGGAAGATATCATTATTCCCATTTTCCAGATGAGATCAGGGGGTTGGAGAGGTTAAGTAATCCTGGTCTGGAGAGAGAGAGCATTGATTTCTGGCTTTGGTTCTGCCATTTCACCCCAAAGTCATTTAATGACTCTTGAGTCTGAAGTGTGGCTTAAGAATGAGACAGCACACTTAAAGGCATGGTGCCTGGCTCACAGGAGGTGTGAGTTTTCTTTGAAGAGAATGATAAAGTCAGAGACTTATGATTGGAATACAGTGTGGCAATATTTGTCAATAACTGTGCAATAAAGTTTATTCCCTTTGTCTTTGGAATAGTTTACTCCTTGGCATTTATTCTGATGAAATAATTCATGTGGGGAAAAAGCTATATGAACAAAGATTTGTTTATTTACTCATCATTTAACAGCCATTTATTAAGACCATCTTCTGTACCATGCGTGATTAGGGTTGGGAACACAGGCCCTCTCTGGCACAGGGGTGCTTTGAGAGTGGATTAAACATCCAGTATCGGGGGATAGGTAGACAGTGATGTACTAAGTCATTTGAATATTATGTAGACATTAAAGATGATTTTGAAGAAACAGAAGAATATTTGATTGAGTTAGTTTAAGAAGTAAAATTAGATGCTGTGGATACACCTGAAACTAATATAATATTGTATGCCAACTATATGTCAATATTTTAAAAAAGTGGAAAAAAAGTTAGATGCGATGGAGGCTTCAACTAGTTTTAAAGTTTATATTTGGACAAAAACAAAGGTAATGTGCAAAAATGAAAATACTTTTATTTGTATAATAGGATTTGGGGTGATCTTTAAAGAATTTGTTTGCTATTATATATTTCTCCCTGTAGTAAAAGAAAAAGCAGCATCCTTTGGCTGTGGAGCTGCAATGGATACTGCACAGAGCTGGAGAAGATAATGTTCTGTTCCACATCCATGAATGTTCATCCATTCATTACCTTGTTTCCTCCCCATAGGGCCACGTGAAACTTTCTGACTTTGGCCTTTGCACAGGACTGAAAAAAGCACATAGGACAGAATTTTATAGGAATCTGAACCACAGCCTCCCCAGTGATTTCAGTAAGTGTTAACAGTGATGTTAGCCTTTTTATCCCTTAACTGGGAGCTGTTCCCCTGGTAACCAAAATATGCGGGATGGATTAGGAGATTCTCACAGTTTGAGTCTTTAGAGAGTAAAAATACCTTCCCAGGTTTGCCTGTGATTTGTACTATATGGTGAGGCAAGATGAAGGCTACCAAATGTGTTAAAGGCAGATGTCCAAAAGAGCATTCTTTGGAGCTCTTGAGAAGGTTACAAGGGATGAATAAGGAGCAGGCAAGCAAAAGTAGTAGAGGAAAGAGTCCTGGGAACAAGTCCAGATTATATTTATCCTTGGTGCTTCTTTCTGTCATGGCAGAAAGAAGTTTATGAGTTACTTTCACTCTATCAAACCATTGAAACTCTGTAGTAAAATTGCAGTTCATCCTTGAGAAGCTTATGTCCATAGTGTATTATATATTCAGAAGTCTCTGATTATGTAAGTTACTACTGTTGGAAATTTGATAGTAATTTTGAGAAGTTGTGAATGTTTTAGGTCCACTTTGGGACCTTTGCTTCTGATGAGACTGAATTCCCTGTGATTCTGATTAAATTCCCTGTAATTTTGTTTAAGGTCTGTCCGTGTCCTCTCTGGCCACCTGATCCACATAGAAGTGTGGCTTACAACTCTTATTGTGTGATTCTTTGAGTTAATGCTTTAGAGCCTCTGATTTGGGCTTATGAATTTGCTGGGAAATGTGTCATCCAGAGTTATTGATGTATGGGCAGAAAAGCAAGACCCGAGGGTCTCATGTGGCTTGAACCAGAGCCTAAAAAAGTAGTAAACTTTATTCCTGAACTTTGATTAGAACTTGTTTTCTCTGCTTTTAGCTTTTCAGAACATGAATTCCAAAAGGAAAGCAGAAACCTGGAAAAGAAACAGACGTCAGCTAGTAAGTAATATTTGTGGCTTCTTAAATGCTACAAACCAAGTATGAATCAGTTTAAAAGTATGCACATAAATTTGCATTTGATAAATGTTTGCAGCTTACCTATTCCTTGTTTTAAATTACCTTAATAGAGCACTGTCATTATGTTGGTAGCGCCAAAAGTAATCTTTTGAAGGAGGGCAGATAATATGAGGTTGTTCTGGTTGTGACATTTTCAGTGGATGACCTCATTCTGACCTTTTACATTGGTGACAACCCCTTTCCTTCCTGTTTTACCTTTTCCCTATGTTTATGGTGGTAAAGGGGTTATATTTAAGATGGAGTTCTCGCAAAATGAAACTAAGTACAAATACCTACCCAGAGCTTTAAGGCTGTGGTTCTCAAACTTTAAAAAGTTTGATTCACTGAGTCAAATCAGTTCACCTGCCCCACCCTTTCCTACTTTATGGTGGAAAAAGGAACTTGGTGATAAAAACTGGAGAGAAATTTAAGGGAAATGCTTACTTTACTAGTATTTGAGTATATACACATAAAATTATGCCCCACAAGCTTAAAAATAAGTAACATTATTGCATTTACCTTGATATCAATAGCATGTTGGAATTTATTTAAATAGTACAAATTCACCAGTGAAATACTGCTGTCTAGGCAAACTTTTATTCTGACTCATTGGTTCATAAAATGCAATGCACATATCCCAGTGTCTAGTTATTGGAGAATTATTGACCAGATATAATAGAAATGTGTATCACTACATACTTAGGCTTTCCTAGAAACCCAATAGCAAATTGAAAATAGTAAAGCTAAACTATAGCAGTTGGTCATTAGAAAGCAAGAATAGCAGGGATGGAAAACTATGACTAACTTGGAATGATGATCATGCATGTGTATTCGCTAGAAATAGTGGCACTTCTGCTTGTTGGTGTATATAGTTGTAACTTGGCAGGTTTGCCAAATACAGTGTTTTGGCCAGACTTCTTACTAAAATAGTGAATTAGAGTTCACTATAGTATCTTTAATAACTCATTTAGTAGGTTGCTACTAAGTACCTGTTAGTCATATGTGAAAGTGGAAGCCTTAGGATTAAGAAAGAATCAAAAGGCAGGCTTGCATTTTTTGGATTCATTTAAGGCCCATCAGTGGGTCTCAAGACCATGCTTTGAATATTATGATTTTTATGTTAAACCTGGGTTTTGGAAATGTAGAAAATGAAATTAATCTGTGATATCTTTTCTAACATTAACTTGGGGATACTTAAGTTTGGTATAGCTAGTCACATCATAGCCTTCTTTTCATAGTTTGTTAAGGATTAGGGAATGTCAGGAGCAGATTTGGTCAGGCGCTTCTATTATGTCTCTCATAGAGCAGTAGATCTTAGCCTTGGCTACATACCAGAATCACCTAGGGAACTTCAGAACTTACTGATGCTGGGTCCCACCCCAAGAGATTCTGGTGCAGTTGGTTTGGGGTATACAGTCTCGGTATCTTATCTGATTTTTAAAAGGGCTCTGGGTGATTCTACTGTGCAGTGAAAGTTGAGACCCTCTGTCTAAGAGACTGTTTCTTAAACAGTAGCTCCTGCATTATTGGGAGACTGATAATTATGTTTTGGAGGGTAACAAAAGGTAAGGAATCTTCTGTGATTAAAAAAATTTTTTTTTAAAGCAAACTAAGATTTAACCTTTGGCGACTGTAATTTTGGGGGTAATTAAGCTTAAATACCTTAAATTATTCTTGTACTCTGAGAAGCTTTATGCCCTTTGACATATGCCAAAGGGTCATGTCAGACTTACTAGGAACCCCTTATAGGTCTATAAGGAAGGAAATGTCCCAAGTTCCATATTTGGAGTTAAGTGTTCTTTAATAGTTAATGTTTTTTAATCTGAATAAACTTAGGTTCTCATGCTGTGGTTAAGGTTCTTGCCTTTTTACTCTGTCTATAGTAGAAGTGGTCATCCTCATATGACCTCCTCTGATAACTTGAAGAAAATAAAGCTAACTTTCAGTCTTCAAAAGGTCAGTTAGGGCTTCCCTGGTGGTGCAGTGGTTGAGAGTCTGCCTGCTGATGCAGGGGACACGGGTTCGTGCCCCAGTCCGGGAAGATCCCACATGCTGCGGAGCCTGCGCGTCTGGAGCCTGTGCTCCGCAATGGGAGAGGCCACAACAGTGAGAGGCCCGCGAACCACACACACACACACAAAAAAAGGTCAGTTAGCCCTGTGCTTTTGACCTGTCGTAAGTGATCCCATTCAGCTAGTACCAAGTTGAAGGTTAATATTAGTTAATGCTTAATATAAATTTATTGCTCTAGGTTAAGCCTAACGTATATAATTGTTCACCCTGCCTGCTATTTTTTTTTTTTTTTTTTTTTGCGGTACGCGGGCCTCTCACTGTTGTGGCCTCTCCTGTTGCGGAGCACAGGCTCCGGACATGCAGGCTCAGCGGCCATGGCTCACAGGCCCAGCCGCTCTGCGGCATGTGGGATCTTCCCGGATCGGGGCACGAACCCGTGTCCTCTGCGTCGGCAGGTGGACTCTCAACCACTGCGGCACCAGGGAAGCCCCAAAATTACTTTTTAAAAGCAGAGGAGTGGAATTCCCTGTCTGTCCAGTGGTTAGGATTCCATACTTCCACTGCAGGGAGCATGGGTTCAATTCCCTGGTCGGGGAACTAAGATCCTGCATGCCGTGTGGTGTGGCCAAAAAATAAAAATAAAAAAGATAAAGGCAGAGGAATGATAAACATAAAATTGAGCATGGGGGTTAGGAGGAGAGGCAGGAGGATGGGCTGGTGGGTACACTGTTAGCTTGAATAATATCAGTGATACATATTTTGGTTCTTCATTTGGACTCATGGGTATTCATTTTATTGTGCTTCATAATTTGGTAATTTTTTGGTATGTAACAAATTTAAAAAATCATAATAAAAATGATAAGCCTCAGTCTGGGAGAAGATATTTGCAATATATAAAACTATAAAGCATTAATGTTCTGATGAATCAGGATTAATGCCTTGGATTCATAAAGAATTACTACGAGGGAATTCCCTGGTGGTCCAGTGGTTAGGACTCCACATTTTCACTGCCAGGGCCAGGGTTCGATCCCTGGTCGGGGAACTAAGATCCCACAAGCCGTGAGGCCAAAAAGAAAAGCTAAAAAAGAAAGAATTCCAAGGAATCAGTAAGAAAAAAGATGATGCAACTGAAAAAAACAACTAATGGTCAAAGGATCCGAACAGTAGTAATTCACAGAAAAAAGAACTAAATGGCTAATTAACATATGAATATGCACTCAACCTTACTAGAAATAAGGGAAATGCAAATTAAAACAGCAAGATCCTATTTCATGTTCATCAGATTGGTAAAAATTTAAGAGTCTGACAAAGACAAGTGTTGGTGAAAGTGGAGCACTAGGAGCTCATCCCACTGGGCATGTTAAATAGATGTAACCACCTTGGAGGACAACTGGATGATGTCTGATTAAGTTGAAGATGCTCATGATGCAAGACCCAGCAATACTACCCAGTGCCCAGGACGTGTTACAAGAATGTTTATTCAGGTGTTACTTGTTATAGTGAAACATTGGAAGCAATGTAAGTGTTTATTTAGAGAAGAATGTATAAAAAACATTGTGACATTTGTATAATGGAATAGTGTACAGCAGTGAAATTGGTGAACTAGAGCTACATGAATAAATCTCAAAATCATAATATGGAGTAAAAACAAGTTTTAGCACTATAGAATAATGCAGTACGGTATGAAACCCTTTATTAAAAGTTGAAATATACAAGAAATTATATGTCATTTATACAAATATCCATACAAGCATAGCACAGGGGTAGTTATGATTTCAGGATAGTTATGACTTCAGTGGGGAGAGAAGGATTCTGACTTTAATCATTTCTGTAGTTTTGTTTCTTTTAAAAAGGAATGATCTGAGACAAATATCACAGATTATTAACCTCTCTTTAACATGGGTAATGTATACATGGATGTTGTATTGTCTGCTTTTTTTTCTGTATATTTGCAGTATTTCATAATAAGTATTTTTAAAAGTCCATACAGCTGTAGCTTTTAACTTTAGAAGTTGTATAATATGGAAAGCACTTAGATTAGGGCCTTCCATGTGGTAAGCCCTCAAATGCTGAGCACAGGAAGGCTTTTTGACTGTAATTCCCCTAGTATTGTAGTCCTGGTATATGAGAGTAGATTACTTGAATTTAGAAAATACTCTTCTAAGAACTAGTTACATAAATGTTTCAGTTTGATAAGCAGATATTTATAAACCTTTGACCAATAGGTTATAACTTTAGCTTTTGATAATAAAGTTTCCCTTTATGATTTTCCAAATTAAAGAGGTGGAAAGAGGGATGGTTTTGAGCAAGATATTTAATTTCCAAACCAGGCTCTGCCAGTTAACTAGTTCTGAGGCCTTGGGCAAAGCCGTTTTGGGCGTCAGAGTTTTATCTGCAAAGTTGGGCGAATAAGGTCCTCTTTGCTGAGTTTTGTCATAGGCTCATAAGCATAAAAGGAATACAGGGCCTGGCACTTACTGGGTGCTCAGTTATGGTACTAGTTGCTACGACAGATACCTTTGACCTAGTGAATGGTCTCTCACCTCACTGACAAAGCTTTATTTTCATTTTGGAAGTTCTCTGGCAAGCCAGACTTGCCATTAAGCTGCTGGGCCATCCTGCTTATTTAGTTTGTGGGTAGCTCTAGGTGATACTTGTAGCCTTTGGTCTCTAGAACAGAACTCTGGACACCCATCTTCCTGCTGGGCTTCCTGATGTGTGTACATGTTTCAGGCCTTCTCTACAGTAGGCACTCCTGACTACATTGCTCCTGAGGTGTTCATGCAGACCGGGTACAACAAGCTCTGTGATTGGTGGTCGCTGGGGGTGATCATGTATGAAATGCTCATTGGTAAGTTGCGTGCTTTCAGAGGACTTTTTCTGTGCAGTCAGGAAAGAGTCCTATGTTGATAATAGACTGTTTCAGGTGGGGGTCATCTAAGAGCACTTTTCCCCCCGCGTCTTTTAAAGTGAAGTTTCCTAGGTAGAAAACGCTGGGCCATCAAATGTATCCCACTATATTATGGCTCCCTGGCACCCTCTCGTGGCTTTGTTGATCATTTATCATGGTTTTCTTCGACTTTTCCATCCTCTCCATCTAGCAACTCTTTCATTCACTGGCATTTATTAAACACCCATTGTATACAGAGAGCCTTCACTGGGCTGTGTCTCGAGCACTCTACTTCTTAGTTGCTGTCCCCCCTTCTCTCTCAAAGCCTTCAGAGCATGGACCCCTCATACCTCTCTCCCTGTTGATTGGTATGTCTGTGTATTTAGGGGACACATCTGTGGGGCTGGCCATATGCCTGAGCACTAGGAGAGCCCATCTGTCCGTGGTGGCCCTGAGTGAATCTGTGTAAATGACTGGTGTGGCATCGTCTAGCTGTGTTGTCTTTGGGAACACTGGACGCATGCCTGTGGAGGCGGATGTGGTCTGTGTAGAGGGCAGGTGGAGTATTACGGTGACTATCCTTCTCACCTGTAGTTCTCAAAGAGAGGCATGGTGGTCACTTTTCCCAAATAAGGATATTCCTAGAATGGAGTCATTTCTTAATGATGTTGTTTCATCCTTTCGTTTTCCTCTTTGGGCACAGTGAGCCCCGCCTCTGCAACTCTGCTTCTGTCCTCCTTCCTTTTTCCAGCTCCAGCTAGTAGCTGGCTCCCTAGTGGTACCAGAAGCACAACTTCACTTTGGGTTTAGGAGTTTGGGGGAAAATGAACAATTGGTTTAGATGTTTCCTGGGGTGAGTGGAAATCCTGTTCATGTCATGTAGGGAAGGACATATAGGATCATTAAAGATATATTAAAATCAGATTAAGGGGAATAATCTCAGATTCAAAGTTCTGGGATGTGAGAGCTCCGAAGTTCCCTTTTTATTACAGGCTACCCACCTTTCTGTTCTGAGACCCCTCAAGAGACATATAAGAAGGTGATGAACTGGAAAGAAACTTTGACTTTTCCTCCAGAAGTTCCTATTTCTGAGAAAGCCAAGGATCTAATTTTGAGGTATCAGAGAACATTCCCCCTGTCCCCCAGCCAGGCTTTTTGACATGAGTGAATCTATTTTTAAAAATTTTCATCATTTCCTGGGTTGGTCCCCCCTTCCTCCCATTTCTCCTTTTCTTTTTCTGAAGAGACTACTTGAGGTATGCTGAAAGGCCTCTGTCTTTTCCAGATTCTGCTGTGAATGGGAACATAGAATTGGAGCCCCTGGAGTTGAGGAAATCAAAAGTAACTCTTTTTTTGAAGGTGTTGACTGGGAACATATCAGGTATATCCATATACAAAGTTTCAGGATAATTTCAGAAAGTCTGTAGTTTGCTTAATACTAATTTAGAAGCACCACTACTGGCAAGCCAAGTATGGGAAGAGAGCTTCTTAGAAATTCAGGGTCTTTTCCTGATTTTCATTCAAGGTGAGGATTGGGAGTTGGGGTTTCCTGTCACCCATGTGCCATGGGACACGTTGAAGCCAGCAGTCATTTCCAAAGTGAAGTGAACTTTGGATTCCACGGTGAAAGGACCACCTAAGCATTGTGTTGCACTTGCTTTTACCAAGAACACACCAACTTCTCTAGTGTTAGGAGCCACCAGCAGGACTGTCCCTGCCCCTAGGGTGGAGGCTATCACTGGGAGACAGAGAAGGAAGAGAGGAGTGGAAGAAGGATGGAGTGGGGAAGGGCGCAGAGGGGGAGTGGAGGGGAAGCGTGAAACTTGCGGACAGGGCGCGCAGAGAGCTGCCAGCGCTGCACAGACCTCCCTCCTCAGCATTCATTGGTTGAGCAGAAGATGAAGTTGTCATCCATTTCATAGTAGTGTTCTAATTCGCATGCTTGTGATTTCTACCTTTGCCTTTTAGCCACTCTACTTCGTTGGCACTTCTGGTAGAAGAGGGGCAGAGCCCTGCACGAAGGGGCATTTAGAGGTTCAGTTTCCCTTTTCAGCAGACAGGGCAGGCTGTCAGGGAGAGTGTGCTAACTTTGGATTTTAATTTCTCCTTATTTTTCTTGTCTTTCTTCCTAGCTATGAATAATTGTTACATTTTTTTCATCATAGTTTTGTTTGGTTGTAGTCAGCTGGTGTGGTTGGTCAGTGGTCATAAGCTTTTCAAAGGAAATTAATGCTGCCTGCCAGTGGACAGTCTTCCCTTGTCAGACCAGGGGTCTTTTTTGGAGAAAGACTTGATTACTTGTGATCCATATGTTTACTAACCGTAGTAATTTTTGGCATGTCTGTCCTTGGCAGAGAGAGGCCTGCTGCAATATCTATTGAAATCAAAAGCATTGATGATACCTCAAACTTCGATGAGTTTCCAGAATCTGATATTCTTAAGCCAACAGGTAATTCTACCACTGCCTCAGGCTGCCTTATAAGTGCATTATTTCCCCCAAATTTTGGGGTGATGTTTACAAATCAGGGTAGAGAACATGGAGAGGAACTGCAGGCTCTTTGTAAGTATTTTTCCAGTGTTAATGCAGGGCAACAGTGAGACCTTGTTGAATGGAAAGTAGTGAATACAAACACCGATATTTAGCCTGCTCAGCTGGATGGGTGAACCACAAAGATTTGTTCTCTTGTTATTTATTAAATTAAAGGTTAGGTAATCTGAAATGACAGAAATGAGAAAATAAAACTTTTAAAATATTGTGAAAAACATGAGGTTCAGAGAACATAGGCAGGCAAATGTAGAAATTTCGCAGAGTGAAAAATAACTTTTCCCAGATAGAAGCTGTGATATGTTCTTCAGAATGTCATGTACTGAGTGTCAGTACTGAGTAGTCCATCAAGGTAAGGCAGTGAATCAACTCTCACATCTGTTTCTTTCCCAGTGGCAACAAGTAATCACCCTGACACTGACTACAAGAACAAAGACTGGGTCTTCATCAATTACACATACAAGCGCTTTGAGGGTCTGACTGCGCGGGGGGCAATACCTTCCTACATGAAAGCAGCAAAGTAGTTTCCTTGAAATGGGATCCTAAATCGAGCAGTTCTTTGTACAACATCATGGTTTTCTTCTCACATAACTGTTCTGAAAGAGCTTCGAAGAAGTTTATGGAACCTACCAACGTGTCATGGTAAACTCCTGAAATGTGATAGTAAGTGGATTCTCTTCCATGATGCATCTGATGACCTGTAGAACAAAGACAACCATTTTTACTACATCAGCCATTAACGGCTGTCCTGCTTCTTTAGAAGCATCATGAGCCAATTTGATGTTTTAAAAAAACTTGAGTTTTCCTAAGTTCATCAGAATGTAGGGGGAAAAACAGCCATCATCCAACATTGAGATTGTAACATATACTTACTGAGTATCAGCCAATTCCTGTGATTTTGTGACATATGCTTGCTACCAAGCCCACCAAGTATTTCTTTTCTTTACAGCTAAAAGTTCCATAGTACTAAGGAAATAAAGCAATAAAGAAAGCTTCAGTAGCCAGCATTCTGGCTGAAGGAAATGATCCACCATTCTGAGTGGGTGATGGTGGTAGTTTCTCCCCAAACCTCAGCCTCGGGCAAGTAGCTTTTTATAGCCTCCATTCATGGTGCACTTTATTTATGGTACTAGGATAAAGACCCTCAGTCCATTTTGATTTCCTTCTACCCATTTGAAATACTCACGCTGCTTTTCTGAGTGTTGATGGGAAGATACCAGCTTGATCCTTTGTTGCTCTTAGAAGGCCCAAAAAGCCACTGGGCATTGATTGCCAAGGAGTCCTGGATCACGTGGAAAATCCTCACTTTCTCTTCACGGCTGTATTAGAAAATCCCTTTGGATGTTGCCGTGGACTAGCAATACCCACAAGTGCTGCCAAAAGAACCTCGGTTTATTCCTGGGAACACAGCAAGGAGAGCCCAGGCAGAAGCAGGAGGCCTCGAACCCTCTTGGCTAAGGTGCTGCTCCTGCTCCGTGTCCAGACCTCCCTGCAAGTGGTGAAGGAACGAGCCCAATACAAAGCGCAGAGCCAGCCTGCAAATCCGTGCGAAGTTCACGCCTCAATCTTTGGTGCAACTGTATTTGTATCCTCTTAGTATTTCTCCTCTCCCAACTTTAAGTAACCATTTTGCCTTGGAATCATGATTACAAATTTTTCCTTTGCAGATGCCTTCCTGGGGGATGGTCCTCTTCACCCTAAAGGGTCACGTGCAGGCCTGGGCTGACCAGGCCTCTCTGCTGTGGTGTTCTCTAGAGAGACCCTCTGAATTTTAGCACAAAGTGCCTTTTCTTTCACAGCTGCCACCGCCTTTAGAGGACTTTTGCTGCATCAGAAAAATGTGGAGGCTCCATATTAATGCATTATTACTTTTAAAAATTTTGATAACTCTTAAAGCATCATTTGCACCTATGTGGTAACTTTGCCTGTTGCAGAGTGTCATAGCCAAGCCACAGCTGGGAGACTGCTTTCTGCCAGTCTTGAGGTTGTTAACATCAGCTATGAAAGGAAAGTATGTCCTAGCTTAGCCATTCAGAAAAGAAAAAGAAAAATGGACTATCAGAGTTACAGTAGTAAGTGAAACTGCTTTGGGTTTTAATGTCTTAGAGGAAGAAAAAAGAATATTAGGGAAATATTAACTCTGGATGAAGGTAATGTGTTTCCCCTTATTCTTTCATTCATGGTTTGCTAGTGAAAAGGAAGTGAGATTCTTTTGTGTAACTTTGTAGCTTCTTTGGATTACCAAATAGTTGGGGTCTTGACCCCTATGTGTTTTGCAAGAGTATGTGGTAAGCATGGACAATGAGAGGTAATGGGAGGGTGGTAGGTAGTCTGTGTGTTGGGGAGTGGCAGGGGATAATTTGTTTTTGGGGGGGAATGCCCACATTTTAACTTTTAAATGTCTGAATAAACTGTGTGAAAACAACAGTGTAAGTCTGGCTCATAATTCAAAGAGCCAGAGTGCTGATGGCTTCCTCTGACCCTTTTGTCTGCAAACCGTTAAACGCTGAAGACCACCTTTAGGCAAAATGCTTTACCATCTCAAGGAAGATGGGACCTGCTTTTTTGTTCCCTGAGAACAAGTCTTCTGAACTGGAGTTCATGTAAAGAGACTGTCTTCTGTTGGCCTCACGTCTATGCTCTTTTCACCTGGCTCAGTGTTACTGGGCAGTGGGCACTCTTGCAGTAAGTGCAGTTAGGCCAAGGGGAGACCTGCCGACGAAAGTTCTGTAAACTGGTGGACCCTTTATACAACTGTTTGTTTGTAGCTCAGCCCCATTTTTTTTCATCCTGGGGTTGACCAGGAATCTCACAAGCTCCCAGGATGGACTTCTCAGCTCCCTGTGTCCACCAGAGCAGGGCTTTGTCTCTGGATGTAGATTTAAGGAGTCTTATGGGTCCCACTTCTTACCTCCTTCTCTGGGTCAGGAAAAGGACCCTCAGGCAAAGAGGAAGGGGCAAAGACCAACCAGGGTGGGAACTGCAGGCAGAGGTTAGTTAAATGCAGCCTAACAATGTATTGTCGTTCCAAGGCTCGTGAGTTTCAAGAAACATGTCGGGAACCACTGGCTCAGTGTTGGTCCTATTCACAGCTAATTCTGTGTCCTGTCTCTTAGGAGAAGTTAGAAAATAATAGAACTTGAACTGTACTGCATACTAAAATGAAACTGAATGCTGATGTCATTCAGACTCCTTGATTCAGGAGTACATCAGAATTTTCTTCAGTACCTATTTAAGAATTTCAAAAGTGAGGGGAATCCTTTGGGATTAATGGTCAGGCTGTGAAATAGCAGATTGCTAATTTTAATGCTCATCTGTGTAGTGTAGGAATCCTCTGCCGCTGATTGCTACTACTGTTTCTCTGAATCATTTCCTTGGAAAGCATATTTCCTGGATCACCTTCTCCTGTTACTCTCTCCTGGGCCTCTGTGTGTAACCCAAACGGTGTTTTGAATTGAATGCAAAAGGATTCAGTGAATGGTATTTTCCTTTCCTAGTTAGCAACCATTTCCCTGGAATGATCTGTCAAAACCAACACTGACTTAAAAACAAGCCTCCACGCTGCTCTTTAGGCATATTTTCAGAGAAAAACATCTTGCCCACATAATACTTAAGCATTCATAAAATACAGCGCTCAATCCCAGGTACACTGGGGATGCAATAGGGAAGCCCACTGTGGTTCTGAACCACAGATCAGTTTGAGGGGAGAATTCCCAGCCACAGAGTTGGCTTAACAGAATTGCAGCATCAACTATAAAGTTGTTAGTATGTTAGTGTTGCTGTAACAGTACTGTTAAGCCAACCCTGAGTTGTTGGGAAGGTTGAGGAAGCTTCCCAGAGGTGTTAGTAAGTAGCAGTGATTTGGCAGAGGGGAAGGTGAGTAGTGCAGGATTTGGGAGGCTGGTAGGTATGGTCCCATGCTGTGACAGAGGCGTGGAGCTATGAGTAAGTATTGCTTCCTGAAAAACACTCTCCAGTCACTTTCATTACTTCATTTCCCTCTCACTTCAGTCTGGTTTCTTCCCCTTGTGTGAAACACATTAGTATTAATTATCCCATGTGCAAAACGTGCTAGTACTAACTAATTTTAATAATCACTCCTCTGTTCACTGGCGTCCTAACTGCCACATCCACTGGCTTGTCTTCAGCCCTCATCTACCTGACCACCCTGCTGCACTCACACTGTTGAGTTAAAACAAAAAACTCTGCTCCCACCTCTCTGACTTCCTTCTTGGTAGTTCCTCTGCCACTACCCAAATGCTGGTGCTCCTCAGAGCAATGCCTTTGCCTTTTTTTCACTCGTGTGATCTCCCCCATACTGTGGCTTCAGCTGCCGTTTTTGTGGTGAGATCTGCAAAATGACCATCCTGCCTGGATCTCTCCCCAGAACTCTAGATCCCATGTAGCTGAGTGCCTATTAGAAATTGCCACCTGGAAGGCCTCTTACAGGTGCCAACTGTCCTTATGGAGCTCCTCTTGCCTCCACAGCCTTTTTTCTAGCTCATTCTACCTGCTGTCCAAGCCAGAAATTTCTTACATGATTCCCATCAGTAAACGTATGTAATTCTGGGGCATGATTGTCCATCCTACTAGTGTCTTCATCATTCCTTGCTGAGTCCATTGTTGTGGTCTCTTAGCTGACCTTTGTCCCTGGTCCTTCCCCTTCCAAGTCTGTCGTCCTCTCTGCTGCCAAAGAAACTCTTAAATTTCAAGTCTGATCATGTTATTCTCCTGCATAAAATCCTTCAGGTTCCTGAGAGCTTATATAATGAGACCAAACACCTTTGTCTGAGGTACAAGGGCCCTTCCTTACTCTGGCCTATCTCTGCATTACTATCCTCCCCCTGCCCCCACCATCCTCTTCCCTGATGACAGTAAGCAACTAGTTCACCTTCGCATCTTTGCTTATACAGTTGCGTTGGCCTGGAATACTTCCTTTTGGATTCATGAATCCAAAACGACTAGTATTTGTCTTTCACAGTTTGGTTCATGTGTCATGTATAGAACCCTCCTGTGAACTCTCCTCTAATTTTCATAGTAAAAACTGGCTACTCCATCCTTATGCGCTTCCTGAGTGACCTGGACTATTTATGGATCTGTCTTTGTGCAATTATAAGAGCCCTCTGAAGGGAGGAACTGTGTCCTAGTCAGCATGTCCCTGTGACCAAGCAGCACTTGGCACTGAACATACTCAATGGGCCATGCCTTCAGAGCATGTTCTTAACCTCTGTGCTGACAAAGGCAGGCCTGCCAGGGAGGCCCTGGCTTGCTTCAGCACCCCTTCAAGTTGTCAGTGTCACCAGTAAGCTGCTCAGGCCAAGTGTGCTGAGGGGAGCTCAGGAGGCACCTGACTAGAAGAGGGCCGAATTAGCAGCGGATGAGCAAGATGCCCCAAAGCAGTGTTTCCCAGGGACCTGCCTGGACCCTGCCCTACCTTCTGAAGCTGCCTTTCATGCCTGCCATGCTTCTTCACTTGCTTGAAACCAAAAGTACAACACAGAAGTTTGTGAGTCATCTTACCTTTCAAATTTACATTTGGTTTTGTGGGGTACTACTTGGTTGGATTTGAGGGTTCAAGGGGTCTTGTATGCAAGTTAACCAGAAACTCAAAAGAGAGCAGACCATTATGGCTCTGGAACCTGTGAATTATAAGAAATAGCAGGGTGGGAAAAGCACATACAGGCTCCAGGCCAGCCGTGCCCCCGCCGGCTGCTGTAGGAAAGAGCCTCTCCTGGGCAGTCCACGTGCTGCTACTCTCCGTCCCCTTTAACATCTTGAGTTCCAATATTATTTTCTGCTAAAAAACAACAACATGGACACAAATGATAACATTTTATTATAGAAAAAGCATCCCAAATATAGGATTTCGTAAACACTGGTAGGTGAACAAGTGCAACTTTAAATACAAAGTAAAGAGGCAAAACCTACAAGCATTTTGCCTTTAAGAGAAAATGTAATGTTCTCTTGCAGAGGTGATCCCACCCAGAGCACGGATGTGGCTCCATCTCCCATAAAGGTATCAGGTTTGCTTTCTGAACTATGCCCAGTTTAACCATTTCAAAATGATGGCAAGAAGTGGCATTGAATAAATCACTGATTCTTAACTTTCTATTGACTGTTACTCGATAAAGGCTCCCATCACTCTTTGACAATTTAAAGCCTCTGCTCTGATTGTTTTTACTTAACAGAAGGACCTGCTGGAACACTATCCATCCTTTCTGGGCTTATGCCACAGTATTTTCATAGACCTGTATACCTTAGGTATCACACGGAATTTAGTTATTAATACTGGCTACTGCATATCATGCAATAAATCCAGCTACTTTCTAGCTTCCTTACCTTTTTTTTTTACTGTCATTCTTTTAATACCTTTTCTCCACTTTGGAGAAACCATTAAGTAATCTCATCAGACACATTTTAACACTGTCTCCTTGCCTGCTCCCAATTCCTTAATGGCAAATGTTTCCTAATCAACAATACATGATTTGATGCAGACACAAACTCAGATCCTAAACCTCAAATTCAGGTTTATCTTGGCCTGCTGAGATAGATACCTCTGAATAAGACAGTCTGGGTAAAAACATTTTCTTATGAAAATGTTTCTGTATAAACAGCCTGGCTTACTTATTTAGGCACTTAGGAAAAAACCACCAAACCTGAGTTTCACCTTTTTAATTAGAAATAACCTGTTGCCCAGCTGGCCAGTAACTGACTCTGAAGGGAATGACTGCAACCCAGCTCTTGTTCCTGCGAGAACTGCGAGGTCCTGTCGCCACGGGATGTCCTGGCCCTGGGAACAGAGCTGCTGTGGCTGAAAGGAGCCACCAAATTACAGTGATGCTGCGCTCCAGGCTGGAAGGGCGTGGGGTACAGAAGAAATGTCCTCTCCACCAGAGGGAACCTGTGGGCCCAGCTTTTCCCTCCGTCACCACCACCTGGCAACACTGGCAGATTTACCTCCACAGATCTCCAGCTCACTCGAACCCTAAGGGTTGGGGCTGAAAGCACGTTAACCCAATTTTGGGGGAAAAAAAGACCTGGTTTTTGAAAGCCGGAGGAAATTAATCATTTACGTAGAACAAAGTGTTAAGTACATGCCACACTTTCATACCTAGCTTTTTACCTAAGCAATGACTAATAAGTTTTAGAGTGTTAGCTGAGACATGTCTACCCTTAAATGTTATATTAAGCTATAAAACAGAAATTATACATACTTACTATAGTCTACACAAAAGTTAAATTTCCTTTGTGATAGCATGGAAGTCAACCACAAAGCGTAAAGGAAGCACCATTAAACAATTATCCTGGCTGGTCGTGGGTATGAATGTAGTACCAGTAAGGTCAAAGCCAAACCTGACCTCAAACAGCCAATTCTTTTCACAGGAATAAAACTACCCCTGGCTACAAAATAACGTTAACCCTAAACATTAACCCTGGCCATCAGCCTTACAAATGGATGCCAATGATAATCAGAATAACTCTGTAGCTGGGGGATGGCTCGGTTTAACCCCTTACTACTGATTTTTCTGAATAAGGAACACAGCATTGATGTCCCCTGTGACACTGGCCCTGGTCACACATTCTTGTTCTTCAAGCCTGGAAAGAGTAGCTGTCAACACCCAATCTGACTTCACCTTTGGAGAATTCTGACTAGGGAGGTCATAAAATGGCATCAAGTAGCTTGCCCTATAGTATCTTGTGGAAATGGAATTTAAGAAAACCAGTCCTGTTCTTAGAGAACTTGAAGGAAACTATGTGTCTCTTTGTACATGCTCAGGGTAGGTGATTGGAAGGCCAACCTCTACCATAAAATGGGAAAGATCTCAAGACACATCTGACTCTAGAATCTAAATTTAGCTCTACTGTTAACAGCCATGGATACATCAGAGGAGGTGGTTACAGTACCCAGAGGAGTGATCTGGGTCGTCACACACCATGTACTGTTAACCCAGAGCTGACAGATCAATCAAAATGACTAGGCCTGATTTCCCTTCAACTCATTCTTCCTTTGGAGATGACATTAGTATGGTTTTTTTACCCAGTGTGAGCAGCTGATAGGCTATTTCAAAAATTAAAATATCCTGATACCTAAAAACATTCCATAGTATGAAAAGAATATACAACGAAAATCCCTGCACTGAGACAAAGTCTAGGCAGGTGACGTTTTCCCACCCAGATTCACCCCCAGTCCTACCCACCGAGCTCTTACTAGTCTTTCTACTGAGAAACTGAGCACTTCTGAGAAATCATTGCCTTCATCTTGAAAGCCTTTTAAGCCATATCTAAGGTCTCCTAGCCACACCTACAGCATGCTGGCCTAGGGTGAAGACCTATGGCTTCACACCAGATTCCAAGCCAGGATAATCAAAGTGTGAATTTCACTCCAAATGAATAATCAATTTGTTTAGGGTCAAAAACCTTGAAGCTAAAAAGGTTTCATAAACATTGTCATACATTATCCTTCCTGTCAAAGAATCTGTGAAGTTTTGGATTGTTCATTGCAATAATAAAAAAAAAAAAACTGAACTGAAGCTCCTAAGAATTTCCTTTGGACATTTTGAATGAGAGCCTATTTCTTCCCAGATGCAACCTGGGCACAGAGGCTACCAGGATGGTATCTCCACTAACCTCTAATGGGCATCCAATTAGTGCCTGCTTGTAGAACATAGAGATTGTCTCCTAAGTTTGGTCCCTTTGCTGCTAAGTAATTTGCCTAGTATAAAACCAAATAAAACAAACAAAAGCCAAGAACAGAGTGTAAAGGATGAGAACTGCTTCGCTGAATATGAGGCAACAGGAGTCTTGACCTCCTTTCCTGCTTTTGCAGTTATGCAAAGACTCGGTGAACAGCACCAGACCCAAAATTTTCAAGTTACCAGGGCTGCTGCAAAGCTGGTAGCTTAATTACCAGTGAGTCCTTTTTAATCTCCTGCCGGAGGCACAGACTTACTGAAAAGGACACACATTAATTATGGTAGAAAAGGAGAGGAGGGGGGAGAAGCATGTCTCCTACTTAGTGTGAGACAAACCATGGGGAGGATTGGCTATGGGCATCCCAGTCAGAGAAAAGGCCGGCAGAGGGGCCCACAGCTGCCCCTAATCCTGAAAGTCATTAGAAGCCATCTGAGAAAGTGGGGCATTTAGCCGGTCAAGTTCATCCACCTGAGGTGGGTGGTGCATTAATATCTCTTGGTCCTCCAAGACATCTTCTCCAGCAGCTACCAGGTTAGTGAGGGATTTGCTTCGAACACACTGGAAATCCACATGGCGACTCTTTCCTTCTTCTTTTTCCCATGACATCTGGATAAAGGGGCGCTGCACGTAATTATAGATCACTTCAGACCGGCCACCAGGTCTCCTCTTAATTTTTTCTTTACAGGTAGGATAACCTGAAATGGGAAAAAAGCCATCATGACCCCAGCAAATTGCTCACTCTGGTTTCCATACTTCCTTCTTCCTAACCACATGAATTTCCTCCCAAATCCCAAGACTATGTGAAAACTACAGGGAAGTGACCACGTTCTCTGAGGCCCAGCCACCTACATGCTTGCTTCTCTCCTGCTCAGGTTAGTAGGTCTTGTCCTTAGAAGGGAAGTAACAAAAATTTTATCCCTTCTAATGGAAGGGGGAGAAGCCTCCTACTAATTTCAGAAGTCTTTATTTTACTGGCTTCAATACTATAGAACAAAAATCCTACTGGGGCATGGTTACTCTAGTCCTCTAATTCTATTGCTTAGAGGGCAACCTGTATGAGAAGTAGTTAAGGAAATGCAAAATGTTTAAGCCTAAAGAAAAAACTGGGATGCTGCCTAAAATATCTGAAAGTCAGTTACAGGGATATGGGAGAAATCTTATGCAGAGTATATATCTTCACAGGCTAGAACTGGAAGGACGACAGAAGAGGGAGGAGGTTATCTATTATATATGTGGAAGAATATTCTCGTGATAGGACAGTTTGATGGGCTGCTGTGGGAAATGGAGTGATCCCTGTCACTCTGTCCCTGTGGTTTCCAAAGAGACAAAGGAGGACACAGTAGAAAGAGGTTTAATACATGATCTCAAAAATCTCTTCCAATGTTAAGTTCCAACTTAAGCTGGATACAACGACGGGTTCTGTGAGCAATATTAAGACAGCTAGAGTAGCAAAACACAAGAGTCAAAGACCCATGGAGGGGAGACCAGAATGGCTTCAGCACTCTCCGGGAATCAGTCTCCAATACCCTTCCACGGAGACCACAGGTTGGGAGCCATTGCTCAAATCATTTAAAGCAGTTTTGTCAATATATCCAGACACTCCCCAAAGGTAGTAGTGGAATAAAATGAGTCTCCCAGTTATAGTTTTCAGAAGGACCCTTCCAGATCGCAGAAAGATCCTCACCAAGATTGTTGGCTAAACGGCTGGCCCTCCCACTTGGTGAGCCCACGAGCTCTGCTACATTTACCCGCCCAGTGCCTAGTCCTCACTGCTCTTTATCTTGAGGCAGTAAACTGGAACTTATTCCTACAGCTGCTTTAAAGCATTTTCAACTGGAAATAAAATGACAAGGAAATGTAAGGGCAAACTAAAACAAAAATAGGAATCTTCAAACTTGGGTAGGAATGTAGTTTCCATGTGTGTCTATTCTCTAGGCCCTTGGAAGCCAGGTTTTAAGGACAAAAGCTGTGGCCACAGATCCAACCTACTCCATGAGCCATGCAAGCTGAATATTGACTGGGATGTTCTTACCTTCAATTCCAATGCGAATGTTTTTCAGGCCCCGTTCCTTTAACACTGTTTTAGCGACATCCCGATTCTCAATATATTTGAAAAATCTATAGAGCTTAGAGCTATAAAGAACTGGGGGAAAAAAAAATCTGGGGTTAGTCACGGAGTGAATACCTCTGTAAGAGGAAGGAGATGAGCTAACATATTCAGACTAATGACCTGAGCCCTGATGCCAAAAAATCCATATGGATCACAGATTAAATGTTAAATAATAAATCAACCTTAAGAAAGAAACCATACAAGAAATTTTTATAGTCTCAGGGTAGGAAAGACCTTTCTGGATATGACATAAAACCGAGAAGTCATAAAAGAAAAACTGATACACTTGATTACATAAAAAAAAATCTCTGCTTATCCAAAAACACCAAACAAAACTAAGAAGACAACCAACTGGGAAAAATATTTGCAACTCATATTACAAAGGGCTAATTTCCTTGTCTATAAAGACAGTGGTCACAAATAGAGAGATTTTACAAATCATTAAGGAAAAGACTAACAATCCAATTTTGTAATGGGCAAAAGGCATGATTACAGTTAACAGAAAAGGAAATGAAAATGACTCTTAAAAAGATGTTCAATCTCATTCATGAAGTGAGAAATGCAAATTAAAACTCAAGTGAGATGCTGTTTTTCACCTATCAGAGTGGCAAGGATAAAAGTTCAGTGAAACTCTGTCTTGGTGAGCATATGGGAAACAAACCCATCATATATTGTCTTGTGAGTATAAACTGGCTCAACCTTTATGAAAGAGAATTTGGCAAATTTTATCAAAATCATAAAAGCACAAAGCTTTTGAGACAGAAATTTCATTTCTAGGAATATTATTCTGTAGAGATATACATGTGTGAAAGACTTTGTTTAAAAAGATATTCACTGCAGCATTATTTATAATTTATAGCTTAAATGGTCATCAAAAGGGCTGGTTAAATCAATTATAGCACAGTCATGCAATGGAATACTATTCAGCCATAAAAAAGATTGTGGAAGCTTTTAATGTAAGACATGATATAGAACAGTCTCTATAATATGGTATCATTTAGGAAAAGAACATGCAATTGCTTATGTATGTGCACTGAATAAATCTGAAGAATATAAAAGAAACTGAGGAGGAAAACTGGGTAGATGAGGCGGGGTGGGAATAAGACTTTTCCTTTTGTATTTTCTGAATTTTGAATTACTACCAATTCAAAAGGATTTAAAGTGAAACAAATGGAGAGAAGAATGACACCACCACTTAATGTGCTGCCGCAGTACTGACACAGTACCAGACACCAGCGGTAGGCATGGGAAGTATAACGATGTTCCCTGTGCTCCCCAGCAGGAAAGACCCTCATCCAGGTGAGTGTGCTCATCACCAGCTCAACAGCGACAGTCACACTGGTTCTAGGATTTAGCTGCCACTCTGGGCAGCACATTTCTTGCTGGAAACAGGTACATCATGCAAGGGGCTCCTACTTTGGGAATACTCCTCCCCCATGGGTGGGGGGTGGTCTTCGTCCCAGTCCACAGAATCCTCGTCCGTCAGCACGACGATGTGGCATTCTCGCTCCCCTTTCTTGGCACAGCCCACCATGATGGGCAGGATCAGCTCTTCGAGGTAGTGATCAAACTGCTTGTGAGCGCCGTCGTTAGACAGTTCATGCAGTAAAGCACCTGGGAGACAAAAGGCAAGTGAACATCCTCTCTGCTCAAATGCAGGTAATTACTGGAGTGAAAAGACTATGAGGTAACAGCTGTTATCATTGATAAGGCCCAGAGAAGTGGCCCATTTAAAGGCAGGGTATGTCTCCTACTCCAAGGCTATTATGTTAGATACTTTTCACATTCTACCAATCTCCTCCTGTTTAATAAACCCTGAGCATTCTGATCAACTGTGGTTTTCTTGACATGCAATGTCAGAACATAAACATTAATTCTACAAGAGACAGAACCATCATTTGGGGATGACTCTTTATAGTACCTCTTCTGAAGATGCTCTGGACTGCAACTTCATAGAGTACCACAGAAGAGGAATGATATCAAGTTTGGCAACACCAAGGGACTTGCTCTAAGTGTGTACTAGACTCAGTAGAGACACCACACATCTAGAGAACTTCATGGAATATGCAGGGAAATGTACCATGAACTTCAAAGAATTTTAAAATCATTTCAGGAAGCCTAGGTAATGATAAGTGCATGGAGTTTATATTCAGACAATCAGTTCTAATCCCAGCTTTAATGTTTAGAGCTTTGAACAAGCTAATTTCTCCATCTTCTCATTTGGTAAGTGAGATTATCACCTATCTTTCACGGGTTAATTGTGAAACTTATGCAAGTTTACATATATAAAGCACTTAAACACTAAGTTAATGATAAACTGTAAGAAGAACCCAGCCGATTTATGTTGTGTGACTTTATTAGTGAACCTTCCCTCATATCTGAGGATCAGTATCCTTATTTGTTAAAGAGTTGGGACACCAAGGTCCCAAGAGGGGAAGCAATTAGCTTGGTGACTCACGGGGTCAAGCTAGACTTAGAACCCACTACATGTTCTCTTGTTTACTCCACTTCTCACAGAGCTTTGAAACAAGACAGGGAATGGTTAGTACCACGTCTCTGCCTCTACAGATGATTTTCAACCCACACTTGAAACGCTTTCCGTTTAGTAATAAAAAATGTCAATTCCAAGCACACTCAAAGTTCAGCTGCTCAAACGCAGCTGGCAGCTTCTCCTGCACTTACTCAGATCTTGACATCGGATAGTGTTGAAGTCAAAGTTAATGCAGAGATAATCGCACGTATCTCTAAGGTCTGGGATAGAGATGCCATCAGGACAATTGATGATACCAGTTTTGTAATAATCCTATAAATAAATTAGGAAGAAGAAATTAGGCAAAGAACAACATGAAAAATTCCCTCTTCAACCCCCTACTCATTCCTGGTTCTATTAAAGTGGTGGGTTACTAGAACTATCACCAAGTTGGTGATTCATTAGATAGCAAAGTGGCTCCTGGCCATCTTGACATGTTTAATCACAACTTGATACCTGACTGAGCTCACACAAGCAAGAAGGACTTAAGAATTATAGAAACAGAAAATAAAGTGGGAAAGGCAATAACTAGAAATGAGAAACCCTAAAGTCAGAACACAGTCTGATGGAACTCTCAAGGCTTCTGACCATGCACGCCCCCAGGGAAGATGATGTAACAAGGCCACTACACACCAGCACCGTTCGAAATACAGTTGCACTGATTCCTTCGGCAATCTCATACTCGCCCTTCTCATTGGGCCGTGTGAAGTTGTACTCTCTTCCTGGTCCAAACATCCTGAAAAATACCCAGGCAACAATGTTACCCGCTGCAGCAGGATTCTTCACAGATGAGACTTCTCCCTTCTTCACCTCATTCTGGAAGACTCCGTTCCACTCTTTCAGTGTAAGTTAAAAACACAGCACTAGGACTCAACCCCTATACGACACACTCAAGTCTTACGAAACTCTCTTCAGATAGGAAAAGAGGGCAGCAATTGCTTTCAGTGTTTGAGTGCAAGAGGAACAAAGCAGCAATCCCTCATAGTCCACTGTAGTGAGCTTCTGCGACAGCAAAGAAAGTAGAACAGCACCTGCAGAGGTGGCCCTTGGAAAGTGTCTGGAGGGTGTGACAGTCGCCTCTCACGCCCTCCGCAGCACCCAGGAACCTGCCCACGCACCGGCAGCTCAGGAAGACAGCGTCTCCTCCTCCTCACCCATCAGCATGTACCTATCCAGCACACCATCCTTGATATTTCTGAGTTTTGCTTTTCAATATCTAATCTGATAGATGAATCTGTATTAGTAGGTGCAGATGTTACTGCTTTCCCTTTCCTGGTAGATTTTAATGGCGTAACTCTGGGGAAAATGCCGTTCTTCAATCCAAGGAGTAACTAATGACGGGAATTTCAGGTCAAGTAGAAAAGGAGGGTAGGTATTAGGATCATCAGCAATTCGACATATTTCAGAGAGGCAGGCCTGCTCTGGGCATGAATTCAGAGCTCATGAGGGCACAGGGAGGAAGTCTTGCTTTTATATTCATCTTTTCCCATCCTTCCTCTCTCTCTCAGATCCCCTCCAGTAAAACTGGCCCCATGACTTCTACTACTCCTGCTGCACATCTGTGTAGGAGCTGTGGAAGGAGAAGCCAGGACAGGCAGGTGCTGGTACCTTCAGCTGGCCCACTGGGGACTCACTGCCTTTTCCTTCCTTAACCTGTTGGGAAGCCCTGCTGTCCAACTGTTCGAAACTGTTATCCTCCACCCTGAACTGGCTGTTTTCCAAGGTCTGAAAAAGACTCACATGCTTTCCAAATCACCATACATAAGAAATCCATTTAGATAAAAGTAGTCTTCAAAGGATGCTGACATTTTTCTGGAATGTTCCAGTTGAAGTGTAGCTGAGACAGCTATGAATCAAAATAGTGAACATGCCATAAATATAATCCCCCCTTAGAGTCATTCATCCAGTAGTGGCACGGATCTGCATTAATCCATTCTCAGCTTCTTAGTTTGTCCCCCTTGTGACCAGTGGCCCACATCTGCAAGCTCACTGGCTAGGCTTATGAATACTTTACGTAGCCACAGGACAGAACCTAAGAAACTCAGAATTCATGACCTCGGCTGACTCAGCTGATGAACCATGTAGATAAAGGGGTCTATTACCCAGAAAATGCTTGCTTTTCTTTTCTTGAGCGCTACTTTTGGAGGCAACCTACTTCAGACAGACAGCCTACCCTGAGGAATGCCTTCTGGAAGGGCCTGGGGGGAAATGGTGGCGATACCAAGACTGAGGACATGAAGTCAAGTCTGATATAGGGCCAATTTAGAAAATGTTTTAATGTTCTATCTTAATTCAGATGTTTAAGAAATATATACGTTTGGCTCTGGTTAAAAATGGTTCATCATGAATTTGTATGTATATGTTTAAGTACACACATATTTGAACAGCTAGATTCCACTTAGCCTAAAATTCAGCAAGTTAGTGTGGTCCATTCTGATTTCTAATTCAGTTCAAATTAGTTCAAAGTCAGAGTGAGGTTAGATCCACTTTCAAGTACTAGATGAAATCCTCAAAAGCCAAATGTTTGTGTGTGTATACACTCAAATTATTTTACTCTTACCCCAGTCTGCTCTTCATGTTAAGGTCTACAGTTGGCCAGAAAGAGATCTCCTAACTCCCAGCCCAGGCTCTAAAAGTACTTCCTGGACAGCGCCCCTCGTCAGTAGACTCCTTCCATTCCTAAACTCTAACCCTAAAAAGCTGGAGGTAGGAGATGGTGAGGGGAGGGTAAGACTATAGTCTGAATGAAGCAACACAGACGAAGGAACACGAAGAATAAAGAGAGCAATCGTCAAACAAAACAGCCAGATACAAGGATCCAGTTTCAGAAAACTTGAATAGTAGTGGAGGCATTAGAAATTGACACCATTTGGACCTTTTGCACTCCCTTTTGTAGGGGGGCTTATTTCACTATACTGGCTTTGTAAATGAATGTACCCACCCCCCAAAATCACCAACACATATAAGGTTTTTATGTCCTCTGTCTCGCAAAAGTATGAAGGTAGAAAAATAAGCAATGAAATATTTTTATGCTCAAATCTAATGCAAGGCAAATAGCAAGTATTTCTATTCACAGAGGACAGAGTGAATGTGGAAGGAAATTATTATCAATTACCTTCCCAACATGGTATCCGGATGAGCAGTGAAAATTTGTGGATTGACAACAAAACGTGTGCCATCTACGAGAAGTGTCACTTTCTCTGGTGCCTGAGAATGAACGTTACTGCCAAAGCCCACAGTGCTGTTTCCAAATCGTTCTGGAGCGATGAAGGGTTCATGGTTCCGTTTATTCCCACTTTGGAAGCAAGAGCCTTTGATGTCTTCAGGAAGTGGCATCATGTGAGGGAACTGAAGATTTGCTGGCTGAGAGGCAGAGTCAAGTGGAAGGTCTAAAAGATCATACAAACAAACCAAAATAACTTGACAGCAAAAAGCCCTGGGGAAAAATAAACCTTGTCCTCTTTAAAGAAAACAAGAACAAAAACCATTACACAAACAAAAAAACCCAAACTTTAAGTATCCTTACGCAAAAACTCTTGCCTAAAACACGTAAAGAAAAAACACAAACTAGAGACTCATACTGGATCCCCCTGAACTTTTTCTTCTGTGTGTGTGTGTGTGTGTGTGTGTGTGTGTGTGTGTGTGTGTGTGTGCGCGCGCGCCCGCGCGCGTGTGTGCCGGGGAGGAGAGAATCAAGGCAGTAATGCCTACACTTTAAAATAGAACGATTAAACAATTTTAAAGTAAACTACACACATGGTTAAAAATAATTAAACACTAGAGAACCATTTCTGTGGAAAACAAGCAATCCTCTGCCATACTGCTTAACCTTCCCTAGTCTTGTTTCACAGAGGCATCGCTTTTTTATTTCCGCTTTCACTTCTATCTCTAAATAACACTCATATTTCCTGTGTTTTATTTAAGGAACTTGATAACTCTGTTAGCCAAAACTATTTGTTTTCCACATTCTTAAAAAATGTTTCTAAATGTTATTTTCCAGAAAGGATAGTGATAGTCTCTAATTGTCACTTTTCCTAGAAATTCACTGAAAAATGCATTTTCACTACACGTAGGAGAATCCTAACATTACCAACACCGTTTTTTGAACAGGCAGGTCTTGCTCTCAACAGAAAAGTTCCAGTGCAGATGGTCTTGGATTAGAATTCATTCATGGAACCTGAGTTTTTGTCCTAGTATCACCAAAGAGCCATTTTCTTTAAGTAATTTATTTGATTTTTCTAAACCTGATTAATCATCTGTAAAATGAAAATAATGTTCACTCCACCTACCTCACAGGATTGGTTTGACTATCAACTGAAATAAAGTATGTGAGAGCACTTAAAAATGTATTATTACCACATCATGTAAACAGGCTCAAAACTAAATATATGAAATCTGGATGTATATAGAAGAGAATCAGGGGAAAGTATTTTCAAAAGGATTACCAGAAGATTCTTTTTTTTAATTGATGTTTGCTGCTTTTATTATATAGCTGTACTTTTTTTTAGAAGATTCTTTTAAATAGGGAGTTCTCCTGAAATATTAAAATTTTTTTTATTTAATGAAAAATTTCAAATATACCAAAGCAGAGTTAATACAATATGTATACATCACCTAGATTTGGCTAGCTAACATTTTCCTACATTGGAAAGAAATAAAATGTTATAGATACAACTTAATGTCTCACTCCCGCCCTTCATGTATTTTAAGTTTGTATACAATAATTCATTGTTAGCTAGAGTACACTCAATTTTTTCCCCATTTGCTTCTAGAGAAAAGGAAACCAAAATCTAGACCAAAATCCTGTTTAGGGATCATATCCTAGAGCTTCTGATAAATTTTCAACTTACAAAGAGCTAAGTTTCCACACAATCCATGGGCAAGCTTGTAGCAAGAAACGCTTTAATCACCAAGACAGGCTTTCAACACTCGAAGTGCTATTCTTAAAAATGAAAGTAGGCACCTAACTTATTCAGCTCTTTAGAGTACTTGATTTCCCCCCAGCTATGACGCAATAAAATTGGGTTGATTCCTGAAGGATGCCTCAGATTCCACCCTGCTTAAATGGGTCAGTAGGAAAAGAGACTCATTGCATAAATTCTCCGTAATGGGGCACTCTAGGGTGGCAGTCACACTGCTTTTTTGTCCGTTGATATATATAAAATAACAGCGAACGCTGGCCGGAAAGACAGGTTTAAATCCCACCCAGTCCCCTACCTCCTGGCAGTGTGAACCTGAGCAAGTTATGCCTAAGCTTTTGAAGCTTCAGTTTCCTCATCTGTAACAGGATTAATCTAAGCAGGGATCAGCAAACTTTCTGTGAAGGGCTAAAAAGTAAATATTTTGAGCTTTGTGGGTCACAGTCTCTGCCACTATAGAAGGAAAGCAGCCATACAGACAGTATGTAAACAAATGGGCATGATGGCTGTGTTTCAAAATTTTATTTACAAAAACAGGCAGTGGTTCAGATTTGACCACAGTTTGCCTCCCTTGATCTAAAAACAGTAAAGTTTCTAGCACAGTGAGTGCTCAATAAATGGTAATTGCTATTATTATTGTTGCTATTGTTTTCCATAAAAGTTAAAAAGAACCTGACAATTTACCAAGAGCCTTCACATCCATTAACTCAACAGTCTTCTAGCCTTGTGAGGTAAGAAGAATTATTAACAACCTTGTTTTCTAGATTAAGAAAGCAGGGCTCAGAAAGATTAAGGATCTCATCCATGGTTACAGCTGATAAGCAGCAGAGCTAGAATGTGAATCTGTCTTCTGACTCCAAGCCTGAGACTATTTTTCTTATACCATTACCAAGTTAGATGTACTAAACTGATTAAATAAGTGGAGGTTTTTTGTGATAGATTTATATAACTGTGGTATATAAGCGAAGCTAATTAACTGGATATTTTATTTATTAAGAACATTTATGCCTTCTGGGCAGAATAGGTGCTGAGGTGTCAGAAAGCCCTCCACATTAAGTCAAGATCTAATCATCGTACCATCATTCCTGGGACCTAGAGGATAAGTAAGATTTTGAAGACCAGAAGAAGCCGGGCTATTTGCTTCTCTTTCTTGGGCTGCAGCTGAGGCTTCATCCATCAGGCAGCTGGCCTCCTGCCACAGTAACCTGTCGCTCTCAGTGCCACGGTGAACATTCATCCTTGGACTGTGTATCCTGAACTGTCTGCTTGATCAGGGAGAAATCCTGGAAGACAGGAATATGCATGATTTAGAACTCTCTCCTAACTAGAGGACTGACAGACAGCTCTCTTTTTTTTTTTTTTTTTTTTTTTGCAGTACGCGGGCCTCTCACTGTTGTGGCCTCTCCCGTTGTGGAGCACAGGCTCCGGACACGCAGCCTCACTGGCCATGGCTCACGGGCCCAGCTGCTCCGCGGTATGTGGGATCTTCCCAGACCGGGGCACGAACCCGTGTCCCCTGCATCGGCAGGTGGACTCTCAACCACTGCGCCACCAGGAAGCCCACCACTGTTAAGTCTTAATTCCAAACATTTGCTGATAACAAACATGTTATTTCTGTAAACCAAACCTGTAGTTTTAGAACTAAAAACTGTACAGTTTTCTAATGGACCTTTTGTACTGACTAAAAGCACTTTTATCAGCTAGGTTTCTTTTTTTAAAATCTCTCAAAATTATAGAGAAGTTTCTGGTAGTCTCTTCAGATTATCAACAGTCAACATATACAGCCAGCATATATTTTCCAAACACCTACTGTGTGGAAGGCACATGGCACTTTGTGCCAGCACTGCGGGACACAATGAGCAACATTTTCAAGGGTTAGCCCTAAGCTCCGACTGGTTAGGTGGGGATATATGAAAAAGATAAGCAAATTTATGTAATAAATACAGAATAAGTGATTCAAACCAGTGGTTCCAGATTCTCGGGCCTGTCTTTACAGTGGGGTCTCGGAATTTATAATTTTTAAAAAAGTCAACTTCTCAGGTAGCTCTCATGTGGCATTCAGGTTTTAAGATAAACATAAAAGTTAGAGAAAATCACCTCTAGATTGTATGGTTGGGAAAAGGAAGTCTTCATATGAGACAAAATCTGAGCTGGGCTCTGAAGTAAAGATAAGATTTTCTCCTCAACTTTTTATTTTGAAACTTTTCAAATCTACAGGAAAATGGAAAAAATCATTACAATCAGTAAAATCTTATATATCCGCCAGACTTACCAATGATTATCTGCCTCATTTGTGTGTGAGCCTGTGCTCTCCCACCACACACATTTTTCTGAATCACTTTAAAGTTACAGACATCACAACACTTCACCCAGTTACTTTAGCAAGCATATTCTGAGAACATTCTCTTAAAAAACACAACAGTACTGTTTTCACATCTAAGAAAATGAACAATTCCATAATACTAATATATAACCCATAATCAAATTTACACAACTGGCCTCATATTTTCTTTCAGAACCTTTTTTTTTGGATCCATAATTCAATCAAGGCTCATTCCTTACATTTGGTTTTTCTCAGTTTTTTAATCTTGCATATTCTATACCACCACCACCCCCCGCAATTTGGGGGGGATTGTTTTGTTTTACATGAAATTGACTTTTTAAAAAAGCCTAGGTCCAAAAAGGGAACCCTCCTACACTGTTGGTAGGAATGTAAATTAGTGCAGCTACTATGGAAAGCAGTATGGAGGTTCCACGCTAAAAATAGAGCTACCATATGATCCACTCCTGGGCATATATTCAGAAAAGACAAAAACTCTAATTCAAAAAGATACATGCACCCAAATGTTTACAGCAGCACTATTTACAATACCCAAGACATGGAAACTACCCAAGGGCCCATCAACAGATGACTGGTAGATATCTACACACACACAATGGAATATTATTCAGCCATAAAAAAGAATGAAATATTGCCATTTGCAGCAACATGGTTAGACCTAGAGAGTATCATGCTAAGTAAGCCAAAGACAAATATTATAATACCACTTATATGTGGAATTTGAAAAATAATACAAATGAACCTATATACAAAACAGAGACAGACTCACAGACATGGAAAACAAACTTAAGGCTATCAAAGGGGAAAGGGGGGAGGATAAATTAGGAGTATGGGATTAACAGATACAAACTACTATACATAAAACAGATAAGCAACAAGGATTCACTATATAACACAGAACTATATTCAGTATCTTATAATAACTGTAATGGAAAATAATCTGAAAAAACATAATTGAATCACTTTGCTATACACCTGAAACTAACACAATATTGTAAATAGACTATACTTCAATAAAAAAATAAAATAAAAATAAATTTTTTAAAAAATTTAAAGTCTAGGTCAGTTCTAACATCCATCTGATTGTTTCCACGTGATTAGATACAAATTTAATTTTCTTAAACAAGAATATGTACATGTATAGGTGACAGGTGAGTCTTCCAAATGCCATCACATCAGAGGCACATAATGCCAGGCTATCCCACTACAGGGGATAAGTTTGATCATGTGGTTAAAGTGGTGACTATAGGTCTATCCATTGTAAAGAGAGATCTAATACCCTATCTCCCAATAACTTTTCACCCAGTGGTTTTAGCATCTATTGATGATTCTTGCCTGAATCAATTATTACATTTGGGACTACAAAATGATGACTTTCTAATTTTATCATTCCTCCTACATTTATTGTCTAGCATTCTTCTGTTAAGTAGAACTATTTCTTCACTCTCCCTTTATCTTCCTTTTAAGTATTATTATGAACTCAAAGATCTGTTTTAATCTAATGTATTATAACAATCCATTACCATCATTTTTTTTCAAATTGTCCAATTTTTGGTTCAAATTGTCCCAGGTGGGACTTCCCTGGTGGCACAGTGGTTAAGACTCTTTGCTCCCAATGCAGGGGGCCTGGGTTCGATCCCTGGTCAGAGAACTAGATCCCACATGCATGCCGCAACTAACTCACATGACACAACTAAGGAGCCTGCGAGCCAAAACTAAGGAGCCCACATGCCACAACTAAGGAGCCCGCCTGCCACAACCAAATAGACCCAGCACAACCAAATAAAATAAATAGTCCCAGTTATGGCTAATATGGTTCCCTTCAAGCCTTCATCTGTGTCATTTAACCCCAATTCTACTGGCTGATAAGGCTACTTCCTGTACAAGATTTTTCTTTTTTTAATGAAAGTTCATAGCAGCTTTATTTTTTATTTGCATGAGAGGAATTTTATTTTATTTTATTCTATTCTACTTTATTTTGTACAAGATTTGTCTAAGCTCACCTTTTACCATCTCTGACCCAGACCTAGAATCAGCTATTCCTCCCTGGAGCCTTTGTTCCTTTTAGTGGACGAAAGCATTTATAAATCAGGATCTGAGCACTAGGTGTCTTCATAGCTATTGAGATGTCATTGTCTCCTGAAATGGTCTAGAAGCAAAGTTGGGGATTAAAAAAAAGAAAAAAAAAAGAGTTTATATTGATATTTTCAACTCAAATTCAACATTATGGTTTTTTTACTTACTTTATATTAGTACTATATCTTTTCTCTCACAATGAAAATCTTGGTTCATAAACTAGTTTTTAAATTATAACATTAATATTACTAACAATAAACCTACTGAGTTTAAGTCTTTTGGGGGTCAATTCTTTTTGTCCTTAAAGTATACCCCACTAGGGATGTAGTCAGTGTGCTACGTCAAGTTATTTTATTTTTATTTTTTCTCTGTATGTCCTGTAATTTAGGTTCATTTTTAAACACTCAATTATAGCTTATTTTTCATTATTTTTAAATTTAATTTTTGAATATGTAAAACATTTACATTCTTCAAAAGTTAAAGCGTTACAAAAAAGGAATGCTCAGAGAAGTGTCTCTCCCTTCCCCTTTCCCTCCAATATTTTCCTATCTATTCCCTACAGATAACTAGTTTTATTAATTTGTTTATCTTTCATGTTTCTATTTATAGAAATAAGCATAATGTGTGTATATACATATAAATTCTTAATTCTTCTTTTTCTTATAAAGATGGAATACCGTATCCAGTTCTGTACTTTGCTATTTGTACTTAACAATGTATCTCAAATTCACTCCATAGGAGTGATTAGAAGTCTTCCTCATTCTTTTTAATGGCTGTTTAATACTCCACTCTTAGATGTTAATAGGTAGAACTTTGATAGAGAAAAAAGGAAAGAGCATTTTAGACAGGGTGAATGGTGTATAATAAGCAGGAGAGTAAGTGTGAACAGGCTTTATACTATATGAAGGAGTGCAGGCTGTGGGGAGAACAACCAGGTTAGAGTGAAGGGTGGGAGAAATCAGAATCACCATACCATACGACTTCAGGGAACCCCATGCACACCATCATTTAAGGAGCTGTACAACGCACGACTTAGATGGCTGTATACAACAGCCCTAGAAGATAAGGTTGAAAACCAAGCTGGAGCTAGCTTACGGAGGCCTTGAGTTATAAAGTAAAATAGAGTTAGGACTTTGTCTTGTAGCCAAAGTTTTTACACAGAGAAGTGTCATGTTCAACATGTTGCTTTAAGATAAATACAACCACAGATGGACTAGAAGAGTAAGAGGTTATTGGAATTGTCTAGGCATGAAAGGATCTCTGTGGGTGGACAGCAAGAAGGGTAGTACCTAAGACACAGTCCTGCCTACTTTCAAAGAGCTTACAATCCTAGTTGTTGAGAATGTGAAACACAAGAGTTACAAAATACAGAAAAGTGATATTTCAGGATCAGAAGAGACCTTAGTGATTATTTTGTCCAGTGGTTCTCAAGTCTAGCTGATAATCAGAATCACCTAGCAGAACTTGTTAAAAACATTCTTTGGCCCTATTCCCCAGAGATTCTGATTTAGTAGGTCTAGGGTGGATCTGAGAATGTGAATTTTTTTTCTTCATGTGGGATCTTAGTTTCCCGACCAGGGATCGAACCCATGCCCCTGCAGTGGAAGCACGGAGTCTTAACCAGTGGACTGCCGGGGAAGTCCCAAGAATGTGAATTTTTAACAAACTCCTCAGCTGATCCTGTGGGCTAGCTATGCTTGGGAACAACTCATCTGGTATACCCTTTCATCTCATGAATGAGACTGAATCACAACAATATTCTTTTTAAAGAATATTCTAGGAGATTACAAACTTAGAGTAGGGAGGCCTTTTTAATCAAGACCAAAAAACCCAAAAGCTAAAAAAGAAGAGAAAGACAAATCTAACTACAAAATTTTTTTTAAACTTTTGTATGGCAAGGAATCCTATAAAGGAAAAAAAATACTTGAAAAACTGTATTTGAAACAGACTTTTACAAAGAGTTATTATCACAATATTCAAGGGCTTACGAAAATGCATGAAACTAACCCAACAGGAAAATGTGCAAAGGATGGGGAGAAAAGGGAAATACCCAAGAACTTGGTGAAACTACATTAATAGGCTAGGAAATAGAATTTAAGGCAAAAAAACTAGACAAGTTGGGCAAGGCATAACATTTGAAGATATCTGTTGCCAGAACCATTTCTCTTCCTCATTTCTACCTTGGAAGAAAGCCGTAACAAGAGAAGAGATAAAGGAGAGAAGAGGGCATTCCAATTCCACAGAAAGGCAGGAACGCCTCTGATTCCACATCCCTTCTCCTTCATTTTCCTCTATGAATTGCTGAGGCCAGGCTAGCAAGCTGGCAGATAAAAGCACAAGGACAGGGCTTCCCTGGTGGTGCAGTGGTTGAGAGTCCACCTGCTGATGCGGGGGACACGGGTTCGTGCCCCGGTCTGGGAGGATCCCGCATGACGCGGAGCGGCTAGGCCCGTGAGCCATGGCCACTGAGCCTGTGCTCCGCAACGGGAGAGGCCACATCAGTGAGAGACCCGCGTACCGCAAAAAAAAAAAAAGGCACAAGGACAGCAGTGACAAGATTATAACCGCTTGGATATATTTTCCTCTTCTCTACTTGACATCCCTAACTTACCGCCCTTAGTACCTTTTTGTCAATATAACTTATGCCCAAGAACAGCTTTTGTGCCAGAAGAGACTATATTACAGTTACTTGGATTTAAATTAAGACTTAAGACCTTACATTCAATTTATAACTGCCTTTAAACAGTTTCCTTTACAACTTTATCAAATTACCTATTAAAAAAAGACTTAAATAACAATAACATTTTTACTCACTACTCAGTTTAAAAGATAAAATAAGACAAATATAGTTTAATCCCCTAAAACCACAATCCTAAGTTTGATATTGCCAAACATTTTAAACTATACTTATCATCTTAATATGTTCTTTTCTTGTTTTAGCACTTTAATTGCCTCCCAAGCAAATCTTTAAGTACTCAAAAAACCTTTAGTAAATCCTAAAAAAGTAAACTTTTGAATCTAGTATATCTCAAGAAGTTCTTAAATATTGCAACACCCTTTCAAAATGCAGTTTTCTTATATCCTTAAACTAATAATCAAATCTAAACCCAGTTACTCAAGAACACATTTTACACTGGAACCAAATCAATCAGTTGAGATTCTTCAATATGCCGAATAACCACAAACATTCCATCTTAAGTCCAGATGGACTTAAACTTCACTGATTTAACATATATCATGTGCTACATATTATTCTAAGTACTTTATATAATTTAACTTAATACTCAAAAAAAAAACTTTTATGAAGTAGGTACTATTGTTACCCCTATTTACAGATGAGGAAACTGAGGAAGAAAGAGGTTAAGTTCCCACAGTCACATAGCTAATAAATAGTAGAGCCAGGCTTCAAAATCCAGGCTTCTGGCTCGAGTCAAATGCATGTTACCCTTAAGCTGTGTTACCTCTCGTTATAGGTCTGATTTACTTCATGAATTCTATGTAAGTTTCACAGGTTTGGAGATATGATTTCAAGCCCAAGGTCTGGAGCCAGGACATATGACCTTTCTGTGCCAGTAACAGGCACACCTAGCACCTTTTCTGTTTAAATAGTTGCTTTGAGATGACCTCTAAATCAATTAACTCCAGATAGGGGTTGATTTTACAATCTGAGTTCCCCAAGTTCAAATTAAGACCTTACCTAATTCTGCTGTAACTTTCAACTTTATTACCTAAAAACAGGGTAGATCAAATTCTGTAATTTCTACACAGGTGCTTCTATCTTTTGATGGATTCAACTAGTTATGGTCATTCTAATGACACCTTTAAGCTAGGAACAATCCAAGGTACGTAACAGACCAGGCAAAGCTCATGACTCCTAAGAAAAAGCCAGTCAACATATGAGGTCCCTAATGTCCAGGGCGCTCTTCTGCTGCTATTATCTAAAACTCTCTATAGGAAGAGATACACAAGCTGTTAAAGATTACTTAATGGCAAACTTCCAGGAAATATCCAAGAGATATACTATTAGCAATAATGTCTTTAAACAGTACAAGGGAGTGCAATTAAAATTTTTTAAATGTATTACTCAATACAGTAGGCCATTTTATAAGAAAGAGCTAAGTTTTTGTACAGTAAGAAAAGATCGGAAGGTCTTAGGGGACAGATCCATGGATCAGTACTGTAGCAATAGAACAAACATTGAAAATTCTGGAGACAATCCAAAATCACTGTGTCAGAAGATGGTTCAAGGACCAGTATCAGCATCAAAAGTATTAAGTATTAGCATCAAAAGTTTTCACCGACTCTTAGCAAAAATGAGGACAGTGGAGATGATGTAACACATGGGGGCTGGCACACACACACACAATTATTATCCCAGTTCTAAGACACGTGACATTGCCTAAGACATCAATATAATAACAGCGTTTCAGGAAAGCACTATTATATTAAATATATACATGACTTTAAGATACAGCCTGATTTCAAAAATATTAAAATGTGAATTGAAAATTATGGTATATATTAGTGTAATGCTTTCTTGGTACCTAAATTAAATCTTTACTTCTTTTCTGATATTAAATGTCTTTTCTTTTAGAACATAATGGTGACAGAAAATGATAGTCAGATTTTTTTTTTAATGTCCTAAAAGGCTGGCAACCTGATGATGGGCTCCCAATTTCCCCCCACAATTTTACCAATCATAAATCTCAAAAAAAATCTGGGTCCCAAATCACCTTCCATCTAGGACTACAAAAACACTTCTATTAGTTCAGTCCATCCTACCTAAAAAATCCCAAAATAAGGAATCTCTTGCTTAGCTCACCCTATTGGTGGCCAGCAATCCTCAAGGGAAAAAAAATTTTTTTTTCCTTGTGCCAAGTTGAAGTCTGCCTTCCTCCCCACACCCACCGTGACTTCCACGCATTGGCAAGTCCTATGCCCTGGAATAATGCAATTATCAGAATGGGATGGGTAAAACAGAAAACAAAAACCAAAATAAACCCCATTTGTTTGAAGGCATTAGACAACTAGTGCAGAGAAGACTGCAGAGAAGCTGTGATGGTCAGTTTTATACGGCAACCCTTGAGGCTACAGTCCTAGTTATTCAATCAAACACTAATCTACATGTTACTGTGAAGGTATTTGGTAGATGTGATTAAAGTCTTTAATCATTTTAGTTTAAGTAAGGAAGATTATCCTAGATAATGTGGGTGGGCCTGATCCAACAATTGAAAGGCTTTAAGGGCAGAACTGAGGTTTCTCTGAGGAAGAAGAAATTTGACTGGAATGCAGCTTCAACTCCTGCCCTAGAGTCCCAGCCTGCGTTCCTGATGGCCTAGTCCAGTCTCCACAATGTATACACCAACTCCCTTCAATAAGCAGCTTAATATATACGTGTGTATATTTATATACAAATAGATAGATGACATAGATTATTTTGATGATATATAAATACTACACAGAACCATATTCCATAATTAAAACCGTCCTTCAAAGAAAACTTCAGGACCAAGTGTCCTGACTAGCAAATTCTTCCACGCCTTTAAGGAAGAAATTACATCAATCTTATACAAACGCTTCCAGAGAACAGAAAAAGAGAACCTATATCCCAATTCATTTTCTGAGGCCAGCATAATACTGACCCAAAACCTGACAAGAACATTACCAAAAAGCATTACAGATGACTTTTTCTCATAAGCACAAAATCCTATACAAATTATTAAAAAATCAAACCCAGATACATCAAAAAGGATAATACATATGGCAAAGGTTGACTTAACATTCTAAAATCAATATAATTCATATGCTGAAAGGCTAAAAAAGTTTTAGAATAATAACTAAAATAGCATGAAACAGTACTGATAAACTAGACTTAAAAAGGGCAGGTTGAAACAATAAGTATAGTCACAGAAAAAAAGATTAAAAATATAAACAACTATTCTCCCTTAATTGTAGGCTTATCATATGTGATTTTTAAAAATTGTTTTATTGAGTATGCCAAAGTCTCTAAAATGAATGTGTTATTACTTTTAAAATGAGAAAGGAAAATGTATCTGTAAAAACAGGGAACTCTTCAAGAAAATCTTGGAGTATTTTTTTTTGGAGTATTTTTAAAGCTTAGAACAGTTTAAAAGAAATTTTTTAAAGTTTCAGAAGAAAATGATATATTACTAAAGAGATTTGGACATTTTTCCATCTAGATTAAAGAAGAAATATTAGGAATATAAGACAAATTAGGAATTCAGGTTAAAAACATGAAATAGTTTCTCAAGCAGATTATTCAATAGGATGACAGAATAATCTTGGTAGCTTTAAATCCAACACAAGGGCTTAATGTGGAGGCATGGTGTGCTTCCTAGGGTACTCAACAGCAAGCATGGTTCTAAGGAACAGGCAGAAGGTAGGACAGGTGGGTAGGCACAGGATAAAGGATGATGCTAGAATCCCAAGTCAGAGGGTGCTCAACAATTAGAGCAATGGAACATTCAGATTACCTGACATTTAATTCCCTAAACAGATTGTTATGAGCTAAATTAAATTGTGTTTCCCTCAAAATTCATATGTTGAAGTCCATTACCCTAAATCCTCAGAATGTGACTGGAAATAGGGCCTTAAAGAGGTGATTAAGATTAAATGAAGTCATTAGGGTGGGCCCTAATCCAATACAAACGGTGTCCTTTTAAGTAGAGGAGATGAGGACACATACAGGCACAGAGGGAAGACTGACCATGTGAAGACACAGGGAGGAGAAGGCAGCCACCTCCAAGCCAAGGAGAGAGGCCTCAGAAGAAACCAACCCCGCCAACACCTTGACCTTGGGCTTCCAGCCTCCAGGATTGTGGGAAAATAAATTTCTGTTGTTTAAGTCACACAGTTTGTGGTACTTTGTTAGGGCAGTCCTAGCAAACTAATACACAGATACAACTGCAAAAATTAAATTTTACCCTCTCCCACAAAAAAAGAGATTTAGGGCAAACACACTGAAGGCATCTTACATGGTTTTAAGGTATGGACTGTGATCTTCATATAGAAGTGTAGATCATTAGCTGTTTTATTCTAAGGAAGGTGAACTTTCTTTAATAATCTTCTTAACCAAATCATGTCACAGATCTTTCTACTACACCCCAGTGCTTTCCAAAATGTTAGTAAGCCCCGCCTCCATGTTATAATAAGAACAGAGATAGTTTAATTATCTATACTTATCATAAAAGCCTTAATATTTCAATGCTGGAAAGGACAATCTGAATCTAAAGAAAATATCTTCTTAAATTAAAATATTTAAAAAAAACCAGTTAACAGCCAGCATCTCCTGGGAACTCACAATAGTCAGGTGCAAATCAAAGCATTTTACATGAATTAACCCAATCCTAATAACCCTCTGAGGTAGGTACTATTACAACCTCTTTTTCGGAGACATAGAAACTGATGAATATCCAAGCTAGTAAATGAAGGTACTAAGACTTAAACCCAGTTAAAATTGGCTCCAAAGCCCACATTCTTAACCACTGCCCAATGAAGTATAATGAGGGCACTATTGAGCATAAATTGTAATGGCTTTGGAGTCAGTTTAAATTTGAATGCTGGCTCTGCCACTTACACAGTGTATGACTTTGGGCAAACTTAAGCTCTTTGTGTCTTAGATTCCTTGGCTATAAAATGGAGATAATTAAATGAGGCAATGGATGTAAAAACATTTAGCACAGTGTCTGGAACATAACGATGTCTACTAATTACTAAGTCCTTACTATTTCTAATTCTACTTTCATGAATATACAAGAACAATCCAACAATGTCTATTTTGGGATGGACTTCCCTGGTGGTGCAGTGGTTAAGAATCTGCCTGCCAATGCAGGGGACACGGGTTCGAACCCTGGCCCAGGAAGATCCCAGTGCCATGGAGCAACTAAGCCCGTGCGCCACAACTACTGAGCCTGCGTTCTAGAGCCCATGAGCCACAACGACTGAGCCCCCTAGCCACACCTACTGAGCCCGCGCGCCTAGAGCCTGTGCTCCACAACAAGAGAAGCCACCACAATGAGAAGCCTGCACCCCTCAACAAAGAATAGCCCCCACTCACCGCAACTAGAGAAAGCCCGCTCATAGCAACAAAGACCCAACACAGCCAAAAACATAAATAAAATAAAAATTTTAAATTAAAAAAAAAAAAAGAATCCACCTGCCAATGCAGGCGACACGGGTTCGAGCCCTGGTCTGGGAAGATCCCACATGCTGCGCAGCAACTAAGCCCATGAGCCACAACTACTGAGTCTGCGGTCTAGAGCTGCGTGCCACACAACTACTGAAGCCCACACGCCTAGAGCCTGTGCTCCGCAACAAAGAGAAGCCCACGCACAGCAACGAAGAGTAGCCCCTGCTCGCCGCAACTAGAGAACGCCCGGGCGCAACAACAAAGACCCAAATGCCACCAAAAATAAATGTATTTCAAAAAACAAAAAACAATGTCTACTTTGGGGACTCTAAGCAAAAACAGCAAAGGGTTCTCTTCTTTCATCCATACTTCTTTCCTTCCTATGATTCCAGAAATGCGTATACTATTCCAATAATCTCATTTCTCATAAGAAGTATATTGAATCAGATTAGCAGTTAGATCAGTCTTATATTCTGTCTCCCACAGAGATACCTAATAACTTGGGTAAGGACAACAGTACAGTTATGCGACAACTTCAAAAGATTCTGGACATTGCTCAAACATCTAACATTTAATAAAAATTCACCGGGGCTTCCCTGGTGGCGCAGTGATTGAGCGTCCGCCTGCCGATGCAGGGACACGGGTTCGTGCCCCGGTCCAGGAAGATCCCACATGCTTGCGTACCGCAAAAAAAAAAAAAAAAAATTCACCAAGGTACTTACTTTAACCTTTACCAAATTTAAAAAAAAATACCGAGTTCATAACATTTCTTGGGATTACAAGATAACTAATTGCTCTTATTTGTTCTATTACTACTTATTCCAAGCTTCAGAGTTCCTTATTTTAGTGTTCCCAATCTTCCTGATTTATGTGGTAGAAAATACTCTCCTTCAATCTCCATTTTTCCAAATACTGCTTCTGTACTCATGTGAAAGTCTCTCAGTTTTCTTTATCTACTTATAACTGAACTTCTCTAAGCCTTTTCCTTTTTTTTTTTTTTTGCGGTACGCAGGCCTCTCACTGTTATGGCCTCTCCCGTTGCGGAGCACAGGCTCCAGACGCGCAGGCTCAGCGGCTATGGCTCACGGGCCCAGCCGCTCCGCGGCATGTGGGATCTTCCCAAACCGGGCCACGAACCCGTGTCCCCTGCATTGGCAGGCGGACTCTCAACCACTGCGCCACCAGGGAAGCCCGCCTTTTCCATTTTTGAAGCATTTTTCTTGAGATGATTTAGTGGAAAGAACACTGGGCTAGGAGCCAGGAGTCCTCACTCTGCCGTCTCATCTCTCAGATTCCTCATCTTAAAAGGCAAGAGGATTGCAATAGATAAATTTGTAATAGGTTCCCTTATAGCTCTAAGCCTCATATTTCCATGACTCTGGGTCTTCCAACTAGAAATCATTCAGTATGCCAACAATTTCCCTAAACTTTACTCCAGTTAGCCAAGGAGGAGTAGGCATGTTCAGATTCAGGGGCAGAGTAAGACACAATAATCGGAAAGCCCAGGGCTATAGAAGGAAAGACATGGTATTTTGTGAATCAACAGAAAAAGATTAGTAAGAAAAATGAGATGCCAAGAAGAAACCAAAGACAGGAAAAAAGTCAGAAACACACAGTCTAACTCTAATCTCATCCCTACACATCTATTTGAAGAAGAACTAAGAAACAAAAAGCTTTGGGAGCAGAGGTTATCCAGCCCTCATATCTACCTCAAGGGAGCAAGGCAACTCTATGACATCTTTGCAACGTTGTTGCTAAAATGGCCTACTACAGTGCTTTGCACAAAACAGGCGTTACTGGGGTATCTGATGACTGAATTAATGTTCAGATGACCTGAAAGCCCTCATAAATGCTACTGGTACTGCTACATACCAGGATATCTGAGAGCTCAAGGCAATGGGAAATACAAGGCACTGGCTGTCCTGGTTCTAAGGGGAAGGAGACTAAATTAGTTGGGAGGGGGGAAGATTTGGCCTAATGGCATAACTTATGAGCTGATGCTACTGGAAGCAGCTCCCAGAAGGTAAAAGGACAGATTACCAGGCACAGACCATCTCTAAGGCAATATTATAATATGTATGAAAGTACTTCCTACCCTGGTGTCAGAGTCCAAGAAAGCACTATCTTTTCTAAAGTTTCCTTCCAAAGAGTCAGATCTTCTTGGCTTATGATTGGTTAGGGGGCAGGGGAGAGTAAATCAATAAAGGGATAAGGAAGTTGGGCAGTTCCAAAAATTCTCAGGGCAAACCTATTTTGGTGTTTCTCAAAGTGTGGTCCCTGGATCACCAATAACAGACCAAGGGAGGGGGTGCTTGCTTAAAATGCAGACTCGGAAACCCATCACTGATCTCCAGAATCAAATTTCTGGGAGAGGTACAAATCAAAACCACATGAGATATCACCTCACACCTGTCAGAACACCTATCATCAAAAAGAATACAAATAAAACATGTTGGCAAGGATGTGGAGAAAAAGGAACCCTTGTACACTGTTGGTGGGAATGTAAATTGGTGCAGCCACTGTGGAAAACAGTACGGAGGTTTCTCAAAAAACTAAAACAGAACTACCATATGACCCAGCAATTCCACTACTGGCTATATATCTGAAAAAAACAAAATCACTAATTGGAAAAGATATATGTACCCTAATGTTCACAGCAGCATTATTTACAATTACCAAGATATGGAAGCAACCTAAGTGTCCATCAACAGATGAATGGATAAAGAAGATGTAGAATACACACACACAATGGACTACTACTCAATCATAAAAAAAGAATGAAATTTTGCCATTTGCAGCAACATGGATGGACCTGGAGGGCATTATGCTAAGTGAAAAGTCAGAGAAAGACGAATACTGTATGATATCACTTACATGTGTTATCTAAAAAAAATACAACACACCAGTGAATATAACAAAAAAGAAGCAGACTCACAGATACAGAGAAAAAACAAGTGGTTAGCAGGTGGGGGTGGAATAATATAGGGCTGGGGCAGTGGGAGGTACAAACTATTGGGTGTAAGGCTCAAGGATGTACTGTACAACACGGGGAGTAGAGCCAATATTTGGTAATAACTGTAAATGGAAAGTAACCTTTAAAAATTGTATAAACAATTTTAAAAATTATAAAAAAAAATTCTGGGAGGGGCATTGGTACTTTTAAGGAGCAAACTTATGTTTGAGAACTACTGTCCCAGAATTTGGGTCGCGGGGTGGGGAAGAGGAGTTAAGGGTGGAGTTCTTCAACCGGATTCTTCAAATTCAACTGCTATAACTACAACACTGTTTGGAGGACCATTAAAAAAAGAACCTTAATTTCTCAGGTAACAGCTGCAGCTAGTTGTTTAACAGCTAACAAGGGGCACAATCAAAGGGCCTGGAAAATTCATTTTCATAAACTGGTTAAACAGTTCCTCAGTCTGTTTATCCTGTTAGTTTGTTCACTGCTTTCTCCTTTAAAAATAAATCGGATCAATCCAGGAATTTTCAGAAAGAATCACAAACTCCAAAATAGAAGGTTGTTTTTTTTTTGATAGTGCAGAACTAGGCTTTTAAACCCGAAAACACTGAACGCTATAAAAAGTAAGGTTTTATTTAAAAGAAAATTACCAGTTGAGGCTCCCCCAGCTCTTCTACACTCAGAGGCACTGATGAAAGCTAGTAATTTGTGGGTGGCAGAGAAGGAAGACTGAAGCAGGGGTGCAAAGAGCGAGAAGTCCGACCAACTACCTAATTTTTAATGATTCAATTAACTGCCAGAAAAAACACGTCTGCAAATGTTTTATCAATAAACACTCCGGGGCTCTCATCATTCCTCTTCTGTTGGGATTCAAAACACCAAAGGCCTGCAGGAAAGTCAAGTTATACTTTAGTTGTCCCCACGACTGTGTTGACGATTTCCACACAAGGCGACCCCCCTTCTTCCCCGGATTACCAAGCTTTACCCTCAGCACGGAAACTGGCGCCTGGAACCCATTTGCCAACGTTGTGCCTCGAGATGACTGTAGCCCCGCGGGCTTTCAAACTGGGGGTCCGACCCGGCGGGCTGCCGCCCGAGCGGCGTCCTGAGGAGTCGGCCCCCTACCCACGACACAAAGGTACCTTCCGGGACCAGGCCCGCTGCCGCACTCGGCCCGCCGGGTCTTCGAGGCGAACGGTCTCGTGCCGCCACTTACCTGAAGCTCCCCGCCGCGCTCGCGCTCGGGGGCCGAATCCGCCCGGGAGGCGCGCGCACACGGCGCCGCAAGCAGCCGCCCCTCGGACCGCCCGGGCCGCAGCGGTGCGCGCCCCCCAGCCCCCGCCCCGGCCCGAGCGGCCACACGGCTGAGTCACCCGGCGCTTCACGTTAAGAGTCCCCCTTCGGCGCGCGGGGCACGCCGGGAAGGCCGGGCTCCGGCCAACCCCCTGGGCAGCGCGCCGCAGGGTGTCCCTTTTCCTTCCCGACACGCCCCCGCGTCCCACGCAGGACGCTCTCACCGCTGCACAGCCACGGTAGATCGATTTCTGAGCTGCGGATACCCTCTTTCAATTATTAAAAGTCTGAAACGGAAAAGATAGTAGTTATCTGAATTGTGAAACAAGCTCGCGCAACCCCGGGACAGCCAATGCTTTTAGAAAATTGTGGAGCCCGGATCTTTACATACGTTTGGGGGGAGGAGGTAGTGAGAATAATGGAGTTCCTTAAACACCTTTTGCTTGGAAATCCCTCTCCCGGATATGCATTCTGACCTAGAGGAGGGAGGGAAACTCCACGTTTTTCTCAAACCTTGAGTTTAAGGAAACTACATAGTATAGCAAACAAAGCTGAATTACACATTTTTAATCACTGAAGCAAATTATTGGAAAATTGGTTGTGTTACTAGTAAAATACTTCAACACTCAAAAAAGTATCTATGGGGCTTCCCTGGTGGCACAGTGGTTGAGAGTCCGCCTGCCGATGCAGGGGACGCGGGCTCGTGCCCCGGCCCGGGAGGATCCCACATGCCGCGGAGCGGCTAGGCCCGTGAGCCATGGCCGCTGAGCCTGCGCGTCCAAAGCCTGTGCACCGCAACGGGAGAGGCCACAGCAGTGAGAGGCCCGCGTACCGCAAAAAAAAAAAAAAAAAAAAAAAAAGTATCTATGTATAGTCCATGACCTATAAAGCGTAAAAATAGCATCAGTCTTTTCTGTCATGATTTCTACTGGTTTTTGTACTTTTAAAAGTTATACTAGTTAAATAAAAAGTTATACTGGTTATGCAAACTATTTGGTTTTAAAATTGTTGAAAACCAATTAAGTTAATAATAGCACGATTTCTTAAATTTTGAGTCAACTTCTTTTTCATTAAGAGTCTAAAAACTAATTTGGGGCTAATGATTATGATTAGGTTTGAAATGGAAGGAATATAAGAAAATATCTCATTCCAGTAAGGTTGCAAATGGTTGCCAGATACTTGTATAGTAAAATTGCCTCATTAAGGGCAACAACTTTAAAAAACTGAAGCTATAAATTTGTTCATTGTAATTTTATCTTAGAGGTGTAGAGGATCAGTCCCCATTTCTATTCTTTCACTTCACTTACAATGACTAAAACATCCAGTACTGTGTTTGAATCAGGATGGGCTAGGTGCTGCACTAGTCACCTGTAGGTCACTAATAGGTCAGGTGACTCTACAGGGCAGCTCACCTTCACGTGGTGACACAGCATTCCCAGCTGCTTCCATTTCTGGCTCTGCCAACCCAACACGAGGTTTCACATCAGGGATGCCAGAAGAGCTAGACTGGAGAATCCTGCAAGGGCTTTTCTTTGCCTCTTCCGGATGTGGACCTTTCATTTCTGCTGATGTTTCATTGGCCTGAACTAGTCACCCGGCCAAACCTGACTTGACTCTAAGAAGGCTAGGAGGTATAACTTCCTGTGTGCTGAGGGAAAATGAACAAGAAAAAAGATTTGATGAACACAGCATCGTCTCTGTCACAGTGTTCAATAGTAAAACTAAATATAAACCAATTTGAATGTGTTATAGGATCCAAACTTTACAACCAAAGTAATATAATTATTCAAACTAATGCCTTTATTTCCATTTCTATAAAGTACAACGTTACGTCCTCTGAGTCAAAAGGAAGAAAAAACTTTTCTGATGTTCATGCAAGACAGTTCTTGAAACAAATTCTTCCTTTCTGGAAGGGTTTCTCTCTGCAGATTTGTAATATATAAAAATCTGGCCCCAACGTTGGAGAATTAGGCTAACTACTGTGTCTTTTAATCAGTCGTTAAGACTAAATGGTTCTATTCTTGTCTCTAATCTCATATAATGAATAGCATATCAGTCCTGGTACTTTTTTTGGGTAGACATCAAGCAGATGGAGTATGAAAAATGTAGAGTCACAGAAAGCAGAGGTGTATGCTGATTTTTACCATTTTATTTCTAATTTAATGCATCTCCAAAATCTGAATCTCTCAGATGTATCTGGAGCTGAAACCTTTCTTTATTATTATTTTTTAAAATATTTATTTATTTTGTCTGTGCCAGGTCTTAGCTGTGGCATGTGGGATGATGATCATACGTGTTGTAGCATGCAAACTCTTAGTTGCAGCATGCATGTAGGATCTAATTCCCTAACCAGGGATCAAACTTGGGCCCCCTGCATTGGGAGTGTGGAGTCTTACCCACCAAACCACCAGGGAAGTCCCTGGAGCTGAAACCTCTCTAATGTCAAATTGGGAGGCCTGAAATTTTCAATTGTCATAATGGCCAATTCAGTTTATTTGATTAACTGTGTTATTTAAGTTCCTTAAATATAACATCTACTACCAGTAAATATTACAAAGCACTTTTCCCAATATTTCACGTGACTTAAATTTCTCAACAGCCCTGTGTGAAAGGAAAATCAAAATGAAGTTGGGGGCTTGCCCTGGTGGCGCAGTGGTTGAGAGTCTGCCTGCCAATGCAGGGGACACGGGTTCGTGCCCTGGTCCGGGAGGATCCCGCTGGGCCCGTGAGCCATGGCCGTTGAGCCTGCGCGTCTGGAGCCTGTGCTCTGCAACGGGAAAGGCCAAAACAGTGAGGGGTCCGCGTACCGCCAAAAACAAAAAAAAACCTCATGATTCCTTAAGGACAAATATTGTATGACTTGAGTCGGAGTCAATCACAATTCTCGCAAGGCAACTTTTAACAACCTCGTGGCTTTTTGTCTTTGTAAGCCCCTGATTCTTTTTCTTCCCAGGAACACTCCTTTAGGGTTACCCAAATCTGTGTCTCCCCAGCTGCAATTCTTAAGACCCCAAATAAACTTTTCTTATCTGCAGCCTCCTGCATTATTTTTTGGTTGACACCTGGGAGATAGATTTTACTACTCAGATTCACAAATGAGGAAAACAAGACATAAACAAGTAAAGTAACTAAGGTCATTAAACTACTAAGTGGTTCTGGTGGGCTGAGAACTCAGACCAACTGACCCCAAAGTTCTTGCCCGCCAGCTCCACCTAATTGCTTCCAGGTGAACTGAGCACTTCCAGGTGGCACCTTAAATGTCATCAACTGTTAACACAAACCAACTAATTTAAGGTTGACTTAGAATGAAAATATTTTAAAAGTAATAGCTATTATCATTATCATATAAAAAATGAATTATCCTTTCTGCGTACTACTTCATATGTAGTAAATATAAAAACAACCCCAAAATCCCAAGATTTTTGAACTCTCTCAAAATAATTACATTTGCAAAAACAATTTTTTAAATGCTTTAGGTTGTATAATCTCTAGATCACTGCAGACATACCAAATGAGACTTTTTGAAAGAATAATCACTTTTGTTTGGAAGTCCAAAATTGTGCTCAAATATAGATGAAATATAAATACAGATGTAAATTATTTAATTTTTGACTTTTTAGAGGGGGGCCAGAACTCCGTATATTGACCCAAAGTAGATTCACAAGAATCTTTTTCACTTCACTTTCATCAGTTCACCTTCATCAACAATCTCTTCATGAAAGTCACAAAGCTTTATGACCAGCAGGAAACAGACTGGACCTTGAGTGCATAATCAACCAGAGAAGCAAGAATTTTAAGTTTCTAGTGGCTGGAATTTTCTACTAAATCTTTATTAATGTACATCTGCTTTACATAAAACTTCACTATGCCTTTTAGTCTCATTTATGGGGATTGTTTCATCTGCAAATTCAACAAACATATAGCCACAGTCCAAAGGTGTAGGACCCCAAGAGAGTTACATAGATGATGATTGCAGGATCTCTCCTCTAAGGGAACTTAAAAATGTTAAGTTTGGTTATTTGGGTAACCAAATAGGAGATAAGGGGAAGAGAATCTACATCAAAATATTCCACTATTAAGTAAAAAAGAAATGATAGAATATCGCACTTTTGCAAACCCCTGTGAATTAATAGATATAGGCATTATGCATCAACAGCTCCTAAGATCATAAAAAGAGAGATAACTAGACATTATGTGCCTCCTGAGGGAAGACCACACTACCACCTAAAATGCTGCTACAGGGATCGAACCTAAATCGGGTCTAGGCTTGAGATCCAGCTGCCAATTCGTAGGAAACAGCGAACAGAGGGACATGTTGAACTGCACCGTGATCACGCAATCTGCAAAGTCCTGACTGCGGGAGACTCTACAGGTCAAAAGGCCTCTTTTCTTCAGGAGAAAAATTGTAAAGTTAAAAAAAAAGACAAAAGATATCTCAAGTTTTTAAAAAGTGTATATATGTGTGTAGGGAGGAAACTATTCTGTCTATGGGAGAACATTTGGGTGGTAAAACCATGTAAGAGAAAGGAAGTGAAATGTTTACTGTAAAGGTTAGGATAATGGTTACTTATTCGCTGCCGTTGTTGGTGGTGAAACAGTTGTGACTGGGAAGTGACTACAGAAGGGGCTTCCAAGGGTAGGTAGGGAAGTTGTTTCTGACCTGGTGGTAGTTACAAGGGTGTTTGCCTTAGAATAAGTGATTAAGGCAAACATTTTCTTTGTGTTGTCTCCTGTGTCTGTGGGTTTTTTTGTGCTAAAAAATTTTTTTAAAGAAAAAGTTTGGAGCTAGAGGCCAGTCCTACCCAAGAGCTGAAATATATTTTCTTCACACTGAGCTATTTGCAAATGTATCCATTTGGTTTCCTGGGAAAATATCAATATTAAGGTTAAATTACTTTAAAAAGAAAAATAAATGCTTTAAAAAACTTTTGAAAGATATTCCACATTGTAATATAATTGGGGAATTTTATTTAGATATTGTCCTTTTTTTAGAAGGTAATGGACATGTCGGTAGTAGAGTGTATTTTGAGTGTTAGAGAAAAGGGGTAAAATGGAATGATGAAAGGTAAGGATACTAAAACAATTTCTTGAAGCTTAATTGTTAAATTCCAATAACTGTCAGGAGAGTAATCTATTAACATTTCCCATTGAGATTTTGTTGGGGGCATGAACTCCCTCCTTTCCCACCCACACGCCAAGACAATTCATCTCAGAATTCTATGAATTTTTTTTTTAATTTTATTATTTATTTATTTATTTTTGGCTGCATTGGGTCTTCGTTGCTGCGTGGGCTTTCTCTAGTTGCAGAGAGTGGGGACTACTCTTGGTTGCGGTGCACGGGCTTCTCATTGCAGTGGCTTCTCTTGTTGCGGAGCACAGGCTCTAGGCGCGTGGGCTTCAGTTGTTGCGGAGCACGGGCTCTAGGCGCGTGGGCTTCAGTAGTTGCGGCACATGGGCTCTAGAGCACAGGCTCAGTAGTTGTGGCTCATGGGCTTAGTTGCTCCACGGCATGTGGGATCTTCCCGGACTAGGGCTCGAACCCATGTCCCCTGCATTGGCAGGCAGATTCTTAACCACTGTGCCACCAGGGAAGTCCCTCTATGACTTTTTAAAAGTACATAGAATAGAATGCTCAACTTGAGATTCAAGAATCAAATAAACCTCTGTAAATAGAAGTCCTGTGGGGTTCAGAATGGGGAGTCAGAAAATGTACATGTTAGCCCGGGCTTTGGCAGAGGCCGTGTGTAAACTGATGATACGTTCATCTCTCATTACTCTTGTTATCAGTTTACAAACAGACTCTGACCTTCCAATCTGGTGCACCAGCTCTGACCACTCACAGTGCCCCTGTTTACGAACACACAAGTCTCATTCTTTTTCTTTTTAAATTTATTTATTTGGCTGTGTCAGGTCTTAGTTGTGACATGCGGGGTCTTTCGTTGTGGCACGTAGCCTCTTTGTTGCAGTGTGTGGGCTTCAGAGGGTTCAGTATTTGAGGCCCGCGGGCTTAGTTGCCCGGCAGCATGTGGGATTTTAGTTCCCCTACCAGGGGTCAAACCCACGTCCCCTTCATTGGAAGGTGGATTCTTAACCACTGGACCACCAGGGAAGTCCCCACAAGTCTCATTCTTGAACCCAATACTGAGAATGCTGGGAAGTTTTCTTTTTTTTTGTTACCCTTACATGTGTTTTAAATAAACTGCATTTGAGGGACTTTCCTGGTGGTGCAGTGGTTAAGACTCTGCAATCCTAATGCAGGGGGCCTGAGTTGGATCCCTGGTAGGGGAACTAGATCCCACATGCATGCTGCAACTAAGAGTTTTTGCATTCCACAACTAAGGAGCCCACCTGCCACAACTAAAAGACCCAGCACAACCAAATAAATAAATAAATAAATATTTAAAAAACCCAACAACTGCATTTGAAAAAGCAAACAAAAAGACAAGCCCCAAAATATACATTCTTCAAACTAGGATTTGAACCAGTGACATTTAGGCTCACAAAACAGATTCCAGTCACCCACTGAGCCAACACATAAAACCTCCAGGTTCTTTTACTTTGCTCAAATCACACTTCCTCCTTTCGCCAAACTTTCAATAACTGAAAAAAAGACAAAATCTGTTTACCAAAGCATGTGTGCTGGCCCCTTACCTTTGCTCTCTGAGAAACTTTGTAATGAAAAACAAACAGATAAACAATAAGATAAATAATAGGAACTAGGCAAATTCGGAAAGGTTTCTTCTGCTTGTCGACAAGGAGCCCAAACTGTTCTCCTTGCTTATTTGGAGTTGTGACGCCTACCTGGAAATAAGTCAATGTTTGTGAATGTACAAGGTACATGAAAAGGAAGTACAGAAACATGAAGTGGCATCAGATTCATAAGGCAGTATGACGTGGTGAAAAAACAAAGAACAAAACATTGGAAAAGAGCCAGATGACCTCAGTTTGAGGTCATTCCACCAGTTACTAACTGAGCAAGTCACCCATAAGCTTGGGTTTCCCAGTCTGTAAGATAACTGACCTACCTCTGCCATGAGGTTGTGGAAGGAAGAAAACATAATCAAAGTGTATACGAAAGTATTTTATAACCTCAAAGCACTAGAAAATTTTAAGGCTCTATTAGTATTGTTATATACACACTCCATCCAAACCAACATTATCTTTAAAAGGAACACCGAAAGACTTTTTTGTGAGATAAAATTGACCTCCTTAATGTCAATTGTAAATTGTTTGTATATCAAAATATACTGGTTTATACACTACCATGCGTAAAATAGATAGCTAGCAGGAACATGCTATAAAGCACAGGAAGCTCAGCTTGGTGCTCTGTGATGACCTAGATGGGTGGGATGGCGGGGGTGGGAGGGAGGTCCAAGAGGGAGGAGGTATAGGTATACATATAGCTGATTCAATTCACTGTACAGCAGAAACTAACACAACATTGTAGAGCAATTATACTCCAATTATACTCCAAAATTATACTCCAATATATACTCCTATATATATATATATATATATATATATATATATACTCCCATATATATATATATATATATATATATATATATATATAGCTCCTATATAGGTTTCCTTAGCATTTATGACTTTTTTTTTTTTTTTTGCGGTATGCGGGCCTGTCACTGTTGTGGCCTCTCCTGTTGTGGAGCACAGGCTCCGGACGCACAAGCTCAGCGGCCATGTCTCACGGGCCCAGCCGCTCCACAGCATGTGGGATCTTCCCGGACCAGGGCACGAGCCCGCGTCCCCCGCATCAGCAGGCGGACTCTCAACCACTGCGTCACCAGGGAAGCCCTCCTTAGCATTTATGATGCAGTTTGAATGAAAATAAAAATATTTTATAGTGACAAGATATTTTCAACATTTCCTCCTTTTATTCATAATAATTGACAACAATAGTTATTATTTTAAAGAGAATTTAACATCTTTTCTTAAGGGGACATTTGGTTCTCTGTCAAATATGTCCTTTTCTTAGCGCTTTTTTTTTTTTTTTTTTTGCGGTACGCGGGCCTCTCACTGTTGTGGCCTCTCCAGTTGCGGAGCACAGGCTGACGCGCATGCTCAGCGGCCATGGCTCACGGGCCCAGCCGCTCCACGGCATGTGGGATCCTCCCGGAACGGGGCACGAACCCGTGTGCCCTGCATCGGCAGGCGGACTCTCAACCACTGCGCCACCAGGGAAGCCCCTCTTAGCGCTTTTTTTTTTAACGGTACAGTAAGTACCCTCATAGATTCTAATTCTTAAGAGGTTGCAAACACACACACACACACACACACACACACACACACACACACACACACACACACACACACACACACACACACACACACACACACACACACACACACACACTCCTAGGCTGGATCTGGAAGGAATTATTAGGAATTACTGAGTCCTTCCTTAGCTGCTCTTTGATTTTTAATCACATGATGGTAATATATAAACAAGGTTGAAGAGAGCAATTTCAAGCTTTGAAATTCTAGGATTCCTTAGAAAACCCACCCTTCGGGCCTCATGTTTCCCTTTTAGAAATTCCATTCTTTAGGATTCAGTCATGAAATGCCAAATGTGAAAGGGGCCTTAGAAATCATCAGTGCCAAGGTTTTCACTTGATGAGAAGGAATCTAAGGTCTTAAGAGGATCAGTGACCAACGCATGATTGTGACTTATTTTCTTTCAAGTTTGTCCAAAATGCTCATTGTAAACTGATTCTACTTGGAGAGAAATATATATGGGAAGGTGGATCAGGAAGTGGAATTTGGCCTAGGCTCCAAAAGTTCCGAAAGATGACCTTGGTTACATGTGAAAATATTGTCTCTCCAAGTAAGGAGACTTTTGAAGATTTGAAGGTCACTGGAGGACATTTCTTTTTTTTTTTTAAGGTTTATTTTGGGGGGCCGCTCTGCGTGGCTTGCAGGATTTTTGTTCCCAGACCCTCGGCAGTGAGAGTGCAGAGTCCTAACCACTGGACTGCCAGGGAAATCCCGAACATTTCCTTTTTTGAAAAGGTATAAAATAAGGGTGGTTGGGGCTTCCCTGGTGGCACAGTAGTTAAGAATCCACCTGCCAATGCAGGGGACACGGGTTCAAGCCCTGGTCTGGGAAGATCCCACGCGCCACAAAGCAACTAAGCCCGTGCGCCACAACTACTGAGCCTGCACTCTAGAGCCCACGAGCCGCAACTACTGAAGCCTGCTGCCTAGAGCCTGTGCTCTGCAACAAGAGAAGCCATCGCAGTGAGAAGCCCGCACGCCGCAATGAAGAGTAGCCCCTGCTCGCCGCAACTACAGAAATATGGCGCACAGCAATGAAGACCCAATGCAGCCAAAAAAGGAAAAAAAAAAGAATTAAAAAAAAAATAAAAATAAGGGTGGTGAAACTCTTCTACCCAGAGCCACTGAAGCACTGAAAAGTCAAAGGAGAGTCACACATAATTAAAAAGCAACTTAATTTAGTTTTTAATGTGTTATTAAAATAGCTCCTAAAAATTAAGTACACATACAGATATATTTTTATATTTTAAAATTATTTAAATGCTAAAAACAGGATAAATTTCTATAAATAATACACTTTCAATAAACATAATAAATAACTATTTATTATGTCTAACTAAGAAGGAGAAATCCCAATTAAGGAGAAGGGGAAAGGAGAGAAAAAGGAAAGGGGGAGGCAATATCAAACTAAAAAGGAAAAAGGGGGAAGGAAAAAGGAAAGGAGAGAAGTATAGGAGGAGAAAATTAGAGTTAGGGAGAAGGAAAAGAGAGAATGACAAAGAGGTAGGGAAGGAGAAGGAAGAATCAGAAAGGGAGAGAGAAACTGGGAGTGGGAGAGGGAGGAAGCTAGTCTTAGAAGGGAGAGAAAGGCTATGAACAAAGAGAATCGCAGCAGAAGCCAGGAGAGGTGAGTTAAGGGAGTTCCTTTTTTCATTCTACAAATATTTATTGCCCATCCACTGTGTGCAAGGCACTCTGATAAATTCATTTCTTGGGAGAAACAAATATGCATTACTCTGCAAAAAGAATTCATGATTTCATTTCTTTAGTAACTTTTTTCTTTCTGAGAATGATACTAATTTATGCTCCTTTAGTAAATTTGGAAAATAGGGAGTGGAATAAAGAAGTGCTAATTCTCTTTCTCTGGGAGAAGGGCAGGGTAAAAAAAGAATCTAATTCTAGCCTGTTGATGTTTTGCTGTCTTTTGTTTTGCACTCTTTCTGATGCTCAGTCTGAAGGGCAGCAGTTACCCAGGGAAAACTCTTCCCATGGAGATGGCAGAGGTGCGAAAGGGCAAGCAGAAACACATCAGGCTTCTTCGGGCCTAGGTTTAAAACTAGCACACTGTCACTCCTGCCCCAGTCTCATGAAGCCATGGCAGAGATGTGGATGCAGGGTAAAGAAATGAGGCCAATAATCACATATATCTAATTTTATATCATATAAAAAGTATAACTCTCTAAGTATAACAAATTTAAATTTATATTTTTACCTCTCCTTGGACAATGCAAGGACCTTAGAACACTTTTTTATAGCCATTTTTTTTTTTTTAAAACTAGGATCCAAAGTTCACATATCGCATTTGGTTGTTTTATTTCTTTAGCCTCTTTTAATCTATGGTAGTGCTCCCCATCTGCCCACCATTTTATCTCCCTATAATACCAATTGTAAAACAGAGATCAGTTAGCTTGCAAAATGTTCTCATGATTCCTTCAGACCTGTAACAATTTCCAAGACCATTCTACTTTGAGGATTTCTTTGTCTTTATCTTTCAGTATATAAATTTTTACTGAATTTTAATTATTACAGTATTTTTATTTCCAGTTGCTCTTTCTTGCTCTTAGGTTATTTCTTCTTTTAGCATCCTGTTCTTGTTCCATGGATATATTTTTCTGATACTATGCTTTCTTTGAAGTATTTTTATGCTCCTTGCATTGTCTCTATTTCCTGTGATTCCTCTCCCCCCTGATTCTCACATGTTGAAGGTTTTAAATTTTTTTATGTTGAAGTATCTGATGATTTTTGTCCACTTATATTTTAAGAGTAAAGTCCTAAAAGCTGATTGGATGCTCCGAGTGTGTGTTTGAGTTTTGTCAATTGAAGGGATTCACTGTAGGCTTTTCCTATGGGTCCCCTAAATGTCAGGGCTCTTTTCTCTGGCATGGTTAATTTTTCCTGAGAAGCACACTTTATTTTCTGCTTGAGAGTAGAACTTGGCTGTGAAGTTCTGTATGTGAGCAAGAGAAGAGGCCTGGGTGTCTCATTTTCAGATTCAGACTTAATTCCTCTCTATTCAGTAAGACATCTCACTCCCACTCTGATGTATGCCGATGTCCCCACATCTAGAACTCCTCAGACTTACTTTCTCCAGAGGTGGCATTTCTTGTTTCACATGCAGGTAAAAGTAGTAGCCTGATTATATCAGGTGGAGTCGGGACCTGGGGATCTGACCACTTCTTAAACACATTTTCAAACAAATCTCTCTTTTCAACACTACACTCCTTCCATCTCCGCTCCTCTAATTTCCTCCTGTGTCTTACCTGCTTCCAATTCCTGAGTCTTTCCAGGGTCCCTTCTGGTGACCTGCCTTGCTTCTCCTTGGTTTTGTCTTCCCCACCACTTAGACGTGAACTTGCTTGGGTCTGCTAAGTCCTTTATCACCCTCCATCCATTTTCCATTTTCATGCATTGTAGTTTGGGATGATTACCAGTTCAATAAAGATGAAATTTGTGTTTCTGGGTTTTTTTCCCTCCTTCTTATTTTTGAGGGAAGTGGTGTGGGGAAGATCTCAACTACCCTGAATTGAAAAGCCTTCACTGTTTTTATTTTTAGTTCTTCAAATGCCTTGAATTCTTTACTGCTGCTGGGCTTTTACATCCCAGCTTTCTGAGACCTTTTCCCCTCCCTCATCTTCCCTCCTGGCCAATTCCAAGTCATCTTTTAGGTCCCTGTTTAAACATCATTCATAGATAAATCCTTCCTGACCACCCAGACTAGGTTAGGTACACTACCCATGGTAGATTCTCATAATACCTGCCATGACTCTAATTAGTATATATGCCTATCTCCTCTGCTAGACTGTCACCTCCACAAGGCAAGGCACCATTTCTGTCCTGTTAACTGCTAGCTTCTAGGGTAATGCCTGGTATTCAGTAGGGGGTCCATATATGTTTTTCATTGTTGATAACATACATTGCTCGCTATAAAGATTTGTAGCTTAATTTATAAATTAATGTTAAATAAATTAAATAATTTAATAATTAATGTATTGCTGCCACCAATAAGTAGTTATTTAGAGTTCAACAATCCTAGTTATTATAATTGTCTAATTATTGATATGAAAACACTATAATATGGGCTCTTGTCCATCTCGCAAATTTATTTTATAATGAACACTTTTTAAATTATCATGTACTGGCAATAATACAATATTGTGCTCAAATAACATATTTTATAAGTTTTCTATTCCTTCTGTTTCAAATTACCATAGACTGAGTGGCCTAAAACAACACAAATTTATTATCTTATGGTTCTGGAGGTTGAAAGTCTAAAATGAGTTGGCAGGGCTGCATTCCTTCTGGAGGCTTTAGGAGAGAATCAGTTTCCATGCCTTTTTTAGCTTCTAGAGGCTGCCTGCATTCCTTGGCTCATAGACCCTTTCTACACTTGATCTTAGCCAAAAGGCCGAGAATTGATGATAGACCCTTTCTCAGATTACTCTGACCTCTGCTTCCATCTCATTCTCTGACTCTGACTCTCCTGCCTCCCTCTTATAAAGACCTATATGACTAGGCCAGGCCCAGATAACCCAGGATAATCTCTGCTTCTCAACAGCCTTAATTTAACCACATATGCTAAGTCCATTTTGCCACGTAAAGGAAAATATTCGCAGGTTCTGGGAATTAGGATGTGGGCATCTTTGGGGGAACCATTATTCAGCTTACCACACATAGACAGCAAAATATGAATCCATAGATGAATTAGTTGCTGCAAGAAATGATAAAAACTTCACTCACATATATTTAAAACGTTATATTAGAACAACCTCCAAACAAAGTAGATAAAACAACTTTATTAAGTGAAAAATATCATAAATATATTTTGAAATAAGATACCTAATAACATAAACCAATGATTATTAAATAGACAACATATATCAGCTCAATGATTGCTTAGGCTTCCATGTGTCTCCCATTATTATGCTTTCGAGAATCCTGGGATTTCCTAAAGTTTTCAGGTAGGCACAGCATTTTCTAAAGGCAGTTATACTACCAACTATATAAAAGAGCATAGTGTTTTTCTTAGATATATTTAAAAATAAATTTTAGATGAAAAATATAGTTGGCTCTCTGTATCCACTGGTTCTGCATCCTTGGATTCAACCAATTGTAGATGGAAAATATTCGGGAAAAAAAAATACCAGAAAGTTTCAACAAGCAACACTTTGAATTTGCTGTGGACTGTCAACTATTTACATAGCATTTACATTATATTTATAACTATTTACATGGCATTTACATTGTATTAGGTATTATAAGTAGTCTAGAGATGATTTAAAGTATATGGGAGGATGTGCATAGGTTATATGTAAATACTGTGCCATGTTATATAAGGTACTTGAGCATCTGTGGATTTGATATCCAAGGGGGGATCCTGGAATCAATCCTCCATGGATACTGAAAGATGGCTGTATAATTAGCATTGATTATTTTTCAATAAATATCTCATAACATCCTGTAGAACTGTTTGGTAATAATTGTATTAAAATACAAACCTATTTGGGGAAAATAAAGTCCAACATTCTCGATTGTTTATATTAAAAGACCATGGTTAAGGACTTCCCTGGTGGCACAGTGGCTGGGAGTCCACCTGCCAATTCAGGGGACACAGGTTCGAGCCCTGATTTGGGAAGATCCCACATGCTGCGGAGCAACTAAGCCCGTGTGCCACAACTACTGAGCCTGCACTCTAGAGTCCACAAGCCACAACTACTGAGCCCACGTGCCACAACTACTGAACCCCGTCCGCCTAGAGCCCGTGCTCCGCAACAAGCCACTGCAATGAAAAGCCCGAGTGCTACAACGAAGACCCAGCGCAAAAATAAGTAAATAAAATAAATAAATTTATTTTTTAAAATGTCAATTTCTAAAAAAAAAGACCACAGTTAGGGACTTCCCTGGTGGTGCAGTGGTGAAGAATCCGCCTGCCAATGCAGGGGACACTGGTTGGAGCCCTGGTCCAGGAAGATCCCACATGCCGCGGAGCAACTAAGCCCGTGCATCACAACAACTGAGCCTGCACTCTACAGCCCTCAAGCCATAACCACTGAGCCTGCGTGCCACAACTACTGAAGCCTTCACACCTAGAGCCCGTGCTCTGCAACAAGAGAAGCCACTGAAATGAGAAGCCCGCGCACTGCAACGAAGAGTAGCCTTCACTTGCTGCAACTAGAGAAAGCCCGCGCACAGCAACGAAGACCCAACACAGCCAAAATTTAAAAATAAATTAATTAATAAAAAAAAGACCATGGTTATATATTTTATTCTCAGTTATCTAGCAATGTCATGTGAACACCCAGTACAAAATGACAGTTTCACAATGTGCTGATGGGTAAGGCTGTCAGCAAGCTCTTTCAAGTAAGACTCTTGCCCCGAAACTACATCTTGATTGTCAACTTTGCCCATTTAGTAATTTAATAATTTTATCCAGGGCTGATCTGGTTCTGATGCATTTGCTGTAGAGGATATCCTTTTCCCATTGAAAAGTTTACTTGAGAAATCAAATTAAGGTTAGAAGATTGCCTGATGAGTATAATTAAAATGTCAGGCAGCCTAAGGCACTAAAAATGCCCAGGCACACACTACCCTTCATCCCACAACTCCCTCTCTCCTAATCTGGCCCAAATTACAATAATCAAAATTTGTAATAGCATTCTACACTGGAAAATGTGGTACATTTGAAAAATGATGAATCAGAATTTTACTTGATGATTTCCCCTACCTTGGTTTTTCTAGCTGAGATAGCTGCTTATTGTCTTTCTCTAAAAGCCATTTCTTTTCAATTCTTGCTTCTTCCTCTAAAGCTGCAATACCGCTTTATTGCATTTACTGTCCAGTACAGTAGCCACTGGCCAAATGTAGCTACTGAGCACCAGAAATGTGGCTAGTCTGAATTGAGATGTGCTGCAAGTATAAAATACATACCAGATTTTGAAGACTTACATTAATGAGAATATAAAATATTTCATTAATAATTATATTGACTACCTGTTGAAATGCTAACATTGGGATTTATTTAGGGATACATTTGGTTAAATAAAGTATATTATTAAAATTAATTTTACCTGTTACTTTTCACTTTTTTAATGTAGCCACTAGAAAACTTAACATTACGTATGTGGTTCACAAATTTTTATTGGATAGTACTTATCTGAGGCTCCTGAAGACCTATCCTGCTACCTCTTTAGTTGTTTTTTATGGTCTGACCTCTCATCCATTCCTTTACTTTCTGGTAACTGCTTAGATTTACAAGGTAAAATAGCAAGTGAAACTCTGTGGCCAACCTTTAGAATAAGATAATTAAGTGCACTAATAGACAATGAAAATCTTCAATTCTTCAAATTATTGGATTGGCGCTTCAATATTAGAAAAAAGGGGGAGGATTGAGCACAGAATAGCCTTCATTAGTGTCTGTAGAGATGGACTGTGTGTTTATGGAGGATTAAAGAGGGAATACAAGAATCATTCTGGGGAGGAAACTCATGCACGCACAGATACACCAAAATAGGACGAAGAATGTATTCCATCACCAACCTTCCCCACCTGTCTAGGTTTTTTTTTTTTTAATAAATTTATTTATTTATTGGCTGCATTGGATCTTCATTGCTGTACCCAGGCTTTTCTCTAGTTGCGGTGAGCAGGCGCTGCTCTTCGTTGTGGTGCGCAGGCTTCTCATTGTGGTGGCTTCTCTTGTTGCGAAGCATAGGCTCTAGGCACACAGGCTTCAGTAGTTGTGGCTCACAGGCTCAGTAGTTGTGGCTTGCGGACTCTAGAGAGCAGGCTCAGTAGCTGTGGTGCACGGGCCCAGTTGCTCCGCAGCATGTGGGATCTTTCTGGACCAGGGCTCGAACCCGTGTCCCCTGCATTGGCAGGCAGATTCTTAACCACTGCACCACCAGGGAAGTCCCTAGGTTTTTTATTATTTTTTTTTAATCTATTTTTCTTTTGGCTTCTAATTTGTCTCTTTTCTTCTATGTGTACTAATTTAGACTGTTCCCTTGACGGAATGTAGCTATTAAAAAGATGACGGGGCTTCCCTGGTGGCGCAGTGGTTGAGAGTCCGCCTGCCGATGCAGGGGACACGGGTTTGTGCCCCGGTCCGGGAAGATCCCACATGCCGCGGAGCGGCTGGGCCCGTGAGCCATGGCCGCTGAGCCTGCGCGTCCGGAGCCTGTGCTCCGCAACGGGAGAGGCCACAACAGTGAGAGGCCCGCGTACCGCAAAAAAAAAAAAAAAAAAAAAAAAGATGACGAAAAACTGCTGGGAGATGAGGCTGCAGAGTGGTGTAGCAGATCTAAAGACCAAACAACATGGAAAGATGTTTACTTAAGTTGAAAAAGAACTTAGAGATCACCCTGTTCCATTTTCCACCCAAATCCAAAACCCTTTCATATACGGAATAAAGGCTGCCTGTGTTACAACATCACTATTCATCTAACATACCAAATATATACTGAGAAATGGGGGAAATCCTCTGAAAATATATTTTTTCAACAGGGAAAAAACATGAAGAAGAAAAAACATGATGCCATTGTTTGTGAACGTAAACAACTTCTGAATCTCTCTCCCAAAGTAACAAATTGTTGCAAATCACTGTGGTTGAAATACAATTTTCAGAAGGCTTACATGACCGGACTTGTCAGCTCGCAGCCAGTTTCAGCCATGTCAAGGAACCCAGGTAAGATATTATTTGTATTAAACTAAGTTAAATACTCTACTTAGCTTGTATTTTTCTTGATATTGAGGATATAAAATTAAACATTAACTATAAGTAGTGAGTCATAAATCTATTCATCAAAGTTCTTACATAGAAAAATCTAAAACTGACTTTGCTTCATGGTATAAATCTCTTAGTTTCTATAAGCCCTGAATCATTGATGTGACAAATAAGTAAGATGATTCCAAATTGACTGAAATAGATCAAATTTATCTTTTAATAAAAGTTAATGTTTAGGGCTTCCCTGGTGGCGCAGTGGTTGAGAGTCCGCCTGCCGATGCAGGGGACGTGGGTTCATGCCCCGGTCCGGGAAGATCCCACATGCCGCGGAGCGGCTGGGCCCGTGAGCCATGGCCGCTGAGCCTGCGCGTCCGGAGCCTGTGCTCCGCAACGGGAGAGGCCACAACAGTGAGAGGCCCGCGTACCGCAAAAAAAAAAAAAAAAAGTTAATGTTTAAACTTGACCTGAAAATGTCTGCATTGTTAAGGTAGGGAAAATTCAGTTTAGGTTCCTTCTTGATTTTGTCAGTATAGGAAGAACATGAGGGAAGGATAAACGTGAAATTTTGTTTTTCAAAAAGGTGTGATGGGCTTCCCTGGTGGCGCAGTGGTTGAGAGTCCGCCTGCTGATGGAGGGGACACGGGTTCGTGCCCCGGTCTGGGAAGATCCCACATGTCGCAGAGCGGCTGGGCCCGTGAGCCATGGCTGCTGAGCCTGCGTGTCCGGAGCCTGTGCTCCACAACGGGAGAGGCCACAACAGTGAGAGGCCCGCGTACCACAAAATAAAATAAAATAAAGGTGTGATTCCTAAATGCCCCAAAATGTCGGAAAATTAAAATGTTATGTTTTGAAAAGCATTAAAGGGTGTTAGGGTTATATGTGTGAGGTTTTAGACTTTTAAAAAAGATTTTAGATTAAAAATATGCTAGACACCTGAAAGGAATTATTCAGATTAATCTCAAACTATTCTCCAATTTAAAAGAATTACATGCCACTGAGAAAGTGGAAATTTCAAGCATCCTGATAGATGCTTGCCACCATATCAAATATAGTATCCATTTTCTAGAAAGAACTCAATCGACTAAAATTTCGAATTTTCATCTGGGCAGGTGTCAACAATGATTTCTCAAAGCCTGAGACTGTGTCATCTATGAATACCTTCTAGAACGTATATTTTGCTTTTTTAAATTGAGATGTAATTCATACACCATAAAGTTCAAACTTTTAAAGCACACAATTCAGTGATTTTTAGTATATTCATAAAGTTGTGCACTCTTCTAGAGCTTGTATTTTATTGTAAACCTTTCCAATGTTTTCACACCCACTATACTACTTAAGCCTCACAGGACCCTCACGAAACTGAGGTGCACTGTGCGCGGTTGCCACATTTACCCCAAAAGCTTTCCTAATTACAGCTTCACCTCAAAAGCAGAAGCAGGGTGAAGAATTAATAATGCTACTACCTTCGAGTTAGGGAGTGACAGCCAACAACCTAATCTACCTGTTTGTTTTCTCGCTTAGAGCTCTCGTTTTACTATGTATGTAAAATCTTAATTGCGCCTGGCATTTTCGACTGGTGCATCATCAGTGTGCATTCAACGACTGCCGAACAGGAATGAGGGAAGCCCCGATTAGAGGTGGTAGCAGACACAATCCACCTCCACCACCGCCACCCCCGCCCAATTTCCTTCCCTGACAGGCTCAGGAGGAAGCAGTGCTTTTCTCCCCTTGTATTTTACGGTATCACTAAAGGAATGGGGGATGTGCAGACTAAGAGGTGCGGTGTGAGAGGGACATAGAATTGTTATTCCGGCGTCGAGAACGCTAACGCCAGGGTCATCGGAGGTGCCGGGCGGAATATTCCGGGTGCCCCGCCTCCCTCCGTCTCACTGTACTCTGAGGCAGGGAACCAGCCAGACGCACCACCTCTGGCGCGGGAGACCGCCTACGGCCAACGTGCGCCGTCTGCGCTTCCCATTGGTCACAGCCGCCCACGTGACTTCTACCGCCAGCCCTGCCCCAAGCGCTTTGCCAGCCGGAGAACGGGTCTGAGCAGCGCAGCTGGGCGCGGAGTCCGCCCAGGTGTGGGAGGTCGCGCAGACGACCCTGCGAAGTTCTCCTGCTGGGAACCTGATTGGATGGATGGACGATGGATGAGATAGATAGATGATAGAGATAGATTAGATAGATAGGTTACTTAAGATAGATAGCGCAAGTACTGCCCAAAGTAAAACTCTTAATGAAGAAGCTGATCGAGAAGGTCCCTTTCTCCCCTTAGTGGCTTTTGTCCTCACTGAAGCCCAAATTTATCTGTTACTTTGGGGAGGCTGGAAACTGACTCACTGAAGCCCAAATTTATCTGTTACTTTGGGGACATCTACACTACACGTATGAACATAACTCTTTGGGGAAAAAAACAACCCATAGTATTTGTATGGGGAATTAAAGACACTTCTTAGAAAAGTTGAGGTGGTGGGTAGGATTTTGGGAAGTCCAGAGCAACCATCCTGATACATCATTTAAGATAAATTAGACACTCTTGGGAAAACAAAAATGATTAAAAGTGGAAAGAGACCCTGCCCACCTCTAAAAATGTAATAAGTATTGATAGGAAAGGGCAGAATTAAAAATATTTACACACACATAGGGGAATTCCCTGGTGGTCCAGTGGTTAGGGCTCTGTGCTGCCACTGCAAGGGGCCCGGGTTCAATCCCTGGTTGGAGAACTAAGATCCCACAAGCCGCGTGGCATGGCCAAAAAATTAAAATAAATATATATAAACACACACATGTATACGTATGCATACACATATGTATAGCTAGTGTAAATGGGATATATTAATTGTAGAAGTCAGTAGAGGGTCCAGTTATTCAGCTTCTTTCTCCCTTTGAGAGTGCCTGGATGCTCATTTTGCCTTTTTTTTTTTTTTTTTTTTTGGTGCTTCTAAGGCTCACCACCTCTCCCTTTCCTCCTCTAGATGGACACATTTACTTTTTTTATTCATAAAAAAAAAATACTAGGGCTTACTATATTCTAGGCACTGTGCTAGGTTCTGGGGTGACAATGGTGAACAAAAACAGTAACAGCCCCTTCCTTCCTGGAGCAGACAGTCTGGTAAAGGAGGCAGATAGCAGTCAATTACACACACCAATGTTAAATATAATGTGATAGGTGCTAAGAAGAGGTCCAGATGCTGTAATGGGGCTTGACCTACTAGGGAGGTTAGAGGCGGCTTCCCTTGAGACATAACCCAAGACTGAGACCTGAGGGGGTTAAGGAGGGTGCAAGTTGCAGGCAGAGGGAATGGCTTGTTCGAGGGAGAGCTAGTAGCCTCTCCCCTTCCAATGACTGTCCATCTCACCTATTTCCACTAAACACACATTGATCTTGCCTTTTAGTTGTCAGAAGACAATTTTTTCTTTCAATTCCAAGTCCTTAGGGAGTAATGGTAACCCATAATTATTGTTATAGACAATGTGTATCCAATAGGTAAGTATGCTAATATACACATCTAATGTGCATAATCATCTCTGTCATTTTACGTAATGAAAACATGCAATGATCATAACAAAATCTAGACTACGATGTATCCAATAGAACTGAAAGTGCTATAGATATTCGAAGTGGTGAGAGATTACATTATTTTGGAAGACTCAAAAAAGGTAACTTAGAGAAAGTAATTTTTGAGATATGCTTCACAGGTAAGATTTGGTCGAATGGAGATACAGTTTAGTTAGAGCATAAGGTTCAAGGAGAATAGTGAGGAGGACGGACAGGTAAATTGAGATTATTCTAAGGGCACTGAAAACCAGTCCAAAGACTCTGTAGAAGCTAAATGGAAATGTTTTATTTAAGTTTTAAGGACTTTTCTAAGATACTTTTCCCCTCCAATGTTGACCTTGGAAAATTTAAAATCTACACAAAAGTTGCACAGATAAGTCTACGGTTATGCATATACTCTTCACATGGATTTACCATTTTTTTGGCCACATTTGCTTTCTGTCTCTGTGTCTCTCCACACACATACACACACACAAAGGCACATACTCATGAATGCATACACAGATGTTTTGCTTTGCTAAACCATCTGAGATAAAGTTTCAGACATAACTAACTTGATCTCCAAGTAATTCCACATATTGTCTCCTACGAACAAAGGTATTTTTCTGCATAATCTCAGTACAATGATGACAATTCTGGGATAGTTTTAAAATTAAAATGTGAATAAGTATTTATGTTAATAATAATAGTAATGCATTACTTATTTTAAATGGCTTGCAACAGTGGCTGACACATTATAAGTGCTATATAAGTGTTTTCTTTAAAAAAAAATACACTTTCAAGGTTGGGAAACTAAAGAATAAGAAAAGGCATATAGTGAAAAGTCTCTCCTGCATTCTTGTCCCCCATCTGCTCAATTCCTATCATAGGTAGCCACTGTTTTAGATTCTTGGGTATTCTTCCAGAGGTTCTTTTTGCAAATATGAACAATTGTGAATATAAATTTATATACCCCTCCCTTTTTAGACAAAGGTAGCACATTAAACACACTGTTTTTACTTGTTTTCTCACTTAACACTATGATCTGGAGCTCTCTCTGCATTAATACTTACAGAGCTTCCTAATTCTTATTTATAGTGGCATAATATTCCATAGTGTGGATACACCATCATTTATTTAAGTAGTTTCCTACTGATATACATTTGGGTTGTTTCCAAACACTTAATATTGAAACCAATGCTGCAATAGATAACCTCAAGCACATTTGCATTTGTAAAATTTGATAGATACATTGCCCCCCACAGAGGTTGTACCAATTTACACTTCCACCACCAATTGTGAGAGGGTCTCCAGGATTTTGATAAGGTTCTATACCAAGAGTTTAAAATATGTGAATGTGCATTATTATTGCTATTTTGCAACTTTAAATGAAAGGAGAGCTGCCTTCACGACAAAGGAAAAGGTAGGGCTGTCCTTAGATCAACTTACAAAGTAGCCAACATTTTTCCTCCAACCCTTTTCTGTCCCATTCTCTCCACCCCCTTATGCAACTTTATAATCATAATCAACAATATCTGTGTAGGGCACTGAGCTAGGTTCCAGTTATGAAATAGATACATGTGCTCAAGGGTTTTGCCACTTAGTTGGTCAGACATACACAAAATACAAATAGTTATTATGTTGAGTTCCAGAATGGAAAACACACCTCTTGCTTTGGGCACAATCTTTTGCTGCATCCTATCTCTAGGTCCTTCCTTCTCTGCCCCTTTGCCTACCCAACTGGGATACCCAAGGCTTGTTGGCATCCTTACAGCTCCTTCATTTCTCCCAACGTCCATCACTGAAACTTATCCAACTTGTATTCCATCTTTCTACTGCAGATACTAGATTTTGTATTCCCCAGGTGACAATTAATCAGGTAAAATAATAGTTGCAAATCATTATGCTTTTGATTGGCACAGGTAGGGCTGGCCCTAAAGCCATTTTGAAGTAGATGATATTCGTTTGGAGGGTGTCCCCACTCGGTTGCCCTTTCTTCTCTCTGGGCACCTTCCCTCTTGCGTGGACTCTCAGCCCTCACTGGTGCCTTCATCTTTTCTCAGGTAATTGTCAAATTATCCTTGCTGGGGTGTCAGTTAATTGTTAGGGTGTCATTTCAAAATGGCTTGAGATGAGATACTCTTGAAACAAAGTAGAAACTGAAATGACAGGAAATATGGTTGCAATTTTGATCAAAGGGCCATATATTTCACCTACTATCTAAGCCACCTCCTTAGGAGCTTACCCTTGGCTGAGGCGAATTCATGCACTGAGACCCTGGCTCCCCCTGCCCCCATCTCATCCCTCCCACTCTATTCTGTGTAGCGTCCTGGAGCTCTGGGGACCCTTGCCCTCAGAGCTCTTTACTTGTGAACCCAGCCAGGTTCATCACTTCATATAAAGGACTTGAGCATCCTCGGATTTTGGTATCTGCCAGGGGAGAGGAGAGTGTTCTGGAAACAATGCCCCTCGATACCAAGGCACAACTGTACTTTTTAATTTTTATTAGCTGGAGTTTTAACATATACATTCTGTCTTCCAGCCACAACCAACTCTTCCATGTTTTTTCCATCAGTTGATTCTAAAATTTAAAAACCAACAATCTTGGTTTACGTTATTGTATCTATGTAAATATAGTCTAACACCAAGTCCAGTGGTAGTAGCTAAGACATATGACATATGACTTATTGCATACCAGGTACTTCATGAACATTATTGTTTCATATTAAGAATAATCTTAAAGTCCCTTTTGACAAATGAGGAAACTGAGGCACAGAGAATCTAAGAACAGGAAATTAGAAAGGAACTGAGTCAAGACTTTCTCCTATGTGAGGATAGGATACAATTTTCTTTTCTTTAGATCCAAGTTTAGAACTCTTGCCAGCTGGAAAGAGAATGCACATCAAGATCATATATACGTATTTTTTCTTTCTTTTTTGGGGGGTGGTGATGGTGGTCTTTAGCTCTGGTCAGTTTTCTTTTTTTCCATTTCTGTTGGTGACTAATTTTAGCCACTTCAGGATTCCCCTCTTCCTCAGCAGATGGTTGAGTTCTCTGCTTCATGGACAAAACTGACGTCATTGGGGGTAAACACCTTAATCTCCTTAGCCCTTATTGCAGTCTTCCTTACATGAGCATCACATCTTCTCTCTTTCTATCCTATCTCAAAGGAAGGGAAGAACCCCCCCACCCCATTCAAAATTTATCCTTCCTCACGTTTTCATTCTCATTTCTCCGAAACCTCTGGGACTCCACCTCAACAATTTGCCCTACTCTACCTTCCATTTTCCATCACTCCTGTGCTAATTCCTCTCCTCAACCTACAAACCTGCTCAAGACTCCCAACTTAGAGAATTCCTTCAATACACCTCTTCCTCTCGCTACTGTCCATTCTCTCTCATTCCTTCGTCAGGGCACCTCTTGGAAGAGTAGTCTACACTTACTGATGCCAAGCCTAGTCTGGTAGCTCGAATTCACGCTTCAGTTGTGCAAACTTCCTTTCATTCTCATTGTGTGACTAATTCCCTTTTGCTGTTCTTCAATCCTGGGTGATACTGGTAATCCTTTTTTTTTTTTTTTTTTTTTTTTTGGTAATCCTTTTTTAAAGGAGCAGCGTGTCCTTGGTAAGAGACTTTGAGCCTTCCTGAGATTGACTAGCAGTCCTGCTAAATGTAAGCACATTTTTTGGAAATTATTATTCAGATTAGGTACTGTTAACAATCGGACATTCAACTATAATATGTTTAATTGATTCTGAGAGGATGTGTCCTTTGAGATGGGGCAATTACTGTTGATTTTATACTTGAAAGATTAAAATGTTCAAAATGACTGACTCTTAAGCACTAGCTAATGGCTTCACGCTCTCCTAAAAGAAGCCACTTTCCTTACTTGAAGAAGAGGTCACATTGAGTTTGAGACAAAGCCTTGAGTTCCATGGAGGTGGTGTGTTTCTGAAAAAGGGAGGCATGTGTTTTCCAATCTGGAAGCAGATGGTCCAGCATGTGGAGAGGCCAAGACTTCCAATACCCTCTTGTCCACTTGTTATTTCACAAAGGTAAAAGGTTGTGCAAAGAAGAACTACAATCCTGCAGCCTGTGGAACAAAAACCACATTCACAGAAAGATAGACAAGATGAAGAGGCAGAGGGCTATGTACCAGATGAAGGAACAAGATAAAACCCAGAAAAACAACTAAATGAAGTGGAGATAGGCACCCTTCCAGAAAAAGAATTCAGAATAATGATAGTGAAGATGATCCAGGACCTCGGAAAAAGAATGGAGGCAAAGATTGAGAAGTTGCAAGAAATGTTTAACAAAGACCTAGGAGAATTAAAGAACAAACAAACAAAGATGAACAATACAATAACTGAAACGAAAAATACACTAGAAGGAATCAATAGCAGAATAACTGAGGCAGAAGAACGGATAAGTGACCTGGAAGACAGAATGGTGGAATTCACTGCCGTGGAACAGAATAAAGAAAAAAGAGTGAAAAGAAATGAAGACAGCCTAAGAGACCTCTGGGACAACATAAAATGCAAAAACATTCACATTATAGGGGTCCCAGAAGGAGAAGAGAGAGAGAAAGGTCCTGAGAAAATATTTGAAGAGATTATAGTCAAAAACCTCCCTGACTTATAAAGCAGAAACTAACACACCATTGTAAAGCAATTATACCCCAATAAAGATGTTAAAAAAAAAAAAAAACTTCCCTGACATGGGAAAGGAAATAGCCACCCAAGTCCAGGAAGCACAGAGAGTTCCAGGCAGGATAAACCCAAGGAGAAACACGCCAAGAGACATAGTAATCAAATTGGCAAAAATGAAAGACAAAGAAAAATTATTGAAAGCAACAAGGGAAAAATGACAAATAACATACAAGGGAACTCCCATAAGGTTAACAGCTGATTTCTCAGCAGAAACTCTACAAGCCAGAAGGGAGTGGCATGACATATTTAAAGTGATGAAAGGGAAGAACCTACAGCCAAGATTACTCTATCCTGCGAAGATCTCATTCAGATTCGATGGAGAAATCAAAAGCTTTACAGACAAGCAAAAGCTAAGAGAATTCACCACCAAACCAGCTCTACAACAAATGCTAAAGGAACTTCTGTAAGTGGGAAACACAAGAGAAGAAAAGGACCTACAAAAACAAACCCATAACAATTAAGAAAATGGTAATAGGAACATACATATTAATAATTACCTTAAACATGAATGGATTAAATGCTCCAACCAGAAGACACAGGCTCACTGAATGGATACAAAAACAAGACCCATATATATGCTGTCTACAAGACACCCACTTCAGACCTAGGGACACATACAGACTGAAAGTGAGGGGTTGGAAAAAGATATTCCATGCAAATGGAAATCAAAAGAAAGCTGGAGTAGCAATACTCATATCAGATAAAATAGACTTTAAAATAAAGAATGTTACAAGAGACAAGGAAGAACACTACATAATGATCAAGGGAACAATCCAAGGAGAAGATATAACAATTATAAATATATATGCACCTAACATAGGAGCACCTCAGTACATAAGGCAACTGCTAACAGCTAAAAGAGGAAATCGAAAGTAACACAATAAGAGTGGGGGACTTTAACACCTCACTTACACCAATGGACAGATCATCCAAACAGAAAATTAATAAGGAAACACAAGCTTTAAATGACACAATAGACCAGATAGATTTAATTGATATTTATAGGACATTCCATCCAAAAACAGCAGATTACACTTTCTTCTCAAGTGCGCACGGAACGTTCTCCAGGAAAGATCACATCTTGGGTCACAAATCAAGCCTCAGTAAATTTAAGAAAATTGAAATTATATCAAGCATCTTTTCTGACCACAACGCTATGAAATTAGATATCAATTACAGGGAAAAAAACGTTAAAAACACAAACACATGGAGACTAAACTATGTTACTAAATAACCAAGAGATCACTGAAGAAATCAAAGAGGAAATTAAAAAATACCTAGAGATAAATGAAAATGAAAACATGACGATCCAAAAACTATGGGGATGCAGCAAAAGCAGTTCTAAGAGGGAAGTTTATAGCAATACAAGCCTACCTCAAGAAACAAGAAAAACAAAAAAAGGTTGTGCAAATACTCTTCATACTCTCTTAACGCTCTGGGATTCAGGAGTGGTCACTACCAGCAATAGAGTCCATATGTACTTAAATGACTTTCCCTGAGAATAATCACCTCCCAGTAATGAAATAGGGGATTAAAGCTGTGATTGCTTAAAATTATGCCTAGTGTTGAAAAAAAAATTAATTGGTCGATCTAAGAAAGAAATGGAAAATTTTATTTGAGCCAAATTGAGGATTATAACCCGGGAACAGCCTCTCAGAAAGCTCTGAGAACTGTTCTGCCTGTTAAAGGTCAAAGCACAGTTATATAAGTTTTTGAGACAGGAGGCTGTACATTAAATGACATATTGTTGACAATTTACATAACCCAGATCTACAAGTAGTGGGTCATGGGTTATGGTGGCCCCTTATAAGAGTAACAAGGAAGGTTATCTCCTAGGGAGGTCTGATTACTGCAGATTCACAATACACACTAAAAGGGAAGGAGGAGGCGGAAAGAGGCAAAGAAAAGTTTTATGTTTAAATTTTTCTTGTCTGCCATAAAATATGAATTTTATTTCATCACTAGTGATGCAGGTAAAGTACTGTAAAGTTTAACACAGAGGAATCCCTTTTGGAAGAAACTATAAAACAATTCCTTCAGTTTAAACTAAGCCACATTTTAATTGACTTCACTTTGGACCATAAACTTCCTGTATGACCTTTTATTGTTTTCTGGACTTTCTCATTGCCTCTCTGCCCCTCCTCACATGATTTGTAGTTATGATATCTTCAAGTTTCCCCAAATTTTCAACCATGCTATCTCTTCTACCAAATCTCCCTTTCCTCAGGGACTTCCCTTTTAGAGCCGTTCTTTTGCTCTAATCTCATCACTCTCTAGGTATGGTACACCGTTGGATCCACCTTTTGCTAAATCTTCTTTTTCTTGGTTTAGTCATACTCTGCTTTACTGGAAAACTTTCTCAAGAGGCTTCCTAAGAAATTGTGCATGGGAGAACAACTTCTTGAGTCCTTGCATGTCTGCAAATGTCTTTCTTCACCTCTCACAAATTATTGAGAATTAGATAGGCAGAGACTTCTAGGTTGAAAATAATTTTTTATAAAATCCTTGAGGGCATTAATTGTTCTACTATATTCTAGTACCCAATATTGATGGGAAATCAGTCATCAAACTAATCCATGTTTCTCTTTGGAGAATTTTAGCATCTCCTTATGCTTGGTATTTTGAAATATCGATATGCTCCAGAGGTGAGGATTTTATTTCCCCATTTGTTGTCCTGAGAACTTGGTGGGGTTTTCTGTTTTTTGGTGGGACTTTCTAATCTGAAGTTTGGTGTCCTTTAGCTCTGGGAAGTTGTCTTATGACAATTTCCCCCCTCTATTTCTCTCTTTCTGTGACTCTCATTTTTTTTTTTTAATATTTATTTATGTGGCTGCGTCGGGTCTTAGTTGCAGCACACAGGATCTTCATTGCGGCATATGGGATCTTTAGTTGTGGCGTGAGGGCTCTTTTGTGGCATGCGGGCTTCTCTTTAGTTGTGGTGCGCAGGCTCCAGAGAGCACGGGCTCAGTACTTGTGGCGTGTGGGCTCTAGAGTGCACGGGCTCAGTAGTTGTGGCACGTGGGCTTAGTTGCCCCATGGCATGTGGGATCTTAGTTCCCCAACCAGGGATCGAACCTGTGTCCCCTGCATTGGAAGGCGGATTCTTAACCACTGGACCACCAGGGAAGTCCCTCTGTGACCCATTAATCAGATGCTGGTCTTTCCATATTGGTTCTCTGTATCACCTATCTTTTCTCTCATATTTTAAAATTTCTGATTTTTTTCTGAGTGATTTCCTCGACTTTGTTTTTTCAGACCATCAGTTGTATTTTTAATTTTAGCAATCATATTATTAAATCTGAAAGATTTTGTTGTAGGTTTATTCTTTTTTGATAGTATTCTCTTTTGTTTCCTAAATGTAATATTTTCTTAACTCTCTCTAAACATATACATTAGAATTTGCAAACATTCCCTTCTGTTCCTTGAATTATATCTGTTTTCTTCAGTGTTACCGTTTTGGTTGTTTATCTGGCATTTCTCTTTCATTCTGTGGTTCTTCTCAGTTGCCTGGTGATCTTTTGTTATATTAAAGAAATACTGACCGGTTAGCTGGTGTGGGTTTTTTCTGTTGTTATGTGAGTAGGACTGTTTCCCCAGGTGGTAGCAGTAGCCACCATGTTCCAGGTGCTGTCCTGCACAAGTCAAATATATTAATTCATTTAATCATCTCAATAACACCTCTACAAGGTAGTTACTGTGGTATCTCATTAAGTTTAATATTCCATCAATTGTAAAATGTACTATAATTTTGTTTCCTGCTAAGAAGGTAAACAATGCTGTTGGACTATGACATGCCATAGACTATAAAACAATTCTGTTTTGGAGGCATTAAAAAATCTTAGAATTGATAAAATAATACATTATCATTCCCATTTTACAGTTGAAGAAACTGAGGCATCGAGAGATTAAATAACTTTCCCAGGTTACATAGTTTTATCTGTAGTGGATTTTACATTTGAACCCAAATGATCTGGCTTCAGAATCTTACCACTATGCCTAACTGCTTCTCCAGGGCTCCTCACTGAGTGGGGACTCAAATGGGGGCTCTGAGTTGGGGGAGCTTTAGGGTGATGAGTTAGGGCAGCTGGCTTTCTGGCCCCAGGTCCCTCAAATGCCAGAACAAGGAGACCTTTAACCCAAGGCACCAACATTCATAAAGACGTTTTAGTTTTCTCCACAAGATTTGTTCTCCTCTATTAGAGAAGAGTGATCTGGATTTTTTACCTGAAATCTGATGGGTCTAGTGGGCTGGGGCTGTCAAGGGTACCAAGTGGTACAGTTGATCCTCATCAGAATTACAGTCAATGGCATGTCTCCCTTTCCCAGCTTCAGGGTCTTGGTGGAGTAAATGGGTTTCCTGTCGTGGGTTCTTGGCACTTTCTCTGTCTGGCTCACTTGTCCATATTTGTCTTCTCTGCTTTCTGCCTTCTAGAAACGTACACAGATCTCTCATCTGCTCTTGATCCTGCTTCCCACTCTCTTCACTGTTGTGGTTTTACTCTTTTTTATACTTTCATTTTGGTGGGGTCTTGGGAGAAGACTAGGACTAGTAGAAATGGGAGAGGTCAGTGCTTGTGCTCAGTCTTGAACCAGAAGGCCCTAGACCTCTAGTTTTAGTGAACAAAATCAAGATTATAAAAGGATGACCATCATTTGAGAAAAGAAAATATTCACATTATAGCTGGCAGTGGAAAAGCACTTATAAAACCTTAGAGGCATATTTGCTTAAAAGTTTTCCTAAATGCAACTGAAGGATTCTCAACATACAACAATATTTTTAAGAGTTCCAATACATTGAGGCTTATTATTTGCTTTATGAAGGAATTATTCTTTCAAAAAGATTAACCATGAGATTTTTCCAAATTCCCCACTAGGTCATTTAGACTACAATTTTATTTTCAGAACTCTGTGCAGATATGTATATATCCACACAACTTTTCAGCATAAAGTGAAATACTTTTTCCTTCTGGATATTAAAAATTCAATACTTGGAAAATAATAGAGCACTTGAAATGTGGCCAGTGCAATTGAGGAACTGAATTTTAAGTTTTATTTAATTTTAGTTAATTTAAGTTTAAAAAACTGATACTTAATTGTTGGAGAAGTTTTAGGTACGTTTGGAACAACTTGGATATACGAATTTACTTTTTAACTGTAAACGTCATGAAATCAAAATACAAGGTTTTCCAATGAAATCAGTTGATATCTGGATTGAGATGTGCTCTAAGTATAAAATAAACACTGGATTTTGAAAACTTAAATATAATAAAGAGTGTAAAACATATCATTAATAATTTTATATTGATTTTGTGTTACAGTGATAATACTTTGGATATATTGTCCTAAGTAAAATATATTACTAAAATTATTTTTACCTGATTTTACCAGTAGAACATTTAAAATTCATACATAGCTTGAATTATATTTCTACTGGACAGAGTTGACCTATTCCAGTGCAAGGCTTTGCTTTTCGATAGTCATTATGATGCTGGGATTTCATCCCTCTCCTTGTCTAAGACAGTTTTAAGTGACTAGTGGTGAGTGATTTACAGAGTTGATGGAGTTTTCTCTTTGAGTTCTTATGCAGATCACCACCCACCTTCTCAGCCCAAGGAGAATAGCATTGGCCAGAACCATCACCAGGAGGAAATAATCCACAAGTTGGCCAGGCAGCTGAGAAACATCGGGGACAACATCGATCATAGAATGGTTCAAGAGGTGAGAATTCAGTTTCACCAGTAAGGGCCTGTCAGGGAGGAGGAAAGAACAAACAGAACAATGGCTGTCAAGTGGCTGGGATGCCCAGGAATTAGCAGAAGACACAGATTAATGATGACTGGATTACCAAACATTAGATCTGAAAATTGTGAACCTGGGTCAAAGCCAGTATTAGATCTCACACTTGCTACTCAAACTGTGTGGTCCAGGGACCAGCAGCATCAGCATCATTTGGCAGCTGGTCAGATGTGCACAATCTCGGGCCCCAGCCCACAACTCTGGAATCAGAATTTACCGTTTTACACACACCCTAGGAGATTTGAGTGCACATTAAAGTGTGAGAAACTTTGCTCCACACCCTCAAACTAGGATGCATGTTAGATTCACCTGTGAAGTTTTAAGAATTACAGATGCTGGGCCCCACCTTGAGAGGTTAGTCCAGGTGAATCTAACACTCCATCAGGGAGGAGAACCTTTGCCTTAGATGGTGGTCATCCTCCTTGAACCAAACCAGGTTATGATCTAAGCCCAACTCCCCCTGATTTCTTTGTTTCTCCTGATTATTGTAAGAGATATAAGGGGAACAGGAAAGAATAATCATTACTGTTTCAAATCTTAGGGGTGATGAAATCCACAGCCCACTTAGTTTTCCTCCAGAACAACCTGCAGTTGGCAGCAGCTAGAGAATGATCACGTGGGGCTCTGTGGTAGAGGGGTGGCTGCCCCTCAGAGCCCAACTTCCTCCCCTTAAATGCATCACAGGACAGGTACCTGTGGTGACTTCTTGTTTATCACTGCTGCTACCATCATGCTGACTTCAGGGAGTGCCAGGCCCTCTTCTATGCTCTGGTCCAAATGTGGCAGTACTCAGCCATGCCCTCAAATAAAACATTCCCTGAGACAAAACAAGAATGGAAGGTCCCAGCAATAATGTTACTGAAAGTAAGAAGGAAACAAACACAAATAAAATACTGATAGACCAATTTCACTCCAACAAATATTTATTGAGTGCCTACTATGTGCCAGACTCAGTTCCAGGCAGAGAGCAGGAATGGAAGATGAGCCTGCTGTCATAGGACTCATAATGTAGGAGAGACAAACAGTAAAGCAGATGACTAGACTCTAGGGGATACCGAGTGATGGAGAGTGACTTTGGATGGGCCATCAGGGAAGGCCCTCTCTGGGGAGGCGATATTTGAGCAGAGACTGGAAGTGAGGGAGTGAGCCATGGGAATACCTGGGAGGGAAGTGTTCCAGACAGAGGAAACTGGGAGGGCAAAGTCCTTGGGATAGGAACAACAAGGAGGCCAGATTGGCTGGAGTCGGGGGTGTTGAAGTCCAGGAGTTGGCCTCCATCCTAGAGACAGGGGTAAGGTGTTTGGGTTTTGCACCAAGTATAAAGGAAGCTTCTGGGGAGGGAGAGCAGGAGAGTGCCATGTGCTGATTTACGTTTAGAATGAAGCCTGGCTGCACGGTGCAGAGAATAGGCTGTTGTGAACATTAAGAGAGAGAATCTATGTAAATCACTTGGAATAGAGACTGACCCACAGAAAATGATCAATAGATGTTATTGAAGCCAAAATATTAATTTGTTTCTGGCCTTTGCCCTTGCACTATTTGGAGTTGAACACTGCTTTGCTGTGTATCATTTATTACAGGTCATTCATGATACTCTCCACCTCCCTTCCATGCTCCAGCTTCTTCTATAGTTTTCACTGATGACCGTGCTTTATGAATTCTGGGCAAGTCCGTAGTTCAACTTTTCTGCTTCTTTGTTAGCTAACATTCTGAATACTCCTGGTTCCTTCTAATTTTTCCTCTGAAGAGGAGAACAGAGTAGGACAAATCACAACCACCTATTTTCTAAGTTTACCTCAACCCAATCAGGAAGTCACTTCTCCATGTAACCACCTCTTCCATTCTTCCATTTTTCTTTTCTTTCTCTCCCTTACCTTTTTTTTGGTAATGATTTATTTCCCTTACCTTTTAAGTTGTAATTTACTTATGTTTTAAATTTACCTCTGCAACTTAATAAACTGACACTTTTCTTTTTTAAAAAAATAATAACTTTGAGAAATAAAATTCACATAACATACAATTCACCCATTTCAACAGTATAATAAATGGTTTGTAGTATATTCATAGAGTTGTACAGCCAGTCATCACAATCAATTTTAGAACATTTTCATCACTCCAGAAAGACACCTCAAATCCAATAGTAGTCCCTTCTCGTTTCCTCCCATTTTCCCCCCTGGCCCCACCAATCTATGTTCTGTCTCTCTGGATTTGCCTATTCTGGAATTTCATAAAAGGGGACTAATATAATATGTTGTCTTTACGTTTGGCTTCTTTCACTTAACACAATATTTTTTTCAAGGTTCATCCATGTTGTAGCATGAATCAGTACTTCATCTCTTTTTATTGCTGAATAATATTCTTCTGTATGTATATATCACATTTTGTTTATCCATTCATCACTTGATGAACGTTTGGGTTGTTTCCACTTTTTGACTATTATAAATAATGATGCTGTGAACATGTGTGTAGAGACAAAACAAGAATGTGTAGGCATGTTTTCAGTTTTTGTGTAGGCATGTTTTCAGTTCTTTTGAGTACATACCTAGGAGTGGAATTGCTGGGTCATATGACAACTTTATATTTATATATCACATTTTGTTTATCCATTCATCACTTGATGAACGTTTGGGTTGTTTCCACTTTTTGACTATTATAAATAATGATGCTGTGAACATGTGTGTAGAGACAAAACAAGAATGTGTAGGCATGTTTTCAGTTTTTGTGTAGGCATGTTTTCAGTTCTTTTGAGTACATACCTAGGAGTGGAATTGCTGGGTCATATGACAACTTTATATTTAACTTTTTGAGGAACTTCCAGACCATTTTCCGAAGTGGCTGCACTATTTACATTGTGGCCCACCAGCAGGATACAAGGGTTCCCGTTTCTCCACATTCTTGTCAAAATTTATTGTTAACTGTCTTTTTGATTATAGTCAGCCTAGTGGGTGTGAAGTAGAATCTCGTTGTGGGTTTGATTTGCACTTCCCTGATGGTTAATGTTGTGCATCTTTTCATGTGCTTATTGGTCATCTGTGTAACTCTTTGGAGAAATGTCTATTCAGATCCTTGGCCCATTTTTAAATTGGGTTGTTGGAGTTCTTTATATATTCTAGATGTAAGTTCCTTATCAGATATATTATTTGCAAATATTTTCTCCCATTCTGAAGTTCGTCTTTCACCTCGTTTTATGTCTTTCACCTTCTTGATGTTCATGGAAGTGCAAAAGTTTTAAATTTTGATGAATTTCAATTTATCTATTTTTCTTTTGTTGCTAGTGCTTTTGGGGTCATATCTAAGAAACCATTGCCTAATCCAAAGTCATGAAGATTTATACCTATGTTTTCTTTCAAAAGATTGACTTTTAGCTCTTAAATTTAGGTCTTTGACCCATTTAGAGTTAATTTTTTGTATATGGTATGAATTAAAAGTTCACCTTCATTCGAAAGCACATGGGTATTCAGTTGTCACAGCACCCTCTGTTGAAAAGACTACTTTTTTCCTACTGAATTGCCTTGGCACCCTTGTTGAAAATCAACTAACTGTAAATTTTGGGGTTTATTTCTGGACTCTCAATTCTATTCCATTGATCTATATGTCTATCTGTATACCTGCCCTAGCTTTTCTTGCAACATTTTACAAAGCTAGCTTTGACCTAGACTTTTAAAGTAATCTTGTCTTGTACTGCAAAATTGCATTTTAGAACACTTTAAATAGACCACAGAATATTTTTAAAATAATTTTTAAAATTCCTCCTAAGTTTGCCTCTAAAATGCTAAACAGTCAAATGCATGATTTACTCTGCTACTTTAAGGCTTACCTCAAGCAACTATAACAGAATTTCAAATCCGGCATGGTATATTTCTTTCATATAGTCATTTATTCACCTTTTGTACTTTGTTTAATCAAGTGGTCACATTGATTCTCCAGATATCTTCCTGCTTTTGATGTATTTAAAGAAACTTTTATTCTTGCTCTTGGAACTCCCCGACAAGGAGCTCACCAAGGTGTATTTTTGTCTACCAAATTGATTGTCCTTGAGCTATCACATAGCTTGACTTCTTATTCTTTTCACTTAAGCAAGTGTTCTGTGTTTTCAAATAGGCCTTGATTCTCAAAATAACATCTTCTATTTTACCATCTAGTTTTGAGGGGTTCTGGTTCGAGGACCTGGTCTTTCTTGGGGTTTTTTTTTGTTTTTTTTTTTTTGGTACGCGGGCCTCTCACTGTTGTGGCCTCTCTTGTTGCGGAGCACAGGCTCTGGACGCGCAGGCTCAGCGGCCGTGGCTCACGGGCCCAGACGCTCCGCGGCATGTGGGATCTTCCCGGACCGGGGCACGAACCCGTGTCCCCTGCATCGGCAGGTGGACTCTCAACCACTGCGCCACCAGGGAAGCCCAAAGTGTGTTTAAAAATAGTCTTGGGACTTCCCTGGTGGTGCAGTGGTTAAGACTCCGTGCTCCCAATGCAGGGGGCTCGGTTCGATCCCTGGCCAGGGAACTAGATCCCACACGCATGCCTCAACTAAGAGTTCGCATGCCACGAGTAAGGAGCCCACGTGTTGCAACTAAGGAGCCCACGAGCCGCAACTAAGGAGCCTGCGAGCCGCAACTAAGACCTGGTGCAACCAAATAAATAATATAAAAAATATAGTCTTCCTGTTGCTTTTACGATCTTAAATGTGTCTTTGAAATTTTTCTCCACAGGACTCGCTCCTGGGTTCTAGAAACTTCCCCCTCCCTGTCCCTACAGGCCTAGGAGTGGCAACAACTCTGCTGTTGCCAGCCTACCCTTATGCCTCCTCCCCCAACTTTTGTAGACAGTGTCTTTATCTGATCTTCCCTGAATTATTCCTAATTTGAGTATGCCATCTGTTTTCTCTGGGACCCTGACAGTAACGTATGAGGAATTTCTTAGTTTGTTAGAAAGACAAGAGGGAAACGAACATTTATTAAACATTTTCTTCCACGTACTCTGAGATACTCTTATGTGTTTCATTTAATTTTCCAAATAACTCTATGAATTAGTGGAATAGGTATTTCAGGAGAGGTATTTGAGGTTCAGAGAGATTAGATATCCTATCCAAGGTTACTCAGCAACTAAGTGGCAAAACTGGAATTTAAATATACGAGCATCTGACTCAGTGCTCTACACATTTTCTTGTCTGCCTTGCTGGAAGGAAATTCATTCAATTCTTGTAACTGATATCAACTATAAAAGGGAGAAAAAAAGTTCTTTCATGATTTCCAGTTATTGATAGGACAAAGTCTAAATTCCTTAGCCTGATGTTAATGGTTTATCATGCATTCATTCATTCAGTCAAGTAATATTTATTGAGCACCTACTATGTGTCAGGCTCCATCTAAGTGCTGGAGATATGGCAGTGATCAAAAGAGAAAACTTCCCTAATCTCGTGGAGACAAACAATAAACAAACAAACAAAGAATATAGTTTATCAGATAGTCATGAGGAGTGTTGGGGGATTTGCAGTTTTAAGGGAAGGCCTCACTGAAGGTGCCTTCTGAGCAAAACCTTGACAGAGGTAGGGGAGGGTCCGTGGACCTGGGGAGAGAGCAGTGGAGGCAGGTGAATAGCAAAGACTGAGGCAGGGGCATGTCTGGCATATTTGAAGAATAGCAAGTGGCTGAAGCTGAGTAATGCAGAAAGCTGTAAAGATACGGTCAGAGAGGTGGGTGGCAGGGCCTTGAGGTCACTGTAAGGGCTCTTTTGAGTGCGGCCGAACCACTGGAGAGCACTGAGCAGAGGGGCCGCATTGCAACAGTCCCCGAGGCTGCTGGGTTGAGAACAGACTGCAGGAGGAGGGCAGGGCCAGGGAGAGCCCTTTCTGTCTGGCCCCCAGCCTTCTTCTCCTGATACTCCCATAAAAACAGTGGCATTTACTTACAGCTCCAGAAATCTGCTGTGGTCGTCACTTCCAACTTTGCTCATATTCACCCCTCTTCACCATCTAAGTCTGTTCTTCCAACCCCAAAGCAGACTCCCTTACTTCTTTGAAAGGACTAAGAAAGTGCTCTGGGAAGCCAGAGAAAGAGGTTAATCAACCCTGAAAAGAGTGCCCCTATTTGCTGATGGTGAAGATGGGAAAACGTCCAGAGGAAAACTTCCCAAGGTGCTGTGGAGGGTATGGACATTATGGAACAGACTAAGATATTCTTCCACTCATACACTTCATGAAGCAGCCCTAGATGCTTGTCCGTGGCATTGATTGAATTAATATCAATACCGAATTTCTAACTTTGGATTATTTTATCACTTAAAAAACAAATTTAACCTCTTTCTTGCTCTCTCTCTTTTTAAACAGGATTTTCAACAAGAAGACAGAGCTATCCTGGCTCATATTGTCTTAGTTTTCTTTGGAGGAGTTCACATGTTGTTGCGCTTTCTCTGGAATAACCATGTGATGTAAAAGGAATGTAAATGTCAGGTTCTGCTTTCCTTCTACCCTCTGAGAAAATATGCATCCCACTGGGGCAGATGGGAAGAAGACCCGTCTCTACCTCCTCTGTTTTCACCCACCATTGTTGCTTTGTGCCTGATTGTTGGAGAACTGCGGACTCACTGGCCATTTGTCTGTTCACTGGTCAACCAGAGATGAGATGTCTATGACTGCCCCATGGTAGAGCCCAAGGAACTTAGAAACCCAGGAGGCCTTGCTGCTTAGGAAATACCAGCGCTGTGGATAGTCCCAGTGCTCCTTGTAAGGAAACCTTGAACATTTCCTCTTATGAGGGAAATTGAACCTCATCCCCAAACCAGAGGTCGCAGGAATGGGGGCTTTCTCCTGGCCCCCTCCCCTGGGTACCAGGCCCTCCAGCAGCCTGTTGACCCCACTCTCGTTGCCCACGTCCAGACCTGCAGTGCCCCGTCCTCTTTTTACCTTTCTGTCTACCTCATATTCCTCCCTCCCTTTGAGAAGTATGGCAAGTGTTAAGAAAATTTGTTGTTATAAATTATAAGTTCTGTATATGCGTTTTGAGTTCTTTGTAGGAAAAGTGTTATTTAAAAAATTAATATAATTTTAATAAATATGGTTATTTTATTGAGCATGAAACACCTGTGCATATTTCTTTTGTGAAGGAGGGATTCCGCTTGTTCCTGCTCATATGGGGTCATAATTTTGTAGTTTGATCATATATAGCATCGGGAAATGTCCTCATTTTTTAGGTCTGTCTCAGGCAATGCCTATCATCACCTAGGTTTTGGCTTCCTGGCAGGGAACAGATCCTAAAATGTCTTTCTTAATTATTTTTTTTAACTCTTTTGAGTAGGCATTTATTTATTCATATGGTTAAAAAAGTCAAAACCATATAAAAAGGTTTACAATGAAAACCCTTGCTCTTATTTTCTATACTGAATCCCAATTATGTTTGTAAATTTGTTACATATCCTTCCAGAGTTTCTTTGTACAAATACCAGTAAATATATATATACACACAAAAGGTAGCATGTAATATACACTGTTATGTGCCTTGATTTTTTTGCTTAGCATGGTGGTCACGCGCTATTCTACTTGTCTTACAAATGTTAACTCATTTACTCTTCATAAGAACATCATGATACAGGTATCATCAATATTATTAGCTCTATTTTACTGTTAAGGAAACTGAGGCAGAAGTAAGTAGAGAGAGGCAGTACAGAAGGTAACTAAGTTGCTCAAGCGCACACAGCCAGTAAGTGACATAGCTGGGTTACCAAGCCAGGCAGGCTGTTCTCAGAGTCTGGGCTCTTAACCACGTGCTGTACTACCTCTTGGAGAGTTTGCCACGGTCCATAGAGAACTCTGTCAGACAGGATGCACAGAATTCTGTTAAATGGATGTAGCATCATTTATTTCATCAGCGCCTTCTTAACGGATGCCTGGGTTGTTTCTAATCATTCGGTATAATAAGCAATGCTGCAATAAATAACCATGTACCTTTTAGATATGTACAAATACATACATATTCCTATTGCTCATTTTTCTATTGGGTTTCTGGTCTTGTTCTTACTGGTTTCTAGGAGCTCATGATTTATCAATGCTAAGCCAACAGCATCTACACCTTCAGATTTTTGGCAGGTTATTAAGGCTTTTTGCCTCCTTTTCTTCCGCGTGTATGGGTTTGCTTTAGTGCTTACAACCTTTCTGGGCTTCCCCTCAAGGCAGAGGGAGCTAAGGCAGGTACACACGGGTGATGGGTGGGTGGGTATTACACTTGGAGCAGCCAGAGGCCTGGGAAGAGGTGGCAGCTGGGATCCACTGAGTACTTGGGTCTAGGTCAGAAGAGCATCATAGCCTCACTGACGCTGGCATTCGGGCATGGGGTGGTGGGGCCTCCACCTGGCCAAAGGGCAGGCCGTGGCCGGGTCGGAGCTGGGAATGTCACTCACCCGTAAGGAGAGAGACACCTGGTCCAGGCGGACAGCATGGGAGGCCCCCTCCTATCCATCTGCAGAGATGAACAGGAAGTTGGTGCCATGAAGTTGGTCTGTTGCTGTCATGAGCCCAGGACCAGGGATTCCCTCAGCTCTCTAGATCCCCCAGAATCCCACCTCTGTTCCCCTGGGAGCCAGTGCCAGGATGCCCGAGGGGCTGTCCATCTGCGAAAGGATGCGAGCAGGACCGATGCCTCCCAGTGGGCGAGCCCACGGCACCCTGGTCTCCCCTCCTGCAGGGGCCAGCCCCTGTGCTCCCCCGAGCCGACCAGGATGCGAGTGGAAGCTGGATCCCGCTCTTTCGTTTTCATTTCTTGGAAGGACAGCAACTACCAGAGCACCCTGCACACCTGCTCGCCCGGGGAACCTGAGCACACAGCACCCAGTGCTATTTGAGATTCCATCCCATGAGACCTTCCAGTTTTGGGGGCCAAGTTAGGAGTTTGGGGAAGGAGGGCCTGAGAGCGCTGGCCTAGGGTCCAGCAGCTGCAGCCACCGGTGCACTCACGATGGACAGCCGGGTGGCTCCCTCACCTCCACCTGTAATGCAGGTAAGAGCCTGGCAGCTGAACCACGCAGCGTGCACACAGAGCCACCTGCCCTCTGCCTCTTCTCTACCACCTCACTTTCCACACGCATTTTATCAGACCTTCTGCCTGGCTGAAATCTCACTTTCCAGCACATTCCCAAACCTCACCCATCCCTCACCGCCTCTCACTCTCCTCCACCTCACTCACCTCCAGCCTCTCATTCGATCCCTTCGAAACCCCTACGTGTCATATACTGCTCCTCCTCCCTCCTTCTCACCTCTACACCAATCAGATGCAGTTCCTGCACAAGCCACACCCTCACAGCTGGCAGAGGCAACTACGCAGGGGCTCCTCTCCTTAGCAGTCCCTCTCCATTGGACATATTTCCCTAGGAGCCTCAGAAGCCCCCAGAGCTGGGCCCCCTTCCCACCTCCAAGGCCCTTCTCCACTTCTCTCTCTCCAAGATCCATATCCACATCCACTTTTTTTTTTTAAATCAGACGTTTTCCTTGCCTTCGTGTGGAACCTTCTTGTTTTTTGGTTTTTTTTGCGGCACGCGGGCCTCTCACTGTTGTGGCCTCTCCCGCTGTGGAGCACAGGCTCCGGACGCACAGGCTCAGCGGCCATGGCTCACGGCCATGGCTCAGCTTATTGTCAAGAATAGGGAAATGACAGAGAAGCATAAGAATACATAGAACAATCAAATACACTCAAAGACAACCACAGGAAACATATTGGCTATAACCTTTCATTTCATTTTCCTAAGTAATGCTCTTGCCCAAGGAAACTCATAACTATGGAGCAGGCTGTAGATTAATGTATTTATGTGGTAGAGCTGAGAGGCGGAAAAGCTAAATGACAAGCTCAAGATCACACAGGTTTCCACGCTAAGGTCAAACCTTGGTTCTGCGGATAATCTTTCTTCTAAGAGATTTTCACATGCACTTCCTAAGCTGTGGAAATCATAGGACAGGCAGCTAGCTGACCACCAGTTGGGTCTTTAATCTGGGTGGGGGTCTAGGAGCAGGCACGTCTGACCTGGGTTGTGAAGCACCCAAGTCACTTTCTGCTTGGTTGCCCCAGGGGCTGGAACACTGTTTTATATTTTCACACCCTTCTGATTTCCTGGACACAACCTGCTTTTTGAGCTGCTGACAGGATTGAGCAGAATGTGGTGTATGACTTCACAGGCCTTGGGATGACACTGTTGCCCCCAAATGACTGACATTCTTTTAATGGGGAACAGAGCCTATCTTTTCAGGGTTAGAGGGAAGTGGGGACTCACAGACATGAGAGAACCCCAGAGCGTGGAGGATGCCCTGGTACCTCAGAGCAGCAGAGGGAAGCGGCAGTGTGATTTGGGGAGAGGGGCAGGGAGCTCCGTAAGGAAACTCTGTGGCTTCATTTCGTCCAAATGCCAAGACTGACCAGTAGCTTGGGGCTCAGGAACGCTCTAAGGAGATGTCTGGCAACACTTACACAGAGGGTACGGTTTGGGCTCCATTCCTGGCTCAAGCTGTGGTGATGAGGAAAACAGGACTTCGGGTCAGACCTGAAGACCCTGAGTGTTGCTGCTGAGGAGAACCTTAGAGGACTCTTAATTCTTGGTCCTGAGTCTCTTCATTTTCCAGGAGCTTATTCCTGGAAAAATCTGTGAACTTCCCACTGTTGGATGTAGAGGGACTGAGACATCTTTGTGTCTTGAATTTGGCTTTTGAAGCTCCTAGTCGTGACTAAACCACAGGAAAAGACATACAGAGCCACCTCTGACTTTCAGATGTCACAGGCAGGGGAAAGGCACCTCTCGGCAACTCCCTGGTGGTGTACAATAGGGGAAAGGGCCCTTGGGGAGCTCCAGCAGATTTTTTGTGCCCCTGCTCAAGTTCACATCCTTCACAGATAACAGAATCCCCAGGTACTTATTTTAATAGATACCATTCTGGCAAGCGTGGCTTCCCTTTATCTTAGACCAGGGCATCTCAAATTTTCACGTGCACATGAATCCCCTGGGAGCTATGTGGAAATGCAGATTCTGGTTCAGTAGGTCTGGGTGGGGCCTGAGATTCTGCATCTCTAATAAACTCCTGGGTGATGCTGTGGCTGCTGGAAATGCATCCGAGGATCTCACTTTATGCAGTTGTCCCAACAGCGATTTTCAGTCTCTCTGTGGAGGTGAAATCAGTTTGGTGGGTCAAGATATGTATTTTTTAAAAATGAGGGAGGGACTTCCCTGGTGGTCCAGTAGGATGCAGGGGACACAGGTTCGATCCCTGGTCAGGGAAGTAAGATCCCACATGCTGCAGGGCAACTAAGCCTGCGCGCCTAGAGCCTAAGCTCCATAACTAGAGAGCCCCGCGCACCGCAACTCCTGAGCCCACATGCTCCGGAGCCCGTGCACCACAACTAGAGAGCCTGCGTGCCGTAACTACTGAGCCCATGGGCCCTCTAGAGCCCACGCACGCCAGAACTAGAGAGAAGCCCGCGTGCTGCAATGAAGAGCCCGTGTGCCGCAATGAAAAATCCTTCATGCCACAATGAAGATCTCGCATGCCATAGCTAAGACCTGATGTAGCCAAATAAATAAATAAATGAATAAATAAATAATTTTTAAAATACCATTTAAAAAATAATAATAACAAAAAATGAGGGTTCAGTGGTTAGGAATCCGTACTCTCACTGCCAAGGGCCTGGGTTCAATCCCTGGTGGGGGAACTAAGATCCCACAAGCCATGTGGCACAGCCAAAAAAAAAAAAAGAAAGAAAAGAAAAGAAATAGAATATATCAGAGCACATCATAAAGAGTCAAGGTAGCAGTGATTTCATGAATACTTTGTTTTGGCTCTTTATGTATATATAGCTGTGTGGTTCATGACACAAAATGTAATTTTTACTGCGGGTTGAGGTCAGAATGGTTTGAGAATCACTGTCCTAGATCATGGCATGTTAGAAATAGTACGTTAGATGGATGCAGGCGAGGTGAGAGAGGCGGGGTGGAGTGGGGAGGAATGGGGACGAGGAGTGAATGTTCTGGACGCTGTGAGTATTGACAGTGCTGTCATCACCTGAAAATGAAAGGAACATATCAAGCAACAAACAGAAGGAAGATTCCCCAAACTAACCATTTGAGGACAAAGAGCTTCCTCCTCCCTAAACTCAGGGGCTGGGCTAGACCGTGTGCATTTCTGTGCAAATGGAAATGACCTCTCCTTTGGGAAGAAGCCAAGGCAAGCCTCCCCACTGTCCCCGGCCTCCCCACAGATGGTGCCCTTGTGCAGGTCACTACACAACTGTGTGTGCTGGCCCTGCTGGTGACGACCATAAAACTGAGTGTGATGACCAAGAAAAGCAGTATCTGCCTAGACAACCAGGGTAAGCAATGAGGTGACGGACTGGAGGGGACTCTGAATAGGCAGTGACCTGCAAGAAACTGAGGACAACGGTAGTGCTACAACAGTCATCGTGGCAGAGAAACAAGCTAGTCTGTTTCCAGGTAGGCTCCCCAAAGGCGATGCTGATAATCATCACAAAGGCTGTTGGTTGAGTTTTTACTCTTGACCAGGTATCGTGCCGGGCATATTGTATATGCTAATTAAATTCCTCCATAGGTCTGGGATGTAGGCTCTTTTATTATCCCCACCTTACAGATGTGAAAACTGGCCTGTGAGGTGAATTATCTCGTCCATAGTCACCCACCAGTAAAAACGGTGGAGCTGGGATTTGAACCTATGTTCCACAGACCCTACAGTTGTCACTCAATCGGACCAAGAGCCTCCAGCATCAGATGATGACCGCTCCCATTTTTAGGGGGCCAGCCGAGCACTTTACATTGTCATCCGCATTCCTCCTGGGGACCCTGATAGGTAGGTACGAGCCAGCTGTTCGTTCTGATTTGGTTGCTAAAGATGAGTCCAGCTCTTTTTGCTCCTGGAGGTCACTCGACCTAGTAAACTGCAGAGATGTGGTGAAGAGTAGTGAGTAGTAGTTTTGATTGGGTGAGGGGCAGCTTGAGGGAGTCTTGAAACCAAGACAGAGGGGTTGTGACTTGATGGAGTTGATAGTTAGAAGTTATGTTAGTTTCTTGAGCAAGAGAGTAAAGGGATGCTGTGGGAAGAGAGACCTGGTCAGGGCCATCTGGGGGTCCACAGAGGGGGTTGGTCAGGATGCCTAGAGGCCTTTCCAGCCCCACACTGATCTGCTCATCTCACTCATTTGGACAATTTATATTTACTGAGCATCTGTTACACTACGTGGCAGGCATTGCTCCAGGTGCTGGAGAAACAGCAGTGACCGAGACTGGCGAAGTGTGTGCCTTGTGGAGCTAGCTGCCCTCCTAGTGGTGGATGCAGTGAGTACAGAAGGAAGCGCGAAGCCCAGCAATGAGCCACCTGGTGGTGGTGGGGTGGGGGGGGGCAGGGGCGGGCAGGGGGAGCCCCCCCGAGCCAGCCCTGCTTTGGAAGCCAGGGGGATGGAGTGCTGACTCTTCAGGGAGACACTCGAGCCCCCGCACTGGGTCCTGGGCAAGCAGCCAGGACCTCTGTTTATATCTGTCCAGAAGCTGGGAGCCAGCCAAGCTGGAAATCCCCAGTGAGCAGGCCCCCGGGGCAGGGAGAGTAAGGTGATATCTGCCTGGAGTCTTGAGAGACAAAGACGGTTGATGTGAAGGAACTGAAAATACAGTGGATTGTTGCCAAGAGAAGCAGCCACGGGCTGTTCTGCTGGTCCCAGAGGTTTGGTTAGATTGGGAAGGGGAGACCTGGTTAGGCCCATCCATCACTAGGTCAGGGAGACTTCTTGGGGGAGTCTTAGATAACACTTGCCAGCATTGGTTGAGCTCCTTGGTGTGCTGGGCAGTGCCAAGCATTTTATATGCATTCCCCTCAACCAACAAGAGCTCCGTCTGCCTCAGAAAGTACACACCGCATGCCAGACGCTGGTCTTTAAACTGACTAACTCGTAGGGTCCTCATGATGGTCCTGTGTGGCTGGTACTATTTTTGTCATTGTCCTCGTTTTGGAGATGTGGAAATTGAGACAGAGTCATTTAGGTCTCAATGTTTACAGCTGGCCTGGCACCATCATTGGTAGTTTTTGTTGTTGTTGTATGTTTACACTTTTACTTTTTTTTTTTTTGACGTGTAACTTATATACAGTCAAGTGGACAGATTTTAAGTGTACAGCTCCACTAATTTTTATGTATGTATACACCCAGGTAGCCATGATGTAGATCAAGATTTAGACCATTTCCAACACCCCAGAAAGTTCCCTTGTGCTTCTTTCCAGTCAATTCTGCTTGCAAGGGCCACCACTATTCTGATTTTTTTTCCTTTAGCTGCGCCACGTGGCTTAACGGGATCTTAGTTCCCTGACCAGGGATTGAACTCGTGTCCCCACTGCAGTGGAAGCGTGGAGTCTTAACCACTGGACCACCAGGGAAGTACCAGCACTGTCTATTCTTGATGGTATTTCTTTTTTTAAAAAAATGTATTCTAACATGAAGCAGGCTGAGAAGACAGACCACCTTTTTTTTTTTTTTTTTTTTTGCGGTACGCGGGCCTCTCCCTGTTGGGGCCTCTCCCGTTGCGGAGCACAGTCTCTGGACGCGCAGGCTTAGCGGCCATGGCTCACGGGCCCAGCCGCTCCACGGCATGTGGGATCTTCCCGGACAGGGGCACGAACCCGTGTCCCCTTTCTCGGCAGGCGGACTCTCAACCACTGCGCCACCAGGGAAGCCCTTGATGGTATTTCTATGTCTGCCTTCTTTCTCCAATGCAGTATCTTTGAGCTTCATTCATGTGTCATGAGTTGAAGTCATTTGTGCATTCTGGTTCATTGCCAGGCAGCATTCCATTGCATGAAAACATCACGATTCGACTGTCCATTCTCTGGCTGATGGAGAGTTGGGATGTTTCCAGTTCTTTTCTATTGTGAACAGAGTCACTGTGGACATTCACATGCATGTCTTTCAGTGGATGCACTCACTCACCATGTCTCTTAGGTCTTTACTTGGGGATGGGAATGCTGGGTTGTACAGTATGTGGCCTGGGTGCCTAACCTCTGCAGCACACTGCCCTCCAAACAGCCCAGTGGGGGAGAGTTATTATCCCATTTCACAGAGTGGGAAATTGAGGCTCAGAGAGAATGAGTGGCTTAAATGAGGTGACTTGGCTGGTAAGGGGATGAGCTGGAACCCAGACCCCCAGCTTGGGGATTTGGCCCCGAGCTAGGTGGCTGATCCAGTGAACAGCAATTTGGTGTGATGGGCTTCGACCCACTTCTGGGTTTGGTGGAGACTTTGGTGGCTGACCCAGTGCTTGGAACCTGGCCCATCCTGGGGTTCAAGTCCTATGGGAAAAGCCTTTTCACCTTAATATTCTTTGAAGATGCAAGGAACAAAAAAAGTCTCTTTTTTAAAAAAAAAAATTTTATTGAAGTATAGTTGATTTACAATGTTGTGTTTAATTTCTGCTGTACAGCAAAGTGACTCAGTTGTACATGTATATATTCTTTTTCATATTTTTTTAAACTTTTTATTTTATATTGAAGTATAGTTGATTACCAATGTTGTATTAGTTTCAGGTGTACAGCAGAGTGATTCAGTTATACATATACATGTATCTATTCTTTTTCATATTCTTTTCCATTATGGTTTATCACAGGATATTGAATGTAGTTCTCTGTGCTATAAGGTAGGGCAGTGTTGTTTATCCATCCTATATATAATAGTTTATATCTGCTCATCCCACACTCCCAATCCATTTCTCCCCCAGCCCCAACCCTTGTAACCACAAATCTGTTCTCTATGTCTGTGACTCTGTTTCTGTTTCATAGATATGTTCATCTGTGTCATATTTTAGATTCCACATATAAGTGATATCATATAGTATTCGTCTTTCTCTTTCTGACTTACTTCTTCACTTAGTATGATAATCTCTCGGCAAATTTCATTCTGGGTAATATTCCATTGTGTGTGTGTGTGTGTGTGTGTGTGTGTGTGTGCGCGCGCCTGTGTATCACATCTTCTTTATCCACTCATCTGTCAATGGACATTTAGTTTGCTTCCATGTCTTTGCTATTGTAACTAGTGCTGCTATGAACATTGGGGTGCATATATCTTTTTGAATTATAGTTTTGTCTGCGTATACGCCCAGGAGTGGGATTGCTGAATCATATGGCAACTCTATTTTTAGTTTTTTGAGGAACCTCCATACTGTTCTCCATAGTGGCTGCACCAATTTACATTCCCACCAACAGTGTAAGAGGGTTCCCTTTTCTCCACATGCTCTCCAGCATTTATTATTTGCAGACTAAAGAAGTCCCTTTTATTTACCACTGGACTGGAGGAGCTGACTGCAAGGGGATGAAAGGTGAGGGCAGGAGTGAGCACGAAGAAATGAAAGAAAAACCAAATTACACTCCAGAAAGATGACAGGCTTCAAAGTTTCAGGTGCTACTGTGGGTTGTGTGACCTCAGGGTCCTTCAGAGACAGCTTGGGAAGTCCCCTGCCCATCTCTCTGGACCTGGGAGCAGGACCTCATCTGTGGTTGATCATGTCTTCAAAATTCAAGGTTTTTCCCTCTCAGTATAGTTTTTGTGTTTTCATGGAGGTAGAACAGCCAGAGGGATGTGGAATCCATCGTCATCCTCTGGCCAAACACAGGAAAACAGACCCCTCTGACTCAGGAATCGTAGTTTTGAATTTTCAGGCTGATAGTCTCAAATACCATGGATTAGGGAACCATGTACAAAATGAAATTGGCAGTTGGTCTCCAGACTCCCTGGAAATCCTGGCTGGCCGTGCAGGCTTGCCCCTGACACCTGCATGACGCCATCAAGCAGTCTCCGAGTTTCACACCATACAGCTTTGTGTATCACCAGACTGATCTCCCTTGGAGGCTCTAAATTTCTATTTCCATCCTCCATGCATCCTTTTCCTTGCATTAGTGCCAGGTGTAGATATTATCATTAAAATGACATCTCATTCTTCTCTGTGCCTGTCCCTGACTATTGAGGCATCCTGCCACATGTTTATTAGTGGATTTGCTCTACTGCAGAGCTTCTCAACTGAGCGGTTTTTCTCTCCTTCCCCAGGGACATGTGGCAATGTCTGCAGACATTTTTGGTCGTCACAACTCGTGAATGGGGGAGGGGTGCTGCTGGCGTCTAGGGGGTAGACGCCAGGGATGCTGTTAAACATCTTACAAAGCGCCCACAGCAAGGGACTGTCAGGTCCAAAGTGTCTATAGTGCTGAGGCTGAGAAATTCTGCTGCACTGTGAATTGCTGGTAAGGTGTTTCTGTCTTAAAAAAAATCAATTTAGAGATGCTCTTGACCGATCACAGACATTTTATCTATCACCTGCATCGCAAGTATCTCCCCAAAATCCATCCTCTTTTAGTTTTGTTTATGGTATCTTTTGACACATATGCAAAAATTAATGTAGTCAAATGTGTGCTTCACTTTTATTACAGTCTCTGCATTTCCTGTCATGGTTGAGTCTCTGTTACCCTTGTTCAATCATATGGTTTCTTACTTCCACTTCTATTTGGGTTTCTATTGTTCAATTCATTAGGCCTTAATACATCTGGAAGTGATTTCTGTGACTGGTGGGAGGTGAGGGTCCAAATATAGATTTTCCCAGGTAGAGAGCCAGTTGTGGTTTTATCATATCTTAAATTAGCTATCCTTTCCCACTGAATTAATGTCAAATACACACACATGGGGTCCCTTCTCTTTTCCAGTGATACTTGTTAATATCGTCAGATCTTGATTATGCGGCTTTGTAGCATCACAAAGGCCAACTGTCACTTCTATTCCTTTTTTTCCCCCTTTAATAATTTTTGGGTCAATTCAGAGATCTTTTTTTTTATTATTCTTTCCTAGGTCCCCAAATAAACAGCGGAAGCCTCTCCTTCCTCCTACGCCGGGTTACGTTGCTCTGCTTTCTGTGTTTGTAACACCGTGCACTTTCCCTCTGTGCCGCTGATCAGGATGGTCATTAGATAGTCATTGGTTACTGGGGTCCCTCCCTCCTGCCAGCTTCACTCTGTGCCGTGTCCCCAGCAGTGGCATGGTGCCTGGCACAGGGCTGATGCGCAACAGACAGTGGTGGAATGAGTGAGGGAGTGATAATGCATGTTTTTTTTTTTTTAACATGAAAACTAGTTTTCTTTCTTGTGTTGTTTTGGGACCTGGCAGTCAGAGGTTGGCTTAGTCCTTGTCACTGTCAAGGTGTGGCCTCGGACAGTTGCTTCCCTCCTCTGCTTCAGTTTTCGTACCTGTCAGGCTGGACCTGATGAGCCCTGAGCTCCTTCCACCCTTACACAGCTGGGGGCCTGTGAGGGATAAAGAGCTCTGGGGAGGAGAGGCACCACACAAACTGAAACGCCAGGTTGACTCATCGCAGCAGGCACAGTGTCAGGGCCCCTGATACTTTTAGGGGCCCATGAAAATGGTCCAGTTTCTTTTCAAATCAGAAGAAAACAAAGTCACACCCTTTAAGTCACATGATTTGGCTTTAACTCAATCAGACACCTTTAAGTCACGTGACCCAGCTTTAGGTCAGGTCTCCCCAGCAGGGGTGTGGGGACAGGAGGAAGAGGCTCAGGTGGAAAGGGAAGAAGGAAGTTTGGGGAGAACTCTTGAGAGAAAGGGCATAGGGATGAGCACAGCCCACCCACCCAAATGCCGCTCTTACATGCTCCATGTTCACAACCACCAGCCCTGCTTTTCAGATGCCAACACCCACACAGGCCTGCAGCTTGAAAACTGCAAGCCTAAGAGTCAAGCCAGGTATTTCTGGGTCCAGAGTTCCGCCTCTGGAGAAACAAAGGGCAGTCAGACCGCAGACAGCCTTTCAGGCTGTCCAACCACTGGGCCACCTGACCAGGCTGGAAGTGCCCCCATCGGATGCTGAAGGCAGACCTCTCTTCCCTCTGCGAGGTGAGGCAATTTGGGCCGGAGAGTCAGAAGCTCCCGGTAACCAACCCCTCCTCTCTGGGCACGTCCTTGGGGTTCCGCCAACCCCATCTCCAACCTTATTGCCCAGCCTGGAGGTCCAGTCGGGGAGCTGCGGGTGGCTCTGACGGTGCTCTGGCGCCCTCTAGTGGCCATCTGCTCTAATGACAACTTTCAGCCCTTCCTCCTACCTCCCTCCCCAGCCATGGGGGCTGCACTCGACTTGGGCACCTGCAGCCTGATTTCGTACCTCCTCTCCCGCTAAGTGCAATGAAGTGCCCTACAGAGGGGGCATTTCTCTCTCAAAGTCTCCCAGGGCAATCACCCCTCCCTAGACTATCCCACTACTTTAAATAAATCAGTCAGCCCTGCCCTTTAAGTCAGGTGAGCTGGCTTTAAATCAATCAGTGACTATGGAGAACAATATGGAGGTTCCTCAAAAAACTAAAAATAGAGTTGCCGTAGGATCCAGCAATCCCACTCCTGGGCATATATCCAGAGAAAACTCTAATTCGAAAAGACACATGTACTCCAATGTTCACAGCAGCACTAGTAACAATAGCCAAGACATGGAAGCAACCTAAACGTCCAGCGACAGATGAATGGAGAAAGAAGATGTGGTACATACCTACTAAGGAATATTACTCAGCCATAAAAAAGAATGAAATAATGCCATTTGCAGCAACATGGGTGAACCTAGAGATTATCATACTAAGGGCAGTCAGAAAGAGAAAGACAAATACCATATGATATAACTTATACGTGGAATCTAAAATATGATACAATGAACTTACCTACATAAAAAGAAACAGACTCAGAGACATAAAGAACAAACTTACAGTTACCAAAGGGGAAAGGTGGAGAGGGATAAATTAGGAGTTTGGAATTAGCAGGTACAAACTACTATATATAAAATAGATAAACACACAAGGTCCTACAGTAGAAATAAAATAAGGAGAAAGCTCTCCTCCCCACCCGCGTGCGTGTGCACACACTCATACTCACACACACACTCACACTAACACCGGCCCAGGGAGACAGCCCAGGCATTGACTCTGAGATCACAATGAACAGGATCCAAAAAGCAATTATACTACACAGGCATTGTGCTAATACAATTATTGAAATTGCTAGTTGAAAACAGTTAATGGAATAATTAAGACAGACTGACCTAAAAGCTGATTTAAAATTAACCTGGCAGGTGCACACCATCCAAATAATTACTCTCTCCTATGATCTAGTCTCTCATTAAAGTCAAATTTCTTCGGGAGAAATTCTACATTTTGCACCATACTTGGAAAGAAGAAGCCACACTCACTCACCTGCTGATGAAAGTGGAGGGTTATCAGCGGAGCTAAAGGGGAAATGAGCGTCCTGCCTTCCCAGGTGCTGAGAGATCCGTCTCGGCAACAAACTACCCTCCTTCCCACTTTTCCCTCAAGAAATGATGGAAACCTATTAAAATTGTATCAGCTGAGGACCCCAAATCACTAGGTGCCTGAGTGGGAGGGAGGTGCCTGTGGGGCTGGGGTCTCGCAGAGGCACCACAAACTCAGAGGAAACTCAGTAAGCTGTCATCCAACTCCTTTCTCCACAGGGGAGAAAAACGAGGCCAAGCAGGCAAGAGGCTTGTTGGAGGCCAAACACCAAGCCAGTGGCAGGGGTGGGAACAGAAACGATTTTCAGCTGAAAGCTCCCCCCACCCCCACAAACACCTCTCCTTTCTTTATTTTATTTATTTTTGAATTTTATTTATTTTTTTTATACAGCAGGTTCTTATTAGTTATCTATTTTATGCATATTAGTGTATACATGTCAATCCCAATCTCCCAATTCATCACACCATCACCCTCCACCCCCGCCGATTTCCCCCCTTGGTGTCCATACGTCTGTTCTCTACATCTGTGTCTCTATTTCTGCCCTGCAAACCAGTTCATCAGTACCATTTTTCTAGATTCCACATATATGCATTAATATATGATATTTTTCTCTTTCTGACTTATTTCACTCTGTATGACAGTCTCTAGATCCATTCACTCTACAAATGACCCAATTTCATTCCTTTTTATGGCTGAGTAATATTCCATTGTATATATGTACCACATCTTCTTTATCCATTCCTCTGTCGATGGGCATTTAGGTTGCTTCCATGACCTGGCTATTGTAAATAGTGCTGCAATGAACATTGGGGTGCATGTGTCTTTTTGAATTATGGTTTTCTCTGGGTATATGCCCAGTAGTGGTGCTGGGTCATATGGTAATTCTATTTTTAGTTTTTTAAGGACCCTCCATACTGTTCTCCATAGTGGCTGTACCAATTTACATTCCCACCAACAGTGCAAGAGGGTACCCTTTTCTCCACACCCTCTCCAGCATTTGCTGTTTGTAGATTTTCTGACGATGCCCATTCTAACTGGTGTGAGGTGACACCTCATTACAGTTTTGATTTGCATTTCTCTAATAATTAGTGATGTTGAGCAGCTTTTCATGTGTTTCTTGGCCATCTGTATGTCTTCTTTGGAGAAATGTCTATTTAGGTCTTCTGCCCATTTTTTGATTGGGTTGTTTGTTTTTTTAATATTGAGCTATATGAGCTGTTTATATATTTTGGAGATTAATCCTTTGTCCGTTGATTTGTTTGCAAATATTTCCTCCCATTCTGAGGGTTGTCTTTTCGTCTTGTTTGTAGTTTCCTTTGCTTTGCAAAAGCTTTTAAATTTCATTAGGTCCCATTTGTTTATTTTTGGTTTTATTTCCATTACTCTAGGAGGTAGATCAAAAAAGATCTTGCTGTGATATATGTCAAAGAGTTCTTCCTATGTTTTCCTCTAAGAGTTTTATAGTGTCCGGTCTTACGTTTAGGTCTCTAATCCTTTTTTTTTTTTTTTTTGTGATATGCTGGCCTCTCACTGCTGTGGCCTCTCCCGTTGCAGAGCACAGGCTCTGGACGCGCAGGCTCAGCGGCCATGGCTCACGGGCCCAGCCGCTCCGCGGCATTTGGGATCCTCCCGGACCGGGGCACGAACCCGTGTCCCCTGCATCGGCAGGCAGACTCTCAACCACCGCACCACCAGGGAAGCCCTCTAATCCATTTTGAGTTTATTTTTGTGTATGGTGTTAGGGAGTGTTCTAATTTCATTCTTTTACATGTAGCTGTCAAGTTTTCCCAGCACCACTTATTGAAGACACTATCTTTTCTCCATTGTATATCCTTGCCTTCTTTGTCATAGATTAGTTGACCATAGGTGCATGGGTTTAATCTCTGGGATTTCTATCCTGTTCCATTGATCTATATTCCTGTTTTTGTGCCAGTACCATATTGTCTTGATTTCTGTAGTTTTGTAGTATAGTCTGAAGTCAGGGAGTCTGATTCCTCCAGCTCCGTTTTTTTCCCTCAAGACTGCTTTGGCTATTCAGGGTCTTTTGTGTCTCCATACAAATTTTAAGATTTTTTGTTCTAGTTCTGTAAAAAATGCCACTGGTGGGCCTCTCTGGTGGCACAGTGGTTAAGAATCTGCTGGCCAATGCAGGAGACATGGGTTCGAGCCCTGCTCTGGGAAGATCCCACATGCCGTGGAGCAACTAAGCCTGTGCACCACAACTACTGAGCCTGCGCTCTAGAGCCCACGAGTCACAACTACTTAGCCGACGTGCCACATCTACTGAAGCCCACGCGCTCTAGAGCCTGTGCTCAGCAACAAGAGAAGCTCACACACCGCAACGAAGAGTAGCCCCTGCTCGCTGCAACTAGAGAAAGCCTGTGTGCAGCAACAAAGACCCAACACAGCCAAAAATAATAAATAAAAATAAATTTATAAAAAATACTATACTAATATCAATAAAAATAATAATATGTTAAAAAATGCCACTGGTAATTTGATAGGGATTGCATTGAATCTGTAGATTGCTTTGGGCAGTACAGTCATTTTCACAATATTGATTCTTCCAATCCAAGAAAATGGTATATCTCTCCATCTGTTGGTATCATCTTTAATTTCTTTCATCAGTGTCTTACAGTTTTCTGCATACAGGTCTTTTGTCTCCCTAGATAGGTTTATTCCTAGGTATTTTATTCTTTTTGTTGCAATGGTGAATGGGATTGTTTCCTTAATTTCTCTTTCTGATCTTTTGTTGTTAGTATACAGGAATGCAAGAGATTTCTGTGCATTAATTTTGTATCCTGCAACTTTACCAAATTCATTGATTAGCTCTAGAAGTTTTCTGGTGGCATCTTTAGGATTCTCTATGTATAGTATCATGTCATCTGCAAACAGTGACAGTTTTACTTCTTCTTTTCCAATTTGTATTCCTTTTATTTCTTTTGCTTCTCTGATTGCTGTGTCTAGGACTTCCAAAACTATGTTGAATAATAGTGGCGAGAGTGGACATCCTTGTCTTGTTCCTGATCTTAGAGGAAATGCTTTCAGTTTTTCATCATTGAGAATGATGTTTGCTGTGGGTTTGTTGCATATGGCCTTTATTATGTTGAGGTACGTTCCCTCTATGCCCACTTTCTGGAGAGTTTTATCATAAATGGGTGTTGAATTTTGTCAAAAGCTTTTTCTGCATCTATTGAGATGATCATATGGTTTTTCTTCTTCAATTTGTTAATATGGTGTATCACATTGATTGATTTGCATATATTGAAGAATCCTTGCATCCCTGGGATAAATCCCACTTGATCATGGTGTATGATCCTTTTAATGTGTTGTTGGATTCTGTTTGCTAGTATTCTGTTGAGGATTTTTGCATCTATATTCATCAGTGATATTGGTCTGTAATTTTCTTTTTTTGTAGTATCTTTGTCTGGTTTTGGTATCAGGGTGATGGTGGCCTCATAGAATGAGTTTGGGAGTGTTCCTTCCTCTGCAATTTTTTGGAAGAGCTTGAGAAGGATGGGTGTTAACTCCTCTCTAAATGTTTAATAGAATTCACCTGTGAAGCCATCTGGTCCTGGACTTTTGTTTGTTGGAAGATTGTTAATCACAGTTTCAAATTCATTACTTGTGATTGGTCTGTTCATATTTTCTTTCTTCCTGGTTCAGTCTTGGAAGGTTATACCTTTCTAAGAATTTGTCCATTTCTACCAGGTTGTCCATTTTATTGCCATAGAGTTGCCTGTAGTAGTCTCTTATGATGCTTTGTAATTCTGTGGTGACTGTTGTAACCTCTCCTTTTTCATTTCTAATTTTATTGATTTGAGTCCTCTCCCTCTTTTTCTTGATGAGTCTGGCTAAAGGTTTATCAATTTTGTTTATCTTCTCAAAGAACCAGCTTTCAGTTTTATTGATCTTTGCTATTGTTTTCTTTGTTTCTATTTCATTTATTTCTGCTCTGATCTTTATGATTTCTTTCCTTCTGTTAACTTTGGGTTTTGTTTGTTCTTTCTCTAGCTCCTTTAGGTGGAAAGTTAGATTGTTTATTTGAGATTTTTCTTGTTTCTTGAGGTAGGCTTGTATTGCCATAAACTTCCCTCTTAGAACTGCTTTTGCTGCATCTGGTTTTGGATCGTCGTGTTTTCATTGTAATTTGTCTCTAGGTATTTTTTTATTTCCTCTTTGATTTCTTCAGTGATCTCTTGCTTATTTACTAACATATTGTTTAGCCTCCATGTGTTTGTGTTTTTTACGTTTCTTCCCCCTGTAATTGATTTCTAATCTCATAGCATTGTGGTCAGAAAAGATGCTTGATATGATTTCAATTTTCTTAAATTTACTAAGGCTTGATTTGTGACCCAAGATGTGATCTATCCTGGAGAACGTTCCGTGCGCACTTGAGAAGAAAGTGTAATCTGCTGTTTTTGGATGGAATGTCCTATAAATATCAATGAAATCTATCTGGTCTAATGTGTCATTTAAAGCTTGTGTTTCCTTATTAATTTTCTGTCTGGATGATCTGTCCATTGGTGTAAGTGAGGTGTTAAAGTCTCCCACTATTATTGTGTTACTGTCGGTTTCCTCTTTTATAGCTGTTAGCAGTTGCCTTATGTACTGAGGTGTTCCTATGTTGGGTGCATATATAGTTATAATTGTTATATCTTCTTCTTGGATCAATCCCTTGATCATTATGTAGTGTCCTTCATTCTCTTTTGTAACATTCTTTATTTTAAAGTCTATTTTATCTGAGTATTGCTACTCCAGCTTTCTTTTATTTCCATTTGCATGGAATATCTTTTTCCATCCCCTCACTTTCAGTCTGTATGTGTCCCTAGGTCTGAAGTGGGTGTCTTGTAGACAGCATATATATGGGTCTTGTTTTTGTATCCATTCAGTGAGCCTGTGTCTTCTGGTTGGAGCATTTAATCCATTCATGTTTAAGGTAATTATTAATATGTATGTTCCTATTACCATTTTCTTAATTGTTATGGGTTTGTTTTTGTAGGTCCTTTTCTTCTCTTGTGTTTCCCACTTACAAAAGTTCTTTTAGCATTTGGTGTAGAGCTGCTTTGGTGGTGCTGAATTCTGTTAGCTTTTGCTTGTCTGTAAAACTTTTGATTTCTCCATTGAACCTGAATGAGATCCTTGCTGGGTAGAGTAATCTTGGTTGTAGGTTCTTCCCTTTCATCACTTTAAATATATTGTGCCACTCCCTTCTGGCTTGCAGTGTTTCTGCTGAGAAATCAGCTATTAACGTTATGGGAGTTCCCTTGTATGTTATTTGTCGTTTTTCCCTTGTTGCTTTCAATAATTTTTCTTTGTCTTTAATTTTTGTCAATTTGATTACTATGTGTCTCGGTGTGTTTCTCCTTGGGTTTATCCTGCTTGGGACTCTCTGAGCTTCCTGGATTTGGGTGGCTATTTCCTTTCCCATGTTAGGGAATTTTTCGACCATAATCTCTTCAAATATTTTCTCTGGTCCTTTCTCTCTCTCTTCTCCTTCTGGGACCACTATAATGTGAATGTTGGTGTGTTTAATGTTGTCCCAGAGGTTTCTTAGGCTGTCCCTCATTTCTTTTTATTCTTTTTTCTTTCTGTTCCATGGCAGTGAATTCCACCATTCTGTCTTCCAGGTCACTTATCAGTTCTTCTGCCTCAGTTATTCTGCTATTGACTCCTTCTAGTGTATTTTTCATTTCAGTTATTGTATTGTTCATCTCTGTTTGTTTGTTCTTTAATTCTTCTAGGTGTTTGTTCTTTAATTCTTCTAGGACTTTGCTAAACATTTCTTGCATCTTCTCGATCTTTGCCTCCATTCTTTTTCCAAGGTCATGGATCATCTTCACTATTATTATTCTGAATTCTTTTTCTGGAAGGTTGCCTAGCTCCACTTCATTTAGTTATTTTTCTGGGGTTTTATCTTGTTCCTTCATCTGGTACAAAGTCCTCTGCCTTTTCATTTTGTCTATCTTTCTGTGAATGTGGTTTTCCTTCCCCAGGCTGCAGAACTGAAGTTCTTCTTGTTTCTGCTCTCTGCCCTCTGGTGGATGAGGCTATCTCCTCCTCCTTTCAACTCACAGTTTCCTGCCTTATCCCAGACCAGAAGAGCTCTTGGCCTGGTGTGTGGCTACGCAGAGGTGCTGTTGGGCTGGACCAGGGTCCTGAGGCCATGCCACAGGGTGGTCCCAGGCTGTTGGGCAGTTTTCTCTTGTCCGCATCTCTAGCCAGCTGCCTGCCATTGGCCAATTCAGGATTCTGTGATGGTGCTGGGCCTGTGTGCAGGATGCACTTGAGGAGGCCCACCTGTGGGAGGAGGGTCGTGGCCGCCCCGCCCTCCAAGGGGCTGAGGCTCCTGGCGGGAAGCTCTCAGCCAGTGTCTGAACAGAGGACGTTGTGTCCTCATTCTTTGTAAACCCTCAGAGTTACCTCGATAACATTTTTTTAAATGGACTTCCCACTTGGCATATTTATGAGATAAATAATTTCCCCCATTAAAATTCAGGAACAACATGTTATTAGAATGCAAATGATCTATTAGTTGGAGCACTTTAAAATTCTAACCAGAAAACACTCACTCTTCACCCTCTTGGGCATCTTTATTTATCCCTCTGATTTCTCCAGAACCTTTCCTTCAAGGAGAAATCGCTGGGCTCTGCAGGGACTGTGAGTGGTGACAGTCAGGTAATTCTGAGATTGAAAAGCTGGAGGAAAAGAGACAAGGTCTGTAAACATCTGGATAGTTGGGGTAAAGGAGGTTTCTCCATGGAGAGGTGTAAACACAAGTATAAAGGTCTGGGTGTGGGGCTGGCATGAAAGGTGGCCCAACAGCACATGGATCAGAGGCCCTGACTGGGGAGATGCCCTGAGCGGGGCTTCTGCACAAGGTGGAGGGCAGTGGCTACGGTTTGGGCCGGGGAGGAGGGGAATGCGTGGGTCACCAGCTATTGTTCTGACTGATCCTGGGAAGGAGCGTGTCATTTCCTGGCTGATGAGTCGGGGGAGGGACTGGGTCTGTGTGGCCTGGTCAGGAAAGGGGGGATACTGAGTCTCAGGAGAGTCTTTGTGGGGAAGGGTGTTTGAGGGAAGGTTTCCCAGACACAGAGGGTAAGGGGATTTCTGGACCTTCAGGTCACCTTCAACATTGTCAAAAGGCAATGGGCTGTGACAGGAGGGAGGGGACACTCAGACCCTGGGCTGTGACAGGAGGGAGGGAATGTGTATGCACCTCAAGGGTCAGAGAGGCAGGCTTGGCGCCACCTGCTGGCCAGCTGGGAAGTGCAGGCCGCAACCTCTCAGTTCTGTGAAGCCCATGCTCCCAGCTGGCAAGCCTGCAGAAACCACTAAATTTGGAAATTCAAACTGAAATGGAGCCACATATCCCATGACTTCTCCAAAAATAGTTATAGAATAGTTAATTGGAAACCATATTCAATCAAAAGGCTGTAGGCACAAACTTTACAACTTACACCAATATTCACTCAAAATTGTCCATAGACAAATTTAAAATACAAAACTATAAAAATTGTAGATGAAAACATAGAAGGAAATCTACATAACCTTGGACTTGGTAAATTTTAACACAAAACCTCAAAAGCTTATCCACAAAAGAAATAAAATTTTGAACATGGACTTTAAAAATTTTAAACTTTAAATTCTCAGAAAACCAAAAGACAAGCCACAAATTGGGAGAAAAAATATTTGCAATATGCATATCTGATAAGAATTTGTACAACTATAAAGCAAACACCTTCATTACAGATGGGTAAAGATCTGAACAGACACCTGACCAAAGAAGATATACAGATAATAAATAAGTGGACAAAAATATGATCAATGTCATATATCATTAGGGAATTACAAATTAAAACAACAGGACAGGGACTTCCCTGGTGGTGCAGTGGTTAAGAATCGACCTGCCAATGCAGGGGACATGGGTTTGAGCCCTGGTCCGGGAAGATCCCACATGCTGTGGAGCAACTAAGCCGGTAAGCCACAACTACTGAGCCTGTGCTCTAGAGCCCACAAGCCACAACTACTGAGCCCGCATGCCACAACTACTGAAGCCCGTGTGCCTAGAGCCCGTGCTCTTCAACAAGAGAAGCCACTGCAATGAGAAGCCCGCGCACCGCAACGAAGAGTAGTCCCCGCTCGCCGCAACTAGAGAGAAAGCCCACGCAGCAACAAAGACCCAACACAGCCAAAAATAAAAAAATAAATTTAAAAAATAAATAAACAAAACAACAAGACAGGGCTTCCCTGGTGGTGTAGTGGTTGAGAGTCCGCCTGCCGATGCAGGGGACACGGGTTCGTGCACCCGGTCCGGGAGGATCCCACATGCCGCGGAGCGGCTGGGCCCGTGAGCCATGGCCGCTGAGCCTGCCCGTCCGGAGCCTGTGCTCCGCAACGGGAGAGGCCACAACAGTGAAAGGCCCGCGTACCGCAAAAAAAAAAAAAAAAAAAAAAAAAAAAAAAAAAAAAAAACAACAAAAACAACAAGACAGCACCACACACCTATTAGAGCTGCTAACCTCCTCCCAAAATGACAATACCGATTACTGGAGGAAGGGGAACAACAGCAACTCTTCTTCATTGCTGATGGAACGCACAGACGGCCTCTTGAGATACAGGTTGGCAGTATTTTCCAAAGCCAAAGAGGTCTCACATCTTGAGATCCATCCATCATGCCTCCAGTATTCACACAACTGCTTTGGAAAACTGTATCCACACAAAAACAAGGATGCTATTATGCACAGAACCTCTACTCATAATGTCTAAACCTTACAGGAATTAAGATGTGTTCAGTAAATGATGCATAAGCAAACTGGGGTACATCCATGTGAAAGGGAGCAGAATATGACACCCTGAAATGTGGAATTTCAAGAGAACCTAAAGAGCTAAAACAATTTTTAGAAAGAAAATCAACACAGCACACAGCAACATTAAATAAAATGCTGTGATACTGGCATGAAGATATACATACAGATGAATGCAACTGAATGGAGATCCCAGAAATAAACCCATTCATCTATGATGAACGGATTTCAGACTACAGTCAACAGCATTAAAATGGGGGGAAATGGTGTTTTCAACAAATGGTGCTAGGTGACTGGCTAACCACATGCAGAGGAATGAAACTGGACCCTTACCTCATACCACGTACAAAAAGCATCTCAAAATACATAAAAGGCTTAAATGTAAAAAGTAAAATTTTACTCAGCTCCTTGAATCCACGGGTTCCACATCAATGGATTCAACCAATGCCAGATCAAAAACTATTAGAAAAAAAATGCCAAAAAGTTTCAAAAGGAAAAACTTGAATTTACCACATTCCAGCAACTATTTACATAACATTCACATTGTTTTTACAACATTTATATAGCATTTATATTGCATTAGTTCTTATACACAATCTAGGAATGATCTGAAGTATACAGGAAGATGTACCTAGGTTATTTGCAAATACTATATCATTTTATATAAGAGATTTGAGCATCCATGGATTTGGGTATCTGTGGGGTGTCCTGGAACCAGTCCCTCATGGATACTGAGGGACGACTCTGTAAAATCTCCAATAAAACATAGGGATAAACCTTCATAACCAGCAACCAGAAGAAAAAAATTAGATTTCCTTAAATTAAAAAGCTTTGTGCATCAAAAAAATGCAATTTAGAAAGTGAAATGACAGCCCACAGAATGGAAGAATTTCACATTATATTTATATCTGATAAGTGTTTATCCAGGTGTATCAAGAACTTTTACAACTCATCAACAAAGACAAATAACCCAATTTTAAATGTGGACAAAGGACTTAAATAGACCCTTCCCCAAACAAGTCATGCAGATGGTCAACAAGCAGCTGAAAAGATATGATGGAAATGCAACTTAAAACCACAATGCAATAATAATGCCTTCACACATGCTAAAATGGGTATAATCAAAAACATTTAAAATAACAAATGTTGGCAACAATGCAGAGACACTGAAACTTTTAAACCTTATTGTGGAAATGGAAAATGGTGCAACCTCTGTTTACTCTATGAATATACAATTATCTATGGTTCAACAACTCCACCCCTAGATATAGAACCCAAAGAATTGAAAACAGGTGTACACATCTATTGACAGCAGCACTGTTCACAACAGCCAAAAGGTAGAAACAATGCTAATGTCTACCGATGGGTAAATGGATAAGTGACATGGAGGCTGATCCATATTATTCTGTCTTAAAAGGAATCAAGTGAAATGATATGGTCTCTGTTGAAAACAGTATGGCGGTTCCTCAAAAACTTCAACATAGAATTAACATATGATCCATCAATTCCACATCAGGGTATACCCAAAAGATTGAAAGCAGGGACTGGAACAGATACGGGTACGCTCATCTTCATAGCAATATTAATCACAGTGGCAAAAGGTGGAAGCAACCCAAGTGTCAATGGATGAATGGATAAACTAAATGTGGTATACACAAAAAGCATTGAAAATTCATCCTTAAAAACTAAGGAAATTCTGACACGTGCTACAACATATATTAACCTTGATCCATTATGATAAGTGAAATAGCCCTGTCACAAAAGAACAAAAATGATATGATTCCACTTATATGAGGTATCCAGAGAAGTCAAGTTCAAAGGCAGAAAATAGAATGCAGTTGCTGAGGGGAATTAGTGTTTAATGGCTACAGAGTTTCATTGGTGAAAATGGAAAAGATCTGAATGTGGATGGTGAGGATATTTGTACAACAATATGAGTGTGGTTAATGCCATAGAACTGTGTACTTAAAATGGTTTAAATGGTAAATGTTATGTACATTTAATCACAATAAAAAATGAATGAAGGGCGCAGTGGTTGAGAGTCCGCCTGCCGATGCAGGGGACATGGGTTCGTGTCCCGATCCGGGAGGATCCCACATGCTGCGGAGCGGTTGGGCCCGTGAGCCATGGCTGCTGAGCCTGCGCATCCAGAGCCTGTGCTCCGCAACGGGAGAGGCCACAACAGTGAGAGCCCCACATACCGCAAAAAAAAAAAAAAAAAAAAAGAATGAAGTACTGATACATGTTCCAATACAGAAAAGGTCACCCAGATCTTACTCATTCTATGCATTTTCAATCCATCAAGGTTGTGATAATGAGGGAAAGTATCACTCATCATTTCAGAAGAACAAAACAGGATCAGAATGAAAAGAGACATTTCCCTAGAGTTGGGGCAGCTGGTGAAAGTTGAAGTGGGCCTGTGAATTGCATCATAATGTGGAAACCATGATATTTCCTCATGTGGAGGTTTCGTGCTGGTTCCCTGGAAAAGTGTCCCTATTTTGGGACACTGAAGTGTTTTGTGTACAGTGGCAAATGTGAGTACTTTGTACTGCTATTTTAAATTTTCTATACGTTTGAAATTACTGGTAAATAAATTACTTTTCAAAACAGTCATGTCAATAAAAGGAAAGAAATGTAGAGAAGACAACAACCTTTGCTATAGAGACCAAGCCCTACCCAGATCCTGCTCACCCAAAATGATGATGCAATTCACCCTTGTAGGACTTCACACGTTTTTAAGGGACACTGTGGGAAGATTATATTAGTAGCCACTATGTCTTGGGTGTTGTGTATGACCTGGATGTGGTAGAAACAGTGGGATTTCTAATTCCAGTTTTCTGTATTAAATCACCAAAAAACTGTTAGAACCAATAAATGAATTCAGTAAAGTTGCAGGATACAAAATCAATACACAAAAATCAGTTGTGTTTTTCTACACTCATAATGAACCATCAGAGAGAGAGAAATCAAGAAAACAATCCCATTTACAATAACATCAAAAGAACCAACTACCTAGGAATAAATTTAACCCAGGACATGAAAGAGCTGCACACTGAAAACCTTAAGACATTTGATGAAGAAACTGAAGACACAAATAAATGGAAAGATATCCTGTGCTCATGAATGGAAAGAATTAGTAGTGCTAAAATGTCCATTCTACCCAAAACAGTGTGCACATTCAATGCAATTCCTATCAAAATTCCAATGGAATTTTTCACAGAGGCTGAACAAACAATCCTGACATTTGCATGGAACCACAAAGGACCCCGAACAGCCAAGGGGATCCAGAGAAAGAAGAACAGCAGCTGGAGGAAACTCACTCACTGACTTGAAACCATATTACAAAGGTACAGTAACCAAACAGTGTAGAAATGGCACAAAAAGAACCACACGGGCCAGAGGAATAGAATAGAGAGCCCAGGAAAAAAACACACATATGAGGTCAGTTAATTTATGACAAAGCTGCCAGGGATATACATCAGGGAAAGGACTGTCCCCTCAATGAACTGTGTGCGTGATAGACAGAAGGAGAGAATTACTGTGTTGGTGTCTTGGGGACATTTGGAGGAGTTTCTGACAGTGAGGACGCAATCTGTCCATCTTTTCCCTCCTTGGCAGAAATCTCCATGACATGGGCCTCTCTAAGAATCCTCCCCGAATTGGGGCCTGAAGAAATCAGAGCTGAGATTCCAATTGTCTTTACAGACAATATCGCAAGTATAACTATTACTTCAACAAGATAATTAAAAATGCTATTATTGGGAATTCCCTGGCAGTCCAGTGGTTAGGACTCCACGCTTTCACTGCTGCAGGCGTGGGTTCAATCCCTGGTCAGAGAACTAAGATCCCACAAGCCACATGGCATGGCCACACACACACACACACACACACACACACACACACACAAAATGTTATTATTGCCCTTTATTCCAAATGTGTAAGAGGGGAAGTGTGGTTCCATGCACATTCCATTCTAAACACTACGAGCCTAGTGTTTAGAGCTGTCTGATTTGATTGGACCTGTTCATTCATCCCCAACTGGCTTCAGACCCATCTGAATTACTGGCAATGACCAAGCCGAATCCAGAGACTCACCAGCGGGAAGGACACTGATGGAAACTTTCCTATTACCTATCCTGTTGGTTTCTCTGCACCTTCTGGTCACTAGGTTGTGTCACTCCCTATGGTGCTGGGGTATCAAGTTTTTAATACGATTATCACCAATCATGAGACTAGAAAGAACAGAAATTCAGGCTATCCCATGAAATCTCTCTGAAACTAGAGGACAGAGTCACTTTATTTTCCTGGTTTAACAGGTCAGTTAGTTGTTGCTCATTACTAACTAGCCCTCTTTTACCATCATGCCAGGCAGTCAACTGAGATTTACTCATATTTATATTTACACTAGTTCTCCCTCAAAGAGCCTTCTGGATCAAAAGTGTGCACAACATCACCTCAGTCTGGAAATACTGGAAAGGCAGAATAAATCCAGTTTAATGTGACTTATGTAAATCATTTCTTACAGGGAATTCTCTTAGTGGGAAAGGTCAATGTTTTCCACCAAGTAAAAATAAATATAATACTGATCTGATCTCATCTGATCTCAAAATCATGTTTTCTATAGGCACACATACAAACACACACACACTGGTATGGGCACACACATATGCACATGGGCAGACACACACCCTCTGCTAAAGTTACCAATAGCTTTTAAGGTCAGTGAAATCCATGATTACGAGCTTACGCTGTGGAATGAGCTGGATCTGGGTTTAAATCCTGCTTCTGGCTGTGCAACAGGGCACTTTACCTCCCTACATGGTTTTCCTCTGCTGGTAAACAACACCCATGACAGAAGGGTTAATATAAGGATCAGACAGAACAGTGCCCACTAAACTGGTGCTTCTCCAACTCCACGGTGCACATGAATCATCTGGGAATCATGTTACATTGGAGATGCTGATTCCGATTCTCAAGTGGGGCTTGATGCTCTAAGTTCCTAGGTGACCTTACACTGCTGGTCCATGCACCAAACTTGGCATAGCAAAGCACATACTGAAACCTTACAAAAGGGAAACCAAAATTGCTATCCAGTGGTCCTGCCAGCCAAGTAAGAGAAGAAGGCTAAGAGGATTTTTTTGGTGCCCAGTGTGAGCTTGGTGTAAACTCAGTTTCTCTAGGTGTGGAGAAGATGACACGTCTGGGGCCAGGCTTTATTCTATCCCCTCATGAGCCTCAGCAATGACTTAATTTCCATTCTTCTGCCCAGGGTCAGTCAGGGGCCATGCGAACCCACAGAGATGGGGAGTCTCATACCTGTCATAGTCCTGGCAAATCTCCCCCACGGCCACCACAGCCTTCAGGTACTCGCTGGGCTGCTAGGCGTAGATGTAGTGCAGGGAACAGCTGTTCCTGGGGTCCCCATTTGAGGCAGTGGACTCTATAGCTACCTGGAAGAGAAGACAGGCGAATGGGTGGATTTAAAGTGAACGCATCTGTACGACAAAGGAGGCAAGACTACAATGGTGGAAAGACAGTCTTTTCAACAAACGGAGCTGGGGAAACTGGTCAGCTACATGTAAAAAAATGAAATTAGATCATTCTTTAACACCATACACAAAAATACGCTCAAAATGGATTAAAGACCTAAATGTGAGACTGGACACTATAAAACTCCTAGAGAAAAACACAGGCAGAATACTCTCTGACATAAATCACAGGAATATCTTTTTCGGTCCATCTCCGAGAATAATGGAAATAAAAACAAAAATAAACAAATGGGACCTAATTAAACTCAAAAGCTTTTGCACAGCAAAGGAAACCATAAACAAAATGAAAAGACAACACACAGATTGGGAGAAAATATTTGTAAATGATGTGACCAATAAGGGATTAGTCTCCAAAATTTACAAACAGCTCATGAGGCTTAATAACATCAAAACAAACAACCCAATCAAAAAATGGGCAGAAAACCTAAATAGACATTTCTCCAAAGAAGACAGATGAGAAGATGTTCAACATCGCTAATTATTAGAGAAATGCAAATCAAAACCACAATGAGATATCACCTCACACCAGTCAGAATGGCCATCATCAAAAAATCCACAAATAATAAATGCTGGAGAGGGTGTGGAGAAAAGGGAACCCTCTTGCACTGTTGGTGGGAATGTAAAGTAGTACAGCCACTATGGAGAACAGTATGGAGGTGCCTTAAAAAACTAAAAATAGAGCTACCATATGACCCTGCAATCCCGCTCCTGGGCATATATCCAGAGAAAAACATGGTCTGAAAGGATACATGCACCCCAATGTTCACTGCAGCACTGTTTACAATAGCCAAGACATGGAAGCAACCTAAACGTCCATGCAACAGAGGAATGGTTAAAGGAAGATGTGGTACATGTACATAATGGAATATTACTCAGCCATTAAAAAGAATGAAATAATGCCATTTGCAGCAACATGGATGGACCTAGAGACTGTCATACTGAGTGAAGTAAGTCAGACAGAGAAAGAGAAATATCACAATATCCCTTCTACGCGGAATCTAAAAAGAAATAATACAAAGGAACTCATTTACAAAACAGAAACAGCCTCATAAACTTAGAGAACGAATTTATGGTTACCAGGGGGGAAGGGATAGTCAGGGAGTTTGGGATCGACATGTACACACTGCTATATTTAAGATGGATAACCAACAAGGACCTAATGTATAGCACACAGAACTCTGCTCAATGTTATGTGGCAACCTGGATGGGAGGGGAGTTTGGGGGAGAATGGACACATGTATATGTATGGCTGAGTTGCTTTGCTGTGCACCTGAAATTATCACAACAGTGTTAAGTGGCTATACCCCAATATAAAATTAAAAGTTAAAAAAATAAAGTGAACGCATCTTGTAGGAATTGCAATCAGCCCTGAGAGAGACATGGCCTGAGGGGGTGGAGGGAAAGCAGCACGTTATACACACTGCTGATAAGTGATAAGTAGGGTTAAAGAACAAATTCATTAGCTTTAAAAACTAGTTACTAGGGAATTCCCTGGTGGTCCAGGGGTTAGGACTAGGCACTTTCACCGCCGAGGGCCTGGGTTCAATCCCTGGTCGGAGAACTAAGATCCTGTAAGCCAAAGGATCTTTTTTTAAAATAATTAATTAAATTTATTTTTGGCTGCATTGGGTCTTCGTGCCTGTGTGCAGGCTTTCTCTAGTTGTGGTGAGTGGGGGCTACTCTTTGTTGCGGTGCATGGGCTTCTCACTGCTGTGGCTTCTCTTGTTGTGGAGCATAGGCTCTAGGTGCACGGGCTTCAGTAGTTGTGGCACACGGGCTTAGTTGCTCTGCGGCATGTGGGATCTTCCCAGGCCAGGGCTCGAACCCGTGTCCCCTGCCTTGGCAGGTGGATTCTTAACCACTGTGCCAGCAGGGAAGCCTGGAAGGTCAGTTCTAATGTCTTTAAAAATGTGACATTTTATTGGAAGTGCATTTTATGTTTTTGTTTTTTTGGCCGAGCCATGCAGCATGTGGGATCTTAGTTTCCTAAGATGGAATGGAACCCGTGCCCCCTGTGGTGGAAGCACAAAGTCTTAACCACTGGACAGCCAGGGAAGTCCCTGGAAGTGCATTTAAAATTTTCTGTCTTGATATTTGGAGACTCCAGTGGACTAGCTACTGTTGCCAAGGCAGTATGACTTTGGGCTATTGCAGGGATCCAAAGGGGTTTTTGTTGGTTTTTTAAAAAAATATTAACATGAGAAAAATGGAAAAAGTAAATATAGAAGCCAAATTCAGCCTCTTTTCTCTTCAAAATGCATAAAATACAGATCCTCTGGTTATATCTCTGATTAAAAAATACAAAGACTCATGAAGTGATTTTCCCAACTGGCAGAGAGACTTTCTCCCAGTCGGTAGAGCTGGTACCATCAGAGTCCTCTTCTCATTCTTTGTTCTGGATTGAGACCCCTCTGAAAATATGGGACATTGATTCTACACAATATTAACTCCTCACCTCCCAACATGTTTACCTCCAAATGGAAAAATCCTTTATGTGAATAAAGGTGGCCATCGAGGTCCAGAGTGTTCTCTTTGAGGGAACTCATGAAGAGAAGACAGAGAAACGCATGGTGCAAACCATACAAATACATTCAGTTGGGTTCCAAAAGATTCAAATGCAGATGAGAATAAAGATCCCACCACCAACCCATTTTTTTTTCTCTGTGATTATTCCTTCTAGTCAGTATAATGTAAAAGTGTTTGGTCACGAAGATGGGTTCAAATCATCTGATGATGGGAAGAATCAAAGCCTCTATTTCCTGGAATACTACATAAAACTTCTGTAGAAACAGATAACATCTTTGCTTCCTACTAACTGGAATGTGGTATTTTAAAATCAGAAGTCCAACTGCAGATCAAGAAACCCTGTAGTACAAGGCACTTTTTTTTAAAAAATAAATTTATTTAATTTTGGCTGTGTTGGGTTTTCGTTTCTGTGTGTGGGCTTTCTCTAGTTGCGGCGAGCGGGGGCTACTCTTTAACGTGGTGCGGGCTACTCTTCAACGCGGTGCGCGGGCTTCTTATTGTCGTGGCTTCTCTTGTTGCAGAGCACAGGCTCTAGACGCGCAGGCTCAGTAGTTGTGCCTCAAGGGCTTAGTTGCTCCGCGGCCTGTGGGATCTTCCCAGACCAGGGCTCGAACCCGTGTCCCCTACATTAGCAGGCAGATTCTTAACCACTGCACCACCAGGGAAGTCCAGTACAAGGCACTTTTTAATCAAAACCTCCAAAACCAGGGTCTCCTTAAGACAAACCAAGGGTTCAAACAAAATGCTACGTTGTTACCAGAGACCGGGAGATAAACAGGAAGTCTCTGAAGTGCAATGAAAATACAACTCACAAACCTCAGAGTAACGATTTTTAAAGAACTGTTTGGAAGCTCTAGGAAAGTGCCTGTCTCATGCTGGCAAGCTCGCTGGACCCCAACGGCTCCTGCTCCCAATAAATGATGCCGGGAGTGTGTCTGGAAGAATAAACATGAGACTGAGCGTTCATAGGAACGGTATAGGTTTGATGTCCATGTGCGTCTTCACACGGGAACACGTGAGCAGATCTTTAGTTCCATTCTAGGCAAGCTCCTCTCATCCGACCATTCAAAACTGCCCAGCCACTCCTACCATGGACAGATACTTCCTTTCACTGAATGCTCAGGGGAAATCACCTGGTTTGGATGCGGTTTGAGTTTGATCCTGTGACACCATCAGCATTTCCCACCAGAGATAAATGAGGAGATTCTGGCCTTTATTAGTATGCTATGAACACAGGTGTCCTGGCTGTACTTGCCAACCCTCCTTCTATTTTTATTCACCTACCTACCTGTGAGTGCCTTTGACCTACTCTGAGCTCAGACCCTTGATCTATTAGAGTAACTCTGTCAGTCTTTCTTTAAAAATGAACAGGCAATAAAATGAATTTAACCCAGAAGCAGCAGCTCAGCAAGGGAAATGAAAACATCAGAAGCACCTTTTCGGCCGAGGCCAGAGCTTCAGGGGTCCCTCCAGTCCCCTCCCCCGCCCCCTCCTCCCTGGTACTTTATCTAATAGAGGAAGGAGCACGGAGGGACTTGGCTGAATCAAGGGACCTGCGAGACTATGGATGAGTTTTAAGCCCGAGACGCAATTAAATATTATTGGAACCTACTGTAAGGGGGGCGGGGAGGGGAGGTTAGGAGGCTGAGAGGCTGAGTCCCAACGCAGCGGGTCCAGCCCCGGGACCCAGCGCAGACGAACCACCCCCACCCCGCCCCCTCGATTCCCAGCAGCCAGGAGTAGGAGCCCTGCGACTCCAGCCCGGACTCTGCGCCTCCCCCTCCCCGAGTCCCCTCAGGACGCACAAGTCGGGCCCCTTGCGCACCCCAGCCGGCCCGAGCAAGCCGGGCGGTGGGCAGGGGCGAGATGAGGGGCCGAAGTTCCCCTGGACGAAGATGCTGCGCGCAGCTCTTCCTAAAGAGCAGGGGCGGCTCGAAGCGAACCCCTGTGCCTCAAAAGTTGGTCTCGCCGGGAGGGGAGGCCCGGGGACGCGGCGCCGGGCCCGGGCCCAACTTACCTGGCGCGCGGCCCGGAGGGCGGACGGGGCTTAGCTGGCGGGGCCAGTCCAGCCCGCGGCGGCAGTTCGGCCATGGGCGCGGCCGGGCTTCGTGCCGCCCTCCCCTCGGGCGCTGGGCACTCTGCCAGGGTGGAGGGAAGAGACACCGAGCCGGGAATTCAAGCTCCGCGAGACCCGAGACCCGGGCTCCATTCTGGACGGCGGGGTCGGGGCCGCTTGGCCCGCTGTCACGTGCCCGGCCCTATTTCAGGCGCCCTGGCTTTAGGGCAGGTGCCCAGCCTTCAAATCATGTAAACCGGCTCTTCGTCTCTGAAAGGGCTCCAGGTCACTGTTTGCCCCACCAGCCTGCAACTTTAAAAGTTGTAACTTCCCCGTTGACCCCAGCGCCTAACATAGCTTCTGGCAGAAAGGCTGAGATCAGTGATTGTTCAACGCTCGGATAAGTGAGACCCTTCTCTTGGAGGAGGGGTGTGGGGACAGGAGGAAGAGGCTCAGATGGAAATGGAAGAAGGCAGTTTGGAGAGAACTCAAGAGAAAGGGCAGGGATGAACACAGCGCGCTCACCCAAATACTGCCGCTTTTACACGCTCCACTGTTCTCGACCACCAGCCCCGTTTTCCAGATGCCAACACCCACGCAGGCCTGCGGCTTGCAAACTGCAAGCCCAAGAGTCAAGCCAGGTAGTTCTGCCTCTGGAGAAACAAAGGGCAGTCAGACTGCAGACAGCCTGTGAGGCTGTGTGGCCACTGGGCCACCCGACCAGGCTGGAAGTGCCTTGTCGGAGGCTGAAGGCTGAACTCTGTCGCATCTGTGAGGTGAGGCGATTTGAGCCAGAGAGTCAGGCACCCCGTAGCCAAGCCCTCCTCTCTGGGCACCTCCTTGGGGTTCCGTCAACCCCATCCAGCCCATGCTCTCCAGCAACAAGGACGAGCTGCACTGGCTGCGCGTGGCTGGGCAGGAGTATTCTCTGCAGCACACCAGGGAGCAGGACTTTAAGATGAACGGCCGAGCCCTTTGCATCCTCACCAAGGACGACTTCCCACTCCGCTCCCCGGGTTCAGGTCAGGGTCACTCACTGGCTTCTCTGATGCAAACCGGGGGAAGCGGGGGTGGGGGTGGGGAGCTGTCTTGCTCCCTCCCTCTCCCTTCCCCATATCCATCCTAAGGCCTCTGCGTAGCATCTCCATCAGCACGAATCTTGTGACGGACATGCCAGCTGACACCTGGTCAGCAGCCTGCCCTCCCGCGCCCCCCCCCCCCCCCCCCGCTTCAGCTGACGTTCTGTATGAGTTGCTCCAGTACATCAAGACCCAGCGGCAAGCTGTGGCATGTGGGCCCTTTTTCGGAAGAGCTTTCAGGCAGAGGGTGCCCACTCAGCCCTTCCCCTGCTGCCTGGAAGGTGAGGAGGCTCTCTGAGACCCTCCCCCAGATTGGCCTCATCAGAGGGCAGAGCTTCTTCCAGGCAAAATGATGAAAGAGGCAGCATTGTGGGCCAGGCTCCCCATCTCCCCCTGCCCTGCCTCCCCAACTCTCACCCCTGCCCTCTGTGACTGTCCTCTAGTCGAGGGGCCTTGCCTCTCATCTCCCCCTTTCTCTGCTCTCCTCTCCAGCAGAGGGTTGTTTATGTGGCATCCCTCTCTTCTCCTGATCTCTCCATGGAAATTGCTCTCCTCAGGGTCTCCAGGGACCTGCACACAGGGCTGTTCATGTCACTCCCAGTCCTTACTCACTGCTACAACCTTCCAGTTGCTCGGGCCAAAACGCTGGATATCATTTTTGATTACTTTCTTTCTCTCTCATCCTCATCCCAACTGTCAACAACTCCTGCTGGCTCTACCTTCAAGATCTACCCAGAATCCAACCATTTCACACACCTGTAGTGCTGCCCAGGGTCCAGCCCCTGCCTCCTCTGGAGAACCTCCTCACTGGTCTCCTGGCTTCTGCCCTTGATCTCCTATGATCTATTCTCAACAGAGTAGCCAGAGATTCATAAGTCAGGTCATGTTACTTCTTTGCTCAAAATCTTGCAGTGGCTCTCATCTCACTCGTCAAAGCCCCAGTCCATACAACGACCTCCCTGCCCTCTGCTGTCCTCTCCCACTCCTCTCCCTCTTGCTCATGCTTCTCCAGCCACACCAGCCTCCCTGCTCATTGAACAAGCCAGAGACACCCCTGCCTCAGGGCCTTTGCACTTACTGTTCCCTCTGCCTTGCAATCTCTTCTTTACATGCCCACATAGCTCACTCATCTACCTCCTTAGGTGTCTGTTCAAATGTTATCATATCTGTGAGGCATTTCCAAGAATTCCCTATTTGCCTTGTACAGTAGTACTTTATCCCTTCCCCCCATATTGTATACTACTTCTATTTCCTTTTTTATTTTAATCATCTGTCTTCCTCCCCCTCCCTACCCCACTAGAATATAAAGCTCCATAAGGGCAGAAGCTCTTTTCAGTTTAGTGATGTGTCCCCAACATTCTTAGAACAATGCCTGTCTCATTGAAGGTCCTCCATCAATAGTTATTGGGTAGATGAAGAGGGCACCTGGGTTCTGGACCTGGCTCTGTCACCTCTTGGCATTGTGAACAATTTTACAGATGAGGGAGCAGGTTTGAGAAACTAAGTTACTTGTCTGGGAGCTAGGGTTAGCACCTGGGCTGTCTGGCCCTCACCCACACCCTCCAGTGCTTCCCTGACCTTCTAACCAGGGGCTGGGTGTGGGGAGAGCACTAGGAGTGCAGCCCCACGGGTTCCCGCGCATGTCACTGAGGGGGTCTGGGTTGGGGGAGGCTCTGGGCCCAAAGAATCGATGGTGCTCCTCTGCTTGCAGAGGGGATTGGGGCCTCCTGCAGCAGCCACCAGCCCTGGGGCTTGCCAGCTCCTTGAGCCATGTGGATGCCCATGGCCTGGCCAGCTGGCCCCTCAGCAGGCCGGAGTCCCTCAGTTTATCTCACTGTGTGGAGCTCAGCTGCAGGGCTGAGGGAGTCTCCTCCTTCCCCACGATGCCACAGGCCCCCATTGATGGCAGGATCACTGGTGAGTAGGAGGCTGTGCTCCCCTGGCACACAGGAGGGAGGTGTGCTGAGGCTAAGTCCCAGAGGGGGGTGGGTGACAAGGAGGAGGGTTATTTTGATCTGGGGAATGAGAGGGTCTGTGCTTGGCAGTGGTGTGTGGAGTAATTCTCCTGTGTGCTGGTCACAGTCTGGTCACAGCAGGCAGAAAGTGCTGCCCGGGATCGCCAAGCCCACCCTATGTCCAGGCCAGGGACGATTTACCAGTCATAGTTCAGACAGTCAGACTGGCCTAGAGTATGCCCCCTCTCCCTTTAAACCTTTATTTTTATAATTAATTTTTAAAAATTAATTTCTTTTGGCTGCTTTGGGTCTTTGTTGCTGCGTGTGGGCTTTCTCTAGTTGTGGTGAGCAGGAGCTACTCTTTGTTGCAGTGCGTGGGCTTCTCTTTGCGGTGGCTTCTCTTATTATGGAGCACGGGCTCTAGGCATGTGGGCTTCAGTAGTTGTGACTCGCGGGCTTAGTTGCTCTGCGGCATGTGGGATCTTCCCAGACCAGGGATCGAACCAGTGTCCCCTGCATTGGCAGGCGGATTCTTAACCACTGCATCACCAGGGAAGCCCCAAAACTTTATTTATTTTTAAATAGTTGAGTGTTTACTATGTGCCAGGCATGGTTCTAAGGCTTTTATTTAACCCCACAACAGCCCTCTGAGGTTGGTATTATTATTAGCCCCATTTTACAGATAAGGAACATGAGGCACAGAGAGGTTAAGTGATCTTCCCATGGGCACACAGCAGTAAGTGGCAGAATTGAAGTGTGAATCCAGGCAGTCTGACTCTAGGGCCTGAGCTCTAATCAGGTGATATACTTCTCCACATTCATTGTTAAAGGGCTGACTAACAGACAGGTAACCAGATGGACTGACAGGTAAGCTGACTGCCTTCCCAAAGTGTGTTTTCTAGTCATGGCGGGGCCACTACATTTATCCTAAGACACCACAGAGGGGGCAGAAACTTAGCTCCTGGGTTGAAAGTGACTGGGAGTCACTGAAACACAGTTATTTGATTTTAATATAATGCTTAACATTCTTAGAGCACTTACTCTGTAAAAGGCACTGTGCTAAGGGTCTTTTGGTCGATTATGTTACTTAATCCTCACATCACCCAACACGAGGAAACTATGGCTCAGAAGAAGTCCGGTAACCTGCCCCCCACGCCCGAGCCAGGTGGCCCAGGTGGGACTTAAGAGCTTGCGCCCAGGCTCCCTCTGCCACTTGCCCTTCATGATAGCACATTCGATTTTCCAGAACCTCCTGCTAGGGTGCTGGCTGGATAGGATGGATGTTACAATCCTGATTTAATAGAGATCTGGGAGGTTGAGTGACTGGGCCAGGGGCAGAGAGGGACCTGGAGACAGGGTTCCAGCCGCCAGCCACTGGCCAGTGCCCCTGCCACCTGCCCCCGGGCGAAGGGTGTTGGCTTTGGTGTCTGAAGAGCTGGGGTAGGCTCCCCATTCCGCCTGCTCCTTAGGAGCCTGGTGACTGGGTTATGTCCATACCTCTCTGAGCCCATTTCCTCATCCCTTCCTGGGGGTAAAGGTCTCCACCTGTTAGAGTCAGGATGATTGAATGAGATGAGTAATGAGGCCCCACGTGTGGCTGTTTCTGTTAGTACCGTCATCTTCACCATCCCGCTGCACGCCTGGGCCCCGGCTTCGAGAGCCCCAGAGCACCTTTCTCATGCTCGTCCTCACAGCTCCATGAAGGCGCCCCGTCTGCACCCTCTGTGCTCAACTGCAGACTGCCAGCTGCTGTGGGATTACAAGTATCAGCTGCTCTCTGACACCTGGTACGAGCCCTACATCAAGTGGGAAGACAATAATGCCAAGATCTTCTGAGTTGTGGATCCAAATGGGCTTGCCAGATTCTGGGGAAACCACAAGGTGAACCTCAGCCAGCGGGCAGGATGGTCTCAACACACATGACAGGGCAGGGGTCACAGTGGACCCCTCAGCACTAGGGGACAGGCCTCAACTGATGGGAGCTTCACCAGCAGCCCCAGAAGTGTTGGGATCATTTTTTTTCTTAAATTTTTTTTTTTGAATTTTATTTATTTAGTTTTTATACAGCAGGTTCTTATTAGTTATCTATTTTATACATATTAGTGTATATATGTCAATCCCAATCTCCCAATTCATCCCCTCACTCCCCACCCTCATTTTCCCCCCTTGGTGTCCATACGTTTGTTCTCTACATCTATGTCTCAGAAGCCTTGCAAACTGGTTCATCTGTACCATTTTTCTAGGTTCCACATATATGCGTTAATATACGATATTTGTTTTTCCTTTTCTGACTTACTTCACTCTGTATAACAGTCTCTCGGTTCATCCACGTCTCTATAAATGACCCAGTTTCGTTCCCTTTTATGGCTGAGTAATATTCCATTGTATATATGTACCACATCTTCTTTAGCCATTCGTCTGTTGATGGGCATTTAGGTTGCTTCCGCGACGTGGCTATTGTAAATAGTGCTGCAATGAACATTGGGGTGCATGTGTCTTTTTGAATTATGGTTTTCTCTGGGTATATGCCCAGTAGTGGGATTGCTGGGTCATATGGTAGTTCTATTTTTAGTTTTTTAAGGAACCTCCATATATTCTCCATAGTGGCTGTTGTTGGGATCATTTTATTTTGGGAGATTCCGAGGGACAGGTAGTTACTTCTTGAGGATGGGGACTGTCCCTGGAACTCAGGAATCTTGCCTTCTAATTGCTTAATTCCACCTTTCCTTAGCATTTGAGGCTTTCAAAGCACGCTTACATGAATTGTGCATCATTTGCTGTTAAGCCAGGTGAGGAAGCTGGTACCCTGGAGGAAGCTGGGACAGAAACCCAGGTCTCAGGCCCTGCAGAATCATCAGCTGTCAGGGCTGGAAAGGCCTGGGGATGACCGAGGCCAGCATTCCTAACGTGAGGAGTGCCCATACCTAAATGGGTGTCTGCCAGGGGACTTTAGGTGGTTTACTCCAAATTCTAATAATTATTTATTTTAGTAAGCATTAGGATTACAAAATTTAACTACTTTGTCAATCTCATGATTGACAGTGGTGATATAAAACCAGTGTGCTAGTCTATAAATAAATTCATTTAGGTTAAAAAGAGTCTTTAAAGAAAACTATTAACAATAATGATCAGGCTTCCCTGGTGGCGCAGTGGTTGAGAATCTGCCTGCCAATGCGGGGGACATGGGTTCGAGCCCTGGTCCGGAAAGATCCCACCTGCTGTGGAGCAACTAAGCCAATGCGCCACAACTACTGAGCCTGTGCTCTAGAGCCCGCAAGCCACAACTACTAAGTCCGCATGCTGCAACTACTGAAGCCCTTGTGCCTAGAGCCCGTGCTCTGCAACAAGAGAAGCCACCACAATGAGAAGCCCCGCGCACCACAGCGAAGAGTAGCCCCCGCTCACCACCATTAGAGAAAGCCCATGCACAGCAACAAAGACCCAACACGGCCAAAAATAAATAAATAAGTTAAATAAATTAAAACAAACAAACAAAAAACCAATAATGATCATCTGCAATATATAGCATCTCCTAAAATGGCACAGCATTTGATTGCCAAGCATTGCTCAGAGGGCTTTGCCTGTATTAACTCATTTAATCCTCACAACAACCTCATGGGGTGGATATTATCAGATGGGGAAACTGAGGCAGAGAGAGGCGTATCAACTTGTCCCAGTGTTTGCAGCCAGTAGGTGGCAGAGCAGAGACCTGAATCCAGACCATGTAGCTCTGGGCGCCACCCTGTTTTGTGGCCTCTGGGTAGTGCTGGTGGCTGGAAGGATGCAAATGACTAAAGTTTGGGTGTGCTTATCTGGAGGGAGGGCAACTGAGGCCCCGGGGGCAGCAATCCCATTTAGTGAGCACAGACCACGTGTTAAGCACTGTGCTAAGTGCTCTCATGGATTAACTAATTTAATGCTCACAACAAATCTGTGAGATTGATGTTTTTATTTTCATTTTATAGCTGGGGCAACAGATGCAGAGAGGTAAACAAACTTATCCAAGGTCACACAGCTGCCAAATGGTGGAGCTGGAGCTTAAATTGACACCAAAGCCCAGCCTCTTTGTCCCTACTCTGCACAGTCCACTCCCCAGGGAGAGGAAAACCTGACTTGGTCAAAGTCACACAGCTAGGTGGCAAGGCCCTCATGCTACCCCACCATGCTGTCTCTCCTACTAACTATATATTTATTTGTTACTACTCGTGCCATTTGCCATTTAAAAGCAACATGCGATTCACTCCTGGCCCATGGGTCTCAGTCAAGTAGGTGACAGAACCATCCCATTGTTTCTTCCCACACACCCCCCCCACCCCGGCCTTCCCCTGCCTTTCTCCTTCCCAATGCATGAGAACTTTCCTATTCCCTAACAGACCCCTGGGCTGAGGGGCTTAAGAAACCATCCAGTCCAACCTGCTCCCTCCCAGGCCTGGAAGGAGCAGGGTGGGGAGTAGGGGGTGATGTGGGGCTGCTTTTCCTTCCAGAAGCAGGTGAATGTGACCTATGAGAAGATGTCACATGCCTTGTGCCCCTACCATAATCTGAACATCATTAAGAAGGAACCCAGGCAGAAACTCCTGTTCAGGTGAGTGGCCTAGGGGCCAAGATGCCAGGTGGAGTGGAGCTGGGGTGGGGTGGCCTGGAAGACCTCTGCAGCTGGGGCACGGGCTGATTTGCAGCTGGGGCCTGAATTCCAGATTTCTGAAGACACCCAGGAAGATCAATCAGGACAAGGGCAACAGCAGGAGCTTCTGGAGAGCCAGGAGCAGGACAGAGTGGACTTTAAGGAGGAGATGCTGGAAGTCTCTCTGTGAAGGACATGTGGACTCCAGACACCGGGCACCAACAGGTCAGAGACTGAGTCTCCCACGAAGGCAGCTAGCTGTTCCTCCCTCCTCCCAGGGCAGCAGGGAACCCCAGCTGGGTTTTGCACTCTCGGATCAGAGCTGGTGTCTCAGACCTCAAAGCTGCCGCCTGGGGACCTGGAACAGCTGAGAACCGGCAGGCCTCACCTCCAGGACACTGTGGGGGCATTCTTTGGATAGGGCAGCCCTGGTTGCTAAGTGGGAGCACAGGGAGTGAACTTTCTCCCTACCCTGCCCCTTAGTACCTGCCCAGCTCAGGAGAGGAAGCCAGTCGCTGAGCGAACATCCAGCCCAATTCCTTCAATTTACGGAAGAAGGAAGCAGAAGTCCCTCACTGAGCCTCAGTTTTCCTCATCTGCAAAATGGGCATGCTCATGAAAACCACCCTCAGGGGGCTGGTGCATGAAATGGAAAAAAGAATTACTGCTTTGTCAACCTTAGTAATGATAACAATGATGATGCCTGACAGTTAAGTGCTTACCATGTGCCAGGCCTTGTGCCAAGGGTTCTACCTATATTTTATCTCATTCAATTCACATACCAACCACCGGAGGTTTAAAGATGGGGAAATGGAGGCAAAGGCTTGCAGAGCTGGGATGCTTCTCTCGAACCCAGTGCTGTGACCTGTTTTCTTTTAGTGCCTCTAAATGTGATGGGCACTTCTCAAGCAGAGGCCATAGCCCTACCTCTCTGCCCTCAGCATCTTCATAAACAGTTTATTTCACCTGGCCCAACTCCCTTGTCCTCAGTTTTCAGTCCTTGGCGACTCTGATCATGACCCAGTAAAGATCGCCCACGCCGCCCACATCCTGGCTTCCTATGCTCCTATACCCGTATCTGCCAATTGACCTTGGGCAAGTTATTCTATCTCTTTGGAGCCTCATGTTTCTCATCTGCAAAATGGGGATGCTATTCCTAACCTGACATCACAGGATTCCCAGAAAACTTGAATAAGACCGTAGTTGTGAAGTACGTGACTGCCGTCCGTATAAGGAGTTAAGAAAACTCTGCAAACGCAAAGCTGCTCTAAAGCATGAAAATGCCTCTGCTATTGGTTCAGCTTCTCCTCGATGCTCCCCAGCCCCCCAGGTACCTCCTGATGGGGTCAGAGCCTCTGCCCTTGCAACCCCGGGGAAGCTGGCGGAGAAAGGGAAGGGAGTGTTTTCAGTTCATTGAAAACAGAACTTCCTGGATTCGCATCTTCTTTTCTGGAAGGAGGAAACCACCTTTGCCTCTTGCCTCCAGCAGGTCAGGAAAACACCCCCACCGGCCACCCCCATCTGGCTGGACCTGATCTGGCCTTGGGTCACTGTAGCCGAGAAGCTGATTTGGGATTCAAAGCTGTGACTGCTCATAAGCAGGGAAAATCCTGGCTTAGTCCCGTCTTGGGCCCTGGACAATTCCACACTAGAAGAGGCCAGGCAGGGGCCTTGGCCAAAAGGTTTAGCAGGAAAATCCTAGGCCCCTTTAGTCTTCCTGAGACTGTTCCATCTCCTTGACTTTGCTCCAGGATGAACCCATGCCCCATAGCTTTTCTCATCATCCCCAGCCCAGAACTACATAAGTGGACTGGGAGGGACCATCGAAATCAACTTGTCCAGCCTCTCCTCTTACAGACAAGGCAGCTGAGGCCAGAGAGGGGGAGTGACATGCCCAAGGACATACAGCCCAGCTCAGCATGCTGCCTCCTCACGGTGCCTCATTTCTAATTGTCTCGCATCTCATGGGTCCAAGACGTAGAGGTTTAAATGAGAGGATGGAGTCATAAGTCACTTCTTCCAGTTATGATGTTGGCATCTGCCTGCTGTTGTGTTAATGGTTGTCAACAGCTGCATATCCCAAAGACTATGTCTTTACGGCGGTGGGGGGAGGGGGAGTGTTAAATCTCCCCCAACGCTGGGACCGTTGGGGCCAGGAGTGAGAAGTGGGCTTGAGCAGAGTCCACCACCCCAGACCCCAGATCCCTGGACTCTCCACTCAGCTCTGGACTGAGCTGCACCCCGTTTCTCCAGGAACTTTAGGCCCTGGTCTGGGATGGATGCCTGGGTGCCAGGAATAAAGGGATTCATTCAGCCTTTCCTTCCATGAACATTAATTGAGCACCTCCTGTGTACCTGGCACGAAAGGAAGCTCTGGGTTTCTATCCATTTTTTACACAATTAAATTCCTGAAAAGTGGGGGGGGGGGGGTGTCACTGAAAACAACATATATCAAGATGGACTTCCTCACAAATCATCTTAACAAGCAGGAAGTAGAGTCCCATGGTTTGAAAAAGTAGCCAGCCACGTCCTTTTTTGCCAGATTACATTAATGTCAACAGGAAATAAAGAGTTTATGAAAAAAAAGTGAGTGTATTAAGAAGGTCATGATACAAGTCCCTGTCTCCATCCAGTCAAGCCATTTACAGCACTAACCCAGGAGCATGGGCTCCATCATGTCCACCTTCTCCTTATGTGGATTCTTTTTTTTTTTTTAAGATTTTTTTTGATGTGGACCATTTTTAAAGTCTTTATTGAATTTGTTACAATACTGCTTCTGTTTTATGTTTTGGTTTTTTGGCCACAGGGAACGTGGGATCTTAGCTCCCCAACCAGGGATCAAACCCGCACCCCCTGCATTGGAAGGCAAAGTCTTAACCACTGGACCACCAGGGAAGTCCCTCCTTATGTGGATTCTTGCCAACAAAGTCTTTTTCTCTTGAAAGAAAGCTCCAGATCTAGCACTTCCCCCCACCCCACAGCTTTACTGAGACATGATTGACGTATAATGTTGTGCAAGTTTAAGGTGTACAATGTCCAGCACTTTCTCCCATCCTAGTGGCCCTGCCACGTCTCAAGGCTCTTACTGCAGGAAGCCTGGGCTGATGCTGGTGACCCAACGTCTTTCTCATGCAGGATCCTAGTTGTGACAGCCTTTCTTGGCTTCTTCCTCTGGTTCCTCCCTATAGTGTTAATCTACATTTTCTAGTCAAGTGCTCTCTTAAGTTTTATAGAGACACACAGAAAACACACACACTTACAGAGCAAGGTCCTGATGCCTCCAAGCCGTCCGGGGTCTGGTGGTGAACGTGAAGGTGGCCCAGGCTCAGGAGGAGCCCTGCGCAATGCTGGTGTCAGGTCCCCTTGGTCCCCTCCTCCACACTGGTTTGACCACTCAGTTTGATGACCTCTGAACTAAGCCACTCCTGGGACAGCCCCAAGATTTGGGTGGGGAGTTTTGAAGTGGGTTGGCCTGAAATCAGAATGTGCATGTTTAAAAAATATTTTTAGTTTTTAAAATTTTATTTATTTATTTAGGCTGCACCACTCAGCATGCGGGATCTTAGTTCCCTGACCAGGGATCGAACCTCTGCCCCCTGCAGTGGCAGCTTGGAGCCTAATCACCTGACTGCTGGAGAAGTCCTCAAAATATGTGAATCGTGATCTTAATTTTTTAAAGTCCCTAATGCTTGTAAATTAACTGCTCCTATGGGGAGGGCTGGGGGTGGTATACAAAGGAGAGTTGGGCCCTGCCCTTGGGAAGTTCACACATCAGTGGGGGAAGCAGAAGTAGCTGATGAGCGGACTTTGTTGCAGTCCCCAGGGGGAGGTCACTGAGAGGTGAATGTGGAGAAAGCAGTGGCTCTGGTGAATTCTGCTTGGGGGGCAGGGGCAGGGAGAGTGTCCTAAGGAGATCACACAGGCTTCTGCTCTGTTTTTCTCCTTCCCTTTTGGAGGGGTGAAATCTGGAGGTGCAGTGTGGAGGAGGGCCTTCTGATCATGAGGGGTCAGGGAGAATGTGGAGTGCAGGGCAAATGGGAGCAGGGCAGACTGCAGAGGCCCATCCCTGCGGGAGGGCAGGGGGGGTCCCTGAAGTTCATGCTGGGGTCAGCCTGGCTCACTCAGACAGGGAAGCAGACCAGGATGGGGGCTGAGACCCTGAGAGGGTGAGGAGAGAGCCTTTAGGAAGAGGGAGGGGGCCATCCTGTGTCTGACCCATGAGGCATGCAGGGGGAAACTCCCAACAGCACCACCTGCGCATAACTTATTTCATGCGGCAGCTGATGCTATGAGGATATAATACATTGCTTGAAGCCCGTCCACAGGGAGAATTCAGTTGTTCACCCAACAGACTTTACTGGGAAGCGCGGTCCCAGGCCCTGTGCTGGCCCTGTGCACCATGTCACAGGAGCCCGACTGGCCTCTGACACCCAGATCTAGGCTTGGGATGGACAGTTTATTAAAACTGTGCTCTTTTCTCAGGAATGAAGTGAAACTGGAAGGAGAAATGGTGACAGGAGCAGCTGGCCGGGGATGGCGGCACGTTCTCCGTAGGGGCAGCTGAGCCCTGTGGTTCACTGCCCAGAGCAGAGTCTGAGGTGGGAGCTGGGGCCCATTTCAGGGTTTTAGGAGGGATGAGCAGAATCCAGCACTCACCTCAGATGGAGCTGCACTGGCCCACTGACGCTCAGATGTTTTCACGTCTGTTCACATTAAATGAACTTCGTGTGGTAAGGCTAATGCATGGAGCTCATCATGGCTTCTACCGGCAGTTACAGAGGCCTTTGATGATAATAAATGATACAGTAAGATAATAAACAAATAATAGTGTGACAAACATAATGAAAATATGCACTTTGGCAGACAAAATCAGAATCTGAAACCCATGTAGCAAAAACATGGAGGTTTTTTTGTTTTGTTTTTTTACTTCTAGGCAAAGACAATTCAAGGTCACTCCCAAATACAAAGATGAGTGGAATGAACAAATGAGCCTCCTCCTGCACCCTTCCCCCGCCCTCAGGTAGCTTCCCAGTTTGTCATCCCAGGAATCCGGAATAAAGTGTGGGAAGGACGCGTTCCCTCCAAATCCAGGGATATGCCTCAGCAACTCCTGAGTCCTGTTAATAAGTCCTCCCTGTACTAGTGACCTCTCTGACGCCTGCTGGTGCCTGGCCCAGTGCAGAGCGCCCCCCTGATTTCTCACAAACCCTGTGGTCTAGTCTGGTTTCACTGGTTAGGATTCTAGGGACACTCAGGCTGCAGGCTTCTCTCCGTGGAAGAGCCTGCAGTTTAAAACCATGTTCACCAGGTGGCGCAAAGCCTCTTGTGTTGGTGTTCGGGCCACTTTCTGCTGAGTGTCTGTTCTGTGACAGAGCATGCCCGCCCTCTCCTACTAAGATGTGAGTACAACTCTCCAGCTCAGGCATGCTCGGTAAGGAGACATCCAGCCCCTGCTTGAATACAGGGACGGGGAGCTCACCACCTCTCTGGGCAGAGTTAGTAGCAGGAGTGAGGGTGGAATTGAAGGTACCAAAAAGCTACTTGTTCAGTGATGTCACCCACCCTTTCCCAACCAGCAGGGCAATGGTTTCTGAAATTCCTAGATTCCCAGTCTCTTTGTTGGGAGTAACTTATCTGCTTTTCTTATCACCTTTTCTCTGAGTAGTTTACCAACTTTCTGAGCAGAGGCCAGAGGTGTGTCAAAAGTCTATCTACCCTCACCCACACACTCAGCCACTGATTTGGAATCAAAAGGCCTGAGGCTCCCTCAGTTCCCTGGTGGCTTTTAGTGAAGTCAGCCTCCTGGGCCTGTTTCTACATCTGTAAAATGAGTAACAGCATCTTCTGCCCTACTTGCCACATATTCTTGAGAAACTTCAAATGAAATAATGTATTCATTTACTTCACAAATATTTATTAAGCACCTACGATACACTAGGCACTGTTCTAGAAACTGGGGAATACAGTGGTAACCAAGACAGATGAGTAAGTGATAAACACAGCATATGGTGTCAGGTGGTGATAAGCACCATGAAAGAAAGTAAGACAGAGTTAAGTGAAGGGGCCAGTTTTAAATTGAGCTGCCAGAGATGTGAAACGCTTGTGAAAGTAGAAGCAAGTCATCGTCACGTAGTACATCAACTTTCCCCCTGCAGTCTGCTATTTATTTATTTTTGGCTGTGTTGGGTCTTCATTGCTGTGCATGGGCTTTTTCTAGTTGTGGTGAGCGGGGGCTACTCTTCGTTGTGGTGCGCGGGCTTCTCATTGTGGTGGCTTCTCTTGTTGCAGAGCACGGGCTCTAGGTGCACATGCTAAGTAGTTGTGGCGCACGGGCTTAGTTGCTCTGTGGCATGTGGGATCCTCCCGGACCAGGGCTCGAACCCGTGTCCCCTGCAGTGGCAGGCGGATTCTTAACCACTGCACCACCCGGGAAATCCCTGCCTGATCCCTTGTATTTGGCCTATGGTTCCCACCATAAAAGTCACGCCTGATATAGTCAATGTTGTTAGTTTCTGTTATGTGCAACAAAACTCAATCCTAATAGGTATGAATCATGCAGACGGGAAGGCCGGGAGGAGAAGACCAACATGGCCCAGGACTATCCCTCTCTATCCCCCTCCTTTGCCCATGGGGGAGCCACAAGATAAGACCAATGAGATCATAAAGTCTCCTGAACAGACCTTAACGTTCCAGGTTACTCTAAACACCCCAACTCAAGGAAGCCCTGTGTATTGTTCACAGTGCTCTGGCTGGAAAGCCCTAGGGTTCTAAATATGGCCCTTGAAATCCCAGTAATTCTGATCAGGAAGGGATTTCCCCTCAGTCAGATGATTGCCCACTCCAGCCAGTGACATGCTTAGGTTCTCAACCTGTGGCATGGGATGGGGGTGGGGTGCATATCAGGTTCTCAGCAAGGTTGCAGGATACAAGATCAATCTACAAAAGTTAACTGTATTTTTATAAACTAATAATGAACATCTGAAAATGAAATTTAAAAGCAATTCTATTTACAGTAGTATCAAGAAGAATAAAATATTTAGGAATAAACTTAAACAAAGTGCTAGAGATATACTCTGAAAACTACAAAGCATTGTTGAAAGAAATTAAGGAAGACCAAAATAAATGGGCAGGGACTTCCCTGGTGTCCAATAGTTAAGACTCTGCACTCCCAATGCAAGGGGCCAGGGTTGGATTCCAGGTCGGGGAACTAGATCCTGCATGCATGCCGCAACTAAGAAGTCTGCATACTGCAACTAAGAAGTCCACATGCCACAACTAAAAAAGATCCTACATGCCACAACTAAGATCTGTTGCAGCCAAAATAAATAAATAAATAAAATGAATTTTTTAAAATGGGCAAACATCCCATTTTCATGGATGGGAAGATTTAATATTGTTAAGGTGGCAGAACTCCTCAAATTGACCTATAGATCCAGTACAATCCCTATCAAAATTCCAACCATTTTTTAGAGAAATGGAGATGCTGATACTAATAGTCATATGGAATTGCAAGTGACCCCCCAATAGCCAAAACAATCTTGAAAAGAAAAACAAAGTTGGAGGACCCACATTTCCTGATTTCAAAACTTACTGCAAAGCTACAGTAATCAAAACAGTGTGGTACTGGCATACTGATAGACATGAAGATCAATGGAATAGAATTGAGAGTCCTGAAAAAATAAATAAATAAAAGAATTGAGAGTCCTGAAATAAACCCATACATCTATGGCAACTGATTTTCAATAAGCATGCCAAAAGTATTCAGTGGGGAAAGAATAGTCTCTTCAACAAATGGTGTTGAGAGAAATGGATATCCACATGCAAAAGAATGAAGTTGTACCCTTACTTCACACCATATACAAAAATTAACTCAGAATGTATCAAAGACATAAATATAAGAGCTAAAACCATAATACTCAGAAAAAAATTAGGAGTAAATCTTCATTACCTTGGATTAAGTAAGAGTTCCTTAAATATGACAGTAAAAGCACAAGCAACACAAGAAAAAAAATTGACACATTAGACTTCATTAAAATTTAAAACTTTTGTGCTTCAAAGGATACCACCAAGAAACTAAAAAGGCAACACAAAAATTGGAGAAAACATCTCCAAATCATGAATCTGACAAGGGACTTGTATCCAGGATAAAGGAAGAATTCTTACAACCTAATAAAAAAAAAGGCAAATAGCCCAATTAAAAATTGGGCAAAAGACTTAAATAGATGTTTCTCCAAAGAAGATATAAAAATGGCCAATAAGCACATGAAAAGATGCTCAACATCATTAATCATAAGGAAAATGTAATCAAACCACAATGAGGAGCTTCCCTGGTGGTGCAGCAGTTGAGAATCTGCCTGCCAATGCAGGGTACATGGGTTCGAGTCCTGGTCTGGGGAGATCCCACATGCTGTGGAGCAACTAGGCCTGTGTGCCACAACTACTGAGCCTGCGTGTCTGGATCCTGTGCTCCGCAACAAGAGAGGCCACAGCAGTGGGAGGCCCGCGTACCGCAAAAAAAAAAAAAAAAAAAAAAGACAGACAATAACAAGTGTTGGAGAGGATGTGGAGAAGTTGGAACCCTCATATATTGCAGATATGCAGCTACTATGAAAAAACAGTTTAACATTTTCTCAAAAAGCTAAAGTAGATTTACCATATGGTCCAGGAATCTCATTCCTAAGCATATAACCAAGAGAATTGAACATTTATGAATATATATATATACACACACACAAATGTTCATAGCAGCATTATTCATAAAGCCCCTCCCCCCAAAAAAACCCCAACCCAAAGAAACAAACAACTGAATAATGGATAAACAAACATGGCATATCCACACAATGGAATATTATTTGGCCACGAAAAGGAACAAAGTTCTGATACATGCTATAACATGGATGACCTTGAAAACATTATGCTAAGTGAAAGAAGGCAAATACAAAAGGCTACCTATTGTATGATTCCATTTATATGAAATGTCCAGAAGAGGCAAATTCATAGAAATAGACAGTAGATTGGTACCTGCCAGGGGCAGGAGGGAGGAGGAAATGGCAAGTGACAGCTAATGGGTATGGAATTTCTTTTCAGAGTGATGAAAACATTCTGGAATTTGACAGTGGCAATTGACACACAACTGTATGAATATACTAAAAACTGCTGAATTGTACACTTTAAAATGGTGAACTTTATGGCATCTGAATTAGAGCTCAATAAAGGTGTTACTAAAGAGAAAAAGAGTTTATGAGCAAATAGAGCCCCTGTGTAGAGTGTCAGTTTCCTCTAAGAGAGCAGCAGGTCAGGGGCACTTTCCTAGGGATACAGGAGTGGGACACAGCATAAAGGTTAAAACCCAGACTTTGAATCCTGATTGTTGTGAGTTTGAATCCTGCTTCCACCTCTTGTGAACTGTGAAATGTTAGGAAATTGACTGTGAGTCTCTCATCTGTAAAATGAAAATAATCTCTACTTTGTAGGGTTCTTATAAGGATTAACTTCATGGTAGCTTATAGTATTCAATAAATGATAGTTATTTTTATTATTATTTTCTCTTGGACACAGAGGAAGGAGGTCTCTGGAAGGAAACTCTGGCCTTGGATGAAAAATGGGAAGAAGAGGCCCAGTTTCAATAAATAGACAAACAGACTTCAGGTTAGCTTGGGCTAAAGGCATATGAAGGGCCCTCTCCAGGCATGGTGAGTGGTCAGTGTGGGTCCAGGAGGATGATTGAAGAGAGAAAGAGTACAGATACTCAGCCTCCCACTACTACTGCCAGGTCTCTGGGTTAGAACTAGGAGACAAATTGGATAAGTTATTATCACATTCTGTTGCCACAACTTTTCTCCCTTATTATTGGGAAGTGGCTGGGAGCTGCTCTGCATTCTCAAATTAGACGTGAACACCAAAATCAGCCCAGGTTCCCCTTGGCTGAGCTGGTCATTCCACATTCAGATAAACAGCAGCAGCTGATGATTAGGACCAGCATTTCAGAGGGGCTGAATGTTTTCTTCTCATCAATATTTGATTCGTGTGGAATAACAGATGGTTATCTCATTCTTTGCACGCTTTAGGTACTTTTCAAATTTCCTACAGGGACGAGGTATCTGATTAAAGTGCTATTAGGAAAATCATAATAAGCGTGATTCATGCCTGCACTGCCATTTGTCTAGACTTTTCTTTCTCATATCTCACGTGGCTCTATCAAGACAAGTATTTGTGAGCAGTATCAGTCAGGGTTCAATTGGAGGAAAACAGAAACTATGTCAGCTAATTTTAGCAGAAAATGAATCAGAGGTTTACAATGTCATTGGAAGGGCTGGAGGGGTGGGTTCCGGGTAGAACCTCCAGCAATGTTCCAGAACACCACCACCAGAAAGCAACATGCTGGAATCCTGCTGCTAAAAAGTACACAGCTTCTCTTAATCTTGCTTGTTCCAGCAGCAGCTAAATCCACAGAAAGATCTGGGAAATGTACTTTTCAGTTTTCCAGCCTATGCAGTAGAGGAAGAGACCCTTGGAGGAGGTTGGGATGAATGTGAATGGGGTCAATCATCAGGACAAACAAGATTTTAATATTTAATAAAATTTAAATAAATTTAACATTTAATACATTAAAGTACATTTAACTTTGCTCAGTACTTACTTGAGGTAAACAACTGATGGTCCTTTTTTTGTGTATCTGTGTAAAATTTGTATCTGCAGCGTGAAATGACTTTTTCCCATCTGTGAAGTCTATAAATTTACCCCTGAAGCCCTATCTGTGACACAAGCCCTTGAAATGTGGAGAAGTGGTTTCCTTTGAGAAGTGCTCATATCTAACTCTAAGTGCTTTGCATTTGGCTGACACTGAAGTGAATAATTGCTTTCTCTACAGGAAGTGAGAAACTCTTGTGCGTTATGGGAAGCAAGAGCTTCCTTGCATTCTCTTGAGAATAATGAGCACTTCCTGGAGGAAACAATATAACTTGATAAGTTGCATATTTTTTTTCAATTAAAGAACCAGCTACTCAAGCATAAACTCAGAGTCCAAGAAGCATCTGAGAAGATGCCTAGCTTCACTAATAATCGAATAATTCAAACAAGAGTGAGTGACTGATGGATTGACAGCAATGAACAGGCTCAGTGGTGTCGTAAGTGGGAAGAAGCAGCCACATTCACAAACCACAGCTGGAGGTGTGAAGAGGTGCAAAGTTTTGGAAGGGAATTCGGTAGAGTCTACTAAAGATTTAAACGTGTCTCCCTTTTAACCCAGCCATTCTATTTCTAAGAATATACCTTTCAGAAATGTTCTCACATAACACAAAAATATATCTAAAGAGAGATTCTCCGAAGCACTGGGTTACAATCACAAAAGCTTGGAAAAATCCAAATGACTAGCAATGGGATTTGGATAAATAAATACAATGAAATACTATGCAGCTAATGTAAAGAAAAGCAGATCTGTAAGTAGTGACGTGGAATGGACATGTGGACCCCAGGTGCAGGGCTGGGGGTCTCTTGGTCATTTGCCAAATGTTGATGCTATCCTTGTCTACGAATGTTTGAAATTGGTAAAACCGTGATTCAGAGAACATGGCACAGCGAGGCTTAGGTTTGGTTATATAATTTTTATAAACTGTATCAAGGAATTAAACTAAAAGCATGGGATATTCGCTAGTCTTCATGTCTTCCACTAAGTCATGAGAATTTTACTTACCTCTCAGTGCCTCAAGTGAAAAAGGAAAAGTTGAACTTGGATGTCCGAATTGTCAACCACCTTGGGTTTAAAAGAGGAAGGGGTGACCTAGCTGTGGACAAGCCGATTCGGGCCCACCCCCTTGTCCCCCCCCCTCCCCCGTGCTTGCCTAAGTTGAGTTGGGAGTGGGGGCTGGGAGTTCCACTCCAGCTTTTGAAAATTTCAAGGAGAAAAGTTAATCTGCAGAAGGCTGAGGAGCCAGTGTGTGTAAAATGAAATTTTCTTCATGTCACCTTGCGTGGGAAATACAGGGACATTGCTGAACACCCCTCCCGAGTATTGACTGTTTCTTGGAGTTCTGAACCCTTTCACACACTGAGTTAAAAAAAGAAACTAACTGGGGCTTGGAAGGGAGAAGGGGGTCTTCCCTGCTCTTTGGCCAAAAACTCCCTTAAGACAATGTTTATTGTGGAACCACCACCACAAGAACATCTAGGGGGAAAAAAAGCAAGTTGTGGAACAGTATATATTGAATGCGCCCATCTGTGAAGATGATGATGATAATAATAATAAATGAGACTATGCTATTTTCTATTAAAAGTATCCCAGAAGAGCATATTCAAAACAGCGACTCTCTCCCACGTGTCGGGGTGTTATGGGGTCCCTGGTGTTTTAAGTCTCATACACAGATATGCATTATTATAGCAGTGCAACAGCTCTGCTTTCAAAGTCTGTCCTGGATAGCTCATTTTCTGGTTCCCTGGTGGAAGTAGAGTGATCTTATCAATTGAGAGCACAGTCACCTGCTAATGCGAAGGTCCACCTATTCCTTGAAACACAGCTCCTTCTGGGTTGGATCCTAGTGCCTGAAATCCCACCATCTGATAAGTTTCCCCAGGGAATTTCAGGACAGTCAGAAGAGACTGGCCCTCAAGTCTCACCTTGTGGGCAACCTCTGCAGGTGGAAACCTGGTCCTACACCATACTTAAGTGGAAGGTCAGCGCTGACTAAGAATGAAAGTCACTAAGGGCAGAAAAAAGCTGTCAGTAACACTCTAGGGATCAAATTTGGCTTTAGTTTCCTCAGTACTGGTTTCACATTTTTTATTTCAAGATGAATTATTTTCTCTTTTATTTCATTTTATTTGCTTATTTTTTAGAGCCCATAAAGGGAACACTTTGAAAGTAGCAGGATGGCACTGTCATCCGTCTGTCACGCACCCCTTCTGCTGGACAGGCAATTAAAGTGAGTGCCCCTAAGTGCTTCCTCCAGCAGGAAGAGGACTGTCCCAGTGGGTTCCTGACTCAAAGGAGATGGGCAGCTGAATCGTGAACCTGGATCAGAGTTAGCTGGGTAGGGGTGCCGGCACCTGGAGACCCTGGAGACTGCTGAACAGCCGTCTGCGAAAGACTGTATATTAGTTCCCTGTAGCTACCGTAACAAATTGCCACAAATGTGGGGGCTTAAAATAACCAATTTATTCTTTCACAGGAGACCAGAGGTCCAAAATCAAGGTTTCAACAGGGTTGGTTCCCTCTGGAGGCTCTGAGAGAAACTCCATTCCGTGCCTTTCTCCTAGCTTCTAATGGTAATCCTTGGCATCCGTTGGTTTGTAGATGCTTCATGCCAATTTCTGCCTCCATCTTTACGTGGCCCTCTTCCCTCTGTGTATCTAAAATAGCCTTCTGCTTTTCTCTTGTAAGAACACCTGTCATTGGATTTAGGGCCCACTCTCAATCCAGGATCTCTCATCTTGAGGTCCTTAACTTAATGACATCCACAAACACTTTTTCCCATAGGGTCACATTCACAGATTCCAGGGGTTAGGACTTGGACATATCCTTTTGGGGGTCATTGCTCAACCCACTAAAGAGAGGGATCCACTGGGACTGAGGACAGTTGCTGCTCTCATTGCCCTTCGAGCTGCTGCAATTATTCCTGGCATGTTGCAAATCTCTCTTTGCCTAATAATTTGCATAACCTCCTATCTGTAAAAGAGGTCCCAGCTCCTGGGGACTAAACTGCATCATTTCAGTCTAGACCTGGCAGGAAGATGGGTGTAATGAAGCCCATTTGCAAAGGAAACTGGGATGCTGAATGGAAGGAGAAATAGACAGGCATCTGGGGTCAAGCGGCCAGCTCCTGAGGAACAGGGCCATCTTGAAACTCCTCTCTTCCCCTCTGCTTATTGTCACTCCCAGGCCTTGTCCTCCCCATGAACCCTCCCAGATGGGAAGATTTGATTTGGGTTTGTTCAGTGGCCAGAAAGCCAGAGCCACTGCTTGGCATTCTCTTTGGGAGGGAGGTTGTGACAGACAGGGCCCAGCTCACAGCCAGAGTTTCTCAGGGTGACATGTTTGAGACCCCATGTGGATAGGAAGGAAGCTTCCTGTGAGACATAGCAAACTGGAAGCTGTCACTGGGGGAGATACTCCAGGAATCCTCCCTTCAAACCCTCTTTGCTAAAGGGGCAAGCCATTTCTATAATTTGCCCGGTGGGGACCGGCCAGGGAAATACTGTTAACTAATTTTCAGTAACAGGGGATTTCCCTGGTGGTGCAGTGGTTAGGAATCCGCCTGCCAATGCAGGGGACACTCGTTCGATCCCTGGTCCTGGAAGATCCCACGTGTCGCGGAGCACCTAAGCCCGTGCACCACAACTACTGAGCCTGCGCTCTAGAACCTGTGAGCCACAACTACTGAGCCCGTGTGCCACAACTACTGAAGCCTGCGCACCTAGAGCCTGTGCTCCGCAACAAGACAAGCCACAGCAATGAGAAACCCACACACTGTAACAAAGAGTAGCCCCCGCTCACCGCAACTAGAGAAAGCGCGTGCACAGTGATGAAGATCCAACGCAGCCAAAAATAAATTAATATAAAAAATGTCAATAACAGGATACATAAATAATACACATTTACTATAGAAAAGTGGCAAAGAATAAAAAAAAAAATCTATAATTCCAAAGGAAAGGTATCTAAAATATTTAGGTGGTTGTATTTCCATTAAAACACACACACACACACACACACACACACACACACTCTCACACACACACACACACACACACACACACACACACACACACGGGCTTCCCTGGTGGCGCAGCGGTTGAGAGCCCGCCTGCCGATGCAGGGGACACGGGTTCGTGCCCCGGTCCGGGAAGATCCCACATGCCGCGGAGCGGCTAGGCCCGCGAGCCATGGCCACTGAGCCTGCACGTCTGGAGCCTGTGCTCCACAACGGGAGAGGCCACAACAGTGAGAGGCCCGCGTACCGCAAAAAAAACCCAAAAAAACACACGTGTAGGGTGTTCCCTGATGGTCCAGTGGTTAGGACTCGGCGCTTTCACTGCCATGGCCCTGGGTTCAATCCCTCCCTGGTCAGGGAATTAAGATCCCACAAGTCAAAAAAAAAAAAAAAAAGAAATTAAGAGGCCCCTTGTCATGGGGCTTAAAAACAAACAAACAAACAAAAACTAAAAAACTCATGTGTATGTTTTAACATCATTTGTATTACTCTGCATATGCAGTTTTATATCCTGATTTTTTTACTTAATGTTGTGTCATAACATATATAAATGAAAGTAAACTGTGTTTATGAGGTGGTGTTAAACACTGACAATGAAGTTAAATGTTTATTATGTGCTTGTTGATTACTTTTAAATTTGTATTTATTTTTGCATCCTTTATAAAATAAGGAGAGTATTGCCTGTATTATTCATTGCAAATAATTTTTTCTAGTTTGGTTATTTGTCTTTTAACCTTTTATGGTGTTTTTGATGGGCAAAAGTTTATAACTTTGACTTGTAAATTCTACCATTCTGTTCTTATGTGATTACTCTCATTATTGTTTGTTTTTGTTTTTATTTCAACATTCTTTTATTGAACCATGTATACTAGTGTAATATAAAGAAACCATAAGAGTTTACAGGAAGATTACCAAGACTGATGTCATTAATTCAACATGAGGCTTCATATACTGAAAACAATTCATCTTCATTATAGAGCATAGAACCTTAAATTTTTGAAAAGCTAAATAAAGCAGTCTCCCTAACTTCAAATCTGTTCCATGAACACGTCTTGCATAATCATCTGACATAATTTTAGGTGCTATACTAACAGCAAATAATTTAACAATAACTTTAACAAAACAATTTTAGCCAAAAAAAAAACAGTATAAAATTCTGGTCAGTCGTATTTTTTTTTAGTGATGTGGTAAAGGCTATAAATTATTGAGTTCCCTGCCCCCTGAGGATCTGGAGTATCCCTGTATGCAATCAAACAATGTAAGTATAAAATGTTATTGTTAAACTATTAATTGCATAAGGAAAAAACATAGACTTCACTATAGCAAAGATGACTACTAGCTTTGGTTACTATTAGATTCAACCATCATTCATTCACCAAATTTTCTGAGTACCCACTACAAGCCTGGCACTATTCTAGGCACTGGGGATACAATGAACAAAAACAATAATAGTTTTTAATCATCATGGGACTTGCATTCTGCTGTGGGAAATAGAGAAAAACAAACACAAAAAAATAAGAATTGTAAGTGTGGTAAATGCTATTAAGGAGACAAACAAGGCTTTGCTATAGTCTTTGAAAGCTGAATTGTGGAATCCTAAAACCTAAAAATAAAAAATTCATGAAGAGTTACATCAGGATGACATAGATTCTGGGACTTCCCTGGTGATGCAGTGGTTAAGAATTCGCCTGCCAATGCAGGGGACATGGGTTCGAGCCCTGGTCCGGTAAGATCTCACATGCCGTTGAGCAACCAAGGCCATATGCCACAACTACTGAGCCCACGTGCCACAATTACTGAAGCCTGCGTGCCTAGAGCCCATGATCCGCAACAAGAGAAGCCACCGCGATGAGAAGCCAAGCACCACAACGAAGAGTAGCCCCGCTCACAGCAATTAGAGAAAGCCGGCATGCATCAACAAAGACCCAACGCAGCCAAAGGGAAGGAAGGAAGGGAGGGAGGGAGGGAGGGAGGGAGGAAGGAAGGAAGGAAGAAAGGAAGGAAGAAAAAGATGACCTAGATTCTACAGAGCTTTGCTAATGTATAAGAAAACTACAGACACTGCCAGTGAAAACAGAGATCAATCTTTCATTGTCAAAGCTATTGGATGGCATTACTTGGCAATATAGTATCCTCAGAAGATAATTAACCTCACAGTTCCACAGAGTTAAAAAGCATGTAAACATGATACTAAAAAAAAAAAAAAATTTAAGAGGCGCTTAAGGAGACAGGACAACCAAATGTAATGTGGTATCCTGAAGGGAATGCTGAAGCAGAAAAAAACAAAAACTAAGGAAGTCTGAATAAACTACAGATTTCAGTTAATAAAGTATCAATATTGGTTCACTAATTATAACAAATGTACCATACTAATGTAAGATGTTAATAATGGGAAACTGGGTGGGGCTATCTGCATAATCTTAATTTTTCTGTAAATCTTAAACTGTTCTAAAAACATCAAGTATACTTAAAAAAACATATATAAGATGGCTTCAGGAATTACAGTGGAAGGGAGGGGAGTTAGTAAAGACTTAAAGAAATTAAGAAATGAGAAGCCATAAAACTCTGCAATGTGAAATTAAAATATAACTCAAGAAATTCAAAGAAAACCTGCAGATACTTAAGTTATGATCTCTATTCATACTACAATCTTCCTAGGACAGAGATCAATGGGTTTTTCATGCAAACTAAATAACTCTGCATCACAACATAAGCAGGCAGTAACATCCCTGGAGTGCACAATAAGCACTTTAGATCCTATTTCACAATAATGACCAATAGGCTATGCTTTATGTATGGCACTGTCCTGAAATTGTCATAAAATGCCTGGACAAGGATCAACCTCATAGGTCTTACTAAATTTTGCTTACTTCAAGAAACAAGTTTATACTTACTTCAAGAAAAATAAGCAAAGAGGAGACTTGGTAAGGGGGACAGGGAGAAAGGATTATGTATGAAAGGAGAAAAATGATTTCCTGGTCTAACTGGAAGCAATTTTGCCACTATTATTAACCTACTTTAATGCCATACAAATTAGTATAAATAGTTCAAGGTAGTAATAAAAGCTCTGAATTTATATCAGTTATCTTCTTTCCAATCAAAAGAAATAAGTGTTTTCTACAGCCTAACTTAAAACACCTAGCAGGTAACTCAATGTCTGATGACTTGGGAGGAACTAATCTCTCAATGTCTCAGTTTGAAAGATAGTCAGAAAAAGTGTGAGGAAAACAACGGAGGATGATAATCTCTAAATTGTAGAGTGTGAAGTTTGCATAACAGCATAAAATTGGAGTTACCACAAGAAGTAATTTTAGAGACAGCCATCGCAAAATTAGAACCTTATATCTAATACAAAGTACAGCCACAGCAGAAGCCTGATCAGGTAAATGAGATAACAATTTCACTCATCAGATACTATGGAATATTAACCACAGAAGAATCATTTAGCCAAGATGGTATTATATACTTAAATCTAATTGAGATAATTAGATGATGAAGTCTATTCCTTCTCTATTACTCCCCAACCCCAAAGGAAATCCTACAAAACAGAGATGTTTGTTATTCTAAAGCCTTCTCTCACAGGAATCTAAAATATATAATTGGAAAATATTCAAGAAGAAATGCAATAATTAGCATTTCCCCAGCAACTCCTGTTTGCCCCACTGTGAGGAGAATCACACACTGCTTCCTGCTGAAACGAGAAAAAGGAGAGGTGAAGTGTGAAAACTTCCAAGTAAATCGATCAGTGACGTTGCATCTGGCAGATTGGAAAAGTATCAACATTGCCACAAGAACTGTCAGCGGTGGAAGTCAAGAGAAGAAAACGAGGTTTTCCAATAAACCACAGCCCAACCCAAGGGACAAAAATCGCCCCTGCCCCCGCCACTCCCTCACTCCCCAACCACTCCATCCTCAAGCTGCCTCTGAGCCAGACATGCTCTACAACCCACACCAATTCCCCATCCAGGTGACAACAATCCAAGAATCTTCTAGAACCTCCACTTCCCACTTTCCATAACATCTGCACTTCTGGGGGCCAGGCCTCTGGGGAAAACAGCGGCCAGATCCCACCCTCCTTTCAAGGTGGAAGAGGCCCGGTCCCTCGAGTGGGGCTTCCCGGGGTCGGGGGCCAGGCTCACGGAGCTGACCTACTGGGACGAGAGCAGGGAACAGGATGGGGCTCAAGAAGTGAGCTGGGGTTGGTGAGACCACGCGACGGCGGGAAGAAAGGGATGCACTGGAGTCTGGGGCTGGGCGGGGTGAGGGCCGGGGAGGCAGGTGGACGGGAGAGGGCCGGGCTGCGGGAAAGGAGCCGGCGGAGTAGGGGACGGGAGGTGAAAACCTGACCCTCGACAGCGGCGAAGAGGAACCGCTGGCCAAGAGGGGTCGGCGATCGCGGGCAAGGGCTGGAGGGTGGAGCTGGGCACGGACTGCAGGGCCGCAGTGGGGGCGACGCTGGGGAGCCGCGCACTCACTGCTCTGCGACCCCAAGAACGCGGACCGGAATTTCCTCAGCGGGGTCCAGAGGTCTCCGCCCGCGGACGTGAGGGAGCCGGAGGAGCTACTGCCGCCTCAGCCCAGGGGCCTCTCGCGCCGACGCAGCTCCCACCCGCTGACAAGAGATTTTCGAGGAAGGGCGAGCGCCGAGCTCCTGCGGCTCCTGCAGGGCCCGGCGGCGAGCGAGGCTGACGGCAGGGATTCTCTATACAGAGCAGCAGCCCTCGGAGTAGTCTAGCGCCGAGCGAGGCCCGCGCCTGAGAAGCGAAGCAGGGCGGTGTCGGAAGCAGCCATGGGTGTGCTTGGGCATCCGGGGGCTCGAACCGCTCCCTTCTCAGCGCCCGGAGACTCGGGTGAGGGCGGCGGGGCCCGAGCGCGGACGCGTCCGGACCCTCTTCCCGCGCGCAGCTTCAGCGCTGCCGCCGCCACAGCCCAGCCCGCTGAGTGCGGGGCGCGGGGCGAGCCTCTCATTATTGTTTTTATTCTTACAAAGCCCTTCATCCAAATTTAGTTATCTACCTTTTTTTTTAAGTTTTTTTTAAGGTGACGTTATTGTTATATGTAATGCTTTAATTCGTCTGGAAAGTAGTGTTTTATACTACAGCATAAAGTGTAGATCTAAACTGATCCTCTGATTTTCAGCCACTTTCTCCAACATCATTTGCTGCATAATAAATTCCCTCTTCTTTTTGCTTTGTGAGCTTTCTTTCTCAATAAATTCGTATGGTATTTTGAATGGCTTCAGAGCTTTGTTTTTTTTTTTCCTGATTGATTTGCCCATTAACTCTTGTGGATGCAGCCTTGTTTTACTTCTTTGTTTATAATACATTTACTATCCAGCAGAGAAAATGTCCCTTCCTCGTTTCAATTATTTTTGTTTTCCAAAATTTTTATAGTAAACTCATCTGTTAATTCTCCAGTGAAATATATAGCCAGGGAAATTTTGTCAATTTCTATTTATTTTTAAAATAAATTTATTTTTGGCTGCGATGAGTCTTCGTAGCTGCATGGGGGCTTTCTCTAAGTTGGTGGGGGAGGAGGTGTGTGTGTGCAGGCTTCTCACTGTGGTGGCTTCTGTTGTTGGCAGAGCACAGGCTCTAGGCGAGTGGCCTTCAGTAGTTGTGGCACGTGGGCTCAGTAGATGTGGCTCGCAGGCTCAGTAGTTGTGGCTCGCAGGCTCTACAGCGCAGGCTCAGTAGTTATGGCGCATAGGCTTAGTTGCTCCACCGCCTGTGGAATCTTCCTGGACCAGGGATCGAGCCCGTGTGCCCTGCATTGGCAGGCAGATTCTTAACCACTGCGCCACCAGGGAAGTCCTCAATTTCTAAATTCTAACTGTGTCAAATTCTTTTGAATTTTAATTGGAAATGTGATGAACTAGGAATTAACAGAGAGTTGACATTTTTTTCATCTGCTTTCCATTCAAGAATATGGATGTTTCTGTGTTTTCTCACATCTTTCATATCGTTTATGGATCTCATGCATTTCTTCTTAGAGGTAATTAGAACATTTTAAAATTGCTTATTGTGGCTGGAATATTTTCTGCCATCATACCTTCTAAGTGGTTATATAGAAATACAGTAGATAGTAAATAGAAAATACAGTAAATAACAGTAAATAGAAAGATTTGACTTTTTTGTGTATTTATTTTGCACAGAGGCTCTTTTGTGTTATTCTTAAAGTTTTCAGTAGGTTCCAATTTTCTGGCTGTATAATTATATTTTTACAAGTGATAACAATATTGCCTTTCTATATCTGTATAATCCATATCCATATCTATAAAGGATTTCAATCTAATATGAATGAAAATATGAAATGGAGAATCTCACACGTGCGCCCTCAGAAGAACAGTACTTAAGAACAGCGAGACTGATTTCCATTAAATGTCTGATTTACAGAAGACTGAGGCTTATCTCCTTACCAAAGAACATTTGCCAAGAATCTCTCCCCATCCTTAAGCCAATGAACTTACTGCTTGGACTCTAGCTGGACTTCCCCACTCTTTGTACTCCTTGCCCATAAATAGAGTCCTTCCCAAACCCTCAATTGACTGTAGCTTGCTACAACATGCATTTCCCAAATTGCAATTCTTCTGCTACTCCCAAATAAACTCAAGTTTCTGGTAATTTGAGCTTGCCTCGGTTTACCTCCTTATTTAGGTTGACATTCAATGGTGTCAGAAGTGGGTTCCAAAGGAGATGACCCCTGAAGGAACAGTGACTCTCAGAACTGAGCGAGGTACCTGCACTGAGCCCCTTAAGCTCAATGCACCTTAGAGTCACCTTCTTCTTCTGGCTTGGTGAGTCTCCTCTTGGCTTTCAACCTCCCTCCTTTTGGTCAAACTCTCCAACTTTATTCGGGATTTGGATAAGGACAGATTGTCCTTCTGGTGAGTGCTCTTTTTGTTTCTAAATTAGAATATACTTGGTTTAGATTTAAACTAGTGGATTTTCCTGAGAGCAAACCAAAAACAAAAATTGGTGAACACAGATTGAGCACCTAAATGCTGCCAGAGTGCTCGCCACCTGTATATGAGAGACAACCATCCTCCAAGCACAAGATTCCTGTGTAAGGATAAAATGGTCACAGGTGAGCAAGTTTTCCAGTTTTCCTCTTACCACTCACAAGAAAATTCCATGCAACAAGGGACACCTGGTCATAGGTTGGGCAAATAGGGCAAAGGCCATCTGCCAGAAAAAAGAGGTATCCCATGAAAGGCACACTGTGGAACAAAACACAAGTTCCAACCCTGAGCACATCCCTTTGGCTCTCTAGGACTGTTTTGCTTCACTCTCGGGAAAACTCCAAAAATGGGATCCCAGTCATTTAAGTGCTTTAAGGGTGGCCCCCTCTTTAGGGACCCCAGCCAGTTTTATGTTTAAAAAATTATGGTTTCTCCACATGTCCATGGACCAATCTTACTGAAGACAACCTAGAATTACAATGGCCATTATGAGGAATGTTCCAATTAGACAAGATCGTTCATTTAAGAGGTGCACTTGAAGACAAGGGTTCCCAAATCAAACAAACAGAATGGGATAGCTATTTTAATTGGCATGCAGAAACCCTCAAGAAGCTTCAAAATTCCAAAAATTTGAAGACTTCATTGAAAGATTCATTGCAAAAGGCTAATGAAAAATTAAAAATATAAAAGGTACATATAACAAAAGACTATGAGGCTGATGTAGCACCTACTGCTCCCCTCTATCCTCCTTTACTTGGTACTCATTCTATTGATACTAATCCTCTGTCTGAATTGCCTTTCTACTCTGAAGAGACTGCATGACTGCAAACACAAATTCACCAAGTTAGTTATCCTCATATCTACCCTCAAAGGAATGGCCCCCATATTGGTCTGTCCCATAGCTGACAGGACTCTGAGGGATATTCTGGTAAACTGCTACTGTTCCCAGTGAATTTGAGGTTCTTTTTTCATCGCGAGAGAATTCAGACAAGTGATACATAAAAAGTGGATGTTTTGAAGAGAGTAACACACTCCACAGACAGAGTGTGGGCCATCTCAGAAGGTGAGAGAGAGCCTCAAAATATGGCATGGTTACTTTTTATGGGCTGGTAATTTCATAGGCTAATGGGAAGATTATTCCAATTATTTGGGGGAAGTGGTGGGGATTTCCAGGAGTTGGGCCACCACCCACTTTTGGCCTTTTATGGTTAGACTCAGGTCTGTCATGGTGCTGGTGGGTGTGCCATTTAGCATGCTAATATAGTACAATGAGCGTATAATGAGGCTCAAGGTCTACTGGAAGTCGGATCTTCCGCCATCTTGGACCTAGTTGGTTCTCACTAGTTTTTGTCATGTACTATGGCTATGTCATTATTTTAGAGGTTGTGCCCTGCCCCCTTCCCTCCTGTTTCACTACCAGTTATTCCCTTAAATAGCCAACGAGAAACTAAATTTAGAAGTAATGGAAAACCTTGCCAAATTTTAGTAAATACCAGAGCTACACTGTATTTTAAACCCCACTCACTTTGGAGCCTGCAGATTGGATCCTAGAAAAACTGGCAGAAGCCAAATGAAGGGTGAGAATTCTTACCAGCGTCAGCTCTCCTGAATCTCTGTCTATAGTACCCAGTCGAGGGAGAAAAATAAAATTTCATATTGTCCCTGCCTTTCCAAACCCAGATCCATTGGTTATTGGTCCTTTCTCTCCTGGGATAGCTTTTATCTTCTGTTTGTCTCATTTTGTGTCCTTAGAACTTGGCTTGACAATCATCAGGTTGGGGATCCCAAACTATGGCCAGATAGAAATGTCAGTTGCACCCCATTTATGACTAGATGTAGCTAGACAGAAATGTGGATTCCACTGCATTTGCAGTTAGGGTCTATGGCCAGCCCTCAGGGCAACTGTCTAAGTCTTTTTTTATTTGGTTATCTTTGGGAATGGCTCTGGATCCTGGGAAGGCAATCCCTTTTGCACTCTCTTTGGGACGCCTATATGTGTTTATCCCATGTATGTCTTTCTCTTCCTAAAGAACCCTGTTTATTGTTGAATGTGTATCTTTTTGCACGTGTCCTTACAAACCTGGCATTGTTGTTTTGCCTGTTTGTATTTTTAATTTACATAATGTTATTTGGTACGTCTCATTCTGTTTCTTACTTTTTTGCAGTAAACACTACATCTCTAGGATACTTCTGCATTGCTATGTGTTCATCCAATCAGTTGCCTCTAATATGTAAATAATTCCCCAGGGTGTACATCTACTACATTTTATCTGTCCTTCTCCCAGGATCTTTCAGCTCCCTGCTAACACAAATAGTGCTGCCATGGACACCCTTATTCAGGTGCCCTTAAATAGCTGTGTGAGAATGGCTAGGAGTGCAATTGCTAGTCCCTGGGGAATGTGGACACCAGTTTTCACTAATACTGCCTGATTGTTGTCCAGAATGGCTGCACCAGTCCACATGCTCCCCCACCCCCAGCAGAGCATGGAATTCCTGTATCCCTACAGCCTCACTAACATTCAACACATCATAGTAATACATGAAACCCAGTTGAAGAAGTCTAGCGTTGCAGGAAAACTACCCTCACTTCCAATCCCTGGAGCAACTGGTCTCAATGTTTGTTTTCAGTTTTTTCCAGTGGTTACTTTCATTTATCTAAATAATATTTTGGATATTTTTTAAGATAATTAATTTTTATCACAAAAAAAGAAATACCTTTCCATGCCTAGTTTTAAAAATTCCCATTAGGATTGCATATAGAAATTGTCAAGCAGTTGTTTAAACCTATTGACATGGTGCCTTGATAGTAACAATTCCTTAATCTTAAATCATCTTGGATTTCTTAAATACAGTCTAAGTATGGGATGGCTAAGTCATTTAGTGTACTTTCAAGTTTAATTTACTTCTTGATATTAAGAAATACTGTTATATTTATTGCTCTAAGTGATCCTGCTGCATCCCTAGAATGATTTGGAAAACCCAAAGCATGTGACCCTCAGTATTAATCAGGGTCAGTAAACTATGTTTTGTCACCTGTTTTTGTATGGCCTGAGAGTCTTTGAGAATGGTTGTTACATTTTTCAGATGGTTGAAAAAACCTTTTTTAAGAATAGTATTTCATTGGGTCATTTGTAGAGATGTGGATGGACCTAAAGACTGTCATACAGAGTGAAGTAAGTCAGAAAGAGAAAAACAAATATCGTATATTAATGCATATATGTGAAATCTAGAAAAATGGTACAGATGAACCAGTTTGCAAGGCAGAAATAGAGACGCAGATGTAGAGAACAAACGTGTGGATACCAAGCCGGGAAAGTGGGGGTGGTGGTGGTGGTGTGATAAATTGGGAGACTGGGATTGACATGTATACACTAATATGCATAAAATAGATAACTAATAAGAATGTGCTACATAAAAATAAATAACTAAATAAAATAAAATTTTAAAAATAATATTTCATGACGTGAAACTAATATGAAATTCAAATTCAATGCCCATAAATAAAATTTTATTGGAACACAGCTAGGCTTATTTGTTTTCATGTTACCTATGGCTACTTTCTTGCTCCAGCCATAGAGTTGAATAGTGGCAACAGAGATAATATGGCCCACAAAGCTGAAATTATTTACCATCTGTTCCTTTACATAAGACTTTTGCTAGCCCCTGGTATAAATGATTCAATCAACAAAAGTTTATGGCAAACCTACTAGTGAAGGACGTGCTGTCCTGGTCCCCATGGGTGTTTACTGTCCTGCTAGAGAGACAGCCACAACCCAGGGTGACAAGTGCTAGGATGGGACGCAAGAGGAGGTCCAGGGGGATAGAGTAGAGGCCTCTAAGCCAAACTGGGGAGTTCAGGGAAAGCTTCTCACAGGTGTTTCTGTCCAAGCAGAGACCTACAGAGTGAGAGGGAGCTGGCCATGTGAAGATGGATGAGGGGAGGTGGCAGGAAGAATGTTCTGGGTAAGAGAACAGCAAGTCCAATGGCCAGAGGGATCAGACCTTGTTGCTGGAGGAACAGGGAGATGTTTGCATTATCATTTGCATGATAGGCTTATTTCTAGTTAAACCAAGTTTAGTTTGCATATGAATAAATAACTGATATATAGGCCTCTTAGTGATGGAAGCAAGGAAGGAAGGAAGTGTTATCACTGATTGATTGATTCACTCATCCACTCATTCATTCATTCATTCATTCTTTCAATAAGAATTGATTGAGCACCTTTGTAGTGCTGAGCACTGGGCTAAGTCCTGAGGACGCAGAGGAAAACCTGAGGAGGGCTCCGTCCTAAAGGTGCTCACAGTTTATTGAGGAAAGCAGACAAAAAAACAATTTCCGCAGGTGCGAGGACTGCCCATACTGCCGTATCATGGAGAGCCCACCACATTTCCAACCCCCCTTCTCTCTGGCCACCTAGTCATTTTCCCAGCCTCCTGTGCAGCTAGGGGTGGGCATATAACCGGTTTGGGCCAATAAAACGTAAGAGAGATCTGCTGAGAAGTGTCTGGGAAAACTCTTCAGATTAAAGGTGAAGCCACAAAAGATACCACCACTCTGCCTTTGAATAGAATTGTGATGATGGCACAGTGGGTTCTGTGGCAGCCACCTTGTGATCATGAGGTGATGAGCACCAGCATAAAGCTGGTCCCTGTTGGCTTCATCAAGCTGCTGCACCAAACCTGGAATTACACCTACCTTCAGGGACTCCTGGTTGAATTAGATAATTGCATGTTATTATTGTGTAAGCCAGAAGTTCTCAGCTGGAGGTGATGACATCCAGGGGACCTTTGGCAATGTCTGGAGACATTTTTGGTTTTCACCACGGGAAGGGAGTTACTTCTGGCATCTAGTGAGTAAAGGCCAGGGATGGTGCTAAACATTCCACAATGCATAGGACAGTCCACACAACAAATAATTATCCAAAATGTCAATAGAGCCACGGTGAGAAACCCTAGTGTAAGCCATTATTGACCAAGTGCTTTCTTTTTTGATACAGGGAGTGGGAGAGCCTGGCCAGAGCGACGGGAGGGGGAGATAGGAGGAGGGGCAATGTCTACCTTAGGACACAGGAAAGAGGAGTGCAGGGAATTATTCCAGCTGGCTTCACTCACACTGTTAGGCTTGGAGCAAGTTCCATGAGAGAGTTGTGGACCCCAGTCCCTCAGGTGAGACCCCACTGTGGGCTCCTCTAGACCTAACCCTGCCTGTACCCAAGTGCCAACTCTGTGCCCCAGGCTAAGTGCTCATGTGGATCGCCTCCCCAGAATTTCCCAGTGATTCTGAATGGTCAGTATCATTTATTGCTGATGAAATAAAATTTCATATTCTAAGGCAAGTCAAGGAAAATTTAAACATAAATAATTTTCTCCGTCCTTTGGCTGCCTCTCTCCCCTCTGCTGTGCATTACGTGTCTGCATTATGCATCGACCAAACCTCCCCACTAGCAGAAATACCTGCTCAACCATAAGGAGCAACCTTCTCCACTCCTTAAACTCTAACATTCCTTCTTAATCTTGTAAGGGGCCACCATGACCCATGACCCACTACTCGCTTTGTGTCACCTGTCAGTAATATGTCACTTAATGTACAGCCCTCTGTCTCAAAACCTTATATAACTGTGCTTTGACCTCTAATGGGCAGAACAGTCCCCAGAGCTTTCTGAGTGGCTGTTCCCGGGTTATAATCCTCAATTTGGCTCAAATAAAAATTTCCATTTCTTCCTTAGGCTGGTTAATTTTTTCATTGATATTCCCATTGTACAGCTGTGAAAACTGAGGTGCAGAACAATGGGGTCCCATGGTTAATGACATGTTTTGGAGATTGACTAACAGGTTTTTTTAATCGGCCATTTAGCATTGTCCCTTAAGCATCTTAGTTTATCATTTTGTTTTGTTTGTTTTGTTTGTTTCCCAAGTCAAAAGAGCTTTTATTCATTTTTAAAATATCACAGATGAGTCTGGCCTCTTGCGGTTTCTGTAGCTGGATCACTCAGATCTTATTCTTCAGCCTGCTGAACTGTTTCTTTTTCAGAAACATAGATACCATCCCAAAATTTTCTGATATCCTTGTTTTTAACTGTTGTGGCTTGCTGAATCAAAGCAGCCAAGTCTGACACAAGTTCAGTGTTGTTTCCTTCAAGAATCAACGCATCTTTCTGGGCTTGAGATACTGAACAAGCAACGCCTGGCCTCATCCGAACCCTGCGGATATATTTTTCACCCAAAAAATTCCGGATTTCAACAAGAGAAGCATTCTCCTGAATAATAACGTTGATGGGGAAGTACGCGTACACAGACCTCATCTTGCAACGGAAGCCCAGTGTAACACCCTTGATCATGCTCTGTACATGGCTACAGATAGTGCAAACAGTCACCAGTTCCTTTCTAATCCCCCACCATTTGTCAACCGGAGCCTCTTTTTCTTTCCAAGGAGACTAAGTTCTACATTGATGTGATTGAAGTCCCTCTGCAGGGTACCTCTGGGGCCCTTCACAATAACTGTGCATCCCTTCAGAGTAATGTTGACATTTTCTGGAATGTCGACAGTCTGATTACTGAGAATGATCTTCATTCTCACAGTAGATACAGCAAAAAGCTATTTTATCATTTTGATCATCACTTTCCAGATCTGTAAAACAACACTATCTACTTTATAAACACTGTTATGGGGTAAAAATAAATAATGCATGTAAAGGGCCTGACATGTGGTAAACATTTCACAAATGGCTGTTGTTGTCCCTACTATTTCTTAGTATGCCCACTGGGGCCAAGGAGCTGGGGCTGCAGTGCAAATGTCAAAGCCAGGCCATTGTCACAGTCACCTGAGTCACCCACTTGCAGTGGGGACCCAGAAACAACTGAGGGAGGGGAGATTCTGGGAGCCACTGGGGAGACAGAAAAAGTCATTGAGATAGGCGAGTGTGAATGCAGACTGAGATTCATTGAGTACTTTAGGCACAAGACCTAAATACAGTTATTTTGCACAGGAACCAAAAGACTTATTTTTGGCCACGCCACACGGCTTATGGGATCTTAGCTCCCTGACGAGGGATTGAACCCTGGGGCCCTTGGCAGTGAAAGTACTGAGTCCTAACCACTGGACTGCCAGGGAGTTCCCCGAAAAGACTATTCTGAGACTACCTTCTGGCCGGGGGACTTCGGTCCTTGGTCCTTACCTGGCTTGGGAAAGAGTGAGGTCACAGTCTTTCAGGTATGTCTCACCAAGGAGAAGGAAGGAGACAACGCTCCAGGAAACTTGGAGGGTTGGAGTCCAAACACAGATGGGGGGTGGACCTTGCATTGGTTGATTCCTGGTAGAGGGTGTGGCCCTGGGAAGGAGGGTGCTTCACACGCTTGCTCTTTGTTCCTGGGAGTCACCAAAGGCACGTGTGCTCCATTTCCATGACGCAAAGTCTCTTGCCAGGTTGTGGGCAGATTTCTGGGAATTGAGGCTCCAAACATAGACAGGTGTGAGTGTCTCTTGTGAAAATTCTTCTTCTCTTAAATATGTCACTTAGAACTACTCTACCGATGGCTCCTGAGACTGGGGCCCTCTCTTCAACCCACTCCTCTGCATTTTCACTCAAGAGCAAGTTTATCTTCTGTGTTGCACACTCAGGCCACACAAGAGGGTAAATAATCTTTCTAAACAAACAAATATACAGCCTCTCGGGGGAAATAATATCCATTTTGTGACTATACCACCATTTATTTATTTACTCACCTTATTGTTCTGGGGCATTTGAGTAGTTTCAAGTTTTTGAGTTTTTGGCTATTACAAATAGTGCTGAGGTAAGCAGTCTTAAAAATGTTGTTTTGGGGGAGCACGTGCCTGCATTTCTGTTATGCACGTATCTAAGAGTAGAGGTGCTGGGTCAGCTTTACTAGATATTACTACTCAGTTTTCCAAAGTAGCTGTACCATGGTCCACTCCCGCCACCAGCAGTACATGAGAGATCAGGTTGCCCCACATCCTCTCTGACATTTGGTATCACCAGTCTGAGAATTTACAGCTACAGCTGCACACAGGAGCATGGCTGCCTCTCACAAACATGAAATAGGGTGAAAAAGGCCAGACATAAAAGTAAACATGCCATCTAATTCCCACTTACATAAAGCCCCCAAACAAGCAAAAATAATCTAAGGTGTTAGAAGTCAGGATAGTGGGACCTATGAGAAGCAGGAGGGGGGCTTCTCGGGTACTGGTGATGTTCTGCTTCTTAATCTGGGTGCTGGTTACACTTTACTCCCTTTGTGAAAATTCATCAAGCCATATAGTCAGGATTCATTCACTTTTCTGTTTGTTATACTTAAATAAAAACTTCAAAAAAATATTCTCTCAATCTCCTTCTCTCCCTTCCTCTGTCATCTTTCCTCATGGCACGTGGTTGGGAACTGTCCCCATCAGAGTCCCCTTCATGGCCCTGTGACCTGTACAGTTGCACAGGTTCTACACTCAGAAGAACCTTGGATTGGTTTCATGCTCTGCCATCTTTGTCTTGAAATTCTTAATACTTTTTGAACAAGGGGCCTTTTGCTTGCTTGCTGAGCCTCACACATCACATAGCCACCCTGGCCACGGGCAGCTGCCAGTGTCTCTGCACAGATCCCCACGTAAGGCTTGGTCCCTGCTGGGCACTGAGGACAGGGCCAGGTTGCCACTCTGCCTGATCAGGGAAGGTGCCAAATGCCCATTTTGGCCCCAGGATGGTTCTCCCTCCTGCGAGAACCTGGGATTGTATTTACCTGCGGATGGAATTACCGGGTCATAAGGTAGGTTCATGCATAATGCCCCTCATGGCTCTCTGCCCCTGTGCTTCCATCTGCCTTAAAAAAAAATTGTAAAATATACATAACATAAAATTGACCATCTTGGGCTTCCCTGCTGGTGCAGTGGTTGAGAGTCCGCCTGCCGATGCAGGGGACACGGGTTCGTGCCCCGGTCTGGGAAGATCCCACATGCCGCGGAGCGGCTGGGCCCGTGAGCCATGGCTGCTGAGCCTGCGCGTCTGGAGCCTGTGCTCCGCAACAGGAGAGGCCACAACAGTGAGAGGCCCATGTACCGCAAAAAAAAAAAAAAAAAAAATTGACCATCTTAACCATTTTCAAGTCTGTAGCCCAGTGGCATTTAAGTACATTCACATTGTTGTACAACCATCTCCACCATCTGTCTCTTGAACTTTTTCATCTCCTCAAACAGATAATTTGTACCCATGAAACAATAACTCCCATTCCCTTCCACCTGCTTTTACGATTTATTTCCTGTCTGTCTCTCTTCCCAGTTACACTGTGAACTCCGTGAGGGCCCGATGGGGCTTACTCCCCTTCAAATAAGGAGGAGCATATATGATGTACACAGGGCCTGGAGGACATGGGGAAGAAAATAGTTTTGTTAAATAAATTAAAAATATGGGATATAATTTAACCCTTGTTTGAAATCTGGGCTGATTCTTGGGCTAATAAATTCTCTAAATTCAGTGTTGAGCCAGTACCCAGCACAAAGCTGGATCCAAAACCTCTTTGCTGACAGAATGAATAAGGCATTAACTCTGCTACCAATAATAAAATATTGACTCTTTATTAAGCACTTACTAGGGGCTCAATATTCAGAAAGGACTTAGTATTTGACACTCTATATTTTCTTCTTTGACTTAGTATTTGACACTCAATATATTTTCTTCTTTTCTTTACGAGCATTATCACATTTGACCCTACAGTCACCCTCCAAGGTGGCCACTCAGTGTTCGAGGGAGAAACTAATTCAGAGACATTGTGTCCCCTGCCAGAGGTCACGCAGCTGACAGATGGTTCCAGTCTGGGCGACTCCAAAGCTCAGTGCTTTCAGTATTTACTTTACAATGCCTCCCTGGCTTAATTAACCAAAACAGAATTTATGACAGCTTTTTACTTTTGTTTGAATAAAACTAGTTTTTCTTTTCTGATTACAAACATGGATAAATTCGCTTTTAAAAAAAATTCAGGCACTACAGAAAGTGAAAATGTGAACTTTTAAGACTTCTTAGAATGTTCTGTCAAGACTCATGGTAACCCTACCAGGGGTAGCAGAATTTGGAAAACATGCTCCTCATCAACTCCTCCTTCTGAGTTTTTTTTTTTTTTTTTTTTGCGGTACGTGGCCCTCTCACTGTTGGGGCCTTTCCCGTTGCGGAGCACAGGCTCCGGACGCGCGGGCTCAGTGGCCATAGCTCACGGGCCCAGCCGCTCTGTGGCATGTGGGATCTTCCCGGACCGGGGCACGAACCCGTGTCCCCTGCATCAGCTGGCGGACTCTCAACCACTGCGCCACCAGGGAAGCCCCCTCCTCCTGAGTTTTATCTCCAGGTCAAGGAATATATATTACATACAATGACCTTTCTTTCTAGATCATTCCCTCTTCAGAGTTCTTTGGAGAGAACCGAGGAAGGTTTGCAGGTGCTAAAACTACCTCCTCCTCCTCCTTTCCCCTGACTCGTGTTTCCCATAAGAGTTTTTCTTTTCTATTCCATGGACTGGCCTTCCTCCAGTCAGGCCTAAGTTTGTTTTCTGAGCGTTGGTTTCTCTTTGGGGGTAATAAGGAAGTTGTTAAGCAAAACTGTTTTTTCCAGGGTAGCTGAGATAAGCCTCTTATCTGTGGAGGAGCGGAGAGCAGCCCTGGGATAGGATGACGGGGCTGTAGTGGGTGGCCCCTGGATTGGCTGCCCATGAGCTCACCTCCTGGGACATATGATAAAGCATCTTCTGAATCTGGAAGCAGGCAGCATATTCTCCCTCAGAGAGCTGGGACTACTACCCCTCATTGGATACAACTTACAGCAGACAGGGAGTGGTGCCTACACGTTGCTGGGAGTACCCAACGCAGAGCCCCCTGGTTGGAAGGTCCGGACCAAAATTGCCCTGGGACAGGAGTGACTTTTATGGTCTGAGGTTGGTTGAACGATAGTCTCCCCTTTGAAGGCTGGAGTAGTGGGTAGGTATCTTGGGGTCCTGAAAGGAGGGTAGACCCTGAATCTAGTCCCAGTGCTGCTTCTAGCTTGCTAGGCTTCAGTCTCTTCATCTCTAGAAAGATAGAAAATTCAATGATGTGATCTCAACCAGGTGTCATGCATAGAGCTCTGAACTACCTTGGACACAGAAGCGCTGAACTCAAGTCCTAGCTTAGCAATCCTGAGCAGGGAACTTCACTTATCTGGGCCTCAGTTTCCTCATCTGTAGAACAGGGACAGCATTACATACCTCTCCTGCTCATTTCCCTAATGGAGGTTGTAGAGGTCAAGTTATAGGCTTTATGTGAAGGCACATAGTAAAGGGAAACTTCACATAAATGGGGGCGCTGTTATTACCTATGGCCGGATTAAGATTTTATCATTTTAAGTTTCTTGGAAGCTAGCCCAAGGACAGGGAGATCTTATGAAAAGAGTTCTGGTGGCCTGCTGCTCTGACAGGGATTTGAGAGGGGATTATAACGTTGCATTGGTCTGTGGTCTTGCATAGAGGACAAGACGGGGTGAGAGCACAGATGTGCTGGATGGAGGGGAGCCGCGGTCGTTTTTGGAGCTCTCCAGCTTTGTGTGTGATGACCCCACTGTCCCTGCAAGTCTGCCCCACTGCTGTATCATGGGGCCTGAAGTTCCACCATTAGGGAGTTCAATCTTTTGGGTTTCGAAAGATCCTCAAAAGATGCATATCCCCAACATTTTGGAAAACAGGTACCAGGTGACGTGTGTTTGATGGTGACAATCGGATTGGGCAGATGGTACAAGTCCAGCTCTTTACCTTGAGCTGTGGGTCGGCTCAGGCAGAGCTGACCCGCACAGGGGCACCACGTGGCTGCTCAGATATCTCTGTGATCTGAAGCTTTGTACAAAATCCCACTGGGCCCTGCTGTGGTCAGCCCGTGGCTGGAGCCCTCCGTCCCAGCCTGGCCTCACATTTTGAAGTGGACAAGGACCAGCTGGGGAGTTCCCAGAAATGGGTGCCCAGGCAGGGGATGGGTGCAGAAGCAATGTGATTTGAGGTCATCAGGTGATGGGCTGGAACAGAGAGGACTCGGGGTGAGATGCCCTCTCCTCAGGCCGTGAGGGCCTGCTGCCAGCCGAGTCAGCTCAGTCTAAGGAAGACTGTCCTTAATTCCTGCCGGCTGACAGCGGAATGATTTGCCTTGAAGGGTGGTGAGCTCCCATTGCAGGAAGGTTCCAACAGGGGATGCGAGTCTGCAAAGCAGTCCTACCCTGCAGGAGGTGGGCTGGATACTTCTTAGGTCCCTTCCAACTCTAGGAACCTGCTAGGGACCCCACAAAGGAGAAGGAACACCTGAATTGTTCCCATCTAACACCTGGGAGCTGGGCATGGGAGCAGGATGGGTCCGGTGTTGAGGGAAGAGTTGACCACCTTGTCCCCCACTCGAGTCCTGCCAGTGGAGGTTGGAGGTGTCCTCCCAGGAGCGTGTGGCCTGTGGATGGGAGGCACACCATCTCGGGAGCCCAGATGGAAGGCTTTGAGCGTGAACAGGCACTCACCCTTGGGGTTCTCAGTGTCCATGGGCTCACCTGTGTCGATGAAAAGTAAACGTGAGCTCAGGGTCAGCCCTTGACCCTCCAGCCCATTGACTGGCTTCCAGCCAAGAGTCTGTGAGCCCCGCAAAGATTGTTTATAATCTTTGCCTCTGGGACACAGATTTCAATACCTGGGCACACGTGAATGTCTGACTCCACGGGTACAGGTCACGGCAGGCACATGTGTGGACGTGGGTTATCTCTGTCAGTGTGAAATAGCAGATTTGCTCACTTCTAAGTGTGTGTGTGGTTGTGTGTGTGTGTGTGTGTGTGTGTGTGTGTGCTTATGGGAGGTCTCTCAGCGTGGGAGAAAGAATTTAGAATCCAGAGAAGTGGATTCAAGCCCCAACTCTCTCCCCTTCCAGGCTGTAGGACCCTGGTCAAGTCTCTTAATCGGCAGAACCTTAATCCCCCCACTGCCAGCCTGGCCCGTTGCCAGGGCTGTGGCCAAGTTGTATTGAGATCATGAAGATGAAGGAGGTGCTGGGTGTCATGTGGCTGGTGAGCCCATATCTGTGTATTGTATATTTTTTCCACAAACACTGAGAGCCTCCTAGGCAGTGTGGACACAGCAGAAACCAGGCAGGCTTGGGCCCTTTCTGTGGAACGTGGATCTAGACAGGAAGGGCATTCAGCAAATAAATAAATACTCAGATAATTATTTCCTTTACACTTGGAGTAAGGGGAATTCCAAGGTGTCATGAGTCCTTGTAAGTTTACCGTATACATGAGCATGTTGCTGGGTCACATGACCGTCTTAGCCCGTTTGGGCTGCGATCACAAACTATCATAGACTGGGTGGCTTATAAACAACAGAAATTTATTTCTCACAGTTCTGGAGGCTGGAGGTCCAAGACTCAGGCACCAACAGATTCGGTGTCTGGTGAGAGCTTCCTGGTTCAAAGACCAGGTCTCTCCGTGTCCTCATGCGGTGGAAGTGACAAGAGAGCACTTTGGGGCCTCTTTTATAAGGGCACTAATTCCTTTCATGAGGGCTCTGCTCAAATGACTTGATTATCCCAAAGGCCCCACCTCCTACTACCATCACACTGGGGATTAGGTTTCAACATATGAATTTGAGAGGGACACAAACATTCTCAGTCTACAGCAATGAGTGTCTGTGGGTGTGACTCTCCCTCGGAGTAACCAGCTGTTTATTGAGTATCTATTGTGTGAAGTCCAGCGGGGGCGGGGGGGGGGGGGGGAGAAGGGGAGTGGCTAAATTCCTCTAGGAAATGGTGCCAGAGCAGTTACAAAGTAACATGACAGGTGCATGAATTAGAGAACTGTGTACAGATGAGGTCAGGGTATAATTTAGAAAATAAACCCCAAATAGTAGCATGCTTGGGAAAAATTGGCAAACTCTCCGCTCCACAGTAACTTAAGGTCAGCTCTGTGAACTTTTCTGGTGTTTTGCTGTTGTTACTTTTAAACATGTCACCGGTATACGTCATGTCTTATCAGAAGTCCTGTGATCTGCAGATCACTTGGGTATTTCTGAGCAGACTCGGACTTTGCCCTGAAATCCACTTTCTGCCAAGGCAATCAGCAAGTTTACAAGAGCAGCTGGGTTTCCATGCAGCTATGGTCTGCTGCTGTCTCAGGGTTACTGTCTGGAAGCATGGACCAGACAGGGTGGGATTTCCTGACAGGCAGGCAGAACTTGGGTGAAGTCCCAGGCAAAGCAGGGACACAAAACAAGAAAACAGAGGAAGGAAAAGAAAGACTTGCTTTGATGAATTCTAGATAGGCAGAGTTTTACAATCAGAAAGTCTGGAAAGATTTAATTTCAGCACACATAAAATTTGTATGCATGTGTATGTATGGCGTGTGTGTGTGTGGGTAATATTAAAACACCATCTTCTCAGGCTTAGAGACTTTAAAAGTCTGAGGACACGTCTGCCCCACAGAAGATCTTCCAGGGTGTCTCCCTGGGGGAGGGTAGGTTTGCCCTCCTAGGTCAGCCACACTCTCTCAATCCTGTGCTTAGTGTTGCAAGACAGAATCTTTGGAACATTACAGAGGAGGAGCGGCCAGGGAGGTAGGAGGAGAGTGGGTCTGAGCTCTGTCACAGCTTCCCAGAGAGGAAAGAGTGGCAGGAAGAAGTAAGAGGACGAGGTATCAAACACTGCAGCACCTTGAGGGAGGATGAGGAATGGGAAGAGGTCACTGGATTAGGGTAGGAGGCCTTGGGAGATTCTGAAGTTTCTCTTCACTGAGGAAACACTCTTGGATGGCCAAGGTCACGCATCACCCACACCACCTCTCCTTGCCTCTGGTCTGGGGGTCGCTCCTCCTTCACCTTCCCCTGGGCTCAGGGCACTGTTGTTCCAGGGAAGGGGTGGTCAAAACAAGGCAGTTTTCTTGAAAAAACATCACAAAAGAAAACCATTGCCAGGTGGAATTATACTGATGCTCTGATTAGAAGTAGCAACGTGTCCTTTGAATGCAGTAGGAGGATGCTGCAACCATCAGCAATGGTGAAAACCGTTTCCATAGCAATGACAGTTTTTTAAGGAATGACTGCACCTCTTTTCTCATTAACTGGGGAAGGATGCTGTGCCCTCATTGCGGTGGGCCCCCTCGAGCCAAGTTAGCACAGGAAGAAAAGGGGCTGGTTTGGTGGTTCTCTTACTGAACAGCTTCTCTGCCAACCTCATCCAATTTGCCCTGATCACAGGAACATACGGAGCAAGCAAAGAGAACCCTGACACCATTCAGTGAATATTTCTTTTTCTTTTCTTCCTTCCTTTCTTCCTTCCTTCCTTCCTTCCTTTCTTTCTTCCTTCCTTTCTTTTTTTCTTTCTTTCTTTCTTTCTCTCTTTCTTTATTTATTTCTCTCTCTCTCTCTCTTTCTTTCTTTCTTTTCTTTTTCTTTTTCTTTCTTCAGCTGTGGGGCTTGTGGGATCTTACTTCCCCCACCAGGGATCAAACCTGTGCCCTTGGCTGTGAAACGTGGAGCCCTAACCACTGGACCACCAGGGAATTCCCTTAGCGAATATTTCTGGATCAGCTTACTTGGATCTTAAAATCAAATAGATCTTTGACCTAAACTTGTCTTAAGACCACGTGCTACTAAAGAGAGAGAGTAGGGACTTCCCTGGCGGTCCAGTGGTTAAGACTTCACCCTTCCACTGCAGGGGGCGTGAATCCTGCATGCCTCACAGAGCACGGCCAAAAATAATAATAATAATAAAATAAAAAATAATAAAGAGAGAGAGTAGCTATCAGGGAAATAGAGCATTACTGTCATCACCACCTACTAACACCTCCACTCCCACCCATGTGAAGAATTGAACATTCTCTTTGAGGGCACAACCTGCATCTTGTTCCCTAGCACCGAGCAAACTTCCCGGTACATAGTGGGTGCCTATTAAAGGTTTGTTGAAAGAAATTAATGAGAAGAAAGCAAAATATTTTCTTCTATGATTTCTTTTCTTATCCCACGTAACGCCACATTTTGGAAGCACAACCGTAAGGCAGCCTCTGAGGCTTTCAAGAACATGAGTCAATTTCCAGATAAATTAGAGATGTGTGTTGCTAAAAGTTTTCATGTAACTCAAGTGTTCCTTTAAGGAACATTAAACAACAAATAAGGCCTTCCAAATTGCCTGCTTCTTTGTTTTCTCATTTCCTCCAAGACTGTCCATGTGTGGACACTCCACAGTGCCGGTGGTACCCACTGGCCTCTAGCCATCCTCCCTACCCTTCCTCCCAAGACCCATGTTAGAAGGAAGAAAGGCATCCTTGACTGTTACTGTCACCTTCAAATCTGTTATGTCCCTGTGCCTTTTCTTCCCTCTATTTATGTATCTTCCTCACATTCACATGGATCCCTGCACATCTGAAATCATAGGTTCTTATTTTTGCCTCTAAGTGGAACATAGTAATAGAGTACATTTTAAAGTAATGAATCAGTTGGTAAACACAGAAGATACATGATACATAATACGTAAATACTTAATACACTAAATAATAGTAAATGCGTGATGAGGCTATAATTACAGATTAGAGTATAAATCTAAACTCCATAGGAATCTCTGGGAGCTCAGGACTGAGATTCAAAACATACTTTATTTTTCTTTTAACTTCCACCAAAGGGCAAAGGGTTTCTGAGCATCTCTGGGAAAATTGGAAAGCCCCAGGTGTTTCAGATTAAAGACACACTAATCAAGTGAGCTGCCCACACCCCAGCCTACTAAAAAGCTGCCCAGGAGGAGGTGGTTCTTTTTTCTTTTCCATGGGCAGCTGCTTCTTTCTAGATGGAAAACGGAAGGGCCCGGGCTGCTTTAAGATGGAACTGGTGCAAATTCATTTATTGTATGTTAACTAAACATTCTTAGGTATTGTTCAGTTTACTAAATGTTTGTTATACATTTATTCCTTTGTTTAATAAGTACATCGGTCTAGGTACTCAGGATACAAGACCTAGCAAAACAGACAAAGGGGAGGAAGAGAGGTTCAGACAATAAACCACTAAACACGGAAAGATATGATATTGCCTAACATCGGGGGGTGCAGTAAAGGGGGAGACGGTGTGCTAATGGGAGTGCAATGGGAGGGCCCCTATAGGAAGGTGACATTTGAGCAGAGCCCTGAAGGAAGTGAGGGAACAAACTGTAAGGTGGTCTAGAAAGAGGGAACAGCCAGGGTGAAGACCCAAAGTGGAGCAGGCCTGAGGGACAGCAATCAGGACTGCATGAGGGGAGTGGAGTGAGTAAGTGAGTAAGAGGGGACGGGAGAGGTGATGGGGCCGGGTCAGTGGGGCCTTGCTGGCCATTGTAAGGACTTAGACTTTGAGCCATTGGAGGCAGGAGAGTGACAGGCTCTAACTTAATTTGTAAAACCTCCCATGGCTGCTGAGGGGAGAAGTTACTATAAGGAGGACAAGGGTAGAGCAGGGAGATCAGTTAGGAGGTGACTGCAGTAGTCCAGGTGAGTAGAGATGGGGCCTAGACCGGATGGTGGTGGAGGAGGAGGGGAGATGTGGTTCCAGGCCAGGTGTGCTTTTTTTTTAAAATTTATTTAATTAATTAATTTATTTTTGGCTGCGTTAGGTCTTCGTTGCTGTGCATGGCCTTTCTCTAGTTGTGGCGAGCCGGGGCTGCTCTTTGTTGCAGTGTGCGGGCTTCTCATTGCAGTGGCTTCTCTTGCTGTGGAGCGTGGGCTCTGGGTGCATGGGCTTCAGTAGTTGTGGCTCGTGGGCTCTAGAGCGCAGGCTCAGTAGTTGTGGCGCACAGGCTTAGTTGCTCCGCAGCATGTGGGATCTTCCCGGACCAGGGCTCGGACCTGTGTCCCCCTGCATTGGCAGACAAATTCTTAACCACTGTGCCACCAGGGAAGCCCTAAGTGTGCTTTGAAAGTGGAGCCAACAGCCTCTGCTGATGGATCAGACGTGGGGAGCAAGAGAGAGAAAGGAGTTAGGGATGACTTCAAATGTTGGACCTGAGCAACTGGAAGAACAGAATTGCCATTTACTGAGCTGTCTTGTGAAATATTCTTAACAGCCTGTGAGATAGACAGGTAGGCCTCAGACACATTTCAGATGAAGACACTGGGCCAGAAAAGCTGCAGGAGCTGCCCGCAGTCCCAAGGGGCAGGACGTGGCCTCTGGCTCCAGCTGTATTCATTTCCTATTGTTGCTGTCACAAAATACCACAAACTCTGTGGCTTTGGAATAACATGAATCAATTATCTTATGGTTCTGGAGATCAGAAGTCCAAATTCAGGGAATTCCCTGGCCATCCGGTAGTTAGGACTCCACACTTCCACTGCAGGGGGCCGGGGCTCCATCCCTGGTCAGAGTACTAAGATCCTGCAAGCTGTGCGGTGCAGCCAAAAAAAAAGAAAGTCCAAAATCAGTCTCAGTGGACTAGAATCAAGGTGTTGGCAGGGCTGTGTTCCTCCTGGAGGCTCTGGGGGACTAGCCGTGAGACCTGGGGCATGACCCCCTGCGGATCAGCTTCCTCCTCTGGGAAATGGGACAAGGGTAGCCCTTCCTCCCAGGGATGCTGAGTCGTTTAAATGAGACAACAGCTTCGAGAGCTGATAGTACTCACATTAAGGGTAGGTTGGTTGGGCACATGGGTCAGCGCTGCTAGCCCACCCGGCAGACTCCGAGGCCTCTTCTAAGGGAGTTGTCTGTTTTGGTTGCAGTGCAATGGAGCCGCCGCGGGGCCCAAGGAAGCCTCTGTCAGGGAGGAGAGCCAGGTCTCTGGACAGGCTGCAGAACCCCCAGAAGGATTCAGAGTCGCGGGACTGCTGGTGCATTTCCCGGCCCACCAGCCCCTCCAGAAGGCTGCTGCGCCGGACGGCCAGCGATGGGGCCAAATGTCCCAAGTGCCCAGCTCAGTCTGCGGAGGCTCAGCGCACCACGGCTGCAGCCCTCAGCCCAGAGGAGACCAGGAAGTTTCTCCCCAGTGAGCAGAGGCCTCCGCAGGACACCAAGAAGGACAAGGCCCAGGGTCGGGCCCAGCAGGGGTGGCTGAAGACCATGATGAACTTCGTATTTGGGACGAGCCCTGAGGAGCCCAAGGAAAAGACCAACAAGAGGGCCAAGGGGAAGGAGGGCTTCCCCGAGCCTGCAGAAACCCCCGAGACACCGGGCGAGCCAGCCCCCAGGAAGAAAGCCCACAGCAAGAAGGCCAGCCGCAAGAAACACGGTCACAAGAAACATGGTGCTGAGGAAACCAAGGGCATCCGAGATCAGGAGGCCAAAGGGCAGGAGGCCAAGATGGCTGGTGCCTCATGCTGCGAGGAGGCTGATCTGGGCCCAGCAGCTGGGGGTGAGCAGACCATGCCCGTTTCTATGGTAACCCCACAGCCACCATCCCCCACCCCAAGGGCTAGGGTGCTCTGAGCTGGCTGCTCAAACCTCTTAACAGATGGGGACTTGGAAGGTAGGGCCACTATCAGGAACGACACCACTTCTTTTTTTTTTTTTATAAGATTTAAAAAATATGTATTTTATTTATTATCATTTATTTTTGGCTGCATTGGATCTTCATTGCTGCGCAAGAGCTTTCTCTAGTTGCGGCGAGCGGGGGCTACTCTTCATTGAGGTGCGAGGGCTTCTCATTGTGGTGGCTTCTCTTGTTGTGGAGCACGGGCTCTAGGCGCATGGGCTTCAGTGGTTGTGGCACGTGGGCTCTAGAGCGCAGGCTCAGTAGTTGTGGCGCACGGGCTTAGTTGCTCCGCGGCATGTGTATCTTCCTGGACCAGGGCACGAATCTGTGTCCCCCTGCATTGGCAGGCGGATTCTTAATCACCACGCCACCAGGGAAGTCCAGCACCACTTCTCTGAGGCAGAGCAGCACCGTGGCTGAGAACTTGAGGTCAAACCCCAGTTCCACCACTCGCTGGCTGTGTGACCTGAGGCTGGCGACTTTCCTCTCTGAGCCTCCATTTTTTTTCCCCCTTGATACAATGGAGATTATAACAGTTGCTATCTCGGGGGGTGGCCATGGCCCAGAGCTGACACATGGGAAGTGCTTCATAAGTGGCAAATGTTATTGTTAAGTACTCTGGTTTGAGGAGCACGGACCAGGGAGAAATAGGAAGACAGAGGGGAATCAAGGAGGGAAGCCCTACCCACCAACACTAGTCTACATGTGAGGACTGGGGGTGGGTGACAGGGAAATAGAAACAGCTTGCTTCTGGGGTGCAGGTTCTAGACTTGGCTCCATCAGGAATAAACTTGCTGTGTGACCTTGAGCAAGTTGCTGTCCCTCTCTGGAACCTTTGATTCTCGTTTGTAAAATGAAGGAGCTGTTCCCCAAGGTGCCTTCCTTTTCGGACGCTTAGCGTCCTGGAGTTGAATGTTCCACAGGCTGCTGGAGGAAGATGAAGCTTTGCCCTATAGGACTCAAAACTCACCATGTTTTTAATGGGGGAGAAGGGACACAAGGAAGATCCAAGATATTTTGGGGGTGGGGGGAAGGATGTCTGGGTAGAGGCAGCCTCTTTTCAAATGGAAATCTCGGTGGGTTTCTGATTTCTTTTGGTTAAGTCTAGAGCTGCTCCAGCAGTCCCTGTTCTGCTGTGAATTCTATGCTGTTTTATTGTGTTGATTAACAAAGTTGGAAGAATGTCACTGACACCCACACACTGCCCCACTCACTTGGTTTCATCTTTATTACAGGAGGGGAAGTTTCTGACCTCCCCCAGTTCTCCCTCCTTGAAGGTGGAGGTGCTGGAGTCCGGAAGGTTTCTTCCCAAGCCACAGGTCGCCAGGGAGAAGAGGAGCTCGGAAAGCCTGACAGTGAGTCAGAATCTTCTTAGTGACCTCTTTGCCTGCAGCTGGGGCAGCTGTTGGCAAACGAGGTGAAGTGCTCCCGATGCCTGCTTAGACCTCTCAAAATGTGTGTGCTGATCTCACCGGTTCTGGTGCTTCTGGTCACATTTACATTAGAGTTTCACAGAAGGGCGTCTCAGGAATTAGACTGGCTGCTGGCAAATACTCCTGCCTTGTGTGTTGAGCATGGGACTTTTTTTTTTTTTAGTCATTTTAAACTCATAGAAGGAATATATACATATATATACATACACATATATACACATATATATTTAAATATAGAGAAGAGTGGAAAGAGTAGTTCTATGCACACTCATATACTCACAATTGTTAACAGTTGGCCATATTTGCTTCGTGTGTGTATAATTTTGTTGCTGAACCATTTTAAGTAAAATGATCCTTCAACCTTAAATCTTAAGCACATATCTGCAAGAAATAAGAACAGTCTCATACACAACCATCGTCTTGTTATTGCCCCTAATAAAAGAAATAATGCTGTATTAATCTAATTCCCTACAAAGAATGGGCATATTTTATTTTATATTTTATTTATTTATTTTTTTAATGAATTAAGTTATTTACTTATTTTTGGCTGTGTTGGGTCTTCGTTGCTGTGCGTGAGCTTCCTCTAGTTGCGGCGAGCGGGGGCTACTCTTTGTTGAGGTTTGCCGGCTTCTCATTGCGATGGCTTCTCTTGTTGCAGAGCACGGGCTCTAGGTGCACGGGCTTCAGTAGTTGCGGCACGCAGGCTCAGTACTTGTGGCTCACAGGTTCTAGAACACAGACTCAGTAGTTGTGGCTCACGGGCTTAGTTGCTTCGCAGCATGTGGGATCTTCCCGGACCAGGGCTCAAACCTCTGTCCCCTGCATTGGCAGGCGGATTCTTAACCACTGCACCACCAGCGAAGTCCCAAGAATGGGCATATTTTAAACGATATGAAATGGAGAAGCTATGCATCTGTCAAAGAATAGCGAAAAGGCATTTAATTGGTTATTTTGCAGGATAATTGTTTTCTCACATGAGAGGGAGTTGTCAGGTAGACTGAGTCAAAGTACAAAAGCCTAACCGGATTTAGAAATGAGAGAGAAGAGAGGGGTGAAAAAACCTGCAGATAGCCTGGGAGGAGGGAATCTTGTTTGCACCTTCTTTTGTGTCATCTGATCAGCTGGCAACTAAGCAGAGGCTCCTTTGGGCACATTGTCTTTGGGTAGGTCGACTGGAATATCAAAGAAAACCATTTATGTTGTTTGGGCTTCTCTGTAAACCCTTGGCAGTGTAGTTGGGGCACCAACGGGGCAGGCTACCTGTGTCATGCCTGCTGGAGTGCCTCTGTCCGGCTTAGTTAGGCCTGGTCTCCATCATTTCCCCTGCTGGAATTTTGTAGGTTGGATCAACATTAGCCTTGCAAAGTATTTCCAAGCACAGTCTCTCATTTGATGGCCTGACAGCCTTCTGAGGGAACCAGGACGGGGATTATGATCCACACTTCACAGAGGAAGAGATGAAGGCCCAGAGAGATTAAGAGACTTACCCAAGGTCACACAGCTTGTCAAACCCCAAGTAGATACGCACAGATCTGCAATGTTCAAAGGAAATCATGGGGCACAAGTTGAATGCTTGAAGGACTGACTTGAAACTTCCTGCATAAAATTTCATGCTTTGGTCTAGTACCCTTCGCCTGTGTATCTTCCAAGCCTCTCTCAGAAGGACCAGCCCCTGGATTGTGGTGCTTCTCCCACACCCCACCTTCCGTGCTAAAGGAGTTGTTTTAAGAGGACCCTGAAGGCCCAAGTTGGTCTCAGAACTCCAAGACAGTCATTAGAAAGGATTCTCTGTGCATCTAGAAAGATTAACTGGGTGCATTTGTTTTCTTCCAGAGGATACCATCATCCAGAAGATAGCGGGATTTCTCAAAAAAGTGGGAGACCAGTGGGAAGAAGAGGTGAGGGGCAAACTGTCTGCACAGATGCCCAGGGGCCTGCTGCCTTCCCCTCCTCCTCCTTGCTCGAGCCCCACCTGTCCTTCTGGGCCTCAGCGCTCCCCTGCTCCAGGCTCTGTCACCTCCCTTGCCTGGGGCCGCCCTGAAGCCCTTGGTTGCCCCTCAGTTGCTTCTTGGGGAGCTTTCCCCTCTCCTCAAGGTCAGGGGCTTGACCCAGCTTCTCTCATCTCCCCCACAGCAGCATCAAGCCTCTCAGCCAGAGGTGGCTCCTCAAAACGCAGCACCAGGCTTCAGGAAGAAACCCCAAGAGAGAAAGTCTAGCCTCAAGAAAGCCTTTTCTCATAAGAAACATGGTTTTGAGGAGCCCAAGAGAGCACAGGCTGCAGATGTTTCCAGCCCAGAGTCCCGGCCGCCCAAGAGGCCCAGCTTTCTGCCCCTGTGTGTTGGTGGCCATCGACCCTCCAGCTCCAGCAGCCCAGGTGAGCAGGCTCACAGTTACCACGGCAACACTGCAGCTGCCTACTGCGCTGGAACCTTCCCCAAGGCTTGCATTGGCCATTTTCAGAGCTGCCATCCCAGTTCTGACTTTTGCTCTGCCCTAAGCAGTGTGGGGAGGGCAAAAGGGATACCTCCACGCACGAAGCCTCACTGTCTAGGCAACCCAGCTAAGCCCCTGGTGGAAATTGTGTTCAGAGATTTCCCCCAACTATCCTCTTCTCTCCGTAGCCTCAGCTTCCGCACCTTGGCAGGGGGTAGCATGTGCAGGAAGGAACTGGAGCCTGGGAGGCAGGAGACCTGGGTTCTGGGCTCCATCTCTGTGCCTCAATCTCCTTGCCTGTAAAATGAGACACTTCCCTGCTGTGTATCTATATGCAATCAGTCCTCATTTTATGAATTACATCTTATTATCCTCATTTCACAGACGAGGGAACTGAGGCTTAGGGAGGTAAAAGAATGTGTTTGTGGTCACATGGCCCATCAGTGATGGAGCCAGAGCTACAGGGAGAAAGGGTCAGCCTGGGTGTCAGGGAGGAACAGCCCAGCAGGTCATCTTGGCCAGAAGAATGTATACTTTAAAAAGGAGAAGGCAATGTTTAACACCAAAGAGTGGATCCCCAGTGGTGGGATTTCAGGCCGCAAGGGGAGATATTTTCATGTAGGGGGATCCTGGCTGTGATGAGTTTAATTCGCGCCAGGGCATCAGGCATTTACTCTCCAATTCATGGATCAAGTCAAGATGGTGGAGGGATGAGGTCTCCAGGGGAGGGAGGAGAGGGGAGCAAAGCCCAGGAAAGGCAGCTGTATGGAAGTGCAAAGGGATGAGGGAGCTTGGTCTTCAGTACATCAGAGCCACGGCCCTGCCCAGCAGCTCCCCGCCACCCCAGCAAGGCCTTTGCACACACTAGCCACAGGGTGCACTTTGGAGTCTCTGCTGACTTCTGTGCATTAGTTAACACCCTCAGACTGATGAAGCTCACTCACCATTTCCTCTTCTCAGGTGTGGAAAAACCTGAAGTCCAAGAGACTCTGTCTACAGATGGTGGGGATCCAAGTCCCTTCGAGCTTTCCAACCCAGCAGGAAGCCAGGGACCCGAAGAGGACCTGCAGCTGGACAGAGCCTCGGAATTCAGTCAGTACCCCCTCTCCTTTTCTCAGAGGCCCCTTGGAAGATGTCTGGTCTGACCCCTCTACTTGCAGAAGAGAAACTGAACCAGAGAGAGGCAGTGACCTGTCCTTACCTGCCTCTGAGTGAAGCAGGCTGGGGAGGCAGCTCAGGGTCCAGAGCACAGGCCCCAAGCCAGGCTGCTGTTACTCTGTCTGAGTCTCAGCTATAAAACCACAACAGTGATAACATCCTCCTTGGTGAGGCCAACATAAGGCGATACAAGGAAAGCATCAGTCCATGGCAAGGGCTCGATAGATGGTACGATCTTTGGGCCTGGATTCAAATTTGGGCTCTGACCTCTCCAGCTTTGTGATCTTGGACAAGCTACTTCATCTCTGGTCTCAGTTTCCTCATCTGTAAAATGGGGATAATAATAGTGCCTACTCTCTAGAGTTGTTGGAGGCTCTATATGAACTAATGATGATAATGCATTTAGAGCAGTGCCCATGAGCAGCTAATAAATTGTCAGCTGCCATTTGCTGTGACTATTAGTGGTGTTGTCATGTAGCCCAGCTTGAGAGCATAGCCTCAGGAGAAGTGAAGAGTGTAGGAAAGGGGGTAGGGGCCTTAGGAGAGAAGCTGAACCAGCGGTAGCTGCCATAACTATTATTATTATTTTATCATTGGCAGAGCCGAGCCTAAGATCATATAATCACTGTCAGTTCTGTGTGTCTGGAGATCTGCTTCCCCTACCTCCCCCATTCTGCCTTGTTTGCTTTTCACAGAAAATGTGCCTTGAAGGAGAATTGAGAAGGGCCCTTGTTCTACCTAGAAGAGGAGGAAAGAGCGGGGTGAGGGGACTTGTGGGGGCCAGGCCTTTCCTTATGGTCTTGAGACACCTTCTCCTGGAGGCAGGGGCCTCGGCTGTTTCCTGCACCTAACAAGGCACATCTAGGCCCTTCCTCAGTGGTAAATGAATAAGTGAATGTGTTCCCGTGAAGCCAGCTCTGCCCGCAGGTTACCTCTGAGGAATCTGTGGTCCCCATGGGTTGGGCCTGAGACAACCTTAAAGGCAAGCTCATTAGCACCCCACCCTGGAGACCTGTGAGAATCCTCCAGGGAGCCATTGGGCCTTAGGAAATGAAGACTGACCATAGAAAGGCTTTTCTCAACACTCAAGGGTGAGCAACCGCTTTGTTGTTTTTTAGAATTTATCCAGAAGATCATGGACCTACTCCAAGATGCAGAGGAGCAGGGGGGAGACAAGGTGAGGAAGACATTCCCCATGTAGACACTGACCCTCACTATGGACACCCCTACCCCTACCTGGCACAATAACTTCCCTGCCCCTCCCCCAATTCTACATCTTGCCAGAGCCTGGCTCCAGTCTCTCCTTCCCAGAGCCTCCTCTGACCGCTGCAGGCTGTACTTGTTTCCCCAGCTCTGAGTACCCATCACCCTTCTCCCCCGGCCACACCCTCTGGTCCATAGTGGGTCTCTGTTTGTTTCAGGCGATGGTCTCTTTCCTCCACTCACTTGTAACCTCCTCAAAGTAAGGGACCCTGACTCAGTTTCTCTTATCTCCCCCACAGCAACTTCAAGTCCAGGAGGCACAAGTGGCTGTAGGAAACCTGGCCCCAACCTCCAGGAAGAAATCACAAGAGAAAAAGTCCAGTTTCAGAAAAGCCTTTTCTCATAAGAAACATGGCTTGAAGGAGCCCAAGAGAGGGGCTGCTGCAGGTGCTGCCAGTCCAGAGTCCCGGCCGTCAAAGAGGCCCAGCTTTCTGCCCCTGTGTGTTGGTGGCCATCGACACTCTATCTCCAGCAACCCTGGTGAGCGGGCCTGGGGTTGCCATGGTAACAGAGGCTGCCTCTGGCCCCTAGGCTTCTCCAGGGTAGGGTTGGCCAGCTGCTTGGTGTCCTGTACAGTCTTGACTTTCACTCTCTGCTCTGAGCTGAGTGGGGAGGTGTGGGAGGGCTGTGGAGAGGAGAAAGGGGTCGGTTGCTGCCAGCACCCACCCCTATGACACACACCTTCCCTCCCCCCGACCATAAACACCTAAAAACAAATGTGTTATGAGAGCAGTGCATCTGTTCCTCAGATACATGCGTCAGAATCACCTGGAAATCTCATAGAAAAACAGAAACCCAGGTTAGATGAAGTAGGATATGGCCTGGGCCTCTGTTTTTTCACTACACCGAACTATGAGGACCACTGGTGTACAACAAATTCTCCTGACATTTACGGAGTGCCTGCTGCCTGCCACGTTCACACATATTATCTCATTTAACACCCCCACTCACAACCCTGTGAGGTCAGTCCTGTTACTCCCATTTGACAGATGGAGAAAGTGAGGTTCAGACAGGCTAAGTGACTTGGCAAAGCCTCGCAGAGTTAAAGGGGAAGTGGGCTCACTGGGTGGGACCTGTTGGTAGGCCTGCTTGTTTTCCTCCCAGACCATGAGGAGGCAAAGGGGGTGGTTGGAAGAAAGAATGAGATTTCTGGAGGCACAAAAAGCACTATGAACTCCTCTGAGGCAGGTCCAGTGGGGCTGGGGGTTCCCAAGGAGGCTGGGAAACCAGGACCCTTCTCGAGCCAGAGCCTTTGGACAGCTTCTTGTCAGAACCTGGGTTCAGCAATGTGCTGGTGGATTTGAGACAGGTGCAAACACACTCACACCAACTCCTCTTTGCCCTCAGATCCGGAGGATGTGGAGTTCCAGGAGTCCTCGCCTGCAGAAGGGGGGCCAGTTGGATCCTCAGAAGCACCCTCCCAGGCCAGAAGCCACAAGCCAGAAGCAGGACCTCAGCCACATGGAGCAAATGAATCTAGTTCGTGCCACCCTGCTCTCTCCTGGGACAGCTTCCCCGGGGCTTCCCTTTTGCATGGATTTCACAGCCTGAATCTTAGTAGCGAACTGGGAAGACAGCTGACAAGTACCCCAGGAGGCTCTAGAAGGGCAGAGAGGAGACAGGGTTGACCTTTGAACAGGCGCTGGTGGGGCAGAGTTGCAGGTGGACAACCTTCTTCAGGTAGAGAATACCTGTCCATTCTGTGGGATGTAATTTCACCCCCACCACATGCCACTGCTTTGCCTGAATGTTTCATATAAAATTCCTGTCTTGCTCTGGGTCTCATAACCAGTGGCGCACTGGCAAACGAACTCTGGGTAAGGGCAGGGGGATTGGGGGAAGCCCTGATTTGTAGCATTTGCAGATTTCTGTGGTATAAAATTCCCACCACGGCCAATTTCAAGCTGCTGACCGTTTATAACAACAGGTCCACAAATGTCCTATTTACAATTAACTCTCGGTGCAAGCAGGAGTTTGCTTGCTTTTTATAGCCCAGGCTGATGGTACATTCCCGTTGCATCAGTAGCCATGGCATTTGCCCTCCCTACATTCTGAGGAGTTGTTCCTGGCCCCAGCTCCCATTCCTGACTACTCTGTAGCCTGGATAAGGTCTCAGTTTCCCCATCTGTCAGAATGGAGCTGAATGTGGTGACAGGTGAGGCTCAGCAGGCCGAATTGCCTTCTATTTCTATACAGCTAACCAAAACAAAGCTCACATGCTCCAGCCCTAGTTTAGGGGAAGATTTTTCTTTGCCCTTCATATCTAATCTGTGTACTGTGTTTTAGAGACAAAATACTTCTGCAATCGATGGATGGGTTATTACACAACAACATGTCAATAATCCCTCAATCCTTCTTTATTTTCCTTAGAGGAGCTGATCATCCAGAAGCTGGTTGCCCTTCTCCAAGAAGTGGATAGCCAGTTGGGGGAGCAGGTGAGGATTGCTCAGTCTCCACAAGGACTGGACCCAAGTTCAGTCCCAATCTTTGCATCTGGGTGACCGTGGTAGGCCCCTTAACCTCTATGAGCCTCTGTTTTCTCTTTTGCAAAATGGGGGATAAATACCTACTTGCCAAGGTTAGTGCATCTATAGAAAATGCCAGACACATAGCAGATGAGATCAATGTTAACTTAAAAATAATATAAACCTATGTGGCTCCCCCTGCCAGCCGGGACCTCCCCCAGTCCAAATCCTCCTTGAAGTTCAGTTCATGAGCCACCTCCCGGGAACCCTCCTTCCCTGAGTCCCGCTGACCTTGTCCTCTGCTATCTGCCGTTCACTCTGTTTTGGCACGCACTTCAGTAATTATAAGGTCTCCAATTCTTTCAAACTTTTATTAGAGTTTCTTCCCTTGCTAGGTAGAGTGTAACATAAGGTTCCCTGCCTTTGAAAACCTCACAGACTACTTGGAGAGACAAACGCAGATCGCATATGAAGAGGAGTTACGTGTGAGCACAAGTCAGAGATGAGTCATCAGTGTAGCTGACCTTGTTAGAGCCTCTCCTTACCACCACAGAGCACCTGGCCCAGCTCCCAACTGCCAGTACCTGCATCCCTTTGCCTGAGGACTGGCCCCCAGAGCCATTTACCACCCACAGGTTAGGCCAGAATGAGCACTCTCCACCTCCCTAGGAGCAGCCCTCAACCACTGGCTGATGCGAGCTGGTGTACACATACCCCAGCTCCCTTATCCTTTGGAGGGATAACTCTGTGGTGTGTGTTCTTCGAGGGTTCCCAGAGTGCCCCGAGGGGCTCAGGCTCAGCTGCCAGCCTGAGTGGGATGCCTTCCCATTCTTGCCCCAGGTCTCCATTCTCCCATCTGCGTTTGCCAGGATCACTTACCACATAAGTGAGCCGCATCCGAGTCCTGGTCTCAGGATCTGCCTCTGGGGGGAACTCAACTTAAGACATTTAGGTATTAAGAGGAGGAGGCTTAGGGTGGGAACTAAAATTCATCCAACATCCACTTTGCATAAAACATTAAACTATCTCACTTCATCTCCTCCCCCCAACGACAGTGTTGGGGAGGCACATATTATTACCCCCATTTTACACATGAGCGGTCACACAGCTAGTAAAGGCTATTTAAGCATCTGTTATCTGAATCTAAAGACCTACATTTTTTTTTTCCCCCACTTTGTTCTGCTGGTACAGTTGTACCTTGCAGAACGGATTCTGAGAGGCTGGGGATGGTAGATGAATTTAACAAGGGGTGCTTGTCCCAGGGACAATGAGGCACCCAGCTTGGCTGCATCCAGTTGGGGGAGGGAGATGCTGTGGGGAGGGGGCTCCCTGCTGGCAACACTGACGACCTGCCTTCATTTCTGCTTCCAGTTTAGGCAACACCCCAGCTTTGAGAAGTTTTTCTACAAGCTCCCAGACTCTTCCCTCAGAAAGCTCGTAGCCACCCTGCGCCCCCAGGAGGCCCACTCCACGGAGCCCAAGAGACCCTACCCGTTTGTCTTTGGCTTGGCTAACAAACGTGCTGGCAGCAATCACCAAGCCGTCCTCAGCCTCACGGGCCTACACTACAGGCGACCGAGTTTTAGCCAGTTCCCATACAGGGAGGACCAGCAGGTGAGAAAGGGCAATATGGCATGAGGGGCCACAGACTCACAATCACAAGGATCTGCCTACAGCCTTCTCCCCGCCCCTGCTTACTTCAGGACTTCTGGGACCCAGCTCAAATGCCACCACCTTGTCAAGGCCTTCTGAGACAATTCTACGCCACAGCAGCCTCTTTCTTTTCCAAACCCCGCCCTCTTTGCCTGCTCATTAGCTAATCAGCATCTTCTTTATTTGGTCTCCCACTGGATGTGCATTTTCACACTTCTTGACATCAGTATGGGATGTTGGACCAGCTACTATCTTAGCTGCCCTGTTATGATTCCATGGGTTGTGCTGCTTGGCTTTCCAGTTGAGACTGTCGTAAAATTTAGAGAACGATGTAAAGTAAGATTACGTATCAAATAAGGTAGGTGAGAAGGATCCCTGGGGCTGTTTGGTTCTGGAAGGCTTCCTGGAGGCCATTCTTCACTGACCTTGCCTTGATTGATTAATTAAGAATAGCCTCTTTTTTGAATTATGGTTTTCTCAGGGTATACGCCCAGTAGTGCAGGACAGGTGTAAAGACGCAGATGTAGAGAATGGACTTGAGGACATGGGGAGGGGGGAGGGTAAGCTGGGACAAGTGAGAGAGTGGCATGGACATATATACACTACCAAACGTAAAATAGATAGCTAGTGGGAAGCAGCCGCATAGCACAGGGAGATGAGCTCGGTGCTTTGTGACCACCTAGAGGGGTGGGATAGGGAGAGTGGGAGGGAGGCACAAGAGGGAGGGGATATGAGGATATATGTATACATATAACTGATTCACTTTGTGATACAGCAGAAACTAACACAACATTGCAAAGCAATTATACTCCAATAAAGATGTTTAAAAAAAAAAAAAGAATAGCCTCTCCACTGCCATCACTCAGCCTTTTTTTTTTGGCATAGGGGGATCTTAGCTCCCCGACCAGGGATCGAACCTATGCCCCCTGCAGTGGAAGCTTGGAGTCCTAACCACTGGACCGCCAGGGGATTCCCCATCACTCACTCTTTTGACTGGTTTCATGCTTTTCCTAATAATCCCCCCTTCCCTGAGGCTGTAGGATGGTTCCTGTAGAGGTAATACTTAACGCATTTTTTTAATCTGAATTTTCTGTTGGACTCTAATAGAGATCTCCCCACTCTTTTCAAATTCTCTTAAGATGACCTGCTTACAAACATTTGACCAGATCTATAGTGCAGAAACCACTGAATGAAGTTGTGATTTTAAAGGAATGAAATGTCCTATTGGTGTTGGACACATAGGACCAGAACTTCTGTATCCAAATTGTCCCCTGGGAAACCAGACCTTTATTGCAATGATGTCACCATCATTCGAACCCTTTGTCTTCTCCTCCTGGAATTACCTTTAGAAGCCATGTGATAAGACTCTCAAGAAAGCTGGTCTTATTTCATGATACTTGTACCTCATCATTCGAATGGTTTTCCTAGTGGAAACTCCTCGTGACCTTAGACCTCTCTTTTCTCAGACTCACTGTCTTCTCCTGGAGAATAGGGATCATTTGCCCTCTAAACTGGGTTAGGTAATAACTGATGGAGTGATCTGAGTTCTTTGTGAAAGATATTATAGAAACATCAATTCTGACATCCTCAGTAGCCCTAACTCCATCTTGTGGTTTTACTAGCCATTCATTCATTTATTTATTCAACCAGTAGACATTCAGAGCTTCCTATGAGCCTAACTGTGCAAGATGCTATGAGAGCCTGTGGAAGGTTCTGCTAGTGGAAAAGGATAGAATGTTTACTGATGACAAAATTAAATATCAATTAAATGCCAAATTAGCACTAACTGAGGTCAATAAAGCAAGTTGGTTCCAGGAGCCTTCCAGGAAGTAGCAGGCATTGATTTTGACCTTTGAGGATGGAGAAGCTATAGATGGGGAGAAAGGACCAGTAGGACACTGCAGGCAGGAGATACTGTGTGAGCAAAGACCCAGAGGTGGGAGCTAGTGGGTTAATGAGAAGTCTGTTGTTATCAGCGTGGGACCCATACATAATTGGGCTATGGCTAAGACCTGTGTTCTTTTTCTCCTCCCAGAATGACACAAATCCTCAGAGCCAGAGTCCAGATTGAAAGCTATGCTTTGCACTCAAGTTCCCTGAATTATCCAAACATCGACGGCTTTAGCCAGAAGACCCTGAAGATGTCCCAATCCAGTGCTTCACAGGCATGACTGAAGACAAGAGTGGGCAGCCATTCTGCATCCTTGCACCGTTGTGAGCTTATCTCAGTGGAGAATGCAGAAATGTTCCTCCACAAAGCTGGAGGCAGAGGCCATGGGGGGCAATAGCACTGGACTGGGAGTTAGGAGACCAGGACTCCCCCTGCTCACCTGCCCCAAACTTGCTGCAAGACCCTGTCCACCACCTTATCTTTGATAAAGGTGGCAGGAATGTACAGTGGAGAAAGGACAGCCTCTTCAATAAGTGGTGCTGGGAAAACTGGACAGGTACATGTAAAAGTATGAGATTAGATCACTCCCTAACACCATACACAAAAATAAGCTCAAAATGGATTAAAGACCTAAATGTAAGGCCAGAAACTATCAAACTCGTAGAGGAAAACATAGGCAGAACACTCTATGACATAAATCACAGCAAGATCCTCTCTGACCCACCTCCTAGAGAAATGGAAATAAAAACAAAAATAAACAAATGGGACCTAATGAAACTTCAAAGCTTTTGCACAGCAAAGGAAACCATAAACAAGACCAAAAGACAGCCCTCAGAATGGGAGAAAATATTTGCAAATGAAGCAACTGGCAAAGGATTAATCTCCAAAATTTACAAGCAGCTCATGCAGCTCAATAACAAAAAAACAAACAACCCAATCCAAAAATGGGCAGAAGACCTAAATAGACATTTCTCCAAAGAAGATATACAGATGGCCAACAAACACATGAAAGAATGCTCAACATCACTAATCATTAGAGAAATGCAAATCAAAACTACAATGAGATATCATCTCACACCCGTCAGAATGGCCATCATCAAAAAATCTAGCAACAATAAATGCTGGAGAGGGTGTGGAGAAAAGGGAACACTCTTGCACTGTTGGTGGGAATGTGAATTGGTACAGCCACTATGGAGAACAGTATGGAGGTTCCTTAAAAAACTACAAATAGAACTACCATATGACCCAGCAATCCCACTACTGGGCATATACCCTGAGAAAACCAAAATTCAAAAAGAGTCATGTACCAAAATGTTCATTGCAGCTCTATTTACAATAGCCCGGAGATGGAAACAACCTAAGTGCCCATGATCGGATGAATGGATAAAGAAGATGTGGCACCTATATACAATGGAATATTACTCAGCCATAAAAAGAAACGAAATTGAGCTATTTGTAATGAGGTGGATAGACCTAGAGTCTGTCATACAGAGTGAAGTAAGTCAGAAAGAAAAAGACAAATACCGTATGCTAACACATATATATGGAATTTAAGAAAAAAAAAATGTCATGAAGAACCTAGGGGTAAGACAGGAATAAAGACGCAGACCTACTAGAGAACGGACTTGAGGTTATGGGGAGGGGGAAGGGTGAGCTGTGACAGGGCGAGAGAGAGTCATGCACATATACACACTAACAAACGTAGTAAGGTAGATAGCTAGTGGGAAGCAGCCGCATGGCACAGGGATATTGGCTCGGTGCTTTGTGACAGCCTGGGGGGGTGGGATAGGGAGGGTGGGAGGGAGGGAGACGCAAGAGGGAAGACACATGGGAACATATGAATATGTATAACTGATTCACTTTGTTATAAAGCAGAAACTAACACACCGTTGTAAAGCAATTATACCCCAATAAAGATGTTAAAAAAAAAAAAAGACCATTCTTATTTATTGTCCCTACTCCCATTAACTGTGTCACACAAAACAAATGTGTTTTCCATGTGTGCTTGTGAGGCGTGCACGTGTGAGAATAAGTGTTTGTGCTATTTTTAATTTCCCTGTAATTTCTCAGTTATCTCAGGAATGCTGACAAAAAGGTACCTGTGTGGAATAAAAAAGCAGAATTTCCCTAAAAAAAAAAAAAAAAAAAAAAAAAGACCCTGTCCACATCCCATGTTCCCTCTCCTCGCCAGACCTTGGATTCTGGGCTGGATTAGTGACCCATCAGATCTCTTCTGGCTCTATTATGCTGAAGTCTCTCTAAAGAGAGGTAGTAAGTGCTTTCACTCTGTAGCTAAATATACCCACCCCACAGAGCTGGAGTCAATCTTTAAGTACTGACCAAATGAATGAATGGGGGGAGCTCCTGAGATCTAGGCAATTTTGCCAGGCATTCTCTGGGAGGCCTTGGTCCTCAACTGGAATTGTGCAACCAGTGGTTCTATCTCTAAACTGGGAACTAGGGAGGAAATGGGGGAGCTACCTCAGCAGGCACTGGTCCAGAGCACTGGACCGGGAATCAAGGCCTTTGCATTCTGGGGCCAACCCCAGTGTGTAGTGCCAACTTATGTGCCCTTATTTTTTTTATCATGTGTTTTCTTGATCCACCAGGGCTGAAAATATGCCTACGTCATGTAGAAGGCCTGTTGATACTTTCTTCAGATGTTGGTTTTAAATGTCCTAGTTTTAAAAATAAATTTTTGTTTAATCTCTCACTTAACAGATGGGCATCTATGTTTAACACATAATTTATTCAGTTGGCTGTACTGTAGGTGTCATTCAGATATGCTTGTTTGGAAGACCAGGAAGTGTTCTGGCCTCAGGGACACCTCCTGATTTCAAAGCACAGTGACTGGCGCATCAAAAAACAACTCATTAGTGTTGTTGTTATTGTTGTTGTTGTTTTTCAGGCATAAAAAGGAGAAAGGAACTATTAGGGTTGCCAAATTTAGCAAAGAAAAATGTGGGTGGCCCAGTTAAATTTGAATTTCAGATACACAACAAATAATTGCAATGCTGGGGGCACACTTACACTAGTTCATTATTCACTGTTTATCTAAAATTCAAATTTAACAGGGTATCCTGTATTTTTTATGGCAACCCTGGAACTAATGCAAGAACAATTCACTAATTACCTCAGAGCATCTGGGCCCTAAATACAGGCTTTGAGTTAAAACAATAGTTAACATTATATTCAATCGTCCCTTGCACACCAGGGAATAAGTGTTCCTGAGTTGTACAAGGTTGAAATCCTCCCTCCCCTGGCTCACATGTCTCAGGGCCTCTGGGCACATAGTCACCTGCAAACAGCAAGACCTTCCTGGGGAAAAGGACTGCAGCCAGTAGGGCTGCTCCACGTAACTCCCTGGTGCTTCCCTTGACTGGTCTGGGCCGCAGAATTGGAGAAGGCAGAGGGTACAAGAACACCTGAGATCTGATTCTTCTCAGGCTTCTCAAAGGTACACTTAGGTTCCTCCAGGTAGAACCATCTGAAGGGGGCTTGTGTGGACTCTTGTTCCCCGACATGATCCTGTTAAATGTAGTTTCCACCCAGGCCTCTGTGCCATAGCCTCCCACCCACCATGGGTTAAATTTGCATGTGTCCTTCTCAAGGGCCACAGTTCAGGGCTGTCTTCCACCCAGTCCACCAGGGTTAGCATTCTAGGATTTGTTAAGCAAATGCATCTGAGGCCTGTGGGCAGCCCAGGCTCCCTTACTGGGTTCGGCTGGAGCTAGAGGTTATCCACACTCTGGGAAGCAGTGAGTTATTATTATTATTATTATTTATTTATTTTCCTGTATGTGGGCCTCTCACTGTTGTGGCCTCTCCCATTGCGGAGCACAGGCTCCGGACGCGCAGGCTCAGCGGCCATGGTTCATGGGCCCAGCCGCTCCACAGCATGTGGGATCCTCCCAGACCGGGGCACGAACCCATGTCCCCTGCATCGGCAGGCGGACTCTCAACCACTGCGCCACCAGGGAAGCCCTTTCTTCTTCTTTTTTTTTTTTTTTTTAATAAATTTATTTATTTATTTATTTTTTATTTTTTGCGGTATGCGGGCCTCCCACTGCCGCAGCCTCCCCCGTTGTGAAGCACAGGCTCCAGATGCGCAGGCTCAGCAGCCATGGCTCACGGGCCCAGCCGCTCCGCGGCATGTGGGATCTTCCCGGACCGGGGCACGAACCCATGTCCACTGCATCGGCAGGCGGACTCTCAACCACTGCACCACCAGGGAAACCCATTTTTTTTTTTTTTTTTTTCCTTTCTGGACAGGCTGGAAAAATTGAGGTTAAAGACGTCTTTTTTTTTTTTTTAATAAATTTATTTATTTATATTTGGCTGCGTTGGGTCTTCGTTGCTGCATGAGGGCTTTGTCTAGTTGCAGCGAACAGGGGCTACTGTTCGTCGCGACGTGTGGGCTTCTTGTTGCAGTGGCTTCTCTTGTTGCGGAGCACAGGCTTTAGGTGCATGGGTTTCAGTAGTTGTAGCACACAGGCTCAGTAGTTGTGGCTCACGGGCTTAGTTGCTCCATGGCATGTGGGATCTTCCCAGACTAGGGCTTGAACCCAAGTCCCCTGCATTGGCAAGCAGATTCTTAATCACTGCGCCACCAGGGAAGTCCCAAAGATATCTTTCTTGTGGACCATTTTCACTTGGGTGTGAAGAGCCGACAGAGTCTGCCCTAATTTGGGCTGGGAAAGGGGAGGGAAGGGGACATAAAGCTTCCCGTTTCCTCTACAACCATGGGAGGACTTCATGAAGGCCAGGGCTGCCCACTCCACCCAGCTGCACCACATAATCCCTCGGGAGCTTGTAAAGGCTGCATGCCAGAGGAACCCCACCTGGGGACTTCCATGAGTGGCTGAGGTGGAGCCCACTGGTTCCAAGTCAAGCCTTTTGCACGCTTTGTGAACAAAAAACAAGCAACAGAAGAAGATGTGGTCTCTTGACACCACAGGAAACAGGAAAGTGTGTCCACGGCTCAGCTCTGCCTGACCGGCAACAGTTTTGCCCTGTGGATGAGATCTTGTGGGGCTAGGATCTTGAAGAAGTGTGAACTCAGGCTAGGTTGGGAGGAAGGCCCAGAGCCCAGCCAGCTGGGAGGAGGCTGTGCTGCTCGCTCTTCAGTGCCCGTCTGCGCTGACGTCCATCTGTCTGTCCAGAGCAGAGTAGTGGAAGGACTGCAGGGAAGCTGGGAGGATGTTTAGACAAAAAGGCTCTTGCCTGGGGGAAGCAGGACCCTCTACACCAACAGGCATGGTAGTGGGTGGCACGCAGGTCCCCGAAAGGCCTGGGGTGAGAGGAGGGCGTCTGAGAGCAGCGGGGAGAAGCCTTGGCCTTGCGGCCGTCAGGTTCTTTCCCGTTCCAGCTCAAGTTTTCTCTCTCGGCTCACAGTTTCCTAGATAAAGGACACAAATTCATCATTTCTAAGACCCGAATCGAGGACTTCCCTCCCCTTATTCCCACTGAGAACACTCCTCACAGATTTATATGCCTTGGGCATCCTGTGCAAGTAGCCAGGCTAATACGTGGAAATTGGAAAACTCAATTTATACCAAAAGCCAGTTCGAGGGTTCACTTTATTATACAAGGGTCTTTTGCAAAAGGAGGATTCCATTTGCAGAGCAGGAGTTGATAAAAGAGTGTTTGAAATATTATTTGACTTGCCAAAGTCTGGTTGGTATTTGGTTTTGCAGGAAGAGGGAAGAAGTGGAGTGGCCTCCAGAGTGCGGAGGACAGTTGTTCAGACTGCACACTGCCCAAGGGTACACTGCCAATACAAAAGGGTAAGCACTTCACAGACATACATACATGTCATTCATACAGCTTTCTAGCAGTTGGCAGTCAATTGTTCAAACGAAATCAGTGTATTATGACAACATTCAAGCAGCTGGCAGTCAAGTTCTGAAGGAAGGGGTGCTGTTTTCTCAGCGTACAAGGCATTATATGGGCTAGTGTTGGCCCTGACCGTGACTAGGAAGAAGCAGGTGGGTGTAGAAAGGAAGCTGGGGCAACAGGGCTCAGAGGTCACCACAGTATCCTGGGACAGAACAGGCAGTGTCTGGTCTCCAGGGACACACTGGGGAGTTCTACACCTCAGGGCAGCTGTATTCCTTAATCCGGCTGGGATGAGGTCTGTAGGTGACCCAAACTGTCTCGGAAGTGGAGAGCAGAGAGAAGTCGAGTGGGCAGGGAGCAGACCTGGATGCGAGAAGTTGAGGTTAAGCACATGTGAGGGGAAATGAGACAAAAAGGAGCAATTGGAAGCCCTGATTTCCAAGCCCTCCTCCACCTGCTGTGTGACCCTGGACAAGTCACTTGCACCCTCTGGGAAACTGCAGGAAGACACCTGAAGAGCTCATCTTGGAGAAATGTTGGGATGTGGACTTGCACATTCTTGGATAATTTTCAAATCTGACTGTGTCATTGTGTTGTTTAAATCCTATGATGACTCCCCAGTAACAAAGGTGAAGTTCAATCTCATTAGCATGGCACATAAGCCAGCCTGAACTACCCCCTGCCATGTTTCCAAGTGCACCTCCAGGCCTCTCCTGCCCAAATGGAGGAACTCGACTGGACTCTGTGACTTCTGATTCTCACTCCAGTGCTCCTTCTACCCCAGGAGACTGTACCACTTGGTCAACATCAAGATTCTGGTGACAGATGATCTGGATTCAGATCCTGGCTCTGCCATCTACCAACTGTGTGACTTTGGGCATGTTACTTAACCTCTCTGTGCCACAGTGCTTGGAACATAATAACTACTCTATAAGTTTTAGCCATTATTAAATTCACCTTTGAATTAGTAACTTTCAATAAGTTACTAATTCCATAGTAACTCAAAGGAGGGGCTCTTTAATGGTGGAAATTTGGGGAGTCTGACAGACTTGGCAGCAAGTAGAAGGATGTGGGTAGCAATCAGCAAGGTGGACCTCCTCCTTTTCCATTTGTAGCCTGTAGGCAGTCTCTCAACTTCTCAATCTGTCTCTCTACTTTGAGGTCAGTTACACAACCTGAGTCCAATGACCACTGAGAAGAGATAAGACTAGCAGAGGAAAGCTAGGCTGATATATATATCTAGCCATGCTCCAGGAGAAGGGCATATCTGGCATTACTGCTGGTCCTGGAAATAAAAGGGACAGGGAGCAGACTTGACCCCAACCTGTAGCCTCAGCAGAGCTATCCCAGCCAACTCATAGCCCTATGAAAGAGGAAAAAAAAAAAAAAAAAGTTTGTTTTGTAATCCACTGAGATCTTGGGGGAAGAGGGTCATTTGTTATACAGCATTATCATAGCAGCAATAACTGACTAATACAACCCACACCAGAGTATGGATTTGAACTTCTAATTTAAAACACGCACACACACACACACACGCATATTAATGTATGGGAGATTTACCCTAAGCTTTTATTCTAGACTCTTTCCTCTGCTGGGAGAGAGATCAGCTGGGGACCAGGAATTTACACAGGACTAGCCTGTGGATGTGACAATGTCTCTTGTGATTGTAGTTTTGGAACAGACCTTTCCTCTTCCTGGACCACTCCTACCTCTCTATGCTTAATATTTTTAAGCCTTTTTTCCCTGCCCACTAACCTTGTATTTGAACTCAAAGCATGGAATTGCTTAAAATCAATTGGTAAATTGCCCCCAAGCAGTTTCATAACCTGTTCTATAAAGGAGCACCGCACACAGGATGTGTGACCCACTGACAACAGTGTTTTCCACAGCTTATGAATGTTGTTTTGTTTGTTTTTTATCACAGCCTGCTTCTTTATAAAGCACCTTGATTCCTAGAAGGTTATCAACCAAGGTAGCTCTGGCTGAACTGCACAGTTCCCAACGCTCTGATGTATGGGAAGAGGCCTGGCTCTGGAATCAAAGACCCGAGTCTGGACCTGGCTTCCAGAGGGCACTCCTAGCTGCAGGGAAGCTTCCCCACACCCATGGCAGACCTGCCTACATCCTCATGACCAAACCTGACCCTGAGCTTCTAGAGACAGACTCAAAGTTCAGGGAAGTTTTGGGGATGGAGACCAAGGAATACAGTGAGACTAATCCCAGGCAGCAGTGATCCTACAAACCCCAGAAACCACCAACTGCCCTCTGGGTCCTACACCCTTGCTGTCCATCCTTTAATCCAGAAAGTGGCACGTAGATCTGCCCTACTTCCTGCAGAAGCTCTGAATTTCCTCCCCACCATACTGCTTCCTACCACCTACCAAGTACCTACTTGCCCAGATTTTGCAGTGGGCCTATGGCTGCCAGGGTGAGCCTCTGACCCTCATCTACCTGATACATCCCTGTGCCTACCCAGGGACTCCCACCCAGGACTGGATGTCTCATAGAAAGAGTTAGAAATGTTTCCAACCAATGAAGGCTTGAAGCAAATTAAATAGCAAGGTCTGTTCCATTCAGAGAATACTTCAATAATCCTGTGAAATAACTGTAGATGATACCCGGCTTGATTTGGGTTTGAGGCTGGCATTTTGAATTTGTGAGTGTGTAGGTATATATGCATGTGCCTTTAAAAACAATTTTAGGGTTCAGTAAAAAAATTAAGACTTGGTTTATATGGGGCTCACAGTTTGGCAAATTAGTTGGTTTTACCCTTGTCTTTGGTCTAAAGTTCAACTTTGGGTTAAATTCTTGAAAGTTTGGGATCAAGTTGAATTCATCTTTGATATCCCCAGAACCCAGAAGAGTGCTTGGCACTTAGTAGGTGCTCAGTGAAGGTTGACTGATTAAAATACAACAGTCTAGTATAGTCAAAAGCTATGTAAGGAGCAGGCCTACATTGGTCAGGACCGTTAGCTGTAGTTTGGCAACAGTCAGGAATGCTACCTGTTGAGTCACATGAGCACCCGCCTGTTTTGTTTGTTTGTTTAATATTTATTTATTTATTTGGCTGCGTCAGGTCTTAGTTGCAGCACGCGGGATCTTTGTTGAGGCGTGTGGGATCTTTCGTTTCTGTGTGTGGGCTTCTCTCTAGTTGTGCCTCAGGCCCTGTTCTCTGCAACTGTGGCCATAGAAAAACTCAGCCACTGCCAGAGTTACCCCAAGGCAGGAAGGGATGAGGTTGGGGGGCAGAAATACCCTTGATTCACCCTCTGATCTCCTGCTGCTGCATTCCACTGGCTAACCCCACTGGCATTCAGTCAGCAAAGGAGTCTGGGTATTGCGGTTCCCAGAGAGGAAAAAACAAACAAAACAAACAAACAAGAAACAGCTCCCCAGGCCCTCTCCCAGTCACTGCAAAGACAATAATGGAGTACATGTTAAACAACCCAGCAACCCAGACTGTTGGTGCGCATTATGAAAAAAGATTTTCTGGGGACAATCTACAACATAGGAATATTAGCCCTCTTTTTATGCCGATAGAAAATAATTTGGATTAAGGGAAATTTTTGGTAGAGTCTCTTAACTTATACCGTGCAGGATCCACCAAAGGCTAGAATGTAACAGGCCTGCCAGCTCTTTTGAACGGAGACATCAACAGAGAGTCAGATACGAGGAGGGGTACACACTCTCCCACTGCATTTAGAGAAGGTACATTCCCCAGTGTGCCCAGCAGGGACTGGGGGGAATGACACTGTCAGTATGATAGGCTCATATCCCACACGTTGCCTTCACTGAGGAAGAGAGAAGAGGGAGTGGTGGTTTGCGAACGGTAAGGGGATGGACTGAAATCACATCCAGAAAAGGAACCCAGTGCTCCTTGGGCACCTAAAGAGATGGAAAATATCACTTAGCTGGGCCCTCTCCCCTGACCAAAGGAAAGAACATGTTCCCAATTGAGGAGACACTTGTATTGCATAAGGCTTGCTCATGGTTTCCTTCACATTAGCCAGAGGCACAGTGTGTTTGGAATTTGAAGAAGCACAGGGAGCTGCAGCCAAAAATGAAAATATAGGAGACATGAGTGAGATGGGGTTGGGGAGGAGTACTTAGTCATTTTTGAAATAACAATAGGAAGTAAGTGAAATGTTCAGAAACAGTAAAGAACTTTTACTCTCAAATTCTCGTATTTGGGACCAGAATCATGTTGTTGGATTTGACTGAGATCCAGGGCAGTGACATCTGCAGAAGGTCTGAAGCTAACCCTTGATATAATATTATCAGCAATTCCCTCATGAAAAGCAGCCAGTTGTGTCAGGGAAAGTTTTCAAGAAAATCCCCCACAGGGGTCTAAACGTTCTAGCATCTGCTTTATGTAATGCTTTTGTCTTTTTTGCTGGAATAGGAAATACAAATAGTTTCATGACCATTGTTCTTAAGTAAGCTCCCTTTTCTTTTGTTTTTTGTTTTTTTTTGGCTTGCGGCATCTTAGTTCCCCAACCAGGGATTGAACCTGGGCCCACGGCAGTGAAAGCCTGCATGCTAACCAGCGGACCACCAGGGAATTCCCTTAAGTAAGCTCTTTGCATGTTTCTGATGAGTAGGGGAATATATAACACATGAATATTAATATGCAATTATGTAATACATGTAAATAAAAATAATATAGCATAAATTAATAACTTCCTCTTCTGAACTTCTTTCATTTGGGGACCTGCTGGATATCCCTCAGTCCCCCAAATCTATTTGTGGCTCCTTTGTTTATGGATTTTCCTGGGACTTTCTGCAGCACCTGCCGCCCCCAACAACAACATGGCCACTGCCAAACGACTGCTAACGTGAACCCCTGGGGCTCCACTCTAACCAGTTCCTACAGGCGGCCTAGGGTGTCACTGCTGAGACCAGCTGGAGGCTCCAACAGGATTGCCTCAGCCTCAGCACTACCTACGCTAAGGGCCAGGCAATTCTTTGTTATAGGGGTTGAGCATTGCAGGATGTTTAAAAGCGTCCCTGGCCTCTCCCAACTAGACGTTACCCACTTGGTGACAACCAAAAATGTCTCCAGATGTTGCCAAATGTCTCCTGGGGGGTCATATGGCCTGCAGTCGCGAACCACTGGGCTATCCATACCCTCTGTCCACCCCCAATATGAGTGAGGAACGCCAGCTCTGGGTCCAGGAGTTCTCAGGCCCCTGAAGATGGCTGTCTTTAAGCACAGGTGCGATAACATAAAATAAATGCATTTCATGTAACAGGGAAGAAGACAGCAGGTGAAAGACTTTGAACAACTTTCTGACTCTTAATGTTCTGATAGTTTTGTCTCATTGTTAAAAGAATCAAAGTGAACCTATTCAAAAAAAAAAAAAGAAAGAAAGAAAAGAAAAGAAAAACAAAAAAAAGACAAAGTGAACCTATTCCAGAGAAAGGGGGGGGTCACCCCTGACTCAGGGCAGATCCACAAAGAAGGCAACCTTGCTAACCTGTGCTACTGTTCATCGTAATAACTATGGAAGCTTGGCTGGTGGACCATGAGGACCCTACAACCTGGCTTCGGTCCATCATTTGGGCCCCTCTCCCTTGGTCCCCACACAGACCACCCACAGTGGCCAAACAGGTATCCTCTTCATCCTGAATGTACCTTGCACTTTCCTTCTCTGCACCTGAGCCTCTGGAATAAACAAAATCTGAAATGTTCTTTCTACTCTGTCGGATCCCACAAACCACAATTGTCAAAATCTTGCCCATTTCAAATCACCTGTCACCTCCAAGAAGCCTTTCTTATCTCCCCAGAGAGATGTGATCTTATTCTCTATTAATACCCTCAACACAGTTTTTGTTAGTTATATAGTACTTAAGAATTCCTTTTGCGTTTTTGAGGTTGGTATCCATGCCATTCCCTCTGCAAAGAGCTGTTCATCTTTGCAGCCCCCAGAGGGGTACTTCACCTGTAGTAAAGAACCAGTTTTTAAAAATACTATTTACAATCCATAATGGACTAGCACTTTGGTGAAATACAATATAAATGAATTAGTAGGAAAATGACCAAGCTCTTGGATGTCATAGCTCTACTGTATTGCTATAAACATTTCTAAATGCTTGCTCTCACTTTCTGTACTCATTTCATTGTGAACTAGTAACAAATAATTCAGGGACTGGCACTGGTCCACAGACCCCTTCTTGAGTAGCATTGCCCTGGCACAGCAGCTTTCACAATAAAAAATCTACTAGAACAGCTGCTCTCAAATGTGGAGGGCTTGTAAAAAAATGCAGACAGCTGGGTCCCACCCCTAGAATTTGTGGTTTAGTAGGTATGTGTTAGGGCCTGAGAATTTTCATTTCTAACAAGTTCTCAGGTGGTGCTATTGCTGCTAGTTGGGGAGCACACTTTGAGAATCTCTGGACGAAAGAAGAAAAAAACAAATGTCAAGTACACTGCCCTCTCGTGGTGGTCTGTCCTCATAGCAAGTAGAGCCGCTAAAGTTACGGGCTAACTTCACCAATGCATCACTCTAAAGCAAATGTTATCAGCAACCATGTCGTTACACACTTGCCAACGGGCTCCAGACATGAGGAATCTGTGAGAAGCCAGAAGGGTTCATACCTTGGGGCTGTTCTGGGCCCAGTTCCTCCACAGGTGGCTGTGCAGGTGATGCTGAAGAAGAACATTGGGGCAATGTTGGAGATGTGCCCACAGCGGAAGGCCCCAAGGACGTCCTGGATGACATAGATGACTGGGGGGGTGGGGATCTGGGTGGTGATCCAGTCAGTTGTACCTGCTGTGATGGTGATACGGGTGACAGCTCAGGTGTTGAGCTGGGGAGGAAGTGCACAGCTGGGAGTGATACAGGTGGCAAGTCAGTTGGAGAATGTGATGGCGATGAGGCCAGTGGCGATGCAGGTGGTGAAACAGGTGACGCCACAGGCCACTCACATGTGGATTCAGGTGTCTGCACAGGTGGGGACAGAGGTGGATCACGGCCACCTTTTCTTTCCCCTTTGGGAGCCCATTGTGTGTGAAGTTGTCTGGATTCTTCTGGACTGGCCTGCCCTGTTTGGAGGCTTGGTTGACAGTGTTCAGGGCACTCATTGCCAAGGGCGCGTTCTATCTGGCAGTACACTTCTACCCAGGGGAAAATCACTCTCTTGGAAGGAGAATTAAGGTAAGCAGCATCTAGGAAAAACAATAGCATGGGGTCACAGGTGGCATTACTAACCCCTGGCATCAGCATAGTATTTGCAAAAAATGGTTTCCCAAATTATTCTCATAAACAAGATTAGTGCTTTTCATTGTTTTTGTTCTGTTTTTGCTGTGCTGCACAACTTGCAGGATCTCAGTTCCCCAATTAGGGATTGAACCTCAGCAGCGAAAACCTAGAATTCTAACCACTAGACCACCAGAGACTCCTGGATTAGTGCTTTTCAATGGCCTTTCTTTACTTACTTGAATTTATATTGAATATCTGATTGTGTTTTTGGTTTTTGGTTTTTTTTGCGGTACACGGGCCTCTCACTGTTGTGGCCTCTCCCGTTGCAGAGCACAGGCTCCGGACGCGCAGGCCCAGCGGCCATGGCTCACTGGCCCAGCCGCTCCACAGCATGTGGGATCTTCCTGGACCGGGGCACGAACCCATGTCCTCTGCATCAGCAGGCGGACTCTCAACCACTGCGCCACCAGGGAAGCCTTCTGATTGTGTTTTGATCCACTTATTCAATGGATACTTATTGAGCAGCTAATATGTGCCAGGCATTATACCAGGCACTGAGGAGTTGAAGGAGACAAAAATAGGCCTCTTGGAGCTTACAGTCTAGCCTGGGAGCAGGCACTAACCACTCCAATAACCTCAAGTTTTAACCAAGACAAGTGCTAGGAAGTGAAGAATGTGGTACTAGGAGAGACGGGAGCAGGGAGGGCTTCCCAGAGGGAGTGAAGTTTGAGCTGAGACGTGACAGGGGAGGTGTCCAGGGGGTGGTCAGGGTGGGACGAGGAGGAGCATTCCAGGCAGAGCGAACAGCACACACAAGGGTCACAGGTTCGGGAGAGCAGCAGGAAGCCAAGGCCCTGCGAGGTCAGTGTAGGTGGAACAGGGGTGGGTGTACTTGTTATGGGACATGGGGCTGAGGAGACCACAGGGGCCAGACCATGCAAGGGCTTACAGGCGGCATCAAAGACCCTTGGTTTGGGCTTCCCTGCTGGTGCAGTGGTTGAGAGTCCACCTGCCGATGCAGGGGACACGAGTTCGTGCCCCGGTCCAGGAAGATCCCACATGCCGCAGAGTGGCTGGGCCCGTGAGCCATGGCCTCTGAGCCTGCAAGTCCAGAGCCTGTGCTCCGCAGCGGGAGAGGAGAAAAAAAACTTCTCCTTTTCAGAAGACACTGTTAAGGAGTTGAAAAGAGAAATCACAGACTGGGGTAAAATATTATTTGCAAATCATATTTCTGATAAAGGGCATTTATCTAGAATACATAAAAGCTCTTAATAAGAAAACAAATAATTCCATTTTTTAAATGGGCAAAAGATGGGAATTCCCTGGCAGTCCAGTGGTTAGCACTCTATGCTTTCATTGCTGAGGGACCAGGTTCTATCCTTGGTTGGGGAACTAAGATTCCACAAGCTCCCATAAGCTGTGTGCAGTGCAGCCAAAAAAAATAAAAATAAATGGGCAAAAGAGTCAATAGAAAGGGCTCCCGATGGCCAAAGGTGGAACACTTTGAGTAAGAAAATAAATAAAGTAGGACTAAGTAATAACCCACAGAATAAAATAAGTATCAACGAGTCCATACTAATATAAACAAATGATTGAATAGGTAAACAAATGATTGAATAGGCAGAGAAAGAGACACATCTCTCATGATGAAGAATTACCAATAATTTCTGTAGATACTTGGCCCTTAAGGAAGTGGAGAATAACTCCCTACTTCTTAGTGACTTCCTTCCAAAGAGCACAGTATGGAAAGGAAGAGTAGATTTACAGTGGAAAAACCCGACAAACACCACCTCACAGCATGTACCCTTGATACAACGTGATGAGAATGGCGCTTTGCCTCTGTGGTCCTTCCCCCGCAAACCCACAACCCCAGTCTAATCATGAGAAAAACACCAAGCAAATCCCAACCGAGGGACATTCTACAAACTACCTGGCCAGTAGGTCATTAAAAACAAGGAGAGTCTGAGCAACTGTGACAGACAAGAGGAGCCTAAGGAGACAGCACAACTAAATGTGATGAGGGATCCTGAATGGGATCCTGGGTCAGAAGAAGGACATTAGGTAAAAACTAAGGCAATCTGAATAAAGTATGGACTTTAGCTCGTAACGATTTATCAACATTGGTTCACTAATTGTAAACAATATACCATACTATGCACCAAATGATGTGTGTACCATGCTATAACATCTAACAAGTGTGAGACCTAAAACAAGAGGGAAACCTAGATGTGGGGTCTATGGAAACTCTCTGTACTATTTTCACAGTTTTTCTGTAAATCTAAAATGATTCTAAAAAATAAAGCATATTCAAGGTCTAGGGGAAAATGGGCAAAAGAGTTGAACAGACACTTCACCAAAGAATATATTTGAACAACTAATAAGCCAAGGAAAAGATGCCCAGCATCATTAGTCATTAGGGAAATGCAAATTAAAACCACAATAAGATACTACCACATACCTATTAGAATGGTTAATATTAAAAAGACTGACCATACCAAGTGTTGGTGAGAATGTGGGGAAGCTGGAATTCTCATTCACTGTTGGGAATGTAAAATGGTACAACCACTCTAGAAAACAATTTGGTAACTTCTTAAAAAGTTAGACATACATTCTGGGTATGTTTCTCAGTCCGTACATATCCAAAAGTATTGAAAATAGGATCTCGAAGAGATATCTGCACACCCATGTTCATTGCAGTATTATTCTCAATAGCCAAGAGGTGGAAGCAACCCAAATGTCCACTGACGAATGAATAGATAAAGAAAATCTGCTCTATATGCACGATGGAATATTATTTAGCCTTAAGGAAGGAAATCCGTCAGATGTTACAACATGCATGAATCTTGAGGACGTTATACATGAAATAAACCAGTCACAAAAAGACAAATACTGTTATGATTCCACTTACATGAGGTACCTAAAGTATTCAAACTCATAGAAATAGAATGGTGGTTGCCAGGGTCTAGGGGGTGGCAGAAAAGGAGAGTTGGTTAATGGGTATAGAGTTTCATTTTTGCAAGATGGAAAAGTTCAGGAGATTGGTTGCACACCAGTGTATGTTTAACACTACTGAATTGTACACTTAAAATGGCTAAGATGGTAACTTTTATATTATGTGTGTTTTACTACAATTAAATACATTACATTTTATATTAAAATATTATATGTTATACATATATTTGTAGACATATACACATTACATATTAAACATGCATCCACCATATGATTGGGTCATTCCATTCCTGGGTATTTACCCAAGAGAAATGAAAGAATTTGTTCATACAGAAATTCATGCATGAATGTACATAGCAGCTTTATTCATAACAGCCCCAAATTGGATACAACTAAAATGCCCATTAACAGGTGAATGGATAAATGAACTGTGGTATATTCATTCATACAGTGGATTGGAACGCAAAAAGGAATGAACTATTTATACCATGCAATGACATGGGTGAATCTCAGAATAATTATGCTGAGTGAAAGAATGCAGACAAAAAAGAGTTCATACTATAAGAGTTCATCTATCAAAAACTCTAAAAATGCAAATTAATCTATAATGACAGGAAGACATCAGGGTTTGCTTGGGGATGGTGGGATGAGGGAAGGTGGGAGGGATCCCAAAGGGGCATGAGGAAACTTCAGGCATGATGGATTGTTCCCTATCTTGATTGTGGTGCTGGTTTCGCAGGTGTGTGTGTCTGTGTCTGTGTGTCTGTGTCTGTGTCAAAACTCACCCAATTGTGAGTGGGAGGAAGGGAGGGAGGAAGGTCAGTTTGGCCGGGCATGGCTGGATATGGGATGGATATTTCAGACATGGCATCCTCTGAGCTCCAACCTCACCATGTACATGTGTCTGTGTGGGGAATGTGGATTTTCAAGGATGCCAGCAAGCAGTGTCCTTCCCTTTGGTAGAAGGCTGCTGTCAGGGGAGACCAAGGATGGAGAGGGAGGCTCACCTGGTGGCAGGAATAATTAGGTAGATGTGAACCCTTAGGAGGGAGGAGAAAGAGCATGCCAGGATGTGAGCTGAGGAGTTGAGGGTGACACCTTGCAGGTGTGGCTTCCTACCTGAGCTGACCCCCTTTCAGAAAGCAGGCAGGAGGCTGGAGCAGACTTCCGTTTTCCGTTCCCAGATGGTAGGTGGGGATTTCTCAGGCTGTGTCAGTATTTCCTGCTTGCATCTGGTGCCGGGAGAAAACTCCAGGCCCACCAAACCCAAGAGGATTTAGGTGCTGGAGCTGAAACTTGCACTGAGAAAGCGCCACACACATTTGCAAATTGGGAGAGGAAGCAAAAACAGCTGGCAGCCAGCACGAGTTTTTTTCTCCCTTATGAGTTGTGTCTGTTCCTACTTGGAGTGATTCCAGGGCCATTGGGGAAAACCTGCCATCCTCCATATACTGCCCCAATTCAGGAGTGGATGCCTGCAATGCTACTATTAGAGTTTCATCCTTGGGTTTAAGACTGCCGTTCATACCTGTGAAAATGTCCACACCAGCTAAGGGTGGAAGCGGGGAGGGTGAGAGGGTAAGGGGCTACTGAGAAACGGGGGAGACTAGAGATGCTTAACAGCCCACTTTGTAAGTCTTCCCAGGGCTTGCCCTGAGAGGAAGAGAAAGGAAAAGTTCTAGGCAAGAGACAGGTATGGAGGCAGCCAGGTAGCCAGGATGCAATCTGAGGTGTAGCGGGATTTCCTGGGGCAGGGAATTGGTGTCTGCTCCGAGATCCAAGAACCAAATCAGGGGCTCCCCAAACCTCAAGCCCTCGATATACACCATCACTGAGGAAAGAATGGAGGGGCTCCCCACCTGGGGCAGAAAGGACCACAGGCCCTAGCCAGACCCTCCTATTCCCTAAGCTCTGTAGGTGAGACCTCATCTCCACCACCCCCCACCCTCAGGTCGTCCTCCTTTTGGACACTGGGGGCTCGGCTTCACAGCTGTCGCCTGTGAAAATGTGGAAGATGGGGCAGTTGTCAGAGGACAGTCAGGGTTAGGAGGAGTCTGTCTGCAGAGAGGTCAGAGGGGGCAGTGGACTGGATTGACCGTGGCTAGGAATAAAACTCAGAGGTAGGTTCCACCATCAGCCACCTTGTACAGATGAGAAAACAGGCCCCAGGAGATGAATTACTTGCTCAAGGTCACGTAGTTGGTGTGTCAAAAACCAGGATCTAAACCCTTTTTACAGATTTGGAACTAAGACTCAGAGAGGGAGAGTGATTTCCTGGAGCTCACACAGCTTGGGGGATGGGGATCCTGGCCCAGGGCTCCTGGCCTCCAGAGCCACATTCTCTCCGTCCTGTGCTCCTGCTCCCTACCCCACTAGTCGGGAGAATGGACCCAGGAGAAAGTAAAGAGTTAGGACAGCGGAGCTTAGGAAAGCAGGAAGCAATGTTTTGGCTGCACCACGCAGCATGCAGGATCTTAGTTCCTCAACCAGGGATTGAACCTGCACCCCCTGCAGTGGAAGCACGGAGTCTTAATCGCTGGACTGCCAGGGAAGTCCCAGCAGGAAGCAATTTTGAAGAAAAAAAGTGTACATATCCTATGAGAAAAACCTCATTCAACCCCTTAATCTCACTCCTTAAGCATATTTTTTAAACTACATACACAAAAAGTTCACCACAGCATTGTTTATAATAGTGAACATTTGGAAACCCAAGAATGATCAAAGTATTCTGTACAATTGTGATGGAATATTAAACAGGTGCCAAAAAGCCAGTTACAAAGACCATATGGCAACAAGGAAAAAAATTTATTATATAACATTAGGTAAACCCTTTAATCCAGAAATCCCCTTTTTCTGGAAATATGCTCTATGGAATTAATTCTAAATATAGAAAAGCATTTTTTCTTTCCTTTTAACAAAGATGTTTGCATGGCCTTCATGGAGTTAGCGTGTGTAGTGTATGCCTTTGGAATCTTCCTCCCACCCAGATAATACACAGAGGATACACAGGGGTGGGACCATGCTTTCCAACCCAACTTAGGGCAAGGGCTCTTCTCTCTCATTTGCTGATCAATATGTCACTCAAAAGTCTCACACAAACATAAACTAGTCACATCTAGTTCTACATTAACAATACTGTTTCATTGGAAAGAGAATAAAATGCAAGAAAATGTAATGATATGAGAATGGAATGCTCCAGGGAGATATGAGCTATGTATTTCCTAAGCATAGTTTTTAAATTCAGAAATACATTTGTACAAAAGCCCTAGACACTGTCCCATCAGTTAACCTAAAGCCCCTTTTCCACAGTGGTCCTAATTTCTGGCCACAGTAACATCTGGACAATGAAGGCTGTCAGGTCCCTCTGCCCATTTCCAGCTCTCCTGGGTGAAGAGCACCTCCAGTTCACAAACTGGGGGGAGATGCTCCTCTATCCAGCCCTTCTACTTCCTGTCTTTGCCCCACTTTCCTCCTCTTCCTCGGGGCACCACATAGTACTTACTCAGCCGCCTCAAGTACGAAACAGCATCTTCGTACCCTCTGTAGTAATAATCGTGCAGGATCTGCAAGGAGGGGCACCAGGAAAATAACTAAGGCTGTAGCAACAGAGAGACCCATAGTCCCCTCTTCCAAAGCAGTTGCTTTCATTGCTCTTAAGCTTTATATGATGAGCTTTTCAAAATGTGCCCATCCTTCAGTACCTGCTAAGAACAGCTGATCATCAGCTTCCCCTGGACCGGAGAGGGTGCGGCCCAGAGAAGGTGCATTTGGACAGTATAAAGAGCAGCATTTGGAGACTGGGTTCAAATCCCAGTGCTGCCACTTACTGGCTGGGTGGCTGGGTGAATGTAACCTCTCACAGCCTCAGTTTCTTCACTTGTAAAATGGGAATAAAACAGTATCTATCACAGAGGATGCTGGAGGATTACAGCAGATACTGCCCACAATGCCTTTCCTGTAAAAGGCCAAACAGTAAATATTTGGGGCTTCGTAGGCCACATATAGTCTCTGTCACTTCTTCTTCTTCTTGGTTTTTTTTTTTTTTAAAACAATGCTTTAAAAATAGAAAGTCCATTCTTAGCTCACAGGCTGTATAAAAACAAGTCATATGCGGGATTTGGCCCCTGGGCCATAGTTTGTTGAACCCACATTGTATGTCAAAATGGGAGAGTTCAGACAACATTGCTATCAGTGGTTCTGAGATCATCTCACTTTACAGGGGAGAAAATTGAGGTTGGGAGCACTTAGGGCCCTTGTTCAAGCTCACATACCCAGCTGGCAGCAAGGCCGGGATACAGCTTTAGGAGGAAGTTTAAGGGATCGTTTGAGATGGACCAAATGGGCCTCATTGGCTCCCCCATCCCACTCCAGACCCCATCACCCTTTCCGGCTCTCCTTGCCCACCCCCCAGGTCCCTCCTGTCTCTTACCACCAGGTCTGGGGGGAACAGGGCATGGATCATCCTGGCAATGTTCTCCAGGGAGAACTGGAAAGAGCAGTTGAATATGCGGAAGTCACAGATGTTGGCGGGGCAGTCCCGCGGGCAGATGTCCTGCTGACCACTGAAGGTGGAGATGGTGATGGAGTCCGTCCAGAAGGAGCAGGGCTGCATGCCCGAGAAGGCCCCGTCGATGTACCGCTGCAGGGCGGAGGGGGGAGGCAGAGTGAGAAATGCTCATCTGGGGTCATAGGTCCTCTCCCCCACTCGGGGAGAGCAAAGAAATAGGTCCCTTGGGAGAAGCTTTGATGCCAAGGTCCGGGGGCATCCATACCCTGGATGAAGCAGGAACGAATGCTTCCCTGTCACGTTACCCCTCGTGGAGTCCCTTAACAGCTGAGGGCAGGGCCGGGGAAAGGAACTCATCCACAGGGCCGTTTGAGAAGGTGCACATATGGTGGGTCTGAGGGGTTGTGAAACATCCCTCCTCCAGACTGCCCTGGGTCCAAGCTGCCTCCCTCTGTTGAGGTCAGACACCCTCAACACCCTCCAGAGCACCCCTGACCACCCTGTGTCCACCCTCAAGTCCCTTGCCCTCTTGCGGCTTCTGTTTCCTCAGCTGTGAGCAAAGGATCACAGATACTGAGGCTCTAACCCTCTGGATGCCTGCGAATTAAATGAATGACATGCAGTACGGGGGTCCATCTACTAGCTGATTCGTAATCTCTGGATCTCATTTTCTCTATACATAAAATGAGGAGAGGGCACGGGTTAAATCTTCCCACTCAGAGTGCTGTCCGTGGACCAGCAGCACTGGCGTCAGCTGAAGTTGATTAGAGGTACAGAGTCTCAGACCTACCGGATTTTCCTACTGGGGAAATCTGGCAAACCTGTGGAAGCTTGACTTGCTGGGTTCAGTAATGTGTTGGTGGGTCCAGAGAGAAGCCCAACTTAGGGGGAGAAGGTCTTCTTAAAGCCCCAGAAATCTATCTACGCTGGGAATTCTGAGTAGGAAACCACAAGGACCTTTTCAATTCTTGGTCTTCCCACTGAATTCTGAGACCATTCCTCCCAAATGTGGGTCACAGTGGCCCTGAGGCACCCCTGGATCCCAGCTCACCTGCCTTCCCGCACTGAGGTACTTACCACGCCGCGGTAAGTTGGAGGAATGAGGCCACAGTACACAGGGACAAAGCAGCTGCAGTACAGGGCCTGTGGGGGAGAGGACAGGGTTGAGATGCCCAAGGCCTGGGGGCTGGGTGGGGAGGGATCACCTGCGGGCATCTGGGACACCATCAGCCTGGCCCTTCTTAAACCCAAGGTGGAGTCACTGCCCTGGGAAGTGGAGCCCCAGGTTCAGCTCCTGGCTGGATCCTTGGTAACCTACTTGGTCAGGCTGGGCCGGATGTCTCAGTTTTAAAGGGAGAGAGTGGCCTCAATGATCTGCAGGGCTCCTTCTAGCACCAAATTTCCATGAATCCAATGGGATTCAAAAACCATTAATGTGTGTCTGGCCTGGGCCTGGAATCAAAGGAGGGTGAGATGCCCACCCTTGGGAATGCTCAGAGGGGGACCAAGCAATTAGGTGACAGTACATGGGGTGACAGGTGCTGTGATGGAGGTAAGCATGGGCATCGTGGTCCCAAAGAAGAAGCACCCAACCCAGGGGTTGCAAGGCAGGCAGGTGATGAAGGAAAGTTCCCTGGCAGGAGTGGCTGGAGTCTCACCAAGCAGGTGAAGTGGGGTGGGAAGGAGGGAAGGGCATCCGGCACGAGGCAGGAGGCACGGCAGGTGCAGACACAGAGGCCTGCTTTGTGTGATTTGCTCTGGTTGGCATGGGTAAGAGTGGGAGGTGGTGGGAGAGGGCTGGGGAGAGAAAAGTCTTGAAGAGCTGGGTGCTAATAAACCCAGGGGACATGAGGTAGCTGGAGGAGGTATCCATGTCCCTGCCTATTCATCCCCAACCCCCAGGGTCAAGGCCATGCCAGTGTGGGGATGTGAGGATGGGTGGCGAGGGTCTTGTATTCAGAGGAGGGGAGGGGATTGGAAATATGGGTGGAGGGTCATGCAGCTCAACTCTTGCCCTGAAAGAAAACTGGACATAACCACAGCACTCTCCAGCAATAATAAGTCATAACTAAAATGTATATTAGTGAGCTTAGAACAATGCACTGTCAGAATCCCCTTTCCTAAGTGTTAACCCGTTTAGTGATAACAGTCCTTTTTATCAAGGACCAGTGGAAGGGAGGGGGCGGAGGGAAGCTGTTCCCACAAACTGGGAGTAATTTAGTGGGGAAACACTGAAGTCCAGGCCCTAGAGGAGCCATGGGACCTCTGTTGGTAATACAAATGGGCCTCTGAGAAGCTGCAGGATTAGAGCAGAGGGCAAGACAGAGGCAAAAGGAGGCAGACTCTGAGTGCTGAACTGTAGGATGGCGAGCAAGTCTGATTAGTTTTTGGCTTCTCTGTGTCCATCTTGTCTAACAGCGTGCCTGCCACAGAGAGATAGATGCCAGGAGGGTGAAGGGAGGGAAAAACTAGGGGGGCAGAAAGCAGAAGGAAGGAAGTGAGGCAGACAAGTGGACCATCCCAGAGGCCCGTCAAGAGAAGCAGGGCCAGCCTCTCCTTTCCTGTCCCAACTCCCTGGGCTCTGCCCCCACTCCCTGGCCCCGCCCTTATTCCTAGCCCCGCCCCCTCCCTTATTCCCAGGTCCCGCCCCCTTGCCTCGATGAGCTCTTCCTTGGATGTATATTCTGAAACCACAACACTCTCTCCATCCGTGAACCGGGTGAGGCTCACGTGGAGCTTCCCCGTGGCGACCTTGTAGGAGTCCTCAGGCAGGACCCGGTACAGAAACTGCCTCATCATCTGCACCACCTTACAGGACGGGGACAAGGGCCCCAAGAAGGATTTCTTCACCTCGGCCACACCCACACTGAGGACTCGGAGGTACTCATCTGTGGAGGAAGCAGAGAGGAGTGGGAGCTCAGCGGCCCCCGTGGCAAAAAGAGGTCAAGGGCGATTTCGCATCTCATCCTGCATCCAACAAATGGGGAACCCTATAATTCTGACGCAGGGAAGGTCTCAGGCATCAACCTGTCATTCTGCACACAAGGAAAGCAAGGCACGGAGGAAGGAAGTCACTGGCTCCAGAGAGCCCACAGCTAGTCAGGCGTCCTGACTCCTTCCTGTTGAGGGCAGAGGACCACTTTTCTACCCCAGATAGCTTTCCCTATCACCATGCCTGAAGTCCACCACCAGACTGCATTCTTTCGAGTCTTAGAGGCTTTTGGCCCCATATGAGATTCCCATTAAATATGGCTGAAAGCCTTCACCAAGTGACACCCTGGGATGCTTGCTTAGTGCTGGCAAAGTCTGTGGGGCTGCTGACCTTGAGGCAGGGGAGTTACAGGGAGTGGTGAACTTGGTCTTGAAGCCATTGCATCATCTTCCTTTTATGGCCCCTGGTACAGGCCTGAGAGGGAGAAGGCCCTAAATTACAGACCCAAGGCTGTGCTGCAGGGGTTCCCAGGAGGGCGAGGTGAACCTTCTGTCTCCTTCTGAGAGGAGCACAGCCTGGGCACATGAGGGCCTACACGTGCCAGATGGGGCTTGGAGGGCAGATGCATTGTCCAGGGGCTGGCAGAGGAAGGTGTAACCCACCTGCCCCCCACATTCCCCAGAATTCTACCAGGGAAGTTAGAGTTGTAAGCTTAGTAAGAAGTGCTATCACAGCAATACTGTGAGGTAGGTATTTCTATCCTCATCTTACTGATCAGGAAACTAAGGTTCTGAGAGCTAATATAAGTTGCCCAAGGTCAACCATCTAGTAAGTGTACAAAGTGGGATTTTAACCTAGAGTGTGTGACCCCGGAACCCATACTCCTTCTGTTACAGTAAGCTAAAAGCTTTCAGAGCTGGGACTGTACCTGCCTCTGGCCAATTGCTGCTAATTTCTACCTTGTGCAAACCCACTGGGAAAATCAGGAGCAGAAATAGCTCTGAAAAGAACTGCTTATTTTTTAAACAAATATTTAATTGTAAAACATCATATACAGAAGAACTTTCTTACAATTAGTGTCATGCAGTGAGAGCTACCTGGGAAGTTGTGCAGTCATGATCTCTTTGCCACTGGAGGTAACCAAGCAGAGGCAGGACAAGTACCTCGGTCAGAGAACTTATCAAAGGGATTCCTGCATGGGTGGTAAGGGCTAAGATTCCTTCCAACCCTGAGATTCTGGGATTCTCATGGGCACCTGACAATGAATCTGAGAAGCCATCACAGTGCACGTTACTTTCCTGTTTACAAACAGAGCATCTGAAGCACAGAACTGTTTAAGTGATTTGCCCAAGGTCACACAGAGCAATCTGGGGACAAACCAAAGCTAGGGAGGCTCTACTCCTCTTGCATTTTACCATTTACAGATTATTCCTCATTAATCCGGGGAGCGGGTAGGATAAGGAACTTCAGTATCATTTTATAGATGTAGAAGCTGAGGCAGAGAGAAGCTAAGTGTCCTACCCGAGGTCAGACAGCCAGGCAGTATTTGTTCTGACTCCAGACTCCACCTTCTTTCCCTGAGTGTTGGACTGATCGCAGAGGCTGAGCAGCCTGGGTTGCCATGGTGATGGCTTTTTCTCTCCAACATTCAGAATCACAACTGCCTCTGTGTAGTAGAGGCAGTAGACCTGATCAACACAGCGTCTTAGCCATCACTCCCTTACAGGGGAGGGTGCTCCTGGCTAACTGGGAAGGCCCTGCAGTTTTAGCAAGGTTAGCTTTACCAAGCACCAACTTGTACAAACTGTTTTGCCTCAAGGGAGGGCAGCAGCCAACCCCCCAGTAGGTTATGAAGCAACTGAGCATTTTGATACCAAGGTGTTGGGTCATTGAGTT